>NC_046968.1:9977623-10600956 GCF_009769545.1 Cyclopterus lumpus | reverse complement strand
TGGATTCTGTCCGTGTAAATCAGCAGCCAACTACATAGAGAGAGGGATATAAAAAGCAGGACAGCGACAAATTCAGTAGGAGTGCCTTTTGGTTCTGGCAAAGTGACGGAATAATTCTGTGTGCTTTGCATTTTGTGTGTGTGTGTTGTTGTTGTTGTGGCGGTGGGTAAATATATGTCTTTGCTCGCAGAGCACACAGAGGAGCAGATTTGTGAGACAAGCTGAGCAGTTGCCATCACAGGCAGTGGTGAGATTGGGAGCGAGTGGTTTCTGAGCCACTGTGACTGATGGCGTCTGTTAGCAGCGACGGCCGCAGAGAGGACGTCTTGTTCCTGGCGGCACGGGGAGGCGGAAGCTTCCGGAAACATCGTTGTCCTCGGCAGAGTCTGCTGAAATGACACGACAAGCCGGGCCAGTGTTTCCATTCGCAGTCCTCTCAACCTTCTGACACGTTTCTCGCTTCCTACTCTCACTTATTATGACGCCCCTTAACACCCCCTGCCTTCCATGTCTTCCTTCTTTTATCACTACCTTAACATACTGTAACCCTACCACCGGAGGCGACTGTCAGCGCAGTCCAGTCCTGTCTCCACGTTTCTGTTTTCCTCTCGGATACGAGCTAGAACACCTTTCCTCACATGGTAATCTGGAACTGAAACCTTCTTTCAATGTACCAGCTGCCAACTGAGGAACAGTGTATCTTATAGTTTGCAATCTCTTTTTGTGATCTTTCTTTATCAAAGACACTATTAAGATTTATAAACCACTTCACTTTCCTGTCAGTATACATAGTCATTACCGATTCACAATGTCTCCAAGAAATTACACTTATATCCAGTGGCGGCTGGTGGAATTTTCTTTTAATATATCAATTTAATATATATATATATATATATATATAATAATATTCAGTATAATGTGATGAATAAATATGATAAAATACCATATAATATAAATATACAATATAAATATATTATAATAAAATATAAATATTGTATAATATAAATCACATATATATATATATATAAAATCCAATAGAACATGTTTATATATTAAGATGCCCGTACGAACCTTGTTAGGGTTCAAATGTGCCTGTTTTTATCCTCTTCATTGTGTTTCTTCCTGTGTCCGTCGTAGCCACGTTCACTTGCCCAATATGGCTGCTTGAGGAGTTATCATGTGTGTCCTGGTGTTCTCATGTTTTCTTAATTTTAAGTGCTTCATGTCCCGTACTCCCGTTCCTGTCCATGCTGGATCTGTCCCCGTTGATTAATAAAGCACAATACGGCATTAGCGTGACAGCATCCAGCTCGCCAAACCAGTCTAGTGTACCGGTCTCTACAGCAGCTTCATGTGCCGCTTCCCTTCCACCAGTCTGTTGTCTTCTTAAGTCCAGTTGATCCGGGCCCAGCTGGTTTTACCTTCTCTCAAACAGGTGGAGGAGACATGCCAGACAGGCGGAGAGGACGTGCAGGAAAAGCATATATTTTGCGCAGATATCCTGTTTTACAAATATTACTGGGTATATTTCCATATTTCCAAAACACAAATATTGACAATTTGTGTAATTTATAAATATTATTAATATTATTCTTATAAATGTTGTAGACTTTTTTTTTTTTTTTGTGGCTCAAGGTTGGTGGGGCCAGGCTCCGTGGACCTCTATTGGCCAGCCGCCACTGCTTATATCTGTTTTAGCAATTGATGTAAATCAGTATTATTTTTTAGGGGGAAACATAATTATAACTGGTTAGTTATTTTGAAAGCGTGAAATGTCACATTCTTATTTGAAGTGTACACTACTAGGCCTTTCAAACTGACAAATGGGAGTCAAACATTTTGAAAAAAAGATGTGAACGTCTGACATAATTGCATGTCTGCTGTGTCAAGTTTTCATTGTTCCAAAACTGGCGTCAAAGTTTTGGAACTTGCTTTGCAGACATTCAACACATTTCTTTCAAAAGGTCAGAGTCAAAAGTGATTCAACACGCATTTCAGTATGCTGAACAACCTGCCGTGATTCTTCCATCACAGAGAACCTAGCAATACACAACATTAATGTTGATCTTTATTGAATGAAATGAATGCGAAACCACCACATCTATGAAATAGGTCTCCCTCTGTTGTCTACAGCAGCATCTCTTCCCTGACATGTTTTTCTTTCCTCTGTCAAGCTCTACCTTCAGGTAGTGGTTGACACTGTTCCCTCCAGAGTACTGTATCCATCATGCAGAGCTCCACCTCCTGTCTCCACAAACTCTGTGCATAATCACTATACATATATTTCACTTAATAAACAAACATGAGTCCTATTGATTCATATGCAAACTTTAATACATGTTATATTCCTTTAATGATTTGCTCAGTTCTCTCTGATGGAAGAGTTAAGCCAATTAAATAATAAAAAATAGACCGTATATGACATCTTACCAGCAACATTAAATCAGTTTCAATGTCTTTATTTGTAGGATATGTCACAGGCATGAAACAAGTTTATATTTCTTTTTAACTCCAAAAGTACTTTTTCTGTTTAAAAATAAAAGCCTTCTAGCATCTTTCTGTAGACAGAATCCATTAATTTGTTTTTACAGAGCTTTTATTCTGAAATATTTACTAGGCAGTGACTTTTATAAATTAATAGAGGACAGACTTTTGATTGTGGATTGTTATTATTATTTACAAATTAACATATGCTTCTCAACTTTTTTGCTGTCTAAAGTAAAATAAATATAATTTCAATGAAACATTCTGGCCATTGTGAAAGGCTAACTAAGAGCACACGCAGACGCAGCTGTTTAGCAAGGTTTAGGAAAGTGTCATTTCTGATACAGTTTATTTTTTCAATTGCTAACACACTACATTGACGCATTAAGCACAATTATTAAAACGGACACTCGGAGAGCAAAACCTCTTCTCAAGTCTCTAAAACTCAAAACACATTTTTTGCTTTGCGCTCAATTTGCAACTCCACATGAACACACTGAACCGAGTTCTCGATAAGACAGTTGAATCTAACATGACTTCATGTATTTGCCATTTCAAAATGCCACCCCCGTGGACAGATTGGCCAACGCGTGTTCCACCTGGCAGAACAATTGCTTGATTGTCTCATCTAACACGATGGCGGCACTATAAAAAAGACCACCGTTGAGAACCTGTTTACATCAACAATGGAAACCAACATAGCAGCAAGAGGCCCCTTTCCAAAAATGTGTATTAGCAATTGAATTTACACAACTGTAAATGTTCTTTCTTTTTTATCTTTATGAATGTGTTTGCTCTTTATGCACTATATTTGATCTAAAATATGATTTGTTCAAATTTTAAGAGCTTAATGGACTAATGAGCTGAATAGACTCTGTAAATGATCAAACCCAGACTATATCATTTAGAAAAGCAGAAATGTTAAAAGGGTTTCAGATTGAACACAGCAGTCTGTAACTGCCTCAAAGAGAATCAGATTGTATGATTGTGTGTGTGTCATACGGTCACAAAATGGGATATTTATCAATTATTGTATACTTTTGAATGAAGGGTTTCATGTTGCGAATGATCTGAGGTGTGTCTTTTGACACAATGAGCCCTGTTTTCAAAATTGTGCTTAAGCAATCGTAAAAACGTGAAAACCTGATAAACACATCATGCATTTTGCTTCGAGACCCTTTTGACTTTCAATCTTTAACAGAGATGACATTTTCCTAACCTTAACCAAGCACTTGATGCCTGAACCATGAAAACAAATCTTTATCATGCTTCAGTTGCTATCAGCAGATATAGCATTACTAGAGCAAATATTGTTTGGTAGAGACATTCTGGGTCAACATTTTGTTGATTGGCAGATACTTAAAAAATGTGTTGACATAAAGTGTAATTTAGGTGGCATTATGTTTTGCTTAAACATACAAAATGACCAGTAATACAGTTTTACAGGCATGAGTCAATGAGTCAAAGACAATATTGCCAAAAGCTTCAAGTAATAAGGACATTAAAAGAAAAAGGTGCAATTAATAAAATCAGTGAAATAGCCCAACACATTTAACCCTTGCTTTGTATGTGTGTGTTTGTGAGAGACTGTGGAAGTGTGATTTGATGTTGGTGTGTGTGTTGATATGTTGTCTTATTGTGTGTGCGTGTGTGTGCGTGTGTGTGTGTGTCTACGTGTGTAGAACAGCACTCGGCCAGAGGAGGGTCTGGATGGTTGTGTATTTAGCGCCTATATTATAGCCTCCATTATAATAGAAATATGTACTCATTCAATCATTTACAAATCAAATAATGTATTTCAGCCATGTTTGATTTGAACCAGATAAATTATAGGCATACCAGCCAGGCTGACTATAAATAAACAGATCAATTAAACAATTAAAACAAAGAAGGCAATATAGAGTTGCACCGACATTCATGATATAAACTTTCTTAGAGGCAGTTTCATGAGCTCTCCTGTGACAATGTTTCACGTCTGGGTCTGTGCTGTTTGCATAGTGCAAAATAAACAAAAACTGACAGTAAACTAAACTTTGTACATGCAGAAAAAAGTGTGACCAGTTCCCAACAGAGCAGAATTGTTGAGCTGTAAATGAATTACAATGAAAAAAAAATGTAAATCTCCCCCTTTTTTCCCTGCATTGCCTGGAGCGATACAGGCAACTCTGTCGGTCTTTCTTCAACTTGTGCAATGTCCCTCACTTGAGGTGTGCATCACCACATGTCTACCTGTCAAAACAATTTTGAGGGATCCTGATGAAGCGGAAGAGTGGCAGTTATGAAAAACATCAAAACTATTTCCCATTGGGAAGCCAGTGCAGCTGGTGTCACAATACAACACATGGCACATCCCCGTCTGCTAAAGATTTGCTTCAGTGGAGTATCTGACATCTCCACAACTATTTGCTTAATTGACGTAGTTAAGTATGCACCCTCCGTCTCTGAATTGTAAATACCTGCCGTAATGTAGTGTAAAATTATTATTCCGGCATCAAGAAACAGCCATAATTTGCAGCTGTCAGTTCTGCTGCATATTCATTTCTCAAATGTACTGTTGTTTAGGAGCACTTAAAAGGAAAGGATTGCAGTGGTTTGCCACCATAAACTGTTTATCACCTCCCAGTAAGTAAGTTGTGTGAATCCAGGATCAGTTCCTATAACTTGTAATTGTTAAATTACCCCTTCATATCATTATTACATTTGAACTGCGGTTATCTTAGACGTGATATCAAGCTTTTCGCCCCGGGTATACTCACTGCACATTTAAAGTGCTATAGTGTCAGGTCTTAAAATACCATGTGGACTTTATTCAATGTCAAGAGTATTGATAGTATGTTAACCTTCAAAACAGCAGCCTTCTGTTACAGAAGACAGGTCTGGAAAGGGAATGATTGAGAGGGAGGGACTATTAAAAATAGGTTAAGCTTGACTCCGCACTATTTCTAACAGGCTCAGTTTGTTCCCTCTGGGGTCTCAGTGAATTGGAGAGTGACCCTGACCCTTCCACACACACGCACACACACACACACACAGCCCTGGAGATTGCTGTGCACGTCATTGGAACTAAATCACAGTGAATGTACTGGTCGGCTCCACTGGCCCTTAATAAGATCAGTGTAGCCGCACTCGTCGTGTCACCTCTCTGATCAGCATGTGACTTTGCTCCACAGGCCCCCCTCACACAGGTGATCAAATAACTGAAGAGAGTAAAATAGTTGAAATATAGACATCTAATTAAGTATCATCATCCTTTTATGGCTGAAAAGGGATACAGGAAAACATCACAAATGGACTAGCCACTAAATTAGTTTTTTTCTGATCTGTGACATTTATTTGACCCCTTTGACAACTACCTCTATTCAAATCAAACAATAATAAAATGTCTTCTTATGCCAAGTGAATCTTGGCATAAGCAACTCTTACTGCCATCAGACCCAATTCACCAATGTATCAGCTTAATTTAATGTGAAAAAGGAACATTTTGAGAAAGTCATCCTTGTTAATGACGGTCGACTGCACGTTCAGCTGTTATATCTAAGCACCTGATGAAGTAAAGGACACCCGAGCAGGAGCGAACACCTTTTATTTTATTATTTTTTGATGCCTGTTGAGTAACTGATTGAAAAAAAATGTGTACTTTCCTCTTTGTCCTTTGAGGACCAAAAAGCTATTCATTATTAGTCTTATAACAATTTAGGAGACAAATCATTTCAATGGTTTGTCTTTTTCCCACAGTAGGTCAGTTTTATTTTTCACTCTCATGAGTGTCTTGGGAGTTAAAAGACTCTTAAAGTCACAGCAAACCAAAGCATATTCATCTAAATGTAAGAACAAGGCTAACACTAAAATCAGCAGTTACTTTCACAAGAAAATGTGTATGTGAATTGTCAGACATCAAACTTGTTTTTCCTCTTTACAGATGGCCCATATCTGTATGTTTCTTTTTCTTTTTGAAGATTTTAACAGCATGTCCACATTTCTTCAAGTTTTGACTTGTACTTTGTTCCTAAGCTTTTATTGTGCACCTGAGATGTGTCCTGCTGTACCTCTACAGTATATATGATCAAGTAGGTGGCATAACAATACAAAAAAGAAATATATCAGTTGAACAACACCAGCATGCAAAATATCATTTAAGGTAAAAAAAAAAAAAAAAGTATTTGAAATTGTATTGTTCATATTTTTTATCTCCAAGCATTCTATAAGTCCCTATATGTTTAATACTAATGAAACACCCCCGGGAAGGTATTAAGGCCCTTTTCTTTTTTGTTTTGACACACTGAGAAATTCCCATTTCGATAGAATTAATCTCAATGCAATGACACGGCATGCTATGTTGTTAATCATCACTATGCACTTGAAGCAATATTTTTGTAACACAGTTTTAACAAAAAGGAAACATTATCACTTTCACACCCGAGGGTAATTAAATCCAACATGCAGTCCTTAACGTGTTTCCCGTTTGTCTATTATGAGTGCACCTTTGAAGAACTATTTCCACTATTGTGTCCACCTCTTTTAGCTTTTTAATAGCATCCGTTTTTAGATATGTGTTATTCTTCATAACTGTAGTCCAACAAGTCATCCAGCCATCTTCTCTGTCTGCCTTGCTTTCAGACCAGTTCTGGTGAGCTCCCTCGAGAACTACTTTCAAGGGCTCTTTTCTGTTTGCATTCGCTCGGCCAAAAGGCACGCTGCCAGTCGCACACATCTCCAGCTGGGAGATCAGCACGTATGCTGCTTTTCCTACAAGCTCTCTGAGGTTTTATTTTCTAATATAATAATAGAAAACTGCTTTCTTACATGGCACAATCTTATAAACACAGGCACGATTGTCGTTATAAAAGTACTGGTTGCAATTTCAGTTTGAATGGGCATCTCCACCTCAGAGCCTTTGGGTTAACTCACTGAGCAGCGGCTCTCACTCGTTCTTTGGCTCAGTGGATGTGTGATCGCGAACGCGTTAACTGCTGGACATCAGTGTCGGACCATTTGTTGTTTCTCTTCAATTTATTTTGCCAAAAGCTGTTGCGTATGTTGTTTTCTGTTGTTCATGCAGCTAACAGGTTTTTGAAAATGGTTCGATGAGAGTAACTTATCTTAGAAAGGAGATAAAAAAGAAACACCATCAAAACGGCATTCGAAGAACTACAATACTTCTCTGGAGTTCTTAGAACTATGACACAGTTCCTCTGGTCTGAAAACATCTACAGTGCATTATTAACCACATCAACTAGACATGTATATCTCTCACACTGACATTCAAAGGGAAAGTAAAGAGTGCGAATACTGAAGAGGCAACCCTTTCTCTTACTGAGCACACTAGTGCAGCTTCACGTTGGAGTATTTACGTATATATCAACCCACAATGAACACCTGATGAGACTAGAAATTAGTACTGTTGAGACTAGAAATTAGTACTGTAAATGAGTTACACACCAGTGAATTAGCTGCATGCTGACCTTTTCCTGGGCCGCTGCACACAGCACCCAGATGCTCCCAGATGCAGCTGACATACATCCTCCCTCAGACAGAAGCCTATAACATGGATCTGTGCATGTGGAGGACCTCCAGGATCTGCTATAATTGGCTACAACTGGGGTAACAGCCTGGTGACTGATGCAGTTTGCGGGACATCCAGCATTGTTGGCCTACAGAACACAGCAGAATCCAGAGGTTGCTGAAATCACTGTTCATCAAAAACAAAGAAATAAGAGGGACAGGAAGATGCTGTTTCGCATTTCCGTCACGTCTCTCTCCGGAATGCTAAACAGAAGATGGAAATTACATTTGTGAGTAGAACAATGAACATCAGTCATGATCAATAACAATCCATTCATGCAATAGAAGCAGGGCCTAAAAGGGGAAGCTTGACATTTTAAATGTAAATGTTATTCTCCTATACAAGGGGTTTGCAACTACTTTTATCCTCCAGCTAGCTGCATGTTTTGAATCATTAACACGTCCTACAATGCTAGCATGCAAGCAGGCAATCTAGTTTGTGGCTTGTGGTTTCCATTGGTTTGAATGAGAATTACCAATGGTGACTAATGGAAGAATATTGTTCCTGCAGTGTCAGTTAAATGAGCTGGATTCTCGCAATGTCACAGGATCACATATCACATGAATATCCATCTTGTACGAGACGACACGGAAAGGCGACTGTTTCTTCAAAACAATAACTGCGGCTCCTAAAGAGATTAAATAGCATAACTAATATCAGAATTGGAGAGTATTTATTTTACGAAAGATACGCTAAGAATGGCACTGAAAGCTTTTGGATCCTTTTGCTCCACTCACAGCTGGATACTGAGATGATTCATCCATTCACCTGCCAAGTATTTTTTTAAAGTTCCAAACAGTTTCCAATGGCGTCTCCTCGGATGGTTCTGTGTAACAAACCATCTGGCGGGTCGCGTTAGGTTTAAAGTGGCAATCCTTAAGATTTTCGTCCGGGTTAATTTGGCGACACTATTTCCTGGTGTTAATAGCAAATCCAGTTTTATAATTCAGGGCCCAGAATAGTGGGGTTAGCAGAGCAAATCATTGTAGTTTATAAACAAAATCAGGCAAGAATTTGGCTTTTTTTTTTTCATCATTCTGTGAGCAACTGTGATCTTATCTTACGCTGCACACGGCAGGAGTCTGCAAAAGTGAAAGTAGTTGGTTACCTTGCTGAGAAGTTGGAGGTGTGCAGCCTGTCGCCTGCAGCTCTTCATCTAACAGCTCAGCGTGGCTGCTCCTTCTTGTTCCATTACTCCCTGCGATATTTCAAACTGATCCACCATCAAAAAACGCTGGAAATGACCACTGTCTTGTTTTGTAGACATATTTTCGATGAATAATAGCGATCAGTGTAATGTTTCGCCAGCTAAATGCTTTTAATGTTAAGCTGCAGCAGTAGGACCTGTTCAGTTTGCATTAGCTGTAACTTCTTACAGGATCTTTTGACATGTTCCCCACTGACACAGTGGGCCATAGGCTCAATGCCCATTGTGTTAGCTTGATACACAGTGACTTGACATACATTTATTGAAAAAAGATCTTTGAGATCGCCACTTTAAGGATGTATCTCTTACCAAATAACACACAGCTCTGGCTACGATAAAGAGAAGCATTTGGTATATGTGATCCTGAAATCCCCAACAAATTCAAAGGCTAATCATAAGCACTTTCTCAAGTGTATTTAACTCTAAAAAAATGACTATTTAACTCTGACACCAACAAGGTGTTAAAACATGGTTTGGTCAGATTCAAAGATTTTTGTTATCGCAAGAGCTTCCAAGTGTTTTAATACCGTTTCCAAAAAGATACAAGAAAAAAGAGTTCTGTTGAATTCACACATATTTGTGTTTTTGTACCAGAGTGATCAACATGGCAGAGGCACAGTTACAAGTCAATTAAGATTGAGTGAAATTCCATCGGCAGAAAAAACAGCAAACAGCTCAGTAGACTGGAAGAGAGAGACAGATGGGAAACAAACAGGCTTTTCGTCAGTGTTGTTCTGCAGAGCGTAACATGCTCCGTGTGTGTGTGTGTGTGTGTGTGTGTGTGTGTGTGTGTGTGTGTGTGTGTGTGTGTGTGTGTCGGCTTCGGTACGTGTGTCCACCACATGCACAGTCCCTGCATCATAATGTAATTGGCTGCCAAATCTCCCACACCCACTGATAGTCTGCTGAATTTGTGGAAGAAACTGTAGAGCGATTGGTGATAACTAGTGTGTGAACTTCTATTACCCTGGTATGGATTTGGTTTTGGGATTATCCTATCTATGTGCATGTACTCATCATATACTGATTAAAGAAGCCCAGGTCTCATCCTAGATCTGGGAAAATGAATATGCGTGTTTGGGTTAAAAGAAGACAGGACACTGTGGCCATTATGTAATTTCTGATTTGCTAAAGCACATATTTGATTTAAGTCAAGACAAAACACAATCAATGTGATGATAAATGATATAGTTGTGAGCTACATGTTGATATATGCCTGTAATTAGGAGGATGAATTAATTATCTGGTGTTTTCTCACTTTATTTTACTGGTACTAAGATCCAACAGGCAGTGTGCAGGCAGCTATGAACAAAAGAAGATCAATCCTCAATTGCTTAAATATCTAAAGAAATGACTGGTGGTGATTTATGTAAACTCAATCCAGTACTGTTACGTACAGTACACATAATCTACTTTCAGTTTATTTGTACCTGATTTGCACTAGTAATGTAAAGTGTATTACTGTAATTGCTTAGTTTCTATTTAATTTCTTAACCACCTCCTTGGGTGCTGCTGTAAAACCACAGTTTCCTTCTGGGTTTAATTAAGTCCTTTATATAGTTATCTTTGTTGCACAGTCACATTTATATATATATACATATAAAATTAGGATACAATATATGTATTCTTGTCCACCATTGTGTGATCCACCATAACTACCATAATCCGGTTTGGCTCCCAGTGTTCTGAAAATCTTTTAAATACTGTTTTTTGGAGACACGCTGATGCATCTATTCAATTCAATTCAATTCAGTTTATTTTGTATAGCCCAATATCATAAATTACAAATTTGCCTCAGAGGGCTTTACAATTTGTACACATACGACATCCCTGTCCCAGGACCTCACATCGGATCAGGAAAATCTCCCCAAATAATAACCTTTCACAGGGAAAAAAGGGAAGAAACCTTCAGGAGAGCAACAGAGGAGGATCCCTCTCCCCGGATGGACAGATGCAATAGATGTGATGTGTACAGAATGAACAGCATTACAGAGTTACATAAACACATTACATGAATATGACAATGTATGAATGGAACTCCAATCCATGAAACAGAAGGAGGTAGAGAGGAGGTGGGGCGGGGCGCATCAGCAGGGCCAACGTGGGAGGCCGGCTCACCAGGCATCAGACACCTCCAGGTCCAATGGACCCTATGAGACGTGAAGTCACAACGACTCCGGGGAGGAAACAGAGTTAATAAGGTGCAATGGAGAGATGTAAATTCATCCATAAGGAGAGAGAGAACAGGAGATAGGTGCTCAGTGTATCCTAAAACATCCCCCAGCAGCCTATAAGCCTATAGCAGCATATCAAGGGGCTCGACCAGGGCAAACCTTATTCAGCCTTAACTATAAGCATTATCAAACAGGAAAGTCTTAAGTCTATTCTTGAATGAGGTGACTGTGTTTGCCTCCCGGACTGAAAGTGGAAGCTGGTTCCATAAAAGAGGAGCTTGATAACTGAAGGCTCTTGCTCCCATCCTACTTTTTAGGAACCACAAGTAGCCCCGCATTTAGTGAGCGCAGCTCTCTAGTGGGGCAATATGGTACTACAAGCTCCTTAAGATATGATGGTGCATCACCAATCAAGGCTTTGTAGGTGAGGAGAAGAATTTTAAATGTGATTCTTGATTTTACAGGGAGCCAGTGCAGAGCAGCTAATACAGGAGTAATGTGATCTCTTTTCTTAGTTTTTGTGAGTACACGAGCTGCAGCATTCTGGATCAACTGGAGGGATTTAAGAGACTTATTAGAGCAGCCTGATAATAAGGAGTTGCAGTAATCTAGTCTGGAAGTAACAAACGCGTGAACCAGCTTTTCTGCATCTTTTTGAGACAAGATGTGCCTGATTTTTGAAATGTTACGTAGATGAAAAAATGCAATCCTTGAGATTTGCTTAACGTGGGAGTTAAAGGACAAGTCTCGGTCAAAGATAACGCCGAGATTCTTTACAGTGGTGTTGGATGCCAGGGAAATGCCATCTACAGAAACCACATCACCAGATAATTGATCTCTGAGTTGTTCAGGGCCCAGTAAAATAACTTCAGTTTTGTCTGTGTTTAACATCAGGAAGTTGCAGGTCATCCATGTTTTTATGTCTTTAAGACATTCTTGAATTTTAGCGAGCTGGTTGGTCTCCTCTGGTTTGATCGATAGATATAATTGAGTATCGTCTGCATAGTAATGAAAGTTTATGGAGTTTTTCCTGATAATATTGCCCAAAGGAAGCATATATAAGGTAAATAAAATTGGTCCAAGCACAGAACCTTGTGGAACTCCGTGATTAACGTTGGTGGTCATTGAGGCTTCATCGTTTACAAATACAAATTGAGATCGATCTGATAAATAGGATTTAAACCAGCTTAGTGCGGTACCTGAAATGCCAATCGACTGATCCAGTCTCTGTAATAGGATGTCATGATCAATGGTGTCGAACGCAGCACTAAGGTCTTATAATACCAGTACGGAGATGAGTCCTTTATCTGATGCAATTAGGAGATCATTTGTAATTTTCACCAGTGCTGTCTCTGTGCTGTGGTGTTTTCTAAATCCTGACTGAAACTCCTCAAATAAACTATTCTGATGTAGAAAGTCGCACAACTGATTTGCGACTACTTTCTCAAGGATCTTAGAGAGGAAGGGAAGGTTAGAGATCGGTCTGTAGTTAGCCAACACCTCTGCATTAAGAGTGGGCTTTTTCAGGAGAGGTTTAATTACAGCTACTTTGAAGGAATGTGGTACATGACCTGTTAGCAAAGACACATTAACAATATCCAACAGAGAGGTGCCAATTAAAGGCAACACGTCTTTAAGCAGCCTCATTGGGATGGGGTCTAAGAGACAGGTAGACGGTTTAGAAGTAGAAACCGTTGAGGACAATTGGTCTAGGTTAATGGGAGAAAAGCTATCCAAATATACACCAGGGCATACAGCCGTTTCCAAGGCCACTCCTCTTGATGACAGATCGGCAGTAGTTGAGGGCAAGAGATCATCAATCTTGCCTCTAATAGTTAAAATCTTTTCATTGAAGAAGTTCATAAAGTCATTACTACTGAGGTCTATAGGAATACACAGCTCCACAGAGCTGTGACTCTCTGTCAGCCTGGCTACAGTGCTAAAGAGAACCCTGGGGTTGTTCTTATTTTCTCTATTACTGATGAGTAATAGGCTGCTCTGGCATTACGGAGAGCCTTTTTATATGTTTTAAGGCTGTCGTCTCGCCAAACTAAGCGTGATTCTTCCAGATTGGTGGAACGCCATATGCTTTTGAGCTTTTCGTGAAGTTTGCTTTAGGGTCGCGGGTCTGAGGGTTATACCAGGGAGCAAACCTCCTTTGCCTCACTGTCTTTTTCTTCAGTGGGGCTATCGAGTCTAGTGTCATTCTCAGTGAGCCTGTAGACTATTGACAAGATGATCAATCTGGGACGGACTAAAGTTAGCACAGGAGTCCTCCGTCACATTGAGACATGGTATTGAATCAAATGCAGACGGAATCGCTTCTTTAAATTTAGCTACAGCACTGTCAGTTAGACATCTGGTGTAGAAACTTTTGACTAATGGTGTACACTCCGGGAGTATAAACTCAAAAGTTATGAGGTAATGGTCTGACAGAAGAGGGTTCTGTGGGAAAGACCTCCAAATGCTCAATGCCAATGCCATATGCAAGAACAGGTCAAGGGTGTGGCCAAAGCAGTGAGTGGGTTTCTGTACTCTCTGACAGAAACCAATCGAGTCCAACAATGAGATAAATACAGTACTAAGGCAATCATTATCAATATCCACATGAATATTAAAATCTCCTACAATAATAATCTTATCAGTTTTAAGGACTAAATTTGATAAAAACTCTGAAAATTCAGATATAAATTCTGAATATGGACCTGGTGGCCGGTACAGTATAACAAATAGGATTGGCTGTAATGTTTTCCAGGTTGGATGTGAAAGACTAAGAACAAGGCTTTCAAATGAGTTGTAGTTTAGTTTAGGTTTAGGATTCATTAATAGGCTTGAGTCAAAGATGGCTGCTACTCCACCTCCTCGGCCGGTGCCTCGAGGAATGTGAGTATTAATATGATTTGGAGGAGTTGATTCATTTAGGCTGACATATTCTTCATGGCTCAGCCAGGTTTCAGTAAGACACAATAAATCAATGTGATTGTCTGATATTAAATCATTTACTAATACAGCTTTAGATGACAGAGATCTAATATTTAGGAGTCCACATTTAATGATCCTGTTGTGTTGCACTGTTGCAGTAGTGATGTTAACCCTGTATGAGGTTATTTTGTAGGACTCCTCTTCTGGTTACTTTTGATTTAATTAATTTAAGTGGCCGTGGGACAGACACAGTCTCTATAGAGTTAAGGTTAAGGGTGGGTAACTGCTCGAATGGAAGTGCAGAGAAGGGTGAAGACTACAACTCTGCTTCTGCTTCCTGATCTGAACTCTGGGTCATGGATTAAGTCTGTTAATCAACTTGGCCATGTTCGCAGAAATGAGACGCGCTCCATCCCAAGTGGGATGAATGCCGTCTCGACTCATCAGATCAGGCTTTCCCCAGAAAGTCGTACAAAGTTCTAACAATGCCCATTGTTCATGGTTGCATTCACAACATTATTTGTTTGTTTGAATGCAATATTTACATGTTTTAAAGCAATACTGAGTGTTTACAGACAAAACAGAAAGAGGAGGCAAATGTTTTCCATGCATTTCCTGAGCTTAAAAAGCTTCCTTGAAACAACCTTCATGCAAAAGTTATGCTCACTCAACTTCAGTTATGGACGGCTGGTTGCTGACTTCCATAAAACACATTTGTACATTTGATCCAGGATATATTGTCATGTTCCTGGCCAGCACTATTTATAGCTGGCATTCTCTGCTGTCAGGCAAATATTGCTGAGATAAACGATGCATTGGAGGGTTCAGACAAGCCTTACGTAGGTAAAGAGTCAAGATATTGACCCCTATTACAAAGCTCTAGTGAAGCACTGTGTGTGTGTAGTACACATACACACACACACACACTAGCAGCCACAGTCTGTGTATATCTGCTCCTTAATCCAAATTTAGGTGTTCTATTTAGTCTTCGCTAAGGCTTGTCTATCGATGGACGCTCTAAGTTTATCCTTTATCATAAATTTTCCAAGCAAGCATCCAAGTTCTCATTAAAACGTTTTAAACTGTCTCCTCAATACGACATCCTCACAACCTCTTTCCAATAATGGCTGTTCTGGGATGTACATTACAGCTACAGTATGCCTATCTGTTGTGTAAAGGCTCTCTGAGGTATTGAAATGTGTGTCTGAGCCTTGTCCAGGGCCTGCTGATGAAAATGCATGAGGGTGGTTTTGCCCTTCACTTATCAAACTTACTACATTAGAACGTGTGCTGAATCACAAGGGTGCTAACTCAAGTGTTTATCAACTTTGGATACAGTGCACCCACGGGAAGACATAGTTCAGCCGTGTCCTCACTGAAACCACCTAAGAGAGTGTCATTACAGCTTTCATTTGATTTGGAAGGCTCTACTGTTATGCAAACCAACATCCACAGTTTGGGCATATTGAATTTACAGCCATAGCTCTGTGCTTTAAAAAATCATTGTTTAACCTAAAGCATTGTAGAAGAAGGAACATAAAACATATGTCAGCAGCTCTCAAGATCCATTTTCTCCTCATGCCACTATTGGTCTTTAAGAGGGATGACTTCATCCTAAGTCATCATACCATCACGATAATGATCTCCAATTAGCTCAAATCCATTCAAGGAATTAAATGGTAAAAGGGGACAAAGATCAGCCTGTCCTTATGAGTGTGAAGCTGTCAAACCACAGAGCTAAGCACTCTGATGTCTTTGAAGTGAGTTCAAAAGGGAAAGGACTGTTATTCAGAAACTCTTTCCAGTCAACTCCTAATGGCTCTAAAATGATGGCGCCCCCTCTTATGCGAGTTTAACCTTTCGAGGCAAAAATGTCCTTTCATTTTGTATGTCCAATAATGGTACCAGTTGAAACCAGTTCTCATAAAATCAAATGGAGTCTAGAATATCAGCCTGTTGTTGATTTTCTGGAGAAAAGACTGAAAGGCTGCACTTGCTGAAAGTAAATATTCATTATTAAACACTCAATATTGAAATTAAAAACCCATTTAATCAAAACTGCTTTCATGTTTATAATAATCTCAGTGTTATTAATTATAAGATAATGATGCAAAGCTAATGTTTAGTTGCATCAATTTATATGGACAAACTGGGAAAAGAAGCAATTTAATTTAATTTCAGACTAGATAAACCTGGGGTGCACTGTATTGCAACAAACTGTAGTTGAATAGGTTTTTATTCACGCTTTCTCTTGGGGAAATATAAACAGCAGCACGAGAAATCAAAGTGATGAAGAGCTTTGCAGATATGTCCGTTGACTGGAATTAATTTCCTCAACTGCACAAATTCAAAGAGCAGGATTACAAACACACTTATTATCAACAATTTTAAACGGACATATCTAACAATGATAAAGACAATAAGCTCATACTTTCCAGAGGTTTGGAGCAAGCTAGGCTCTCGACAACAGGGGGCCTTCTTACTTTGCGTGTAAGAGATAGAGAGAGGGGAACACACACAATTTGCAATGAAATAAACAATACAATAAAGTAGAATAATTATTGTTATTTCCTACATTGTTGTGCTGCAGCATAGAGACACCGTTAATACTGTTAATCAGAATTGTTTATTTACCAAGTACATTGCACATGCAAGGAATTTGACTTGGTGAAAGGTGCATAACAATAAACATAGACCTAGAATTAAAACAATAAAAGAAATTAACATCATCTAAAGATAAATATGGTAAACAAACAGATAACAGTACTTTAACAGTACTTTGAAATAAGTATATATTATTCTAGTATAAGGAACAACAACATTTGTGGCTGTGTTTTAGTTGTTAAAAATATATTCATCTTATTTTGTATCTACATTTCACATACAGAGGCTGTTATTGTTGTCTTCTCTTTTCTTTACATTTCCTGTCAGCTTCTTCATATTATTATGAAATACCACTGCCCTTATGCAGGGCTCTATGTAATTGCATATTCAGCATATAGGGGGTCATATAGTAATTTTTGCTTGGCGCCCGAGTGCCAAGTATCACAACTTGCTCTGATCTTGCAATCAACACTTGTATATAACAATCAATCAAATGACTGTAACGTGAAAGAGATTGATTGTACTGATGAACCCACAGAGACTTTCAGCTCAACTCTGGTTTACATTGGCAGCAAAAATATCCCGATATTTTCCTTCAGGAGTTGGAGGAAAACAAACAGAGTTAAAAGGAGAGTGGCTATTGGACTTACATTTTTTAAGTGTAACATAACAAATATTGGTCGCCATCTGCCTGATAGGTGGATAATTTTGTTTTAATACACTTCAAATGAGTTAATTATTAATGATTTTGTGGAGGGTAATCACAAACAGATTAATTTATTTCCATTTTTATTTTTATGTATTCCTCTTTGTCAGTCAGTTAATGCATGGTTTCCTTTTTCTTTAATATTGAGATTCTTGAGCATTTCATTTCACTGTTTACCCTGTGTCTGCTGTGCAGAAGACCAACAAACACATTAACGTGACACATGCCCAGTGTTACTATGTAGATCAAACTTGATCCTCACGATGAAATAACTATATCTGTGGTACAGAAGGCCTTAAGTGAGGCATCACTTGCACATTTCAATAAAAAAACATATGAAATGCTGTTATAAGATAATAACTTTCCTTGTGAACCCCCCTACCCACTCATACACACACACACAAAGGCATTCTTCCAGCACAACTGAAAAAAAAAGAAGCTATAAAAAAAGAATTTATCCAATCAGTGTTGTGCTGTCTATAACCAGAATAGATGAGAAGGGACAAAGGGACTGATGAAGACTGGGAAAACCCAGCCAGAACCTCACAACCACTTAATGAAGTCCTTGGCTGCTAAACAATTAATACAATCCTACACTTTATTAAATATGCAATAAAGACTATTATGGCCAAGTGTGGAAATAACAGCCATTCTAGCAAGCATTAAAATGTCTAGCTCCATTTGAGGCTCATTTATGGAACCTCTCCCATTAAGGATACATTAATACTGCAGGCACAGTTGAAGGGCATTGGAAAGTACTCGTCTAAATATTAAAGATGGCTGTCACTTGTAAAAATATGTTGTCAGCAGGCTGAAGAATTAGGGCTATGCAAATTTCATCACATCCCCTCACTTAATGACAAAGCAGAGATCAAAATGTCATGAAGGACAAAAAAGCTCTCCATATCTGATTTAAATAAAGTCAGACACAAGATGATTATTTAATGGTCGCCTGCGCTCCAAGAAACTCAGAACCACACAGACACACAGAGGACTAACCTCACACGCTTTAGTTTTATTAGGCGACCTCACGTGTGTAACCATACCAGATGTACATTTTACATCTTTTTAAGTCTCAGTCGGTAACACAATATGGTGCACAACAATTAGTAGTAGTTACAAAGTAGTTCCTCATTACTTCATGATCATTTAACAACTACATACTGTTTTGTTCACCTAAAGTAAAGCATCATCATACAAACTATTGAGTAGATTCTTTACTTTGAAAGGGCTGCTTCGGGGGGCATCAAATGCACTAATTCAGAATATTTGAGCATTAACGACAACTGTCCAACAAGAGCTGGTGAGTGAATTGTAGGAAGTAGTTAGCATTTCTGCTAACAGTTAACATGCTAAAGCTAACCTGCCAACAAATCAAGGGGCTAACTATCGGACATCTGTAACCATCTGTTCAACAGTCCTGGAACTAAAGCGAACCGACAAAACCATGACAAACAGTTATTGTGTTTCCTAATTTTGTCAAATGTTCACATCTGTAAAATTCAAGTAAACAATGCATTACATGGTCAATCCTTATTTAATGTACTTGGCTGTAGAATGATCATGATAGATGTAGAGTTAGGTTATATGTATCCACTCATTTACAGTCAACATAGCAAGCAGTACAGTCACTGATGCTGTGATATTTAAACATGTGAGACCACAGCACGTGTTACTGACTCGCCACGTGGAGTGTGAAGCATCAATATGCAGTATTGTTGTCATTAGATTATGGTCAGGTCAAAAAAGACCAAAAAACTAAGCATTTTTGCTATCCTCTTCTAAATCCAATTAATATGTTGCCATATGTAATGGGAAAGAAGGCTATGCGAGTGTTTCAATACAGAACCAACTAAACTATCATTCTTTGTTCAGCCATCCACCCACACTACCACATGCTTTAATAGTTAACACTACACTGGGGGTAGTTTTAAACTGTTTCACAAACAACTTACTTTGTTGAATTTCCTCGAGAGGATATTCTAAATAGGTAATGAATGGCATTAAAATGCCATCAAATAAATGTTGTCTCATATTGCATACTTTTATAACAACTGAATGAGGAGGTGTGATACGATGTCATAAAATGTTCTGTTCACAAAGACAGAACTGAAGTCATGTACTTGGCCTCAAACACGCCTAAAGCATGTTCTATAAAGATATAGTTATTCAAGATGGCATTGGCCTGGCCTCCAGCACCACCACAAGGACTCTCAGAGTTATCTATGATCAGGATATTTCCTTTAACTCCCATATAAAACAAACTTCAATTACTTCCTTTTTTTCACCTATGACTTTGGAAACATAGGGGAACACCCTGTCTCTAAGATATAAAAGTAGTCCATGCCTTTGTTACTTCTAGGCTGGATTATGGCATTTGTCACGCCAAGTGCTTGCTCATGGAGGACTGTTGGGTTTCTGCGCTATATGAAAACTGTCATGAGATAACATCTGTTCGGATTTGGCACTGTCAAAATTAAAATTTATTTCACTATAAATTAAAAAGTTAAGTTTCAAGTTAGTTTTGCAGAGGATGCAGATGTCAAAAGGATGTGGACATCAAACGTTTTTTTTCATTTGTGGGTGCCAACTCTTCAAGTTTACCAATGCTCTTTTTTCTTTGGTCTGACATTATGCATCCGTTAATGTATCATGGACAGTAATCATCATTATCAGAACGTCATGTTCACCTCAGCGCTGCTCTTGGAAATATATCACAGGGTCTGCCATAAGTCATGACTGCAAAGTGTAATTGAATTTGATAATATTAATCTTGATCACATTAGACTTCACCCAGAGAATAAGGAAATGTGGGGCCCATCTTTCAATATCCAACTAAAATTTCCTTAAAAAAGGGGGGTGCAGTTTCACCTAACTGACATTTGGATTTAGATGGACTTCAGAACCCTTGTCATGGAATTATGATGTTTAAAAAAGGGCATGATTTTACTGGTTTATAATAAAGGTCAAAACACTCAAAACATTAACTATAGTTTGTTGGGGTGTCCTTTTTGTGTGCAATGAGTTTAAGGTTAATACCATTAAGAGCACTTAAAATGTAGCTGCAATATCCTGTATTTCAATCCATGGTTTTACTTTCTGTGGCTTTATCACAAATTCTCCTTTTTATTAGTTGTTTTCATCCTGGCTGCCTGTTTAATTAACTATCCTGAACGATCCTCCCTCATTCCCTTCACCTGGTCCTCACGCCCTTCTCACCTGCAGCCCATTCCCTCATTAGTCCCTCACTTGCTTCTTGCCAGATTGTTCTGTGTGTTATTGCCAACGTAACCTATTTATTCGACGTTGGATTTTTTGCCATCTCTTTTAGATTTGTTCACCTGTGTGACTGACCTCCTGGTTTCGTCCCTGCCTGAAGACTAGTAAAGAACTTTACCTTGTATTTTTGTTTCCGAGTTGTGCTTTTGGGTTCAAGTACTTGTAATCCTTACAGGCTTGCCCTTATCTTAATACTATCCATGGCTCACTTTGTAAGACAAGGCAAATTAAGGCTTGAATTAAATAGTCTTAAAAAGCATTAATGTATGGATTATAAAAGACCTTTGGTTACAACTACGCCATTGGATTAACAAAAAAATAAAGCACAGCCAAAGACGTACCAGTTCGTTTTACAGAAAAGTAGGGGGACATAATGCAGTCTATAGGACAGTATTTTAGAAATTTGATATGGTAGTTTGCCAACAAAGCTAGTCTCACCCTGCCAGACGATCCATTGTGTAGCTTTATTAAGACCAATGTCTGTCATACTCCACAGCTAAATGCATATGAGTTCACTGGGCAGGTATCCCACAATGATTCATCTGAGATTTGAGATATGATACAAGCGTACATACTAAGCATGTACTAAATTATAGTTGTATCACAGTATAGCTATCACTCTCACCTGCCCACCCAGCTGCACTCGCCAAATCAACTTATTCTGTTCACCTATTGGTCACACCCACCTCGTCAGCTCTATCACGTCCACTCTGCTGCTCCTGCTCCTACTCCCTCTGGTATATACGCCCCAGCTTCAGTCACACTGACTGCTTTCCTGTTGCCCACCTTTCCCGTTTAGACTTCCCGGCCTTGTCTCTGTCCCAGAACACAGCCATAGCATAGCGTTCTGTCCCCAACCACGAGAACTGCCTCGGCTCCCTTTGGTTCCTGTCTGCTTTTTCCCCGTAAACAGATCCTGGACTATTTGTGTTTTTGTAAATTCTGTTTGGAACAAAGCTTGTCAAATGATTCTCTGATCTTGTCGTACTGCATGTGGGTCATCAACGCTCCACGTTACGAGTTAGCCTAAAATGCAAAACA
Organism: Cyclopterus lumpus; assembly: GCF_009769545.1. Lineage (NCBI taxonomy): Eukaryota > Metazoa > Chordata > Actinopteri > Perciformes > Cyclopteridae > Cyclopterus > Cyclopterus lumpus. The sequence goes on along the minus strand of NC_046968.1, from coordinate 10,578,976 downwards.
TCATAGATATATGCTGCTTTCAAAGGCACTATCTAATTTTTAAACGACACGTGACAAACTTCCAACGTCATATTTTATAGCAGGGGCTTCCATTGCGAGGTGCCACCTGCCCATCAGTAATATGTATTCACACGCCGATGGAACAGCCTTCTGCAGCAATTTGAGGTTAAGTGTCTTACCCAAGTACTAGAGGAGGTGGGGATCGAACCGCCGATCTTCTGATTGAAGGACAACCCTCTCTACCTTTTTTGCTTCAGTCATACAGAGCTTTCTCCAACAGGCTGTTATAGGAGTGCTCAGTCCATTGGGTTACAGACATGTATGAATACACCATTCAAATGACATATTCTCACATTTACATTTTATCTAATTGAGATTCACTGTGTACATAAAAATGGTTGTGATATGTCCCAAGGAAGGTGACACAGTAAGAATCAAGTTCCCATCCTAAGCGTTTTATTGCTTCAACAAAAAAAAGTGTCCATATATGCCTTTCATGCGCTTTGTTTAAGTTTGCAATAAAGATTTTCTTCTTCTATACTTAAATAAAATGAACTTGTCAGCAACTGTTTCTCATACATATTTGAAATTCACCTTATTGTACAATGCTTTCTTCTACTTTTCCTTTCACTTGTGGGTGCCACATGAAGGCTCAATTGAAGGTACATTATTATTTCAATAATACAAAATTACTTTACATTGTTTGCGATATAATCATTATCATGTCACAAATAGCTACCTGCATGCGCCAGTAAAACTCCCAATTTAGTTGCACTCAAAAACGGTCTACAGATTAGCTATGGACAATATTATAATAGCATAGTATTCTTCTGCATTCTTGCAAAAAATAGTGAAAATAGAAAACAAGTTGCTTGCAGTTTTGTAAATTTAGGAATGCTGGACCAAACCGTAGTTTACTGCAGTACAGACTAGTAGTAGTAGTAGTAGTAGTATGTCATTTTTTGTAGAAACACTCTTTTACTTATTAAATCAGGAATCACATTCAACTATGACAGTTTTACCTTTCAATTTACCTCTAGTGGATAAAAGCCAGATTTTGCCAACAACTCTACAGCATGTCAACTTGGAAAAATATGATCAATCTCTCTCTTCCACCTGAAAGTGGCACAACTATAACAAGAACAGATGAGGTAGGATGAGGACTGCAATGTCAATGATCAGCTCCTTTCTCCAGGGATGAGGGTTTGAAATTGAAAGAGAAATGACAGACCTGAGAAGGATGCTAAATGTATGCCTCGCTGGGATGAAAAAACGACCCTAGAGTTGCCAACTTAATGGCCCTGGTGGCTGCTGCATATGAACAAGGTGTGCAAGGTTGAGCATAGAAGGTAGAGACAGTTCAAAGATATATTTAAGTGAATTTTATATTACAACAAAATGTCTGTTATCCATTTTTTCTTATTGAATTGGGGCGCAGTGTCCGTTTGGTGTCTTAAGCCCTAGGCCCAGACTGTGTATCAGAAATAGTAGTCACCGTGATGTCACTCATTGGTTATTGACTGCTGTTATGAAGCCATGAGTTTGGCATTTTGGATGTAACCATCTGTTTCTTCTTACAACACAATGTGAAAAGGCTGACGTTCGAAGAGACAACTATTACATATACAGCATGAATATTTGGATATTGTATGTAAGATTCTTGTTCTAGCTTACTGAGCAAAGATACAACTTACAAGTTGTTGCTAGTTTAGTCCCTAAGTGTGTCCTAGGTTGGCTACAGCCCCAGCTGCTGCTCATTGTTCCTGAGTATTTAAGGCAATGACTTCAACCACCTCTTTCAGTTTGACAATGTGTCTTGTTACTCTGACAAGGGAGAGGTGGGTTGGAATTCTAACTTACCTGCAAGCTATTTTTTGCAGCTTGTCGCTATGTGGTTTACCTCCCCTCCAGTTCTTGTGGTAATGTAAGGCTCATATCCTAGTCCACCTGTCTGCTGCCTGCTCTCCTCAGTCACCCACCCAGTCTTCTCCCGTGGCTTGCCACCAGCTGGTGATCACTGGACTAAAGCTTGCTCTCCTCAGTTGCCTACAGTCTCCCACAGCAGTGTGCCCACTCTTCGTAGTCCTCAGCCTGTCCCCCCTGCTGTTTGCCTATCTTCTTCTGTTTAGCTCCAGTAACTAATTTCCTCGAAAGTGACTGTGTGCCTGCAACTGAGTCCAGAGAGAAGCCCCCTTTGAAGCTATATGAAAACACAACAGTGGTTCCACTAAAATGTCCTTCCTTGAAAATCAAGATTCCAAATAAAAACTTGCTAATATACAACATAAAGTATATCTCGCCGAAACATTGGGTGTTCATGATGATCTGAAATGGACTGCTTAACCGCCTCTGACGGTCTACCTCTGACGAGTGGCTTGATGAAAATGATTAGCTACTACTGGCGATATATATATATATATATATATATATATATATATATATATATATATATATATATATACAGAATTTAGAAACACCTCAGTATAATAAAGCAATACAATTCTTCAAAACTATCACAAACTACAGACATAACCTTGATGAAGATTGAGTTTATTACGTAGCTGCTGAGGCCTGTAGGCCTGTAACTCCATTACTTTAAGCTAGGTCTACCTACTAAATTGGCAACTGAGTGTATATTAATTCTAAGCAGTTATAATAGTTTATTGTAATAACTGCATTAAGAAATCAGGGTTAAATGTTAGAAGCTCCATCGTTATTGGCGTAAATTAGCCTGAATGAATCCTTCCCCTAGAATAAGGGGGGTCATACATCTTTATGGAAAACAGAAAAGCTGTAAGAATAACCAGCAAATGCACTTTTAAATCAAACCTGGATCCTAATTAGCACATTATATTAACAATTTTGTAAAGTGTGGAAAAAAACGATATATAAGTCATGCAGTACTTTTGAAACCCTTCATAAATAAACCTTGTTGTGAACTTATTATCATAAGTATTATTAAGTGCAAAACCCAGGCTGAGTAATTTATTCTCTGCTCTCAGCTTACAGCATGAAAAGATAAGTCTGTTACAAAATGAATTGATGATTTTAGTAGTCATTTGTGATTTGTTCAATAGTTTCTGTTCAGAGTGCTGTTAGAAACCAGTTTACCAACGTAGGGAACATACCATCACCACAGTTTCACCTTTGCGACTGTCACATAATAGTGTAATCTGTCCGGAGGTGGAGAAAGTAATATGGCCACATATCTCCGGAGGTTTCAAAATACTGTTTCCTCTGAAATCCCAGAATTGGACTGATTTCATGGCGCGTCACCTCAGATACGCCAATGGAGCGTGAAATTGAGTCACTCAATGTGAAAAACGAATAAAAAAAAATATCTTTTCTCTTCCCATTTCTCTGCAGAGAAGAAAAGAGACTTTTATTTGCCAGTATGCTGGCATTGCTTTGGTCTTTAATTTCCAAAGCAACCAAGTGAAACAGACCTGTACATTCTAGACAAAACCAGCCATTTCACACATAAGAAAGTTGATGACATTTTGCAGCTAATCAGCAAGTACATGGGAATGAGTTATGATGTTGTTCTTAGAGCATGGGGATAACATGTCTCAGTTGATGGATACATTTGATAGTGTAAGTAAGATTGCTCCAACAGGTGTGCTCAAAACTGCATCTTGTTACTGAATGACAAGTTCAAATGAACCGGATGTCAAAACACTACATCGGGGTGGTGAATAATATGTTTTAATTAACCAGACGTCATCGTTTCCCTGAAAAATGTGCACACCAGGTGTAGCAGAGTGTAGTGGATTTTACTCTCTGCAGTTCTCAAACCCCCCACTGTTACACCCCCTTTCAAGTGTTTATGCCCAGTACATGTCGGAGTGTGTGTGTGTGTGTGTGTGTTGTCAGTGTCAGTCCCACTGGTAGGTAGAAACTGTTCTGCACCACCACCACAGCTTTAGAAAATCCACCCAATGATCAAGTCTAACATGGGCATAGTGTTGCCAGAGTTATTTTGTGGGTATTACTTGTCACTAATTACAAGTGACTCATTTTATTTTAATATACATTTCAAAAAGAAGTGTGAAAAATCAAATCAGAAAAAGAGCATTATCCTTTTTTAACATGATGTATACAAGTATGACAACTCAGTGTTTGATCCTGATGGCGACCTGTCAGTTACACCTGTGGGTGGGCTTACAGCTGTAATCAAGACCCAGCCAGCAACACTTCATCTGTCAAGCTGCAGGCACTCATCCAAAGTATCAAGATGATGAGTCATAAGAAGAAAAGTACAACATTTACATTCATGTAGTCTATAACAAATATCACCATAATGCAGCTTGCTAGCAGCTTTCTACTACCATAGTGGTTGTGACTATCACAAGGTAAATACACATTTTAAATATATTACATATTGTCTAATATGGAGGTTGTTTTTTGTTTGCACGTTGAAGTATAGAATTACATTAAAAGTAATTTGTATTTAATTTAAAACAAGCACGCCAGAGTTGATAGACAGGTTCATACAGACTGCAGTAGGAAAAATAGGCTGGCTCTTAGGAGCATCTCATCTAACCCTCCATTGTCTCTCAGCCTCAGAGGAAACAGATGGTGTTGGTTCTTTTTGTAGCGGATAGATGGTAAAAACCAGAAGGAGCAATGCATTAGTGAACATATAAACCAATGAAGCACTAATAATTGTTTTTTTTGTGAGGGTATTTTGCTATAATTAAAAGGAAGTCTCCGGTATGGAAATCAAACACATTACATATCCAATACTGGGCTGAAGTGGGACTAGGTCCCATGTGGATAGGCATTGTGTTGGGTGTACCTCACCTACTATTACAACTCTGGCATGTTGGTGTCCAGTATGGCCCCTAGAGACAACTGCTTGTAAACAGTACAATTGTAGAAAAAAAGTATGGATGTAGACTAACATTTTGTGTAAAACCCCAGTTGTACTACAATCCTAGTCCAAGACAGTCCCACGGATATCAATGCCATTTCTCAGTTCATCCTCCAGACTGTTCCCTGTCAAGGGCCACACTTGGGTCGAGCATGAATGATACAGAGCAACCAAAACAATCTGGATTCATATGGCCATTTCTGTCCTTTTCTTCCTGAACTTCTTTTTGAAGATTACACATTTACTACAATATGAGATCGCTAACATTAGTTCTGAAAGAGGCAGAGACTGAATAGTTAATTATGTGTTTCATATTGTTGCGAGGAAAGATGAGGTCATCATGAAATAGTCAGTATTGCACTTGCTGGACAGAAAGCTCATCAGTATGCTAATTGAAAGGCAAGGGTCTACAGCCTCAACAACCAATTTTGTCTGACAAATTTAGTACCTACAACAGACTGAAGGTGTGTTGCAGATGAAGCATGGGATCGGCAGAGCAGGATCAAAATAAAGAACATTGCCAAACGTCACACAACGTGTACTCATTCCTTGCTGCTGGGGGTTGCTACCCCAGTTGTTGTATAGTATAGGGGAAGAGTTCTGGTTATCAATAACTTGGTCGCCTCGACTCTTTGGCACAAACTCACTGTTCTGACACCACTGAGAGGCCTGATGGAGGACATCCAGAGAGCCTTGGTAGACTTTTTCTGGTCTGGCAAGCACTGGGTGAGGGCAGCAGCTCTGTACCTGCCTGTGGATGAAGGGTGCACGGACTAATTAACATCCAATCAAAAATTGCTTCTTTTAGACTCCGGACAGCTCAAACTGCTTTACAGCTGTGGCCCATGCTGGCTGGACACAGCTCGACTACTGTTGAGGAGAGCTGGGCGGCTTGGTTACAAGCAGCTCTTCCTCCTGCAACCGGAGAACTGTGACCGAAACGGACTTACTTCTTTCTACAGCTCCGTACTGCAAGCCTGGAAGATCTTTAAGACCACACGCATCACTTCTGAGGTTCCTCAAATGTGGCTGTTTGACAAACCTCTTTTCTTTAACAACTTTTTCCAGGGTCAAACTGCAATCAGCCAGCCTGCGAGCGAGTCTCAGAGGCCGGCTGCACCAAACTGGGCCATCTGATGAGGATGACGGCGACATCGGTGGACGCACTAAGGGATAGGAGCAACATCACCTCCGTCAGGCTGATCAACCAAGTGGTGGAGGGGGTCTGTGCCGCCCTGTCCATCAACCAGAGAGAGTTCACCATGAACCGAGCTCACCATGAACCGTGACCAGTAGTCGGATGGTTTTCAGTACTGTTTCCCCTCGCTGTCCGTCACCGCCTTTGTGGGGAGCTGCAGGAGGGGGAGAGTCAGCTGCTCACATTTGCAACCCCGCATCTTGACAAATTTCAGGATGTGGGGAAAAAAAGCCACGAGTGTCAAGGTGGTGAATTTGCGGTCTTTGGCAGGGATAAAGGAGTCTAGGTGGACTGAGTCCTTTGGTCCAGAGTTTTACCCGAAAGGCAGCTGGCGGGCTCTGTAGAAGCTGCCCGTTGAGAAGCGGACAGCAGACCTCCAGTAGAGGGTCGTACATGGGGTGATAGCTACAAACAGGTACAGAGTGCACCTTGATCCGGAGCTGGGGGAGGGGAGTTTATTCTGCACTGAGAGTGAGTTGCATAGTCCATCTCTTCGTTCAGTGTCCTTGTCTGTCAGAGCTGTTTAATCTTTTAAAAAGGTGGTTCCACGGTCTTGGGGAGGTGTTCTCGTTTGTATTGTTTATTTTTGGGCCAAAATACACTGTAACGAGGAAAACGAAGCACACGGTGAATTTTTTGTCGGCAACTGCAAAGTTGGACATTTGGCTGACTCTCAGGAACCGGACGCAGAGTGCAGGCAGTGTGGAGCTGGTCCCGGTCCTGAAGGGGCTGCTGAAGGCCCGACTGAGGGTGGAGCACACATATTATAAAATGATTAACAATGTGACGGCTTTCAGACGTTTTTGGGCTGTAGGGGGGGGGGGGGTTCTCTGCTCTGTGGGGGATGAGGGGGAGCTATGTGTTAGCTTGTAAAGATGGGTTTGTTTTGTGTTTGCTGTTTATTTTTGTTCTGTACCAAGAGTTGGTTTTATTTGATTTATTTTACTTTTCGAGGCTGAACTAATATTATGTTTTGTGTCTCCCTGAGTGTGGAGAAATAAACGGACATCAAAAACCAAAAACCTATAGAAATGGCATGTGCATGCTAATCAGCAGTAGTCAATTAAGTCATAATCAAAATAAGTCACTACATTTGCTTTTGACTCTTATATGGAAACAGGACTTAAACATTTCAAATATGTGACTGCTTTACTGTTTCACTGATTACTGACACCTTTCAAAGCATTGAGAACAATAACTTTTATTCATTATTTTGACATCAATACATTTGGAAATGGGAGCAGAATCTATGTTACCTTGTACAGCAGCTGATTTTTGCAATGTCACTAGATCAAGTGAAAATTGCGGGATCACATATCACACGCAAATCCATCTTGTTCGGCTTTATGTAATGCGTTTGTCTTCGCCAAGCCCATAGACTGTATATAAGAAGTGGATGTAGTCATTGTGACATCACCCATTAATTTGTGGACTTACGTTTCGAAGCCTCAAGTTCGGCGATTTAGCCGTCGCCATCTTTGCTTCTTGCAACAATTGGCGTGAACATATAACGACTGCGGAGGAGTGACGTAGATATGTCATATAAAGTTCCGGTACTAGCAGCAACCTGTCAATAACAGTAAGCCTACCCTAAAGCATACTACAGTTTATTGTCTATTTTACTCTAATTGGAACCATAAAGGACCAAATGAACACCATGATGTATCGAAGAAGACTTAAAACTAGCGATTCAGACTATAAACCCATGTTTACAATGTTTACTGAGGTAATAAATAAAGTGAGAATCAAGCGAGGGTCATTTTCTCATAGACTAGATGAGTTTCCCCCTGATGCACAGGAGAGCACCTAAGGGCGTGGCTTAGGTGTGTGAGTTATCAATGGCTTCTCAGATGGCTCTGTGGCACAAAACTATCTGTTGTGTCGGGTCAGTATATGTGTCGTTTAAAAAAACATTCTGATGGTTTTGCTGCCCATTCTTTTACATTTTGATGACAGATTATGGCTTGAAGACTCTCGATGTAAGATGCTGCAGCACAAAATGCTGGTCCCCTGTTTGTGACTGGAGCAAAGATTCACGCCTCACTGGTCTGGAGAGGGACAAAAGGGTTTCATTTGGTTCTTTTGAGCAGCATCGAGTCAGCCAGGAAGTTTCCCTGAAAGTACATTCATCGCTGCTGCCATCTCTCACCTGACAAAGCACGGCAGTCTGCACAATACAATTTGTGTGCAATCACAGCAGGCTTCTTGGCACATAGAGAAGAGCCAGTGAGGATTAACTGTGATGATCAAGTTGGGGCACAACGGGCAACACTTGATCAGTGTGTCATCAGGTAGAAGTGATCCTTGACTTGCAATTTTACCAGCTGAAGAGGGTATGAGGAGCACAGTTGCTGCTACCCTTTTATACTGATGGCCCCCATCAGGTTGGATATGCTCATCCTGGAATACTGAGCACATACAAACAGATTTTAGTCTTTAGAGACACTGACATAAGTGCTCTTGTGCACTTAAAGCCCTGAATTACCAGACAGAACAACTGAAAAAGAATTTAAGACAAGGATGGGCAACTAAAACGCTATTGTTGTCATAGTGACACCACATTCCTGTCAAATCCTGAAGCTTTGTTTTTTCCCGATCTCTCACTTGAATTTGTCAACAGGCTCTACTGTTTGTTGGTCTGTGAATGTTAAGACCAACCTATCAAACAGCCTCAACTTCATCCTCGCCAATATATTCTTCACCCTTTTTCAGGTTTAGCTGAGGTTTTCGTCAGTGTATTTCCAGAGTATGCCAAAATAACAAACAAATCGTGCTTCCTCACCATCCTATTTCATTGCCTGTGGGCATCAAAGCTCCATAACATTGTGGGAGTGTGGTAACACCACATAATGTCTGCCACTGAAACCTCTCTGGAACACATCCCGTCTCTCTGCTCACCGTGGTGACCATCAGAAAAGAAAACACACAGATGGCCACAGTGACAACTTGTCACACAACTTCTGGCAGAGAATGCAACAAATAGAAATAAAAAAATATGAACATTTCATTACTGTGTCATTTGGCAAAGGGATGCCGATTAAAAAGATTAATGTGACTGGTTTATGTTTTATGGGGCATGGATAGTTTAGTTCAGGGGTGTTGATTATTGGCAAAACAACATACACATTTATTTATTAGCATCTGCTAGGGCTAAGACGATTGCCTATGACTCATTGAACAATGGCAAGCATGGTTCATTGATAAGTGCACTAACAAAAAAATTTATTAAGTTCACTAAATGTTACACATATGCGTGTTGGGCTAAATTACTAATGCTACCACCTTTTGATGAAAGGCATTTCATATTGTTCTGAAATGTCATTACTGTGTTGTCAAGAACAAATATTGCATTTATGACACATTGTTGTGCAGTTTAACAACACACAGTTTGGTTTCTATGACAGACAGACAGTGTAATTGTAACATTTAGGCAACCTAAGTGGAGAGATGAAATGCACTTGACCATGAACCTTCATCTTTGGCCAACTTGGCTTTAAACATTATACACAGTCTGTCACTGTTTCATAATAACTATACTGTATCGAAGCTGAGATCCAGTGACAAGGTTGAACATAATGAGATTCGCCTTCTGGATTTATTATAGCTGACATGAGTTTCTTCTCTGGGTGGACACAGTTTGGTGACCTCCAGTTATAAATCCACTTTAAACCAATTTAAACCTCCGAAAGTACTCGGCAGACATTTTCAACAGGACTGCCGTATTCTCAGACATCCACAAATAATTGGGCACCAAAAAAAAAAAAAACGAAATGAAAAATCGTCTGTACACAGAAAACGGTTTGTTGTCTGGTTTTGTCTTCCTCCTGTTATGCATCTTCTTGACCTGAAAACCTTGATGAATAGTTTCCACGTGTTTGTGGTTGTGGTTTAACCCTCATTGAGAACATATTCATTATGCATTGATTACTGGAATTTGGAGTAATGAAGTACATTTTCTGCATCATTTCAAATGAGTGTATTGACTTTCATAAACATTAATGAAAGCCCTGTTTAAATTATGCTGAAATCTCCTCTTGTATGGTGTTTATTGATTTACGTGCCTTGCAATTATGCAGCTATTGAAATTACACCGATTTGTCGGGAACAACAGATGACTAAATGAAAGCAACAGAGAATATTTATGCAAATTATGCATTTTTCATTTTATGTTTGTAATTTTGTCCAATTTTAAATATTTATATAGGTGGAGGCTTCAAATAAGCTCAGTTGGCTTTTTATCTCTTCCTGCATGGTGATATTCATTTATCTCTTGTGATTTTTATTTTATTGTTTGAATTGAGCAAATATAAATAAATAAAAATAAAGAAAGTAGTGTTTCGCCCTTGTTGTCTCTTGGGAACGAGTTTGTAATGAAGTCAGGTTGAAGTGAAACTATCTACCAGACTTTAGTAGTAGATTGAGAGACCTATTTTACATGACACATACAATTGTTGGTACATCATTTTAAAAGTTGCTTGTTGAAACAGGCCTTACAATAACAATTCAGGTAATTGTGGGTCTCATGTACTTCCTTGCCTACTTTTGGAATCGTGTTGTAAATCCGGCCTTATTACAACAAACTGTGTAAACACATGTATGATGTATGCAATGTGTCTATGGTCAACAGGTGGTATCTCCGGATACAATTTCAACTATGGATAACTTAAGTATCTTAACTATGACTTGATGAGTGTTTAAGTCATAGCAATTAAAGAGCCACTTAAATTAAATACCAAAAGAAATAGATTTTGATTTGTGCTGCTTGCTTTAGGGTACAATGTGTTTTTTTTCTTGACAATTTTGGTGAACAAACCCTTTGCTACCCGGTTCAAGAATGTGACATGGATCTATTCAGTTTATTCAATTCAGTTTATTTTGTATAGCCCAATATCACAAATTACAAATTTGCCTCATAGGGCTTTACAATCTGTACACATACGACATCCCTGTCCCAGGACCTCACATCGGATCAGGAAAAACTCCCCCAAAAAATAACCTTTCACAGGGAAAAAAGGGAAGAAACCTTCAGAGGAGGATCCCTCTCCCCGGATGGACAGAAGCAATAGATGTCATGTGTACAGAATGAACAGCATTTACAAAGTTACATAAACACATTACATGAATATGACAATGTATGAATGGACCTCCAATCCATGAAACAGAAGGAGGTAGAGAGGAGGGGGGGGGGGGCGGGGCGCATCAGCAGGGCCACCGCGGGAGGCCGGCTCACCAGGCATCAGACACCTCCAGGTCCAATGGACCCTATGAGACGTGAAGTCACAACGACTCCGGGGAGGAAGCAGAGTTAATAAAGTGCAATGGAGAGATGTAAATTCATCCATAAGGAGAGAGAGAAGAGGAGATAGGTGCTCAGTGTATCCTAAAACATCCCCCAGCAGCCTATAAGCCTATAGCAGCATATCAAGGGGCTCGACCAGGGCAAACCTGATTCAGCTTTAACTATAAGCACTATCAAACAGGAAAGTCTTAAGTCTATTCTTGAATGAGGTGACTGTGTCTGCCTTCCGGACTGAAAGTGGAAGCTGGTTCCATAAAAGAGGAGCTTGATAACTGAAGGCTCTTGCTCCCATCCTACTTTTTAGGACTCTAGGAACCACAAGTAGCCCCGTATTTAGTGAGCGCAGCTCTCTAGTGGGGCAATATGGTACTACAAGCTCCTTAAGATATGATGGTGCATCACCAATCAAGGCTTTGTAGGTGAGGAGAAGAATTTTAAATGTGATTCTTGATTTTACAGGGAGCCAGTGCAGAGCAGCTAATACAGGAGTAATGTGATCTCTTTTCTTAGTTTTTGTGAGTACACGAGCTGCAGCATTCTGGATCAACTGGAGGGATTTAAGAGACTTATTAGAGCAGCCTGATAATAAGGAGTTGCAGTAATCTAGTCTGGAAGTAACAAACGCGTGAACCAGCTTTTCTGCATCTTTTTGAGACAAGATGTGCCTGATTTTTGAAATGTTACGTAGATGAAAAAATGCAATCCTTGAGATTTGCTTAACATGGGAGTTAAAGGACAAGTCTCGGTCAAAGATAACGCCGAGATTCTTTACAGTGGTGTTGGATGCCAGGGAAATGCCATCTACAGAAACCACATCACCAGATAATTTATCTCTGAGGTGTTCAGGGCCCAGTAAAATAACTTCAGTTTTGTCTGAGTTTAACATCAGGAAGTTGCAGGTCATCCATGTTTTTATGTCTTTAAGACATTCTTGAATTTTAGCGAGCTGGTTGGTCTCCTCTGGTTTGATCGATAGATATAATTGAGTATCGTCTGCATAGCAATGAAAGTTTATGCAGTGTTTCCTGATAATATTGCCCAAAGGAAGCATATATAGGGTAAATAAAATTGGTCCAAGCACATCTGATGTTGTCAGGAGATAATGTTGCCGTGATGGTGATAATGATATACTTTTTTGTGTTATCTACTTATTGGGTAAACATAAAACCAGTATTGAGTATGCCTGCACTGATTCAGGATAAATGATAGCCAATTTGTATACTGCCAAAGTTGTCACATTTCCATCACATCTAAGCCTCTTTCATTCCTCAATTACAGCTTTCCTGTTGAGGAAAAAGAAACTTCAATGCATACGCAGAACTAAAAAAGTACACGCAAAGAATGGTATCGCAACCCCATATTATCTCCAAGGTATCTAACATTTCATCGTGAGTGGCTATAATCTGTGATTAGCCTTTAGGTAAAAAGCCCTGATTTTTCAAGAGCCTTATCAGATGAGGAGAGCTCTTATCTGCGTGACTCTATTGATCGCTCTCTGCTCTAACAGGGGTGTATATGGAGCAGGAAGCAGGTGCTTGTATTTACAGTGCCCATACCAATATGTCATCTGTGAAGCACTGATGGTTATCAGTTTCTCATACTTTTGTTATACCCCTTCCTCTCTTTGTGCTGCATACAGGCAGGAAGACTGACTTAAAAGAAAACCTTGAATATGTAAAAATAGAGTACAAAATTCAGCAATATAAATGTGAGCATTTGAGTGCTTTGCATAATGAGTCAACTTTTGTGACTTACATCGTCATGCCTAATAAAGAAAATGTCCATCTCTTTCTGAATTGCAGATGACACGTTCATTCTGCGAGTCTTAATCTTATAAGCGTATTACAGAGTATATGCCCAAAGCAATTATGCGAGATGAGAAAAGGATGTCTGTGTTGTGTCTTGTTACATTACAAATGTAATTCTTCACACAAACATTTACATGTGACCTGACTGCAACCTATGAGTCTCTTTTCGTCACCTCATGTCACAACACGTCGCTAGACATATTTAATTTTCCACTTTATAGACAGAAGTTTCGAAAAGTTAAGTTGTCGGTTTGACCGGTGTACAAGATTTATGGACTTTTAATTTAGTAATTACAAGACCTAGTTTTGACCAGAGACCATCTAGGATAACCCCCAGCCTGGACTCCAAATCGAGCCATGGGCGTAAAGTGTGGGGCCCAATCCTCAATTCCTACCCCTCTTTTTCTGGCGCCTTTGCTGAGACCTCAACCATCTTTGAACTCTGACTTAATTTCGATCTCAACTACACACCTGTAAAGTGTTGTCACTGCATCTTGCTTGGGTGTGACGCTATTACGTTGACAATATCTGTCTAAAGACAGACAGACAAATTACATCTCTAAACAATACCTACCTTTCCAATTGTTACCAGCCAGCCACATGCTGTCGCCGGCTGGTAACAATTGGAAAGGTTGATGAGTTGATTGACTGATCAAAGACGCACCAGCGTTTGGCTGTTATGGTTTTTATCCTTGTGAGTCATCATGGCAGAATTTGGCCCTGCAGACACCTACTCTATAACAACCACAGAGGCCGTTTTGATGAGACATCGCGGCTGGATTATATGAATTTAACCAGAAATGTGAAGAATTCTTTTTGTTCTATTCTTAACGAGCCCGCTGCACAAGAATTAATAAATTATGGTTGCTTCGTAAATCCTTTTGTGACTTACTTTTACTTTCAATTCACTCAATCAATTAATCAAGCAGTAAATGTATTACACTTGAAAATATCACAATCCCAATGCTCACAAAGGCTTCTGCACCTCTTCTCTTGCCTAAATACTGTCAAGTTAGCTGATATTGAACAAGTGCTAATTTCAGATCCCACAATCCAGCAGAGGTTCACCCAACCTCTTCAGCGATTCAGTGTGGATCAGCACTTGTCACAGTTGTATAATATAGGCCAGGGTTAAGGAGTTAAAATAATGAGCAGATTGGGTGGGAAGGAAACTTTTCCGCTCATTTTTAGGGACACTTTTGAGGGAAACTTATAGCATGATGTTTCTGTATTTTTTTTCAGGATGACTTCAGAGTGCAGCAGAGCAGATCAAAATAATTATTTCCTCAGTCATGCCACACTTGACGTGACAATGCAGAAAGCCATAATCATTTCAGTCCTTAGCCACCATAATTAATAATAGTCCCTCTAAAACACACATTTAGGGGTACTTGCCCCACAGGGCATAGGCATATGTAATTATTATTCTTAATTAGTGTCCTCAAAGTGTATCTGATTAAGTTGTAAGACGGATTTTTGACAAATCCAATTTGGACTGCAGTCTGCAGCAGTTTGAGTGCTTCAGTGCTCCAAAGGATAAAACACTCAGGCCATTAGGTCCTACCTGTGAGACACAAACTAGGTGATCAGTTGGTCAGCTGAATTGCAATTTACTGTTTCTCAGATACAGCATTAGGTATTAGCTTGTTAGTGAAAGTCACCACTATGAGCTTAATTCAGATCTCCGATGTAAACCTACAGTGACACTATGTTGGAGTTTGATTATCATTTATCGGAAATAAATTACATACCAACAGGTTTGGTCACATAGTAAAAATGCTGTTGGGTCACAAAGGCAAGGATACCAAGACACCGCAAGACTAGGTATTCCTCCATTTTCTTTGGGCAATTATATCCAGTTCCATCAAGCAAAGAGCTTCACTGTACTGGTCAAAGCATGGCTGATTGCATGGACAAAAGCTGTCCACCAAAATATTGGAGCAAATTGTGTATGGGCCATTACTCAAGATTTTTTTTCTACACAATCCCTTTTATTGGCACAGAATGCTTGATTAATGTGAGTCATCGTAATGAACTTTTTCATCTGTCCTAATGCCACAAAATATGATGATGTGGCAGCATGACAGCTCACCCTGTCAGAACTGTCCAATAGATCAGACACCTGTCAATTCATGTGACGTATCTTTGCCACACTGTGTGGAGTGTATGCACAATTTAATCAAAAGAAAATTAAGACTAGAAGTGACATGAACCATGAATACAGTACAGGTCCATTTACAAACCTCCATGCCCTCTGTGGACTAGATCTGCGTTCACAGGCAGGTCAGTATCATAAAACAGCAGGGCTCAGGAGATCCTGCCAGACCACGGACAGGAAACTGACTCTGGTGGTGGTGGGGAGCAGGGTCAAGCATCAAGCAAAGTGCAATGGCTGCTACAACATGTCAAGTATGGTGTTCCAAACCCGAGGCAGTGAGGAGGAAGGTCATATCAAAGCAAAGAGATAAGTAGCTCGAGTCACGTGGGCTGGTCACCGTCACAGAGCTGTGTATGTAAAAGCCAGATGCTGTGTAGAGCAGCTATTCCACTCACTGTGTACACTATCAGCGCATGAGTCCTAATGTAAACCACGGCCATCATGAAATCATGCACACAATGTTAATGTCTACATCATGCCAGACCCCCCGCCCCCCCTCCCCACAATTAACAACAACATTGAAATATACTGTATTATGAATAAACCATAGAGGGCAAATGATGCGGAATTAGAGTGGGAGAGGGTTGCACATTTGGATCAGAATTTTGCGTTTTTTCATGACCAGCTGTCTATTGTGGGACAACATTTTAATGATATCAGATGGAAGGCAAAACCGATGCTGCAGAGACAATTTAAATAAACGATCAAAGTACCTTCAGCTATTCCATGATATCGACAGTATAGGCTCTGACCCTCTCCGCTCTGAGCATCATGAAACAAAAGGTTCTCTCACTTGAGTGAAAATGAGTTGGCAGGTTTTATCACAGAACTTGAGCCATGAGCAATGCATACTTTTTGGTTTCCACCAAGCAGGCAGGAGAAGGGAGTATAAGTCCTAATAAAACCTGACACAAGTTTCACTGCAATGCTAAAGACACTTTGACGCAGTGACGATTATGCTAAGTACGTGTTGGTGAGAGTAAAGCCTCTCTGCGTCAAATGAAAATTCCAGAGTGATGCACCCTTACTGTTATTCAGGTCTAACAGAGAATATACCAACTGTATTAGATTATTAGTATCTAACTGCAGAGCAAGGCATCTATCTGTCGGTCTGTCTATCTGTGAGCATATCCTTCACTTTTCTGAAGAACTGTTCATACAATCTCCTCCACACTTATCCGGTGTATTGCTGGCAGCACTTCCTTGGGGCCCGTTTCGAAAAAGCATTTGTTCCTCATGGCCATGCGCATAAAACAGGCACAGCGGTAGTATAGCTATATGCTAATAGCATGTGCATATGTGTGTGTGTGTGTGTGTGTGTGTGTGTGTGTGTGTGTGTGTGTGTGTATTGGGGTGTTATGGAACAACCCAAACCACTTTCAGTCAAACTCAATTTCACATCTCAGAGTAAGATACCTGCCAATACTTTATCTGTTCAGGCATGAAAAATGCAGCTTCATTCAAGCAGATACAATAGCTTAAGGGGCTTACACTTGACATTATATCAATATGCTCATAATATCATCCTGTTCCTTATGATCAACAGTGTTTATTTGATGAGTGAGTCCCTTCAGTAATCAACATTAATCACTGGCCACCCTTAACATCCTCCTATTTCCTAAAACAGTTAATTTTAGCTCATATAATCAGCAATAACAGATAATGCATATTATGCATATTATTTGGACTCTGTTCAAACGTACAGGCCTTTTTTTGTTGTTCTTTTATTTACCTGTGAGAATAGCTGTGACCACTGGAGTGTTGGGGCCTCTCTTAACAATGAATAAACAAAAATGAAAAGAGACGATGAGGAAAAGCTCTTTCATGAAAGGTGGCATCAACAGAGGCAGGGTTCATGAGTGCTTGACTGTAATGGAGATAGACTGCCGATAGCTTCAGGGGAATGCAATTTTATTGATGCCATTGTGACACTCCAATATCACCTCTTCTTAGATATGAATTATTGCCCCTTTGAGAGAAACTGGATGAGAAACATTTAAAATTTAGATGACAGCTTCAGCAACCATGAGCAGTTGTTTATATCCACATGTTGTCGAAGAGGAGTCTTTGGCTTTATTTGAATTCTCGAATTGTTGTGCTCCTTCACCCTTTACAAATTGCTGGAACAGGTGGCATTGTTTTTGGGTGTGTGCTTGCCCCCCCCTCCCCTCCCCTCCCCTCCTCCCCCCGTCATTGTTAATTAATTAGATGGCTGGCAAAGGGATGGCCATGCTCATTTGCCCTGTGATCTTCCAGACGGACACCATTTACAGCTAAACGCCCTCTACCCTCTATTTATTTATGTGCTGAAATTCAACCATACCTCAGCTGCTCTACACGGTCGCACAGGCCAAAGGTTATGGACTCAATGATAGGTTAAGCTTGCCATCCTTCAGTGAGGCATGTTCAGAGAGGACAGGCAGAAAGAAGGCTGTGGAGTGAATGTTGGAGCAGCCCATGTGACGGTGGGGAAAGCATCACAAGGTCAAGTGCTGTTGCCTGCCTTGTTCTTGTCAACACCTTCAAAAAAGCAGCTGTTTTTTTTTATGCTGCCATATTTGTTCATATCGATTGTGCTCCTGCTCACTAAGCTGAGTGATACATATAAAGTTGAGTATTTAGCATATGGGTTAACAAGCAATGGATACAAGTGTCAATCAGCAGTGACCAATAGAATATTAATTGAGGTCGACAAATGGGGACAACTAATACGCAACCTGCATTTCTCCAGCAATTGTATTTGATTACAAAATTCCAGATTTAAGAGTCTCCAGATTGATTACATACAATTGAATAAAACCACACTCTGCTGACAGACATACACTACAGATACTGCACAAACACATAATGGTCCATTTTACAGTTGAAGAAAACATCTAAATTATCTCTTTGCCGTCTGGAATTACCATGAACTCTGGCATGTGGGGTTCAGAGGCCACGGACATGTTTGGCTTAGGCACTCATCAAGATGTTGGAGGTCATTTCTGTGGGCTATTTTGTTGCCAAAGCTATGTCAACCACTCAACTCCTCTCCTTAAGGGTAAAATGTGTTACACAAGACAACACAGGAAGTGCATCTCAACGCTGTGTGGAGTAGAGCAATAATTCAAAACAAATTCTCAAAATGATTGCGAGGCTTTTTGCCGTAGAAATAGGACACAAATAAACAATGTAATTCTCAAAGAAATTTGCCCTTAATTGAGCAAAAAGCATCACAGTACTTTGTATTTGTTTTTCTCTCTGCCATAGTTCTTCCAACTGTGTTATTGGCACAAAGGCAGCATATATACTTTGCCATATAGATAATTGCAATGAGACGCAAAAAAAGGGCGAATTGCACCCATCTACCAAACACTAAGGTTACGTTTTGCGCTGTAATGAGCAAACTATCTTTTGTGAATTGGCCCTTGATACGGGGCAGCTATCAGTTCAAATTGATACGCAATTCATGGTGCCATCAGCAACTGCCATCCATTCTTTGTGAATTTGTCAGTGAAGTATTCTTTTAAATAGTGATTATGCTAATAGGCTGATTATCAATCTTGTTATATATTGTGTATATATATATATATATATATATATATATATATATATATATATATATATATATATATATATATATATATTTAAATCCAAGATTTTAATCTGCTCGAAAAAATAGGTTGGATGCTACTCTGTATTTGTGCTCATGTTCGGGGCAAAATCAAGTTTCACGTTGAATTGAATTGAAATCTACATTTTCAAATTTGTCTAACTCTATTTTACCTTTTTTTTGTCACCAGTTTGTAGTTCAATCTATATTATATATAGATTGAAGGTCTAGGGCTTGCTATTTCCACAAAAAGGAATAAACGAGTGCTGGGATTGAACTATTCTAGCTTTCAGGTGTTAATGTTTGTAGTGCTCACTCAGTGCGACCTTGGCTTCTTCTTGCCTTTTCATAGACAGCCGGGATGGTGGAAATACAGAGGAAAAAGCACAAGAGATCTGGTGAGGACAGATTCTCTATAGTCCCACTCTTCATCTTTCGCTCATCTGTCACTGACTGTTTCTCCTCCACCTCACTAGCAAGGCAAAACACAGCCTGTGGTTCTCTATTCCCTCGACAGGAGCCCTCGCTGACCCCCCAGCAGTAATTTTAGACTTCTTGTCGGAAGCGCTAGAGAGCCAGCCCCAGCTAATTCAAGGTCAAGGTTTTTATTTTATTTTGCAGAAGAGAAGCCAACCTGTTCTCGGGCACTATGCCATGTTAGAGACAGCTGAACCAGTGCATTATATGTATGTAATCATTTTGCCAGTAGGTCTGTAGGAGTCTGTTATCCATATGTTCATTTCTCTGTTTGTTTCTCTGTTTAATAGAATATTTGAATCTCAATATCACAAAATGCGCTTGTTTTTTAACTGAATTAATGACGCCAAATGTCGCCTTTTATATTTGTGTAAATATAATCCGGTAATGAGCAGAAAGTGGGAGGACTAAACCTCTTTCTGGCAAATGCCGCCTCAGAGAGAGATGAGACAGTCATGCATGACACATGAGAATTGCAGCACTTGGACTCCACTCGCTCCCATGGTGATGAGCAAAAATACTGGTCACATTGGATTTGTCAATCCAATGCAACCAGTATTTTTGCTCATCAGCATTGACAAATGAAGCAACGGCAGGTCCGACTGCCAGCAGGGAGTTGGTCTCGCAACAGAAGTGCCAGTCGTATTCTTGTGCACGCAGTCGGCCGTAAATGTTACAGTAAATGTTGAAGAGACGTGTCGGATGGCTCTCGTTGTCTTGCCATGTCAGAAAAGTCGAAGCATAGCCGTGAAATGTGTTTGGACAGCTTTGGTGTCGCCAACCATTCCAGGGGACATCACCCTCCTGCAGACAGTGTGGTCGGAGGGGTCTGACATCTACACAGAACCACATCAGTGGTTTAGAGCGACAGGTCACTGTTTTACACTAACACTTGCCAGTGGCCACTGTGAAGCTCCGGGTTTTAATTCACTGGGGCAAACCAAGAAGCACTTGACAAACGGTTCTGCAGCTGCGATGAAAAAGCTCTGTACCCGTGTATGACCCCAGTACCACACCCCAATTAAAACTAAAATTACATTAGATATTTTACCTTTAAAATCCTATGTAGTATTTATTAATAAATGCGGTTTGACAAATTATAGTGTTTATTTTTGCCTCACCTGCTAGCAGAACATCTTGGAGCTGAACAGCAGATTGTTTTTATTTATTCAAAATAGGCTTACAGCGTTAAACTCCACTCACAACTTTTTGAGATCGATTTCCTCCTCCTCACCTCCTCACCTCCACAGGATCACATCATTAGATTTGCCTGGTTAGGTGACACCTACACGTCTGATAGGTGATGGATGTTTTATATATAGAGACCAAATGAAACCCTCCCTCCCCCTACTTCCACACACCTCCCTGTCACACACACGCACGACTCTGATGTTCCTCCTATCATCTTCTATCAGAGAGGCAAGATAACCTCAGAGCCAATGACAAACTCTGACAAATGGCTTGTCTCCAAGCACCTGCGAGAAGATGGAACTGACAGACTCCTTCACCTTTCCACTTCCTCCAAGCCTTGGGCTGTGCCAAGCAGGCATAAGTGATATACTGTAGGACAGGGCTGGGTGTAAGTCATGCTCCTTCCGTTTCCTCCAGATTGTGAGGGTCTCCATCTATCACTGTCAGTCACCTCTCCCTCTTCGCGTCTGTCCGTCCAGCCTCGTCCCTTTACTCATTCACCCAAAGGTCACTCTTCCATTTCTTCCATCCCCGTTGTTTCCTCCCTCCGCCACTGGAGCAGTGTGCAGATATCTATAGCCCTGTACAGATGGCCGGTAATCTGGCCTGGGGTCATTATGAATCCTAGCCAGTGCCCTGACCGACGGCTACTGTCCCCTTCTGTCAGGGCATCTCCATGAACGTGGCCTAAAATCTGCCATTCATCTACATTTCCAGACATTTAGCTTTTCTTGGCAAATATAGCTCTGCTCTTTTGCCTGGAGAATCCAAATCCATACGCTTTGTGTAAGTGAAAGATGGATATGAGTTTGAGATTTAAAAAAACTGTCTCTCTCTCTCTCACACACAATTACCCCACTAGTGCCATTTTGTGAGCTAGTTTATCATACGGTTCTAACTGAGCACCGATCATTAAATATTTGACATGCCACCTGGAAAAACGTAGTTACGTAGTTTGTCTTTTTTAATATTATTCCTGAGTCATGGCTTAATAAGAAACACCACCCAAGCCTCAAGTAACATTGAAAGTCATGTTAATAATTTAATTTAAAAAAAGAAGTCAGATAGGAATCTTTAATAATTTGAATCTCATCATTTTGACTCTTGAGAAAAGAAGATCTTGCACTTTGCTCTCTCACCATCACAATGTATTGATCATGCTGACGTTTCGGACCTAAAATCCACCCCCAAAACCACGCCCCTTTCCCTCAATCCATACAGTGCATCTGTTTTTCATATTTTCAGCGCCCCTCATGCATTATTCATGCTGTATTACCTCTTCCCCTCATTATCCTGCCATGTGCCCTGGTGTCTGTTTAATGTGGTCACCTGACAGTCTCCCGTAGTCTCCGCCCTGCTTCCTCTTGGTGTTCATCACCGTGTGACATTACTGACCTTCATTGGACGTTATTTCCATTAGTTTGACAAATCCGGTGCGTCAAAGCAGCTCTGTTGACATGCAGGTGTAGAATCGCCACTGAATGGAATTCTCATAATGAAAATGTCAGAGGAAGTGATGGTGTCTGTCAGAGGTCGGCAATTAGGTGCAGTTAAGGGCAGCATTATGCCAAGGACCCACACAATGTTGAAGGTGCAATATATTTATTTTTTGGCTGCTTTTGCCAATACCTATGTGTGGTTGGTCTCTGATTTTTGCTACTTTCATTTCTGTAGGAGACATAATGTCCCCTCAATTACTGTGTACAATAGCAATTCATGTCCACCTGTAACATTTCGTTTGGATCCAGGAAGTAGAAGGACATTGTTGCACAGCAGAAAACAAACAAACATGTAAATCATATTTAAAGCCATATTTGCCTCCTTCAATATTTAACCAAATATTTCGCGCACCACAAAATAATCATAAAAACAAGTAATGAACGCACCGACGGTTGATACACTGCTAACATGTTGTGTTTCCATTAAACATGTTTCAGATCCATAATAAACCCACTGTGCGTTGTTTCTGAATGCTTTTCATAGGAGACACAGTTGGTTCCATGTGTGTGTGTGTGTGTGTGTGTGTCTGTTTGTGCAGACAGATGCATTGGTGTAATCTGAGGAGGCAGCTGTGGTATTGCCCTTCCCAGTGTAGGAGAGACAGAATCTATGACTGCTCAAAAATATGGTATAGCCACATGCATAGATGACCCAATGATAAGACACTTCCATTTGTATTTCTCTATGTGTGTGTGCCTGCAGCTGCCTGTTTTTAATAGGAAGATGAAATAACATCATTTTTTTTAGTGTCTCACAGTTTGCGGCATTGAGTCATTTTCTGTTCTAACGGTTTCCTTCAGAAAAAAATGTAATTCAGACTCCTTAAAAAAAATCTAATGCATGAATGTGCTGTGGCTAAGAGGACACCGTTTAGGTAAACGAGAGTTTTCTTCTTATGTTCCACCCTGTGAGTCCTTGATCTTTCTCAAACTACACATTCATCCTTACACCAACATAGCTGCAGCACAAGAAAGCTATGGGCCTTCAAATACTGCTGTACGTGTGTGTGTGTGTGTGTGTGTTCAGAGAGTGTGAAAGAGTGAGTGAAACTGATTTTTACAGGCTTTTTTTTTTTTCTTTCTTTGAGTCTCCAGGGCACTGTGATTTCAAGGTTCATATCTCCCAAGTGTCTCACAATATGTCCTTCTGTTTTAAGTTACTGGAGAAGCCTTTGTCATGATCAGTCCACAAACCGCAAAGGGCAAGGTTGCGACTTCTGTATCCCGTTGCCTATACTTCCTCCAAGCGTGCGCTTGATCTTAACGCAGACAGACAGTGCAAACTGTTTCCCTCAGATTTGAGCCAGGATATATATGCAAGCAAGCCTGTCTGTCTGTCCTTCCTCCGCTGTTAAGAAGCACAGAACTTGATTTTTTTTTTTGTCCGCACTCAGACCAGAGCCTCAATAACGTGTTCCAGGTCTACTCTCGGGTTTCTTGATGGACAAGACACATTTGCTCTTTGACAATAGATATGCTTCTCAAAACAGCAGTCAGTGGAACAACAGTGAAGTATGCCCTTTCCGTGACAGAACCCTCATCCATCATGAGGACAAGCATCTCAAGTTTATTTCCACTCCACTTCTTTGGTTTACGTGACAAGATTGCACCTTGAAGTGAGTGCATACCAGAGTGTTTAACGGCTTATAAGAATAAGCCGTTAAAAACTACATAGATGCTATAGCAAATTTACAACCACTAAATATCAACCAGCGATCCATTTTCTTCAAACTGCGCAGCATTGTTGACAAATTTGTCCATAACGGTGACATTTTCTTTTGACGGACATCTGGCCAGGTACCTGCACTTTTATAATTAACTACATTTAGATGGATCCTTCCTTAAATACTTATTAAGACTGTGCTACTTTTAATCATAGGGCTGTCGCAATATCAGATTTTTACTACGGTTGTTGAAAAATATTTCATACCAAAAGCATTATTTATGTTTTATTTATATATATATAAAGCCATGTGTATATATATATATATATATATATATATATATATATATATATATGTATATGTGTATATATATATATATATGTATATGTGTATATATATGTATATGTGTATATGTGTATATATATGTATATGTGTATATATATGTATATGTGTATATGTGTATATATATGTATATGTGTATGTATATATATATATGTGTATATATGTGTGTGTGTATATATATATTAGAATAAATGAATAATAACATAATGCTTTCAGTAAAATAATTCTTTAACTTTGTTTATTGTGCATTAAGTCTCTTATTTTGGCAAACTAATCCCAACACTCCAAATGTATGAGTGTTGGGAGATGTCTGTAATCATAAGAAAAGTACACTAATGAAAAAGCAACCGGATGAATTGATACAAAATAAAAGATCCACAAGGCCCAACATCTGCAATCAATACAACGTTAACGGCTTACTCGCTCTGATGTGGTGAAACTCGGAGGAAACGGTGGATGAACGGAAATGTGAAAAACTGCCACACTGGCGAGCTCACTTTTTTGGCTGCAGTGCCTCGTCTCTCTTCCGACAAGATTTTGCTCGGCAGAAGTAGCCAGACACGATGTCAGAAAGTAAAGGAAATAATTTAAGAGACGCTGGATTACGTACACGATATTACCATATTTGTATTATTAACATGACATCAACATTCAGTTTGAATAGCTTCAGGGTTATCATCATTATAGGTATATTAAGAAAGCCCTTCTTTGAACCATAATAACACGATTTAATTACATTTTTGTAGCTATGAATCAGGCCGATACACCTAAACATAAAAGATGATGTTAATAACAAACCACAACTCCTATAATTCATTTTGTACTGGAGATTCAGTCTCTTTTGTAGCTTTGATCAATAAAAGAAATAATGGCTTGCTTGTTTCACTGAACAACAACTTTCATTAAGAGTTAAAGATAATTTCGTTTCATTTTTCTCTCCGACAAGGAGCCGGCTAGATAAATACACACCAGTGTGGGTGCCTCTGAACTGCCCATGATGGCTGTAAAACACAGAATGATGTTATTTCACAAAGGTCCGATCTTCAGGCTGAATCGGTGAAATTGCTTGGCATCCATAGGTGCACACATGCACACTGTTATCATCACCATCACAGCCGATTTCTGGATGCTTTATAGCCTCGCAGCGACTGTTTACCTATTCAGAGTGTGTGTTGCTGATAGATGACAACAGCCGGGCTGAGAATGGTGATGAGGTTTTGTTCATGGCGTGATGCAGAGGGATACAAGGGACCCGTCATTATCTAAAACACCACATTTCCTCTGAGATACACAGAAAGATACAGCGCACTTGCAGTCTCTCTCTCGCGCGCAAAACGCTCACAAACAGTCATTCCTTTAGCAGAAACATTGATCCATTATTTTTGTTCAGCTATGCTCTGAATGAATGAACAGTGCTTTCACCGGGGAGCTCGGTTGTTATCAGTGTACATTGTTAGAGGTATGCGCTCATAAGGCTATTATGAACTTGTTTGTGCATGCATATACACTAATATATATATATATATATATATATGCTATGAGGGGCATTTTTCATTCTCAACCGTAAGGTAAGCAAATCTCTCAATAATGATTAACTGCGGGGAGTTTTGGCTAAAATATGGACTCTAGTCTTGACATGAGAACTGAAAAATATCTCCGCCAGAGAATGTCTAAAACACAATCTGACATGCCACATTTGGGGGATTGTTAAAGGTTCAGAGACCAATTATTTTCTTTTCTGGTTGTATTTAGGACACCCCCCCTCCCTCCCTCTCCCTCCTTCCACACACACACACACACCCCCCCTCCCCTCCCCTCCCCCCCCCCCCACCCCCCCCCCTCTTGTATCACCTTCCCCTCTCTCCCTCTGTGATCCATATCATTGTTCCCCCGAGAGGGAAGAAAGGTGACAAACAAACCTATTCATCATCAGCAGGTTCTCCTGGCTAAACTGTTATTCGAGCTGAACTCTCTAAACTTTTCCCAGTGCCTTATTGTTTACGGCTGCATCCTCGAAATTTACACCCACCGTTCTGTTTTATGAAGTGTCCATGGAGGGTAAGAAAGGTAGATGGAGGCCTGATGTCAGCATATTTCCCTGTCCTGCATCTATACAGTGATGTATGGTTGAACAGGGCCTCTGTTTGGGTCCTCCTTCTCCATTTTTTTTTACATGGTGATATTGTTTTATACCACCTAGTTTTAGAAATACAGCATCATCATATTACTAAGCTCTCTGAGGAGCACTTATTGTAAATGATTGGAGGTTATTCACAGGACCAAACGGGAGGGAATGGAGCTGGAAGGTTTGGAGGAGGGAGCAACGGGGAGACAAGCAATACAAGAGCCTACACTACTGGATATTGGCTTTCTACTATTCAGTGTACACCTCCTATTTTTTAAACTTCTGCTTTCAGTGTAATGATCTCAAGCTGCTATGGGAGAGTTTCAATTCAGAGTTCATTATCTGTCATTGCTCTTTTTTTATTTCTTGTTGAGCTGTTGTTTCTTAGACACACTAAAATGAAATGCAGATTATGTTGTATTGTTTGTATTCTGCTAACTCAGTGCGACATCAGCATTAGCAGCCATAGTTGTTTACTGAAAAGTCATGCAGGAACGTCACGGAGTCTACATTTTAGTCATTAAACCATGATGCACCGACAACCAAGCAGACTGGTCTCTTTTTGACTTGCACTCAAACAGTACACATGAGGACCAGCGCCATGATCTGCAAGTCCGAATTGTCACTGTAACAAATTTAATTAATTCCAATATTGCTCCGTCTGAGTGACAATATTCCATTATGCTCACATGCAGGCTGTTTGAAAATTGTATTATGACCTGATGTCTGCAGGTGTATTTTCAAAGCTGTTTGTCTGTCTTCCCTTCAGAACACCGATGTACTTCATACCTCTGAAGTATCAGGCCAGACGAGCTCGACTATCTAAAATGATCCATCATTGTAAATCTGCCAGCTGCTGTTACAATAAGTGCTCTTGGTACCTGTTTATGATGCCTCTCCAGATGTCCGTCAGACACAGCGGGCATGCAGCGCATTCACAAATCTTACAAAGTTACAACAAATTCAATAATTATTCGTCAATAGTGTGCCTTTCAATTTATTTATATCATAAAAGAAAGAAAAACTTGAATTCAAAGCTTGCCTCACCCCTCTATAAATGCTGTTATTCCATCACTTTCTTCAACATGTTTGCAGAGGTAGCATACCAAGCCCCCCCCCCCCCCCCCCCTCCTCCTCTTTCCACCTTTTGCAGCCACAAGGCTGTTAACTGTAGTGATGCAGTGCTTTGAAACAGCTTTTCTGCATTAACCATTTGCTTTGCTGGACATTTACTTTGTGGCAAGCTTTCTGCTGATGTAGTAGTATTGTACACAGATGCTGGGGTTACGCTACTCAAACAGGGTCAACATCTCCCCTGTGGTGCTTTAGTGTCCACCTACCAACTGGATCAGAGTGAGAAAAAGTGTGTGTGTGTGTGTGTCAGATCAGGGAGAAACATTTTAAGGAAGCCTTGTCAACATGGCTGTGCCCCAAACACAAGGATTTGCAGCTATTAAGTGTACGTACTGTATATGTAACAATACCACATTTTATATACTGTCGGAAAAGTGTGGGCATGTCCCTCGTGTGGGACTGTCAGTTGGTGTTGTGGAACCCTGACCTTCTTCTGACAGGGTAGGAGAAAAAACCAACGTGTAGTCCCAGCTGCTGCAGCCCAGTGCTGTCCAAAGGTCTATGCAAGGGCTATTCAGCCTGTGGGAACCAGCAGGGGGCAGGGCGAGGGGGTCCAGATGTGTGAACACCCCAGAGCGATGAGTCAACCGTGGCCTTGGATGACATGACCTTCCCATGGGGCAGGACACTAGTCTGGTACAGTATTCCGCTGTACGGGGAGAGCACTGGTGGCTTCGGATGTGCTTGTTTCTGAGTGCAGCTCATCGGAGGACCCTGAGCTGGAATCTCCCCGCATATGTCTGGAGACAGCAGTGAGATTTTTTTTGGGAAGACTTAATCAGCATAAAATGCACCAGTTTGACTATTTTGAATCTACTGTACCTTATGAACTACTACACACAAAGAGAAGGAGATTGCTTTTTAAGTGCTATCAGTATAGAGTACACTGTTTAATCTGAGGAGATTTATGGAAGGCAATCACCCAAGTAAAAACTGTAGATGCCATTTATCAGGCACAATGGAAATTACAGCCATAATTTTCACAACCGGACACAGATGAGACCTTATAAGCATATAAACCCCCCTCGAGGTCTCTGGGCTCGTTTTTAATGCTCCTTCTCCTTGTGACCTGGAGGACCGACTGGCTGACTAGCTGAGTCCCCCTGTGTGTCTGCTCATTACCCAAGCCCTCCCCTCAGAGTGTCACAACGTGAGAGGGACTAGCTTATGAACAATAAGTAAGCCTGTCTGGGCTGCTTTGATTGAATTGGGAGAGAGATGGCATGGCTGATCATTTTTTCTCGCTGTTTTTTTTTCTGCCAACAATTGACAAATGCTGAGTACTTTTGTCGATCTCATAATGCCTCCCTGGTTTGTCATCAGCAAGGTGAGGAATGTAGGATGTTAGATTACCTGTGCCGGAGTCAAATACGGTTTACTGCTATAAGTAGTACGTATCCACATATTTTAAGAGTTTCTAGGAGGACAAGATGATACTGACAGAGTGAGGAAGATTGGATTGGGGTGCGGTGAAGTCCGTGCCTCTCTCCCCACCTTCCTGAAAGCCTTGGTGCATCCTCCCTGATGAATAACCATGTCACACAAAAATGGATGTTTCAAGTAAAAGCACCCTGAAAATACAGTTTAGAACAGCACAGCAGATGAAATAGGCTGTAAAATGGACCATCCATCATATTGTCTAACAAAAAATGACACATTGGGAAGGGGTTTAAGGCACTTTTTCATTAGGCTTCTGCAGCACTGGCTATCCAGATCACAAGACAAAATAATGACCTCTGCACCAAAAGTGTTTTTTTACACGGAAGAGGAGACAGAAGACATACTGTACTCCATGCTCTCTCCATCTTGCACTCTCTCTCTCTCTCTCTCTCTGCAGGAAATAAAATGCCATCTATTTTCTCCCCCTGTTCTTTATATAAATCCCTGCTCTCTGGCCAAAGACAGTGAATGATATAGATTGTTCTTGGAAATGTACAACAGCACAGCCCTGGATGAAAATTTCCACAATAAGTGTCCTTGACTTGAAATCTATTGAGACTGGTTGGTTCAAAAGATGAAATTATTTTAGGGGTCTGGCAAACACATTGATACCATTTTGATAGCACAAGCTGATGAATGCATGGATTTGCATGTGTGCTGCTAATATGTAACTATGATAAATTGACAGAGGATCAACCACCAGATTTTACATTAAAATTCATTAAATTGTTTGTTTACAGACCTGAGGCACATTAATGATGGCCCTCATTCGACAGCTTCTCTTTTTTCAGCGTGTAAGACGTTCAGTGAATAATTAAAGATAACCTCTTACCTCTCGGATAAATTATACAAAATAAGGCCCAATTAGTTTGAAAACACCTGATTCAGATTTCTCCAAGCTCTACCTCGTGTCATTAAAGTTTATTCATTTAAAATCATATATATATATATATATATATATATATATATATAAATTGGGGGTAAATATTTGAAGTAATGCCTTTCCAGCAAAACATGAGTGGATCCTGGTTTGTTTGGCCTTTTGTCGAAGTTCTATTAGAAAAAAAAAGAGTCTTTCATGGCAGCCAGGAACTAAGATGTCCGCATTAGATAAAAGACTTTCAGCTACTTCCATTACTTTAAAAAAAGTATAATTTAGTACTGTCAGCAAAATGTTAATTTTATCTTAATTTTCATATTTACCTTGGTAACATTTCAAATGTGTCATTTATTTTGTTTTCCACCGAGAGGTTATGCAACTTTAATTTCCCTGAAACAAGAACCTGTGGTTGTCAAGATTCTTCCGTCATTGATTTATGAAATAAAATAAACTAATTACATACTGGATGAATGAACCATGGAAGAGGTGGAACATTTGCATTTAGCTAGGAAAAGGAAAAAAAGTGTGTGAGAGAGAGTGTGTGTGACTGCTACTTCTTGCATCCTCTCGGGTCTTCCCCTGATCCATTCTAGATCCATTGTATTGTCAGTTTGATTTATGTGGCGCCACACTTGCATCTCCCTACAATGTCAACCTTATGAAAAATATATGCAGCTGTTCACATAATGTGTGACGATATCAATGCTCTGATGAATGCTTTCCGTTCGATCTCCCTAAATAAGATGACTCCCATCCAACCCATAGCGCCAGCCATTAGCGAGCCACTCGGCATGCCTGGAATGTTAATAGGATTATCATTTCATTCAGGTCTCCGAGCTGTCTAGCATTAATGCTTTGATCTGCTCGCACAGAGAATAGATACTCGGCAAGTAACAAGGGCGAACACGTGTCTTTGCTCCTTTTGGTACTAAGTAGAACAAGACAGGTGGAGATGTGTACAGTTCAGATTAATTCATGTGTCTGAGAACAAAATCATGATGTGGGTGAATAAAAGCTGAATATGGGTTCAGTGGTGTTGACTGAAGGACTATTCCCTCCTCTGGATGCCTGCACCGAGGACAGAGCGCACACACACACACACATTAGCTCTTTCCCTTCAAAGCAGTTAGCTTTGGCTTTGAAGTTATGTGAACATTCACGGGTCGCTCGTTGTAACGCACAGATGAAGATCAGCCACTGAAAAGCCCAACGTTCATTTCATGTTTTAAATATATTTAATGCACCTATAGAGCAGATAATAGAAGGTGTTTGCAGGTCTAAGGCCTCTCACTTTAAATGACATGCTTTCATCTGTGAGCCGACCATTGATGCTGCGGTGTCCAGCGGCTGAGAAGATACATCAGTCACGAGATTAACCGCAGCCCTCTGCCAATCTACTTAGCTGAAGAGAACTTGAATCTATCGTCCCAGGGGTTGCTAAGACAAACAGCTCGTGGGTCTTGAAACTTGTGCACAGTGTCTCCTGTCAGGCGTTTTTCGAGCGCTGGGTGGCCTCCCTCGCACTTCTAAACAGGGCGATGTGAGCAGTTCCAAGGTGAGTTTTTAGGTCACTTGTCAGTTGGAATGACAGTGGAGAAGGAGATGAGGCCACACCAGAGGAGTCTAGTTGACTGTGTGTACAGAGGGCAACTTATGTTAAATGACAGCTAGTCACCCTCTCAGCCTCAACAGTTTGCCTCAGCTGATGCGTGAAGATGGAAAAAAGAAAAGAAAAACGTTTGGTACATAACAGACACAATGAATTAAATTAATAAAAGAAATAAGCGTT
Organism: Cyclopterus lumpus; assembly: GCF_009769545.1. NCBI lineage: Eukaryota > Metazoa > Chordata > Actinopteri > Perciformes > Cyclopteridae > Cyclopterus > Cyclopterus lumpus. The sequence continues at coordinate 10,547,507 of NC_046968.1, read as the reverse complement.
CAGAAATTCTACAGATCAATGCTGACTATGTGATGTAATTAATGTTGAAACTGAAGAATTGGACTCCAAAAAATCCAAAATGAAAAGTCATTGAAAGGCTAAGTCTTGTGATATTTGTCATTGAATTCCATTAAAAGACCAAAACCAACAGTGACCTCTATTAATGTCCAAAATCTATTAAAGACACATCAATGAGTCACGCTGTTGTACAGTCTACCATAAACATAAGCAACATAATTCATTTTGAAGTAATCTCATATGCATCCTCCTTTTAAAAAAAAACACAATCCTCTGCTAAAAATTGCTCCTAACAAATACAACATGTGTTCCTATTTCAGTAGTTTGCTTTTGGAGAATATTTTACCTTTTTTTTAAAGGAAAAAATTAGAGGCTAAATGTGACTCATGTCTTCAGTAGGAACAAATGAGCTTGAGCCTGAGAGCAACAGAAGAGGTAGGCGAGTCGGATTGTATCGAGACAGCCTAATGGTCTTAATATCCTTTAAAGGCGTAATTAAATTAATTGTGCTAGAAACTGATAAAATATAACAAAAATAATTTTGTGTTTCATTTTTCTAAAAGGTGAACTATACAAAATAATCCCCCATTTAAAAAGCAGAGGTTAAGTTGTATTACCACCTCATTCTACCCCTTTTACTTGCGCCTCACACTTGAATGCATACAGTACATCTATTCACACCACCACTTCATATATTACATTGCACACATACATTATCTAGCTCTCTCTTTTGTCGCTCCATCTCCCACGCTGGAACCACTGCTTTTATTCTCTCTCCCTGATCTCATGCCTGCTGATGAGGGTTACAGAGGACTGTGGAGGGGATCGGGAGGTGGGATGGTTTGACCTGCAGGTGTTTCCCCGTGAGCACAAAGACCTCTCCACAGGTCGATAACGCACAAACTAATGGCTGTGAAGTGACTGGCCGGGAATGAGAAATAGCCCTCATCAGTTAGGGTAATGGTGTCCCTGGGCCCTCTCAGCCCATTCAAGGGGAATACTGTCAGATCTGTGGCTTTCTGTGTGTACCTGCTCATGTTAATTAAAGACAGTGGCAGACAATATCGTGTTTCATTGGCCCAATCCCTTGGTCCTATATTATCCTTATGGAGGGTGAGAATTAATAAAATAAGAGAAAACTCTTGAAAGTGAAGTGTGCAGAAAAGCACAATCACGGCATGACTTATTTATGCATGAATATGCTTTCATGTGCCTGTTAGAACTTGTGAAGAAAGCGATGAGTTGGCTCGTTGTTTTAAGCTTTAGACCTCTTGTGTGAATCTAAGGCATCTATGTGGTCATTCCAGTCTTGAAATATGTAATCTTTTGAAAGTCAGTCGATGCAATCAAGTTAACATCCAAACACTGGATTCCATAGCATTGATGTAATTCATTATTACACAACATTACATTGCATTAGCTGACGCTTTTATCCAAAGCGACTTACAATAAGTGCATTCAACCATGAGTACAAACTCAGAACAACAAGAATCAAGAAAGTAACTTCATCCAATAAAGTTAAACTACAAAGTGTATTCTGGATGATCTGTAGCGGTCGAATGGCATTAGCAGGTAGACCTGCCAGGAGGGAGTTACAGTAGTCTAGACGTGAGATGATCAGAGCCTGGACCAGGACCTGTGCCACCTCTGAGTGAGAAGGGGTCGTATACTCCTGATGTTGTACATCATGTACCTACAAGAGCGTGTTGTTTGCGGTAATGTTGGCAGTCAGGAGAGTTGACTGTCACACGAGGTTCCTGGCAGTCGGAGTCGGGGCCAACACAGAGTTGTTGAAGGTAATATTCAGGTCGGTGGGTGGGAGAGCCTTTTCCTGGAAGGAAAAGCAGTTCAGTTTTGTCAGGGTTAATTTTCAGGTGGTGTGCGGACATTCACTGAGAGATGTCAGTCAGACAGGCAGAGATTCGTGCAGCTACCTGCATTTCAGATTGGGGAAACGAGAGGATCAGTTAGGTGTCATCAGCATAGCTTTGTAGAAGAAGCAATGCGAGCGAATTACAGAGCCAAGAGAGGTAGTGTGCAGAGAGAAGAGGAGAGGACCCAGGACTGAGCCCTGAGGGACCCCAGTAGTAAGAGGACAAGGCTCAGACACAGATCATTTCCAGGTTACCCGGTAACTGCGGTCGTGAGGTAGGATGAGAAGAGGGAGAGCGCAGTGCCTGAGATACCCAGGTCCTGGATGGAGGAAATAAGGATCTGGTGGTTCACTGTGTCGAAGTCAGCAGAAAGGTCTAGAAGGATAAGCTGCCTCGGACACAGCAAGGAGGGCAGTCTCTGTTTAGTGGCCTGCCTTGAATCCAGACTGGTGAGGGTCAAGAAAGTTGTTATGGTGGAGAAAGGAGGAGACTTAGTTAAAGATAGCTCCCTCTAGAGTTTGGAAAGGAAGGGAAGGAGAGAGACAGGTCTGTAGTTGTTGACTTCAGACGGGTTGAGAGTGGGTTTCTTCAGGAGAGGGTTAACTCTTGCCTCCTTCAGAGAGTTAGGGAAACAGCCAGTTGAGAGGGAGACGTTAATAAGATGGGTGAGAAAGGGAAGAAGGTCAGGAGCAATAGACTGGAGAATGTGAGACGGGTCAGATGACTTCTCTGTCTGGACGTTAAAGTCACCCAGAAGGATGAGCAAGGGGATGTTTTCTGGGAAGTTTGATAGGAGGACGTCTAGTTCTTCCAAGAAGTCTCCCAGAAACCAGGTGGACGGTAGAGAACAACAATGATTAGTTTAACCGGATGAGTCACAGCATGAAACTCAAAAGACAGTCGGGTAAACAATGGAAGCGGGTAGAGAGAAAAACTCCATTTGGGGAGATGAGTCGACCTGTGCCACCACCCCGGCCAGTGGGTCTGGGTGTGTGGCTGAAGGATAAGGCAGAGGAGAGAGCAGCAGGGGTAGATGTGTTGTCTGGTGTGATCCAAGTCTCAGTGAGAGTCTGGAAGTCAGTGATTGCTTGATAGCGAAGCCAGAGATGAAGTCTGCCTTGAGGTTATCTGACTGGCAGTTCCATTCATCAGCCACGGTTTTGTCCATGATGATAAAAGAACAATCTCTAACTGAAGGACACTATGAAAGCTGCTATCCTTTTCACAGTGCTGCTGACGTGAGCTACAAAGCTATAACTCAATTTGGGTCCCATGTGCTGAGACCGATTAGAAGCCAGTCTAATATCCAATACTTTGATCATCATATCAATAATGACGGAAAAGTAGCTTGATGCTCTTGCATTGAAGGCTTGAAACAGTTTAATTTCAAGACATCTTTAGCCATCCGTAGGTCCCTCTTAGTGAATGGAGCGGCCATAATGACTATGTCAACCAAACGGCTCACCTCCAGTTCGACACTGGGAGAAATGACAAGCACAACAGCTTGATGTCATTCTAAAACTGGCATTGCGGGTTGCGCGTCCTTGTGTCTTTGTATGTGCAATTCTGCCTCATTTAAATGTGCATTTTTGGAAACAAAGACAGCTGTCTTGTTTTTGCAAATCAACACGAGACCGAAGGAGGATGAACTTGGTCTTAATAGAAATATATATGCATATCGATATAGGCATGCATATCGATATAGGCATGCATATATCGGTATAGATATATATTGTGTGTAGGAATTGGCCCACATGCAGCCCTGAGCACAGTTGGAGACTGAGCGGCTTGGTGAGTCAGTTAATTGAATGAGTCAGCCGTGACGAAGCAAGCGCATGAGTGAAGGAATAAGAAGACTTTGTATAAAGAGAAGACAGGAAATGGACAAAAGGGCATTGCTGTTGTTCTGTTATAAAACACACAGTGTGAAACATTGTTTGCAGCCGCGTTGGCACTTTCTATGAAGCTTTAGGCCGATGGTGTTTTTCATTCTCACCATAAGCAGTCGTTAACACTTTTACATACTGCGTTACTCCCTGTGTATAATAAATATTATAGTTTTACAAGGTACAGGAAGCTTTGGATCACACTATAGGCAGAATGTTATACATAAACAAATGAGGATTTAGATCAATACATTAATTTATTTGGTTTAATTGTACTTATTTAATTTGCATTAACTTTAAATATATTTTACTCCTTTAATTATGCCTACCCCAAAACATTCAATATGCACTTTAATTTAATTAGTGAGGAAACAGTTAATTTTGTATCTACATATCCGCTTTCCCACCAAAATTACATATTCAGAATCGGATATCCTTCAGGATTAAAAAAACGATTAGTCAGTGTGTCTTTCCCCCCCTGTTAGCAACCTGCTGACAAACATTGCATGGATAGAATAACCACGTTACGCTGTTTCTCTTATCCTCTTTCTAAATATACAGTCTTGTCCATTCACCCTCCACATGTCCTCCATGACTACGCCTTTTCCCAAAAGGCTCAAGTAAGAGAAATTCAAATGCACATGTTGGAAGTGCTTCAATTGCTCGGCTGTTTACCTGTATCAAGATGAGAGGGAGAGAGGTCAATTTCAAATCAAACAAATAAAATATTAAACAAGAACATCCAAGAGTAATAACACGCTTTTGGCACTCTCTTTGATGCCTGCTGAGTCAGGGCTGCTGAGGGACTTCGTTATTTCTTTTTTTTCAGGACTTCATAAGCCAGTTTGCAAAGGCAAAGACAAGGAAGGGGAATGTGTCAATGTAAGGGCCATTGTGTGTACTGTTTGATGTGATACTATAAATTCAGATTTCAAAGATCACTTCTATGGTATGCCCTCAGTAGAATTTCTTGGCGCAACAGGAATTGACGGATTGACTTGGCAGCTAAATCCTACAATATCAGAGAGCTGGCCTTGTTGTTAGATCACCAGTGGGCATTGTCATGTGCTGCATTGTGTGTACACTGTATCATGGCATTGCTGGAGATTTATAGTCGCTGAATAGTCATTTACTGAATGCATTTACATAAACATCAATGCACCAATTGCTTTGATGATTCAGTTCAAGGAATCAGTTCAAGGCAATGTTTTAATTACAGTGATTAGATGGTTCTACTGCGTGGTTCCAAACCAGTTCCCACAGATGAATTTAATAAGTGGGCTGCTGTTACCAAACCATACAACTGAACTATGTTGTATGCTTCGTAAATACAACCTCATGCAAATGTGTAAATAAATGATGTACATTGTAAATCTAAGCTCTAGAAGAATTGGTGGGTTATTTAGGTGATTTAACAGAAGATCAAATTACTGTGTGTAATGTGAAATAAGTCGTTTGTACACATTTACAGCCAACTCAGCAGTTCCTTTTAGTTTTTAGCATTGACTGTATACAAAAGGTGGATGCAGTCACAGTTTAGTCATCTATTGGTGTATGGACTGTTGTTTCGAAGCCTCGAGTTGGGCACTTTGACTGTTGCCATCTTATTTTTGGAAACCAAAAGTGGCACAGAAGGTTAGAGCCAGGGAAGTGTGTGCGTTGCCCCTGATATCCATTGTTTCCAATAGTTCATAGATTGGTTCAATCAGAAAGAGTGTGATTTTGCTCGGTAGTTTTTGCTTGCATTCAGTATATGAGAACACAATAGACGAATTTCAGGGTCATAGTCATATTTTATGCTCATTTTGGACACTATCACTGAGATAAAGATGAACTAGTTCAGTATCAAATATACCATTCAATGGAAAAACATATATTAATGCAAAGAATAGAGAGATGTTGATAGTTTTTTTCTTGTGTTTTAAATTCGCTGGTTCACACCAGTGTTAGTGTTCGCTCACTGGAGACAGTTTCTACACCTAAATGTAAGCAGGTAACAATTGTTAACAACCGACAGCTACATTCTGTAACTACCTGGACTTACAATTTCACTCCCTGCATCATTTACTTTGAGGTAACCTCATTGCTGTCATTGACGAGAGACGTTACTTGGCAGAGTGAGAGAGTCAGCGCAGCAGCCTCCCCAAGGTCCTAGTGCCCGTGTTGTTAAATCGTTAAGTATGATGTCAGGCTATTGGATTGTAATTTGAAGGGGGAGAAAACATACAAACCAGATCGCACGCACATATGTAGCATGTTAGAGTTATAAATAATGTGTCCATGTCAGAAACAATAGTTTAATGACATCACAAAAAAAAATAAAAAACTTTTAAACCCAATAATGCCAAATTATTTGGGGGGGCTGAAGAACATTTCTTAGAACTCATTGTTATGGCACGCGTCTTTACTGTTTTGATTAATTCTCACCGCTCTCATTAGTGTTGTTGTACGATTATACTGTGTCAATATTGTGATTACAGTTGTTGTGGTATCCAAAAACATCAGTTACTGCTGCACAAATATAATTCAAGCCTTTGCAGGACAGTTTAACATTTCTATCACATCAGCTAAAATCATATTTACTGTATTAGCACATGTAAACAAATGTATAGCGTCGGTAAATGCAGATGTATGAGTCATTTAATCGTATTTAAGCCAAAGTGATTATTTTCTGTGCAAACTGGGACTTACAATTTTACTGTTATTAAACAATACACTATATGGTGTATAATATGCGGGTGGGTAGAGCCAAATTATATATGTGTGTGTGCATGTGTGTGTGGTGTGGAGAGAACAGAGAGCCCTTGAGCTTAAATAATTAATGAGCAACATTTCAAAATTCCTAATCTAATCCAAAAGGAAGGATTGCCAAAGACATAGAACAGCCCAAAGACAAAGAACATTTAAAGATAAAGTGAACATGTCAGCCAGAAACATCAAGGATGCACTATGGTGACTGGCTGTGGAAATAAGCTGAGGTTTATAGCAAAAACAAAGCAGCATGTCCAAACTAGCTGTGCTATAATCCGTACTACAATCCAGTGGTAGTAAGTGCAGTCCATACTCCAGTAGACATTCACGCAGAGAGTAGCTGAAAGCACCAGAGCCCATCTCAAACTCTAAAGATGGGTTTTCTGTTATCAAGAAGGTTTCCTGGAATATGGGAAGCAGTGACTGAAGTTTATGGACTTTATGATCATCTGAAGTGGTCCTCAGCCTTCAAAGAAACATGTGAGCCCTTCATTTGCCACAATGGTGCATGCTGTCATTGCAATGAATTGTGCTTTGATGGGAAATTATTTGTAGGTACTATCTAAAGTAACTCAATTTCTTCCACTGAGTGACTGTGATAACATGGAACCACTTAAAAAGGGATTAAAGATTCGATGACCTGGCATAACACTTAATGTTGTCTCCATTAATTTGTAAAATCACAGAGCAGTGTGACTTTGAGCATAGTGATAGCCATTTTTCCTGTGCAAAAATTCCCTAAACAAAGGAGAAAGGGTTGCATCATCAGACTCATAACATGATCCCTATAAGTTATGCCACCTGTCCTAGGAAATACTTCTCAAAGTATCCCTGTTTACATTCCATAACAACCCAGGGACAAACACCTCCAAATCCTTTACAGTCGACAGGTGCAACTCTTACCTTTCATTTTTCAAGACAAAATTGACATAATTTACAGCAACCTGAACACCTCACCCGCCCTTTCCATCTCACCACCTGCCCTCCCCATATTCACCCCTCAGCCCCTGTCTCAGTTCTCCCCCGTGTCCCTTTTTGGAGCTCTCTTCCTTCACAACAGGAATGAGAAACTCCACCTGTATCATGTATCCCATACTGCACAACTCAAAACCCACCTCATTTCCAAAGATCTGTTCGAGCCATTTCAATCTGGTTTCCGCTCACAGCACTGAAACCCTTCTCAAAGTCACCAATGACCTCCTCCTCTCCTCAGACTCTGGCAACCTCAACATTCTCCTGGATCTCACTGCAGCATTCGACACCATCAACCACAACAATCCTTCTCTCCTCCCTCGAATCGCCCCTCAACATCACCGGAACTGCCTCTCTCCTGGCTCAAATCATATCTAACAAACAGACAACAATTCATTAGCATTAACAACTGCACCTCCTCCACTGCTCCTCTGTCTCAGGGCGTCCCCCCAAGGTTCGGTGCTTGGTCCTCTTCTATTCATCCTCTACCTGCTCCCTCTTGGAAACATTATACGTCATCACGGTCTACTCTTCACTGCTATGCCGATAATTTCCAGCTCTACATCTCCACAAAGGCCATTAACACTACTACTCACTCCACTCTGACCAACTGCCTCACTGACATTAAATCATGGATGCAAACCAACTTTCTCAAACTCAACTGTGATAAATTGGATATGATCATCATCGGCCCCAAATCTCTCACCCAAACAGTCATACTTCTGCCTCACCATTGACAACTCCACTCTGTCTCCCTCCCCACACGTCCGCAACCTCGGAGTCATGTTTGACAGCAACCTCTCATTTGAACATCACATCAAACAAATCACCAGAACCTCCTTCTTCCACCTAAAAAACATTGCCCGTCTCCGTCCATCACTTTCCTCATCTGCTGCTGAAACTTTAATCCACGCCTTCATCACCTCCAGAATTGACTATTGCAATAGTATTCTTTATGTCACATCTTCCAAAATTCAATGCATCCAGAACTCTGCTGCTCACCCAATCCTGCTCCCGTGATCACATCACCCCTGTTCTCCAGAACCTTCACTGGCTCCCCGTCACACAACGGATCCACTACAAAATCATTCTCCTCACTCACAAAGCCCTCCATAATCAGGCCCCCTCCTACCTCACCGACCTGCTCCACCACCACACTCCATCCCGTCTGCTCCGCCTCCTCTGATGCCGATATCCTGTCCATCCCACATAGGACCAAGCACCGGACGTGGGGGGACAGAGCCTTCTCCATATCTGCCCCCTCCCTCTGGAACTCTCTCCCCAAACTCATCCGGGACTGCATGTCATGCCCTCCTCCTCACCTGCCTACGAGCTCTCTCTATCTCTCTCTTGGTGTGTAGGTGGCTAATTGCTGATGTGAACCTGGTGTGCTGGTGTTGGGGCTTGATGGACCAGCTGCCTTCAAAAGCTCCACTCCTGCTCTCAGTCTGAGCCGGACTATAGACTCAGTTCAAGTTAGTTCTAGCTGCCGCTAAGACGTAACTATTGAGATTTCGATAACGTCCTGTGGATTCCATGTCCTAACCGTGCCTGTCTTCTTGCCCTGGACCAGCAGCTGGATTATTGCCCCGACTCCAGCTCCAGAGTTCTGCCTGCCTGCCTGCCTGCCTGCTTACCTGCCTGTCTATCTGCCTGCTTACGTTATTGGACATTTACAACAAACCTCAGTGACTTTTACCCCTGTCTCAGCCTCTGCCTCTGTGTCCAAAACCTGGCGCACTTAACACTGCACTGATCTTTCCATATTCAAATCTCAAATCAAAACCCACCTGTTTAGAACTGCTTTTAATGTGTGATTGTTTGCTCTATGTTCTTATTATTTTTATTTATTAGGGTCCGAGCAACTGACAAAGTCCCTATTTGTTTTTACCTGTAATTTGTTTTTTAGCTTTTAGGATGTTATGTAAAGTGTCTTTGAGTATCACGAAAAGAGCTATATAAATTAAATGTATTATTATTATATCAATGAATGATTGCACTTTAATTATTTCATACAAAACCAACACAATATAATCCATTCTGGTGTGTCCAATCACATTTGAGTTTATTAGCAATACAGTCGTTTTTCCTTCAGCTCAAAAGCAATGCAATAATAAAGAATGATCGGCCAGACATGCCCCAGCATTTTTAGAGTGATACATCCATGAAATTGGATCCACTTCTCACCGCTTTTATCCCAACCCATTATTAATCATCTATATCTTCCGCACACTTCCTTTGTTTACGTCCCACGCTGTTTAGCGGCCTTGGTGGAAACATTTGGCTTTTGATTAACCGTGCAATTAAAGTGTATTTTACCCTACAGTTATCAGAATATACGAGAAAAAAAGCAGGAATCCACCCTTTAAAAGCATATATATATCCATAAAGTTCGAACATAACACATACGACGTATTGGTTTTCAAGTATAACGGTATCTTTCTTTGAGGAGACACTGCCTTCTGCCAGTATTCTTTGCTGTCTTTTTTTAAATGTTGGTATGTTTCCATTTGTTTCCAGGCAAGCCACTGCATGGACCATTTCAGCTACTATAAGGAGCTCCAGGCAGCTGGGTGCGTGGCTTAGGCATGTGTAAGAAACACAGAGGGGCAACTTTTCAAACAACAGCGGCGGGTCCTAAAGAGATTAGCGTAGATCCTGCAAAAACCTCAGTTTATATCCGAACTGGAGAGTATTCCTTAATTGAAAGAAGAGCAAAGGCCTTTCTCGATGGAACATGGTTTTTACTCTCTCCCGACTGTCTTTGGTCAGATGGTTCATCCGATCACCTGGCAAGTGCCCGCCCTTTTCTAAACAGTTTCTAATGACGGCTTCTCAATGGATCTGCGTAACAAATCATTCTGGCGGGTCAGGTTAGTTCCATTAACCACAGCACTTTCAAAGAACCACGTAAATCAATTATATAGGAGTAAATACCAAGGACAATCGAGGACAATACCACTCTGAGTTCTGTGACTTCTCTTTTTTTCTCAAAGTCACTGCTAGATTAAAGTTGCTATGTACAAGATTCAGAGCATTAATATAGCAGTAAACAACCATTTGCTGATATAATGGTGACAGCTGTTAACGCTGTCCCGACCGATGGCGTTTTGTGGAAGCGTAGCACCCACCCTCGGTTCTCCTTCAGGTAAACACTGTTAATTGATGCTTTTATGTTAACAATGAGTCATGTGTAAAAGGGTTGTTTGACAAAACTATAAAGAACTACAACTACAGGTCACCCCCATCTCTACATAACCTTTTTTTAGCACCTTTCAGTTCATTGTTTAGTTGCAGGCACTGTATAATTGATTTGAATATTTTAAATCGGAAAACAAATTCCTGCCAAAGTTGTGACAGTTAGACTGTGGTTTCAACCAGAGTTGGCATATAGACTGATTAGTATTGTACAGGATGTACACACTCGTGTACACCAGTGTGCCAGCAAATCACAGGTTAGGAAAGTAAATTGTTAATGCTAACATTGCATTTATTTATTTTCATATCTAGGGACCATTTTCATATCTATGGACCAAGCCAATCAGAGTGAAACTAAATGGAGCTTAACAAAGAGAATGTAATAAAAAAAAATATCTTTCCATAATGAATAGACATGAAAAGGCCCATCTCCCATCACCATCGCTATTATTTATTTGGTGACTGAGCATACCAGGAAGCCAATTACGGGGTCCATCAAACTGTCAATCATTGTGAAGCAAGTCATTGAAATCAAACAGCAAACTGTCACAGTGACATTATCAGGTGCTGAGAAGACAGAAAAGAGGATTCTCAAGCACCAATTAAAAGAGCGAAATACGTTGCTAAGGAGGGATACAATCAATGTTGACTCTGAAAATTGAGGAAGATGGAAAGAAAACCTATAACCCCGTGACATTTTTACAGATGTTGGTGTCATTCAGGAATTGTGCAATAAAGTGGGTTAACAAGAAAAGTGCTACCACCTGTTGTACTGTTGCACGGCAGTGACATTGTTAAGTAGAAAGGGTTGACTCAACAAACATTCATAATTTCTTCAAAGCAGAATCTGGAAAACCAAACATTAATGTTGGCTATGTACTTATAAGCATATGTCATGGTTTAATGGTTGCACCTGGCCTACCCGCATTCAATGACCCTGCCATGCAGCACCAGCCTCTGCCTGGCCACGCCTCCCTCTCCTCTAGTCTTCCCTTTGTTTTTGTTTGCAAGCAGATTGATCTGTCGACTGTTCTCACTCACATCTGCAGCTGTATGACTGATAAACTTGTCCATTTTTACTTTCTGGTCTCAGATTGCTCCAGAATGTTTAATCTGTCTGCCTCTGATCATTGAGTGTAAAGTACTGTATTATAGTCTGTCTATCAGTTTCTGATGCTTAATCTTTGTACATGCCATCTACTCAAATCCATCTGCTGACTCTTTTAAGAAAAGTTACAAATTAATTTAAAAGTTGGTTTGCTTATGATTGTAATCCCAGCTGTTTATATTCTGTTGTTCACAGATGTAGAACTCATCTGGATCGTTGTCGATTCATAAGGCTCGCTGCTTCCATGTACAACTGCCCTGAGCATTCATCAGATTAGACTCATCTTTTTCACCTGATTTGCTATTACTTGTGTGTTTCTGACTGTCAGGTAAGTTGTGTTCTTCAAAAGATGAAGTAGCTAAGAATCAAAGGCTCTGCTCTTTGAGAGTGAGAAAAGTGAAAAAGAAAATGTGCTGGATATAGGAACAAGTGTTTGCTTGGATGTGGGGATGTGTGTGTGTGTGTGTGTGTGTGTGTGTGTGTGTGGGGGGGATCCTGTGTGCGTTTGTGTAGGTGTGTGTGTGTGCGTGTCCTAATGCTCCACTGGCGTCACTGTTCTCTCCAGTGTATGTACCCTGTTTACTTTGTACTTCTCTCCATCTCCCGTGCTGTGTTGGCTCTCTCTCTATTGGCAGCTTTCCAAAGTGAACAGCTTCCAATGTTAGTGTTCCTGAATGCACACGTGCACACACACTCACACACACGCACACACACACACACGCTTTCGAAATGATCCTTAGACAATATTACTAAGTCTGGTAAAAGTGAAATTGGCTTGGACACCTCAGTCTCAAAATTGTGGCTCTGCCAATGAAAGTTTTGCCATTCCTCTTAGAACTTTTTTGACAAAAATGTAATAGATACAGAGCTGTCCTGGTTTTGTGAGTAGTACCAAATTAATTTTAAGATCTTTTAAGTGGGACACAACTTCCTCCTCCTATTTAATTGTTTTTGTAGGTGGCTCTGGGTTAAAGTCCGAAGCGTCCAAAGGGTTACAGTTTGCAATCTTATTGTTTGTCCATGTAACTGTGCCGAAAATGTCTGCATTACGACAACATGCAGAATTATACAAATATATAGCCCAAAAATAGCCACAACTAATTGGGGTTACACAGGGGTCTTGTAGCCTTTGCTCTAAGTGTTGTGATCAAATGTGTCATAGCCTACATTGTTTTGTTTTTTTAAGACAGTAATGTATATTGTCTCAGGCATTCTGGTGACTGGACTACAGAGTCCTCTTTGCAGAAGAGGTTATTTTGGGGGCTAGCTTTTTCTTGTAGCAAACGCGTCATGGCTGGCAGCCATACTTCTGGTCCCTCTCTTTGCTTTCCCCAGCGTATTCCCTAAATTCTGCATCGACCTGTCACTGCTGTTTCTAATTAGTTACCATCCCCAGTGTATGTATTACTTTTCCATGGCCAGACATGGGAAGTTGAAAGTGGGAGACCTGTCAATACCAATCTGTGGATACTAGCTACTAGACATGGATGCCAAGGGTAGTTTATATTTGGCTTCCTACACCAGAGACTTCAGCAGAGATACTACTTGACCTAAAGCTTTTCATTGAATGTGTCCAGCTTTTTTTTTAAACTGCATGTTTAAATATTGTATGTTATTTTTCCGAAACTACCTTGCTGTAGAGCAGGTGTTTTGGGAAGCGTGTGAGCCAGTCTGACTTGACATCTCAAGCATAACATGCAAGCATGGACAGGGACATCTGGGTCCTGCATCACCATTTAATATTCATGAGCTTGTGGAGACAGGTGCTAGGTAAATGTAAAATGTAGTAATACAAAATATATACTTATATATAGGTTTATTTAGCATTTTCACAAACATTAGCTGTGATGATAATATACCATGTGGGCTTCTTCTACTGTTTTCAAAAGTTTCCATCACAATGTTAAACAAAACGAAGTCCAAACCATTAATGCAGGGCAATCTGTTCCTCCTGCACAATCCATGCCAAAACCTCCCTCAGTCCCTGTACAATAGCCTCTCCGGTGTGCTCTTCAGGGGGAAAATACTTTTTTTTTGTTTGCAGACTTCCCATTGTTAAGTCACCACTGCTATAATGAACTCTAAGGTTCATGTAAGGCTCTGTTGGATAAAATAAAAATATTCTGCTTTCCTCAGATCCTTTGAGTTCTCCCCCAACATTTGGTATACGGAACACGAAGCACAGCTTTTGAGAAACAATTGCAAGAGGGGATTATATAACATTTGTTAAGGGTATTAATCATTTTCTTTAAACCCCCGTTGTGCGCAGCATTGACGGGATCCCTGTGTTTTGCCAAGTAATAAGTGATGGCCTCTGTACTCTACTTGTGCCTCTGGGAGATTCACAGACACGGGGATACATTAAACAGTGTCTGTTCTGTTGGTTTGGGAAGTAATGAAAGAGTGGTGGGTAAAGACATGAGACAATAGTTTACTTATGTGTACACCTAGCTGTTTAATAATGACTTATCAAGTGTATGAATAGTTTGTCCCATGGGGTTGTAAATGCTCCTACCCCCATCATCGTTGTTATTGAAACTACTGTGTAACATGTTCTTTTGCATTATTGCAATGTCCTAGCGTATTACATGTGGCTGCAGCATTCTACAGTAATCATGTGGTAGACCAGGAGGGCATTATTTATTCACAAATGAGGGTATATAATAGCAGGACTTAATGTTGGAGGGATTTTAAATGTGAAAGCAATATGCACTGCAATATTCTGATCATGGGTAAATCCCCCTTGACAGGCTTTATAAGAAGCTCTGCTGATGTTTTGAGCAAATTAGGACAAACCAATCAGTAAATCACCTATAATGCTGCATCCTGCTGCTCATGGGTAAGTATGCAACTCTTACCAATTTAATGTTTGAAGGATTGGCCTGTTCTCACAGAATTAGGGTTTCAATGTGTAACCTTTGATAGTTTCACACCCTTTCCCTCTAATGGATGCTGCCACGATCCCCTGTTGTGACAACAGCATGGCAAGAAATGGCCCTGAACCTAATGACGCAAGAGCTGGTCAGCCTTCAAGGACGCCTTTAATACCAGGGATTAAAAGGCAGATTGAGCACAGTCATAATAGCCTGACTGATCAAGCACAGTAGGCAACAGTCATCCATACTCAACAGTGGACAGGGAAGACGTTGCACTAAACATACTGTACATGTACCGTATCACTCCTTAAGAGCCACACAAGGATAAATGTGTCCACAAGGCCCTAAGCTTTAGATGCTCATTCACTCTGAAGTGAAGAGGTGTCGGTAAGCTACTTTTGTCATTCAACTCAGATTCAGCACTTCCCTCAACCATCGTCTGTTGTTCCACGTTCACAGTTCACCCACTTGCTTTGTCAAAGTCAGAGCCAGCAATAAGGATCTCTTCAAAGAGATTAACTGAAGGAGAATCTCTGCAATGGTCTCACAAGAGAACCAGAGCAACACAGGAATCTCCCACTGGAGCCTGGATGGGTTAACTCACCCGTAAAATGCGTAAAATCATCTCAAAACTATATTTTAAAAAAGTGATTTCCTTTTAAAATGATGTTTACTTCAAGTGATGCTAACGGCTCAACTTTTGCATAAACAGGTTAATTTGCTCTTCCACTTTTTTTCTTTTTATTAGAAACCGAAGAAAGATGACCTTTATCATGCATATTTAGTTATTTTTCAGCCTACTACTTCCAATCATTACTCATAAAATGAGTATGTATGCCAAGAAAATTCAGGTTCAACAATATATGGATATATAGGTACATGTATAGGGTTGTATCCTTTAGCTCACAGTAAGGATATGCAATGAACCGTCTGGATACATTTACATTTGGTTTGAAACATTGACAACCTAAGATATAGGTGGTACACTGGGACTTTATCACCACTGCACCTTGAGCTGAAATGAATGAAATCCCTTGGTTGTGGCTTGAGGGTCTGAAAAACAATCTGGACCTCAGAGGTGACAGCCCATGGATAAATAATGTAAATACCAGGAGACAACGTTTTATTGAAGTTTTTTGTGTGAGGAGACTATGAATGACAATAGTGAGCAACCCTGTGCCATGGGATAAATTGCTTGTCACTGCACAGTGTATGAAAGGCCTTGAGTGACATTTGTCAGTGAGACTGACTAGCATTCCAAATTAAGCATATAACCTTTCTGAAATGATAATCAATCATGCATCATCGAGCATCTCAAACACTAAACCGTTAAACCACAACACAATACGGCAGTATTGTTATTTACACACGAGTGAAGGGATTATTTGTTAAAGCAGAGTCCTTGTCTTCGCCCCCATAAGGTCCATTTGGTGTCCCATTTTTCAGCTCTAAAAGCTGCTGTGCATACGTCTGCAGAGTCTAGAGCCAATAAGTCTACCTACTGTTTGTGTGGCCAATAAGGACATATTTCACATTATAATCGTGGCTCCCCGTCACACATGATCAAAAGCTTGTCTGAATTGTTTTCGATGAGTCAGATAAAAGAGAAGAATGTCCTCACTTTATGTCTGCCGCTGTAACTTTGGTTCAATGCAAATAAGTGTTCACAGATTAAATAGCAGTACACTGAATACTACAATTTAAAGAAGAATAACACGAGCCCCCGGATTCAGAAAACTTCTTTTCAGTGAAGAAATGCTGAAACTTAATACAATGGTGATGGTGACAGAGGCTTGATTTAACAATAAGTAACATCCGCTGTCAAACTCACTTTGTTTGAGGCCTGTGGGTGTCTATTGACTGCTTGTGGCTCACATTTTAAAGAGAGATTCATGAGAGAATAGCTACGCCCAAAGCACAATAGCCACTGTGGACACCAGCCACTAAGTCGGTTAAGTTACTCAGAGGCAACGGAATAAGTTGCCACTAAGTTATTTGATATATGCTTTACAACAACATGTAATGGAGAAGTATATCACAGAGTGCAAAACACAACATTTCTGTGAATCATTTGATATGTGGGTTAAAATTAGACTGAGTTCTGTGATGGGCCTTTTAGAAGCATGTCTTAATAACAACCTAGAATGCTAAAAGAAGAAGAAACACGATGCAAACTGTAGTGTCACGGGCTGTCGCTAGGACAGGCTAGCCTGGGGCGGTGCCAAGAGAGAGATGAACACAGGCACGTCCGAGGGTATTTAACAAAAGTCCAGGTTTATTTCCCATCCCACCAGCAAGGTAACATTCAAAAACAACAAAGTATCAAAAAAAAAGGTCCAGTTAGATAACACAAAACATCCCGGAGGAGAAAGTGGTTAATTAACCAAACAAAAACTCAATCCTGGTGAATCCAGGCTACGAGGTCCTCTCCCTTGTTGTCCTCTTCCAGGTGCTCGTGGGTTCACCTTCCGCTCTCCCTTCTCCTTCCCAGGTGCTCTCCCTTAAGTCTTCCAGCCCTGCCTCAATCAGGTGCCTTAAGCAGCTGCAGCTGGGTGAGCGGTGAGGCAGGCTGGGAGATGTAGTTTTTGCACTGGTGGCCACTCTGTAGCGCCCATCCACTACCTGTCCCCTTGTGATGCCACATATCCCTCTCCCCGGGCCTGACGTCCTCGGCAGGGTGAATGAGCACCAGAAGGCATCACGGCGGGACAGGGCATCTGCGTTGCCATGGCGTCGCCCTGGCCTGTGAATGACAGAGAAGTTAAACGGCTGGAGGCTTAAAAACCACCTAGTTACTCTGCTGTTTGTTTCCTTATTTTTTGCCATCCATTGCAAAGGTGAATGATCTGTTACCAGAGTGAACCTCCTTCCAAGCAGGTAATATTTGAGGGTTTCCAGGGCCCATTTCAACGCTAGGCACTCTTTCTCCACTGTGGCATAGTTTTTCTCCCTTGGCAGCAACTTCCGGCTCAAATACAGAACGGGGTGTTCCTCACCTTCCTTCATCTGGGCTAAGACAGCACCCAGGCCCATCTCAGAAGCATCTGCCTGGACCACGAACTCCTTGCTAAAGTCGGGGGCCATCAGGACTGGTTTCGCACACAAGGCCCTCTTCAGGTCGTTAAAGGCCTCTTCTGCCGCCGGGCACCATGTCACCATACGGGAATGTTTCTTGGTCGTCAGTTCGGTGAGAGGGGCCGCTATCACAGAGAAATCCGGGATAAAACGTCTGTAATAATTGGCCAGGCCCAAGAAGGATCTCACCTGTTTTTTGGTCAACGGCTTTGGCCAGTCTTGGATGGCAGCGAGTTTCGCATCCTGGGGTTTCACAAGGCCCCGCCCGATGGTGTACCCCAAGTAGTTGGTCTCCCCAAACGCCAGCCTACACTTTTTGGGGTTGGCGGTCAAGCCTGCCTGTCGGAGGGAGTCGAGGACCTTCTGAACCCGTGGTAGGTGGCTCTCCCAGTCTGGGCTCTGAATTACCACATCATCCAGATAGGCCGCTGCATATTCTCGATGGGGTTTCAGTACTTGGTCCATCAGGCGCTGGAAGGTGGCGGGGGCTCCAAACAGGCCAAAAGGCATCATCCGGTACTGCCAGAGGCCTCCCGGGGTGGAAAAGGCTGTCTTCTCCTTCGACCCTGGAGACAATGGAACCTGCCAATAACCTTTGGTGAGATCCAGGGTGGTTAGGAAACGTGCCTGGCCCAGGTTTTCAATTAGCTCATCGACACGAGGCATGGGATATGCATCAAATTCAGAAATGTCATTTACTTTTCTGAAATCATTACAGAACCGGGCTGTTCCGTCCGGTTTGTCAGCCAGGACGATGGGGCTTGACCAGGCACTCTTGGATTCCTCAATCACGTTCAACGCCAGCATCTTCCTTACCTCCTCGTTAATCAGCTTCTTGCGGGCCTCCGGCACCCGATATGGCTTTTGGTTCACCGTTTTTCCCGGCTGGGTGCGTACTTCATGTTCCACCAGGTGGGTGTAGCCTGGGAGGGATGAAAATACCTCCTGATTTCCTTCTACCAGCTCCTTTGCTTGCTGCCGCTGGTGCGGAGAGAGGTCCGGGCCTAACTGCACCTCGTCCCGGGCGGGTTCTCTCGACTCTCTGGGGGGAAGGCCATTGAACAACACCTCTCGCTCATGCCATTTCTTTAGGAGGTTAATATGGTAGATTTGCTCACCTTTCCTCTTCCCTGTTTGTCGTACTTTGTAATTGACTTCCCCAACCTTTTCAATTACTTCAAAGGGCCCCTGCCAAGTAGCCAAGAACTTACATTCCACAGTGGGGACAAGAACTAGGACTCTGTCTCCAGGGTTGAATTCCCTGGGTTGTGCTGCTCGTTTATAGGCGGCCCTTTGATCCCTCTGAGCCTTCTCCATGTGTTCCTTCACAATGGGGAACACAGCTGCCATCCGGTCCCGCATCGCCCCCACATGTTCAATCATGGTACGATGGGGACAGGGTTGCTCCTCCCACGTCTCCTTGGCGATGTCCAGAAGGCCCCTGGGTTTGTGAGAATACAACAGGTCAAAGGGTGAGAAGCCAGTGGAAGCCTGAGGCACCTCTCTTACCGCAAACAGAAGGTAGGGTAACAGCTGGTCCCAGTTTCTTCCGTCTTTGTCAATGGCCTTCCTCAGCATGGCTTTGAGGGTCTTGTTGAACCTCTCCACTAGCCCATCTGTCTGGGGGTGGTAGACCGAGGTTCTCACCTGTTTCACGTGTAACAGCGCACACAACTCCTTGGTGACCCTCGACATAAAGGGGGTCCCCTGGTCGGTAAGAATCTCCTTTGGAATCCCCACGCGGCTGCTGAAGAGGAACAGTTCTTTTGCTATTTGTTTAGCATTGGCCTTTCTTAAAGGGACGGCTTCCGGATAACGGGTGGCGTAGTCCACTATGACCAAGATGTACTGGTGCCCCCGGACACTTTTGGGCAGGGGACCCACAATATCCATGCCTACTCGTTCAAAGGGGGTTTCTATAATAGGCAAAGGGATAAGGGGGTTCCGGTACGTCGGTTTCGGTAGCGGTGACCTGACAATCTGGGCAGCTGCAGCAGTAGTTCTCTATCTCCTTGTGGACTCCGGGCCAAAAAACCTCTGTAACACCCTCTCTTTAGTCTTCTCTACGCCCAAGTGCGCTCCCAGCAAGTGAGTGTGGGCCAACTGCAGAACTGTGGAGCGGTGAGGCCGGGGCACAAGTAGTTGCTCAACGATTTGGTCCTTACTTCTTGTTACCTGATACAAGAGGCCATTTTTTCACTGAAAAATGAGGGTAGGAAGGGGTCAACCGGGTTCCCACCAACGTTCCCTCTAGGACCTGGACGTTTCTTAAGGCATTACCCAGAGTCAGGTCCTGCAACTGTGCGGTTCCATACTGACCTTTAAGGGGCAGTGTTTCTCGAGGGCCATCAGTGTCCTCCTCACTTGGCCCAGGTTGGGGCTCAGCGTCATCAGACTCAGCTCCACTAGAAGCTTCTGCCAAGGCTTGGACTGACACTAGAGGGGACAAGCATGGTTTGGCAACGTTAACCCAGGTTTTACTCAATTGTGGATGGTTCGACTTACGTTTGCGGGGCTCCCGACTAAGCTTCTTTAGGGCTTCCCTCCACAGCATCCGGAAAGCTGGGAAGTCACGCTCCGATCAGGACTGGGACCGGGAGGTCCCGGATTACTCCCACCTCGACATTAAACGTGCCCTTAGTTGTGGTCAGTTTCACTACGGTGGTTGGATACTCTCGGGTATCTCCGTGACACAAACCACCGGGACGGGATCGCCTTGAGCCGGGGACGTTGCCTCCAAAACTGCCTCCTGGACTAGGGTCCGAGCACTTCCTGAATCGAGCAAGGCTTCTAGGTCCCGTCGATTCACCTTTACGGGGCACGTTGGTCGCCGGTCCCTACTTTCGCCCAGGAGGGCAGCAAAGTGCACATGGGGGCCGCTGGCGGATTCCGCTGTGGGCATGGGCTCGTCTAGCCTTTCACACTGCCAGGAGATGTGGCCAAATTTGCCACAGCGATAGCACTGGCGGGGCTCTGGGTTCCGGCTGTCCAGGTGAACTACCGCCTCTGCTGGGTGGGTCCGAGTGAGGGTTGGCCAGGGCCGGACCTCTTTGGCGACGCACACTTGGCCGGGCCGGGACAGAAGCCACCGGCGCTTCACAGGGTGGATTGGAGCATGTCCGAGGCCGCCTTGGAACTGTTCTACGGCTTCTAACCAACCCTGTGGCCGTTGTTAACTTTTGGTGGCCAATTATTTTTTTTGCCTCGTACGGTAGACCCCGTAGATACTTGTCCATAACCAGGGTTTCTATCATGTCTGCCGGGCTGTGTTTGTCCGGTTCCAACCACCTTTTCGCCACTCGTATCAACTCGTGCATTTGGGACCGGGCGTCTCTCCGCTTAGGAAAGTCCAGTTATGAAACCGTTGGGCCATGCTAAATTTGGTGAGCCCCTGGCGACTCAAAATCTCCCCCTTTAACTGGTCGTAGTCGTGGGCAATATCAGCCTCTACATCTCGAAAGGCTTTAAGGGCCTCACCGGATAGAAAAGGCGCCAGAAGTCCAACCCACTGTCTCTTTGCCACCCTTCTCGAGTCGCCGTAGCTTCAAAGGCATGAAGGTAAGCTTTCCACATCGTCGGTCACGCCAAGTTTAGGGATGTAATCAGCAGCCCTTGGGCTTCGACTCTGGCCTCTGCCCGAGCTCCTGCCTCCTTCAGTCATTAGCCCTGATTTGCTGTGCCAACAGGGCACCGCTGATTTCCTGCTGCGCCCTCTGGCTCTCCAACAGCATCTGCATCAGTGGCTCCATTTTGGATTGGTGGCCTGGGGTTTGAAGTTCTGAAAAAAGTTTGGGACAAGTCGTCAATATCTCCTCTCTCAATCATCCGCACTTTGGCCCCAGTGCCCGCATTCTCCACCACCTGTAGTGTCACGGGCTGTCGCTAGGACAGGCTAGCCTGGGGCGGTGCCAAGAGAGAGATGAACACAGGCACGTCCGAGGGTATTTAACAAAAGTCCAGGTTTATTCCATCCCACCAGCCAAGGTAACATTCAAAAACAACAAGTATCAAAAAAAAGGTCCAGTTAGATAACACAAACATCCCGGAGGAGAAAGTGGTTAATTAACCAAACAAAAACTCAATCCTGGTGAATCCAGGCTACGAGGTCCTCTCCCTTGTTGTCCTCTTCCAGGTGCATGTGGGTTCACCTTCCGCTCTTCCTTCTCCTTCCCAGGTGCTCTCCCTTAAGTCTCCCAGCCCTGCCTCAATCAGGTGCCTTAAGCAGCTGCAGCTGGGTGAGCGGTGAGGCAGGCTGAGAGATGTAGTTTTTGCACTGGTGGCCACTCTGTAGCGCCCATCCACTACCTGTCCCCTTGTGATGCCACAAAACCTATACTAACAAAAGTAACAAAATAACCCCAAGTATGAAGTAAGATGGTGTAGTGCATGTCAACTGTATGAATATAAATTGGCATTAGAATGTATCACAGAGCTCGACATTGAAATGAGTTTCTTCTTTGACATAATCTTAATAAGGTAGTCAAATCCGTCCCAAATATTCCAATCACAAATTCAAGCACATTTTCAAATATAAATTCACTACTATGCATACATAACCTCCTATTAAGGAGCCTGTTCTCTGAACCATTTGACATAGCACTCTGTTTTAAAGAAAAATTGTATTAGACATGAAGAAATGTTAAAAAGTTTTCACATCACTCTTCATTTTGGCTAAACATGATTACATGGTATTTTGTGACTAGCCACAGACTGCACTCATCATTAACTGTGCTTTTATTGAAATAAACGTTGCTATATGCTCCAAATGTTGTGAATGAGCTTGCACAGATTAGAGATTCATCAAGCAAACAGTTGACACACAAATGTTTCTCCATCTGTCCGGAGGGCTGATAAATACAGCATTTACATATGATAATTTTACATGCAATGCATTTACAGACGTACATTATCACTTTGATAAATGGGTTCTGTTATTAATCTCAGTGATTCACTTTAATTATAAGAGGAAATACATGGTCTGACTTAATTTTTCATGAATGTTCAAAACCGTGGACAACACTAATAGGGAATGGTGCACTGCTGCACTAGTTGTATCAAGTCTCTTTAGTATTTAATCTCATCCTTTGGACATAAATGAACAATATGATTCACAGTGCTGAGTCTAATCAACACGTCTTCTCTCTCGTTTTCCCCAGACGAGCCCCAACAAAAGCTTCAGAAGATAGTTTCAAACAAGAAAGGACGTATCATTCTATAGTAGCTCATTACAGCCAAAGATCCCATTCACCCATCAATTCTGAGAGTCACCTTCAATACTTCAAAAAACTCCGAAAATTATTCTGTGCACAATTGTATTAAACAATATATAAGGAACAATTGAAGGATCCAGCTTGATGAGTTAACTGTCTATTTAATTCCTCAGTTATTATACTGGAACACGTATTGTCATACTGTTATATTTGTGGAATGGCTTAATTAGGGAAGCTGTTCTGATGGCAGGTTGCATGTGGTCATTTAGCTTTAAAAGAAAACAGTAACACTGTGACGATTCAAGTTTATTGAGGTCTGCATTTTGCATCAATGTGACTAATTTTACACCTCCAGACTAGCATTTAGGCTAAATAATTCATAGACTTAATTTGCAGGCATGAAATGCTCACATACACTAACATCAGCATTGCTGAAAGCGTAATGAGGCGCGATGCTTTTAAAAAAAAAGAAGTTGTTATTTTCAACAGTTTGAATGAAGCAGTTTTTAAATGCCTGATTCACTTTGCTGCCGAGACGTGCAATTAGTCGACACTCCAAGTTAATAATCTCAAGTTTAAACATACCTTTTCACACTGTTAGTGTTAGTCCCCTGGAGTCATGAGAAAGTTATACAATCTGAAAAGATAGATGTTAAATGCCTCATAATACTAACATTTGCAGGATTGTACTTCACCAATGTTAGCCTTAGTGTTAGTCAGTGTTCAGGTGTGTGTATATATATATATATATATATATATATATATATATATATATATATATATATATATATATACGGGAAGCACTCAACCTCAGAACATCAGTAAAGAAGGCTCAAGCAAAACAAAAATGATTCATTATGATTGGAGGGGAGTATGAAATGACATTGACTTTTAGGAATAACAGATGGTAACGAATTAAGCTAGAAATATCTTCCTTTATTGTATTGCATATTAATATGAAATCCAGTATAATGGTTTATTTAATTGGCATTACTACATTAATTACATTAGTACAGTATTTACTGACATTTCATTATTTTTAGGAACAAACAATGACCATTAAAAAGTGATAGTGTCTCCGGAACATACTGTATCAAGGAGACAGAAAGAAAACAATGGAAAGGCATCAAGGTGTCAGGACAGGAACAACATGATTAAAGGTCTTCACCATTGGTAGCTTCCTGGTGCCCCAAGAAAAAGAGAGGAAGGCAATACATTCCAACTTCTCAGGCAGTCTCTGACAGTGAGGTGATTTAGCTTAGGGTAGGCTAGTAGCTAACCTGTATTACTTTAAAATAAACTGCCTATACCCGGGGACAAAAGTACAGTTCACATAGAGCTTTAGAATAAAGCTCAAACACTGTGAGTTTGAAAGCTAGAGTTCAGCCTGTTTTAACTTTAACTTCTGTATTTTCCTCCAATACAGCAATCATATTTTGCCAGATGGGCAGCTGTCAGTCAGTCTTTTACGCAGTATCTTGACACAGAAGTGCGCCGGCCGTGATTCATGTTTTAACAAGTGGTTAGCGTTGTGAAAAAAAATTACAAAAATGTATAAAACTACTTGGTTAGGGTTAGAAAGAACATTATGTTTTGGCTTGAAATAATTACTATTGTGACAACATAAGCTAAGAACGTTACGTCATGTGACGCCGTTAGTTTCCCATAGGACACGAACACCGGTCCCCTGAGTAAAAGTTATGTGTTGGTGTGCTCCATCCACCACTCTTCCCTTCCGCCCTCAGTGAGCTTTAAAGCTCTCTTTACCATGTGTGTTGCTCACACTGTCTAATAATGAAGCGGATAGGTTAGTTGGAAGCCTGGCACGTCTCATTCAGACAATAATGGCTATCAGTATCAAGAAGCCGAGGGCCACATCCCAAGCGGTGGTGCTTGACACCCTGGGAATGAGACCAAGCTGCATTCCGGGTTAGATGTCTTCCCCCTTCCCCCATTAATCTGAAGAGGCATATGCGGCTCTTTGTTGTCTGTTTAGGTTTTATAAGTTTTCCTCTTACATCTATACCAGATACACTATTAAATTAGGTTGACAAACACTGTGTTGCCTTGTAATGAGACCTGTGTAGCACTTATTGCACAGTTGTTCTCCGTGCCCTTGGCACACTTGCCGCGGCACTTAGCATTTGCTTATGAAAAAAGAAGAATCACGTCTGGTCCCGACCGTACCTTTTTGCAAAAGTGGTAAATTATAGGAATAGGATTGTAAGTTTAACTGATTTGAAAAGCTAAGGATCTCTAACATAAGTCACAATGGAATAGGGATACTAATGTGAATAGGGATACTAATGCAGTCTACTTGAGGATGGTAACACAACAAAGCATCGTCATTGCTCTTTACTAGAAGTTTAGTGAGATTTATAATTACCTATTGAGAAACACTGTCATAAACACGTTGGCAAGAATGTTTAGATTATACAGCGGAAATACGGTTGTTCCTTTTAAATAGATGAATTCCCTAAGCAATTAATGCAATATTGCTCCATCTTGCTAGTAACCCTCAAGAGAGGTTTCTGTTTTACGTCCACCTACAGCCATGATCTCTCAAGCCTTCAGTGAAACTTCAAAGAGGCTTGAATTGGAGTTGACCATGAACTGTAGGTGGTTGGTGGACACAAGGGAGGTGCTGCCTTCCATAGAGATATGACATGTTTGACAGTCAGTGACTGGAATTGCATTATACAAACTATATAAACTCTATATGTTTCATTAAATACCTTCTCCAACCGATCGGAGACTCACATTGAAATCCAAAGTCAGTAAATTTGATAATGTCCTTGTAATTCATTTTCACTCGGCTAGAAAAACGCTGATGGAAGTTACTTTTGGTTGCCAAGCTGACGGCTGTTGACAGGTGTGTATATATATATATATACATACAGATATAAAAGGGTAAATAAGGTGAAGTGATACCGAAGAGTAACCTAACGGTAATATACCTAATAATTTTAAACTAATAATAGATAACATAAGCTTAATTGGAAGTGATTAGCCAATCACAATGCAATATTGTCACTTGGGAAGTGTTGGATAACCTAAAACCTGATACAATTCTATGTTTTTAGAGCAGATAAGGATGGGGAAGCTGGTACTATTGTACAGATGGTTGTTGTCAGTTTCACTAGGTTTAAGTACATTCAGAATAGTACAATGTAGTACAAAATGCTGCAGCATCACTGTGAAATACAAATAATTTAAAAAAATCATATCTTGTTGGACCATTAATAAGAATAAAGAAACTTAACATTCTGTAACTTACATTCTCTGACCTAAAGTTAAGTGTGCTCTACTACTGTGCACAAGACATCCTTAAAAACTTTAGGCAGCAAACAAGTTTGACGGGTGCAATATAACTCATGAATGATGGATAGGCACCATAGATTTTATCCCCATAAGCTGATGATTTTTCAGAAACTGTGCCTTCTGCAATACAATATAAATGATTTGTATTGCCACCATAATGAGAGAGCTCTGAAGCACCAGAGGCCAAATTGTTTTGGATTAAATATAATCTTATACAGGTCAGGCCTTGCCTCTTAGGTCAGATTTAATCAGTCTGAACTCACCTTTTCATAAAATAGATCATAATGCAAACCATCAAAATCTATTTAATTTGTGCTCAACAGGCTCTGGTCAATTATTTGCCTTTATCAATTCACGCTGTCTAAGTTATACTAGATTGCTTATTTGAATTTAATAACAAACACTATTATTCTCCCTTATAAAATTGGCAGCATATTATGTAAAAAGGCTCCAGGGAACATATTGCAGTGCAAGTTGCTTTCCCTGAAATAGGGGAAACGCTTGGAAGGTGCTAATTTTTTTTTCCCCAGAGGTAAAGAGGCCAGCAATCCTTTACCTTCATTATAGAGCAGATGCAATGATGAACTCCTTGTCTTAGAGGTGAGTCATTTAACCTTCTCTTGCCCCAGCCACGCCGTTTGTCACCACACAGTCATGCCATGGCGATGCCAGTGGAGCACTAGAGGGATGAATGTCAAATGAAAGTCAATGGACAGAAAGGAATTAAGATGGCAGTTCAAGAGGAATTTTCTACAATGGAGCTTCTAATTAGAAGGCATTACAAAGCGCATGACCACAGGGGACTTAATCACATTGAAAATACAGTAGAAGATGATGAAGAGAAAGGAGAAAGAGAGAGAAAAAATTGCACAGGCTAAGTTCCTAGCTCGTAATCACATAGATATACATTCAGGATGAATACTGACAATTGGATAGAAAAGCACAATTCACACTCAGTCACAGCTCTCAAATTGGATGGAGGTGGTGTTGAATGCATGTTGCCCTGGTAACGTGATATGTTGCAGCAAAGTGCTGTCCCATTAAGATGTACACCATGTCAAGCCCTCACAGCCTCTCACACAACAGGGGACGTCAGTAAATCCCTGAGGGTTTGGGGTTTGAGGCCTTAGGGGGGACATTGGGATTGGGCCTATATCGCGCCACGTACCAATCCAGCGTCAGTTTTGGATATGCAAAGCTGCTTCTAGTCGCCATAGTTATGTAACATAACTAACACACTCAATTTATGTCATGTACATAACATACTAAACGTATACCATGCACTCAACTTACATGACATATGAAACACTTAATTAAAGTACAGTACGTAACTTAAGTAACAAAAGTCATTATTGTTACCCAAACTATGATCTAACCATTTAATCCATTCAAGTAAACATTTATATTACTCTTCCAGAGTAGGAAATAGATGCAATAAAAGGTTTTATTACCTCATAGCTAATTTAAAAAGGCATTATCAACATTATAACCAAGATCCCATGGATACTGATACAAATGTTAATTAGATAAAAAATACACATGTACAATTTTACTTCAAAATGCTATTTATTCTCATATAGCCAGGTTAAGAATAACAAAATCACCTGACAAAATGAGAAAGTGAGCAAACAGTTAATTGCTTACTTGATTTAAGAGCTCCATGCTTTACATGCAGATAAATGGAGAATTCCAGGGTCCAATGTGCTCTGATGTATCCACAGATTTTTCTCAGCAAGCTGAATAGTTATATAAAGCTGGTGTGGATATGTCGATACCACTTCCAGGTGTCCATGAACAGCCAGAGCTCCCAACAGTGCAAGTCAGCCTAACTTGACTAAGATGGCTACTAACGCCTGAGGCTAATACTGACTTCCCGTCAGCCCAATCTTTACTGTACATTTTTGATGGAAATAGATACCAAACATGTTGTTGTGTACTGATGAGAAAATGGTCACAGATCTTTTGAACACAACTAGCTCTTATATTTACAAAGGCTATATCTACGACTTTATTAAAATATTAAGTAATGTACTAACTAACTACTGGTTTATTGATTCTGAAAGCTAGTGAACACATGTTTCAAAACAGTAAAACATTCCACTATCCAAAAGCCTGGACAGGTCGCCAGTTTATCGCAGGCCACACATAGAGACAGACAACCATAACTTGTAAACTCTACACAGAAGATCAGGGGTCGAACTCGGGTCCCTCTCACTGTGAGGTGACAGTGCCAACCACTGCACCATCTTTAACATGCAGGCTGTCACTTTTCAATGATCCTCATCTGCTGTTTAACAGCTTAAGCAGATTCATGACACATAATTGTTTCAAACAGAAATAAAACAGTTTGGCATAGTTAATGAACAGAACTCGTGGATTGAGTCAGAGTAGCCGACCTGCATGTGTGACCTCATATATCTGGGTGTTTAGCAACTGCGTGTCAATGTGTTTGCTTTATGCTATCCATTCATAGTTGAGATGTGTCTGTATTGTGTTTTTGTAGCCAAGTTTGTACAGACTAGTTCTGGGGGATGGATAGAAATGGAAAACAGACAATATATACTGTATATACACAAAGCAAAGGGAAAGAGACATATCAAGACTTTTTTTGTAGCGAATGCCTGATGATTTAAAATCCAAGTTTTTTTGGCACGTGAATTGTACTGTATGTATAAACATGTTGAGATTTCGACAAGGGCAGTATCAGCAACAAGCAATTATTAGTGCACGCAGTCAGTGAGATATGAGAGAATGAACACATTAATAATTGTCTGACTGGCACTACTATCAGTCCAGTATGTGGGTTGCATTAATGTGATTGGGACTCCACGTGTAAAAAGAGATACAAAGTATTACATGACCGGGTCCACCAGAGAACATTGCATCTTTGCAGGTGCGCATTATTCTCTTATCAGAAAATAATGTGCAGGAGAAGAACGGAGAAAAAGAGGGAGGGAGAGTGCAGGAAGGTCACATCGTTAAACAACTGTTGAATTATTTACCATGATAATGATGATGCAAGAGGATGAGATGGAAAACACTGTGGTGGAGAATACCCTTGCTGAGGACCTCAGCCCACTCAACTCACTGCCTGAAACATGAGGCAACTGGAATGGGATCAGTAGTTCTGTGAAAGAGTTAAAGAGAGGCCTCGGGCCTTACTTTAAATAAAACCAAAGTGTTGTCTGAAGTCATTCCAAACAGGCAGGGGTGCTTTGATATGTATTGCTATGAGTTTCTTTATTCTATTTTCATCAATCTCTCTTCCATATCTTTTCCATACAATTTTTACAATTACATGAACATAGTTGAATATAATGTTATTTGTTTTCCTGGGATGACTGGACAGAAACAGTGGAAGTAAATACAAACGCACGATTCAGCCTTTTTGACTAAACTGATTATTTAACTACATGAACAATTTAGAGGCTTC
The DNA here is from genome assembly GCF_009769545.1 of Cyclopterus lumpus. Lineage (NCBI taxonomy): Eukaryota > Metazoa > Chordata > Actinopteri > Perciformes > Cyclopteridae > Cyclopterus > Cyclopterus lumpus. The sequence continues at coordinate 10,517,785 of NC_046968.1, read as the reverse complement.
TACATTTTTGCCAATGCTTGTTGGATATTGTGCTTCTCATCAATTACTTTAACACAGTGAGGATAACCTTTATAAATCGTATTTCTGACAATTGATTGTTAACATGTCATGTTTGGATACACTTCAAAGCTACAATGTAGTTTGCAGCATCCTTTGAGTTTTAGCTTTGCATAATTTATAACATCCATTATGAATGATCAGGGAGAGTGACCTCAATACAAAATATAATACTGCAGGAGTGATTTGTCATGGTTTTGGAAGGATCGCTACAGACGAATGATGTCAATAGAAGTGGTGTTCTTAATGGACACAATTCGTACTAAGTCCTACATTATTTTATTAAGGTTTCTTTAAAGGTAGACTTTTCGATGTCACAGCAGAAAAACACAGGAGTAATACTATCAATAACTTTTATTTAATTTAGCTGCTTCAGTTTCATGGGGCTGATTTTGTGCATGAGGCTTGAATAAAACTGAGACATCATTGATGTTATTAGCAGCACCTAAGTCAAAGTTTTTGCTTTGAAAAAGGTTTAATGTGAACTTCAAATAATCCTTTTGATGCTGGAAATACTTTAAATTGACTAAAATGAATCTTTCAAAAACCTCCCACTCCCACCCATTGGGTGTTTTCATTTAGGTCAACACTTCAGGATAACATTTCTCTTTCTAAATGTGACCACGGGCGACGACACGTTCCGAATGGAGTTCGAAACTATACTGCCCTCACTCAGAGTTTACAGTTTCTAAAAGGTACATGTGGTGGCAAGTGACTTAAGAGAACTAGGATTACCTCCAGAGTAAAATGTTTATTAAAAACACTTTCAAAAGATCTTAATACACAGGACGTCCATAATGTTTAAAACCAATTAGAAGGTATAAATCTAATATAAACAATAATACAAATCCGTAATAAAAGAGTACCAAACCAAACCAACACAAAAAGCCATGCAAATGAAAAAAGAAACAAAACGATAAATACAAACATATTGGATGAGTTTAAACAAAACAGCAGCGGCAGTCCACGTCTGGGAATCACAGAGCGAGTCGAACCGAGCAGAGACGAGCCGAGCCTAGGGTTCAGAGAGAGGCAGAAGTGAAACCCACGGCAAATATGCCTTAACATAGAAACTGACGTCCACACCTACCAATCCTGGAGAGAGAGACAGAGGTAGTGGACACAGTGGCTTATAAGTGGTGGCAAACAAGGAAGTAGGAGTGGCCAAGGCCTACCCAGTCCTACCGCTGCCCAGGGGGGACATTTCCTTAGATGGCTTCATTTTTTTATTGGCGGCCCGACAATTTACCAAGACCAAGGTCTAAAAAGAGTGAAACTACTAGAGCCAAGAATCTGAGAATGTGTAGCCCCGTCTGTACTTTTATTTACCGTCACTGGCAAATGGTGAGGATACGAGTGTCTACCGGCTGTCTCACGGGTAGACTTTCTTTCCACCTTAGGACAGGGGGCTGGGCAGGAACCGGCACCAGTAGAGGCTTCAGGCGAAGCTGCTGCAGGCACTACAGAGTGAGGCCCTAGGTTCACTTCCGGTGGGACTCTGACAGGCTGGGGATCCTTTGGTCCAGTCGCCCGTCAGACTGCCAACCATAGGTCATGCTCTGCTGTGTCTGGGCTTGTCGTAGCTGGGTCAGGCTCTGCTACAGGAATAGGGTGACCAACAGGAACAGAAACAGGTTTGAGCATAGAACGGTGCACTTGACGTACCTCTGTCAGCCAATATTGTGGGGCGACAGCATACACTGCACCTCCTTGCTTGGGCGGTCTCACCACCTGGAAAGCATTGGGGTTCCAGGCATCCTGTATTTATTCCTTTCTCTATGGGAGTGGTTTCGAAGGTAAATGGGTTGTCCTGCTTGTAACACTTCCCCCTGTGCCCGTTGGTCTGCTCTCCCTTTGCGCTGAGCCGCAGCCTGCCCCATTCTTTCCCGGGCATTCTCCACCACCCCCTACAGACTTTGCTGATGCTCCCGGACCCAGTTGCAGACTTCACCTGCAGTTGGCTCTTCCACGTGGCCTAGCAGGAAATCTACAGATAGCTGAGGTTCACGGCCAAACATCAACAAGAAGGGGGACTGACCTGTAGTTTGATGGGGCGTGGTGTTGTAGCTAAACAAAACCTGTTGGAGATACGCCGGTTGGGACAACCTGGGTCAACATTAACACTCCCTCCCATCTGTAGCAGACTCCAGAAATGAGAAATCAATGGCAGGATTTCATTAGGTCTGGAGGCCAGCAAATGGCCCATATTTTTCGCAACACTGCATCTTCCACATGTTTGGCACCAGTCTTTGATCGTTTTCCCCCATTCCCGGCCAATAGCACCTTTGCCGAATCGGCTCTGTGGTGCGCTCGATACCTTGGTGACCATGATGGCTGTGCAGCTGCTGGAACACTTCTTCCTGCAGGCTCTCTGGAAGCACCAGCTGGTAGACACACTCTCCACCTTCAGGTCATTGGTATGTCCTGTACAAAAGTCCTTTTCTCATGATGAGACGATCCCACTGGCGCAGCAACCATAGTGTTGCAGGATGGAGTCTGTGTCTTTCTTCATGGCCTGACATCCGCTGTTGTTGACAAAAGAAGAGAACTGCGCTAATGGCTGAGTCAGCTGCTTGCAGTGCCATCAGGAAATTGGTCGATTGCTCTTGAACAGGAAAGATAGCATGTTGCGCAATTTCCCCTAGTCACAAACAGTTCCTTGTACGGTGTCTGGCACAGAAGTCCAGAAGATCACGGCTGAAATTAAAGATAGTCATGGAAACTTAAAAATAAGCCCAAAATAAATGTAAAGTTTTTGAGGCATATTACACTAAATTGTATACCTCTGAATCCACCTCTACAAAAGGACCAATGACAACCTTTTTAGACGGCCTTGACCCATGCCTTGAATCAGATAGACAATTATATTGTCCTAGATAGGACAATACAACTGGAAGAAGTCTAAGCAGCAAATACAACTATGCAGAGTGGCAAGACTCCGGGACCGATGGCTTTATGGCAGAGTTTTACAAAAGATGTTATGAGAAGCTTTCTCCAATTCTTCTTGGAATGTATCAGGAGTTGCTGATTACAGGTACTCTTCCACCTACTCTCTCACAAGCAACCATCACACTTTTACTAAAAAAGGACAAGGACCCATCTGATTGTGGATCCTACCGGCCAATCTCACTTCTTAATGTAAAAAATCGTTGAAAAGTTACTGTCTCGCCGACTTGAAAATATTACCCCTTTAATTATTACTGAAGACCAGACAAGTTCATAAAAGATCGTCATTCATTTTCCAACATCTGCAGGTTGCTTAAAATAATTCACACTTCCCACTGGTCCCCGGAAGCAGTTATCTCATTAGACGCTGAAAGGCTTTTGATCGGATTGAGTGGGAGTATTTATTCATGTTCCTACAGAAATTCGGGTTTGGTGCTGTTTTCGCCTCCTGGATTAAACTCTTATATTCATCTCGGCAAGCATGTGTCAGCACAAACTCACTACGTTGCCCATATTTCTCTCTAACAAGAGGCACACGCCAAGGATGCCCACTTTCCCCCTTGCTTTTTGCAATTGCAATAGAACCACTCTCCATTGCATTGAAAACGTCTCCACTTGTGCGAGGAGTACGCTGGGGTGGGATATAACATTGTGTATCAATGTACGCAGATTACCTTTTGTCGTATGTAAATGACCCAGTGGCATCCTCTCCCACAATTAAATCGTTTCTGGTGGAATTTGGTTAATTTTCAGGATATAAATTCAACTTCAAAAAGAGTGAATTGTACCCAATACATGATTTGGCTTGCCAAATTCAACAGCCTTCAGTACCTTTTCGTTTGTCCAGTTCAGGTTTCAGATACATTGGTGTGAACATGAACAGCAGTCTTGCCTCTCTTCATACAGCCAACTTTAACCCCTTGGTTGAAAATATGAAAAATGACCTTCTTAGATGGAGCAACCTGCCCCTGTCACTACGTGGGAGGGTGCAGTCCATACAAATTAATGTATTCCCCAAATTTCTATACTTGTTTAGATGCTTACCAATATTCTTGCCAAAATCTTTTTTCCAATCTATTGATAAGATAGAGTAAGTCACCTCGAGTGAGCAAGGTCTTTCTCCAAGGCCCCAGGGCCATGGGTGGCCTGGCTCTTCCGAAATAATGTTTTATTATTGGGCAACTAACATTCAAAAAGTATTGTTTTGGATTAATGCCCCTGAGACTGATTGGTGCCTCTTGGAGCCTCAATCATGCTATTCGTCCTCTCTTCCTGCATTGGTATACTCTTCTCGGATAAAACTGTCCAGCCACTCTTCTAACCCCGTTGACCTCGCTACACTTAGAATTTGGATTCAATTTCGTCGTCACTTTAAATTTCAAGCCACTTCTTCTCCGGGTCCGATTAGTAATAATCATCTATTCCCACTGTCTGTATTGGACAAACACCTTCTGACAGTGGAAAAAAAGAGGACTGAAGTGTTTCAGGGATCTTTATGACGATGGCCAGTTCTCTAGCTTCGACTCTCTTTGTAAGAGATGTGACTGTGAGAAAACTAGGTTTAATGGCGCTCCTAGCGATTGAGGTTATGTATTACAATGACTTTACAAGTTAGAGGGTCAAGACAAATAAATAACCCTGTATGGATTATGTGATATCAAATGAATGACACTGTATGTAATATGCAAATGTTTCAATTAGAATTATGGATCTATTAAGTGATAGTGGAAGGAATCCAGAAAACATCAAGCCCCCACCAAATAAGTTAATGTAAGCAAGGACAGCTGGAGAATAGAGCAGATGAGAGGAAGCACTAAGGCCTGAGAACTGCTCAGGAATGTTAATTGGGGTTGGTTTGACGAACACCTAACATGGAGAAATTGATAAGGTTCAACAGAACGATGTCTGGTCCAATCGATGGACTAGAAGAGGAGGAAGGGGGTTTGACTTGAAGCTTACAAGGCTGGAAAGGCGAAAGATCGGGCAGGTAGGATCTACGCCGGTCTGCCCGGGGCCGGGCACTGGATCTCTGTTCCATGAGACATATTTTGTGTAATTATAAGTGTGTTTCAATTTGTAATTATGTTTGCTGTACTTTTTAACTGGAACCATCAATTCGACTTATTTTTGTTCGATGGAGCTCTCAGATGGGGAAACTCGCTTGGAGAAGGCCGTCATTTCTAAACATGACCTGGACCATTAAAATCTCTTCAGATACATTCAGGTCCGCCACTTTGTAATGAAACTCTTCCCGTCATACCCCGACCTCCCATGCAAAACACTTTGGGAAAGCCACAGGACATGCAACCAACTAAGAAGGGGCGGATCTCTAAAGTTTACAACCAGATCATAACTACAACGGATACCTTTTCTACAATCAAAACCAAATGGGAAAGTGAGTTGAATATGAACCTGACAGATAATTGGTGGGTGGGTGCACTGAAAGAGGGTGAACACGTCTACGTCCTGTGCCAGACTTGGTCTTATTCAGTTCAAAGTGGTTCACTTTAGTAACAGCAGACTAGCTAAAATATTCCCAGGCCATGACGCAGGATGTAACGTTGTGATTATCCTCAAGCAGATTTACTACACATGTTTTGGGCGTGTCCTAAACTTGGACATTTATGGTGCTATGTTTTTAATATTTTAACTACAATCTTAGGGATCGAGGAACAACCGTACCCCCTTATGGCAATCTTTGGAATCCCAGCAAAAGCCATCCTATATAGTACCAAAAACATGGATAATATTGCCTTTACCACTCTTCTGGCACGTCGTAGAATACTTCTTGCTTGGAAGTCTCCAAATCCACCATCTCAGTCTGCCTGGCTTAAGGATGTGATGTTTTTCTGAGTCCTGTGCACTTAGAGGCTGTAATGACAACTTTACTAAGAAATGGCAACCATTCATTTCATATTTTCAAAATCTGTCAGTGCTGCCTACTGAATGAGACACGTCTGGTAATTTGTATGTACGTATCTGGTCCTTTGTCCTCATGTCTGACTAACTGTAACTGAACCTAATTACTTAACTTTAGTTTTACAATATTGTATTACACAAACTATGTGAAAGAATGTGAAGACCATCGGTGGTTGGGGGTATATACTGTATATTAATTAGATTAGAGCGACAGAGACCACTCAAGGTTGTAAATCCGGACATCAAAAAGCAAAGGACAGCCCACACATAAAAAAAAGAAGAGATTTCTTTAATTATGCACAAACATGTAGATAAAGATTATGCATACCCTCAGGCTGAAGCTGTCATGCTAATCTATCGTCTGGTTGATGTCACTAAGACAAACCCAATTATGTACAATGTGTGTTATTTCTTTTCTAGACTTTATGCATGACTGCACCTATTATCCATTACTTATGGTTGAACATGAATCTGCCATTTGTCATGGCAACCTGGATAAATTGGGTTTCTGACTATTTTAAAACAATTCATCATCTCTGATCTTGGATAACCACCCCAAGATGGAAAGTCCTTTGAAGTAGAAATTGAAGAAAAAGATGCATAGTCTTTCCCAAAAGATAAAAATAAAATGTAATTGATACATGTAACACAAGTAAAGTAAGAAGACAAGAAGCAGAGAGAAGTAAAGACCATAGTTGTCAGGATCTGTAGTGTTGTGTCGTGTTCCTGTTTTATTTTGAAGTCCTTGTCTCTCGTGTCCTCTGTTTCGCTGCACTTCCTGTCCCTGTGATTGTCTGCTCTGTCCCTGATTGTTTCCTCCTGTGTCCAATCACCTGCACCAGCCCTCTGTATTTAAGTCCTGTTTGTGTCATTCCCCTTGGTCGGTTCGTCTTGTCTAGATCGTGGAAGATCTTGTGTGCGTGTTTTGTATCCTGGTTTTTGAAGCCTGTTTTTGGAATCCTGTTAGCAATAAAGTTGCTTTTCCATCATTGTGGCGTTTGGGTCCAGTGTTCCTGTCGAGCTGCACATAACAGACAGGGATCCTACACAGTACCCCCCCCCCTTAACGGGAGCCTCTTGGCGAACCACCGGGTCTAATGGGGTTCCGCCGGTTGAAATCTGAAATGAGCGACGGATCACAGATCCGGGAACGGGGCACCCAGCACCGCTCCTCCGGTCCATAACCCACCCAGTCCGCCAGGTCCTGCAACGGTTGTTGGAGAATCAGCTCTTCATCAAGGCGGAGAAGTGCGAGTTCAACGTCACCTCTGTGCAGTTCCTGGGCGTCTTTCATTGAGGAGGGTCAGGTGAGAAAGGACCCCGAGAAGGTGAAGGCAGTGACTGAGTGGCCGGTACCCGCCTCAAGAAAGAAGCTCCAGCAGTTTCTGGGGTTCGCTAACTTTTACCGCCGGTTCATCCGGGACTACAGCCGAGCGGCAGAACCACTGGACACGGCTCACCTCCTCCAAGGTGCGTTTTTCATGGTCCCCTGAGGCTGACAAGGCTTTTCAGTCCCTCAAGGAGAGGTTCGTCTCGGCTCCAATCCTGGTTCACCCGGACGAGACTCGCCAGTTTGTTGTTGAGGTGGACGCCTCTGACATCGGCGTCGGAGCTGTACTCTCCCAGCGGTCAGCTGCCGACTCCAAGCTTCATCCCTGTGCTTTTTTCTCTCGTAGACTTTCTCCGGCGGAGAGAAACTATGACGTTGGCAACCGTGAGCTGTTGGCCGTCAAGCTGGCCATGGAGGAGTGGAGGCACTGGCTGGAGGGATCAGTGATCCCCTTTGTCGTCTGGACCGACCACCGGAATCTGGAGTATATCCATACGGCTAGACGCCTCAATTCCCGCCAGGCCCGCTGGGCTTTGTTCTTCACACGTTTTAACTTCACCATCACCTTTCGACCAGGGCACAAGAACACCAAGCCGGACGCACTTTCCCGTCAGTTTGCCCCGGTGGAGGGAGATTCTCCTCCCGACACCATCTTACCTGCCTCGTGCATGCTTGGTGCTGTTTCCTGGGAGATCGAGAGAGTGGTACGTGAGGCCCAGCAGACCCAACCTGACCCCGGAGGGGGCCCCCCGAATCGCCTGTTTGTCCCTTTGGCTGTCCGTTCCCGAGTCCTGCGGTGGGCCCACGAGTCCCGTCTCTCTGGCCCCCCCGGCATCCGCCGGACAATAAGCTGGCTCCGCCGCTCCTTTTGGTGGTCGTCTCTCGAGGCGGATACTCGCTCATTTGTGCTGGCCTGCTCTACGTGCGCCCGCAACAAGGCTTCACACCGACCCCCCGTGGGGTTACTACGACCACTCCCTGTGCCTCAACGCCCGTGGTCTCATATTGCAGTGGACTTTGTCACTGGTCTCCCCCCATCAGACGGCAACACCATCATTCTGACGGTGGTGGACCGGTTTTCGAAGGCCGCCCATTTCATTCCCCTGCTCAAGCTTCCATCAGCCCGTGAGACCGCCGACTTGCTGGTTCTACATGTGGTTAGGCTTCATGGGATCCCTGCGGACATAGTTTCGGACCGTGGGCCGCAGTTCTCTTCCCAGTTGTGGAAGGCATTCTGTCACACCCTCGGCGCCACGGCCAGCCTCTCCTCGGGGTTCCACCCACAGACTAACGGCCAGACCGAGAGGATGAACCAGGAGCTTGAGGCCATCCTCAGGTGTGTGACCGCCACCAATCCCTCCTCATGGAGTCGTCACCTCCCGTGGGTCGAGTATGCCCACAATTCCCACACTTCTACCGCTACCGGGCTATCCCCATTTGAGGCCTCCATGGGCTATCAGCCTCCCCTGTTCCCTAGCCAGGAGGTCGAGGTAGCTGTCCCTTCTGTCCAGAGCAGTGCTCGTCGTTGTAGGCGCGTGTGGAGGGAGACTCGGGCTGCTCTGCTTCGCACAGCTGAGCAGAACAAGAGAGTGGCGGATCGACGTCGTGTTCCAGCACCGGCCTACCGTGTTGGACAGTCGGTTTGGCTTTCGTCCAGGGACATCCCCCTCCGCACAGAGTGTAGGAAGCTCTCCCCCAGATATATCGGCCCTTTTCCCATCATCTCCATCATCAACCCCGTCTCGGTTAAACTACAGTTGCCTCGTTCCATGAGGATTCACCCAGTATTTCATGTCTCACTCCTCAAACCCGTTGTCTCCAGCCCCCTAAACCTTCCGCCAGAACCCCCTCCACCCCCCCGTCTCTTCGAGGGGGGCCCCGTCTACACGGTCAACCGCCTATTGGATGTCCCCCGTCGAGGTAGGGGGTTTCAGTACCTGGTGGACTGGGTGGGTTATGGACCGGAGGAGCGGTGCTGGGTTCCCCGTTCCCGGATCTGTGATCCGTCGCTCATTTCAGATTTCAACCGGCGGAACCCCATTAGACCCGGTGGTTCGCCAAGAGGCTCCCGTTAAGGGGGGGGGGGGGGGGGGTACTGTTAGGATCCCTGTCTGTTATGTGCAGCTCGACAGGAACACTGGACCCAAACGCCGTCAATGATGGAAAAGCAACTTTATTGATAAACAGGATTCCAAAAACAGGCTTCAAAAACCAGGATACAAAACACGCACACAAGATCTTCCACGATCTAGACAAGACAAACCGACCAAGGGGAATGACACAAACAGGACTTAAATACAGAGGGCTGGTGCAGGTGATTGGACACAGGAGGAAACAATCAGGGACAGAGCAGACAATCACAGGGACAGGAAGTGCAGCGAAACAGAGGACACGAGAGACAAGGACTTCAAAATAAAACAGGAAACACGACACAACACTACAGATCCTGACAATAGTTGCATAAAAAGTATGTGAAATTTTATATCATATATCTCCTAAAACTCGGACAGCCTAAACCGGTTGATCTAGCAGCCCTGACAGTGACAGCTCAACATGGTCTAGGATGCGTCTCAATTTTTATCGTGTAATTAATATGTATTGGCTGGGGGCAAGGTCACTCCTTTTTAAAATTATTCAGGAGTTGCCATGAAAAACTCTTACTTAAGGTAGGTTCATTAAAATGTAATTAGATCTCATCCCTACAGGTATTGCAAAAAGATTATTAACATTCTCATACTGCCAGATGTTTTATTTCACAAATAGCTCAAGGAAATGTGATGCTCCGATGCATCTAATTCAAACCATATGTGTCTGTATGTGGATGCACCAGATGCCTGTAACTAATGCATTTACATGAGCCTGGTGCAGGGCATTGTCCATATAACGAGCCTGTCCTCAACAGAAAATAATGACAGCATTGGTCGCCTGTCCAAAAACTTGCAAATGATACCAAGCAACCTCTTGTGAGTAAAGCCCCCCAAAAAATGAGATTATAATACTGGAATCATTAAAGGGATGTAGTTGCGATGAAGACCGAAGACTGTCACTGAAGACCAACGTTTGCTTCATGTCGTCAAAAGTCCCTACAGGCAGTGTTGGTTTCAATAAAGCATACATATCCCCAACCTTAACTTGGTAGTTTTAATTGCTTAAACTTAAAAACCAATAGATTTGTTGTCACTTTGGGGAAGCGCAAAAAATAAATTAAAAAAAAACTTGGATAAATATACATTTGATATGGCAATCGTGATAGGAAACAGTCCTACAATCACGTTCTTTTTCGCTCTGTTTGGTCTCCACCATCTCCTGTAGCAAATATGTGTCTCTTTGCCTGTTAAATGCTCCCTGTACATCAGGTGTACAGGGAACATACAGTAGGTTTGATTTGGAACCAAGAAAAGAGCTGTGGATACACTGCTAGGAGCTAACCCTTTCACGTTACAAAGTCCTTTGATCTTTTGTCAATAAATATATATATATATATATATATATATATATATATATATATATATATATACATATATATATATATATATAATAGCTTCAGCCAATCCTAAAACACAAGGTGGCAGGTCGGAAAACAATTATAAGAGTCATTTTCGATAGTGTTAATCCTCCCATTTAGGAATTTATATAAACAAATAATGTTCATAATCATTTTATTATAATTATAAATATTTGTATTGTGCCTTATTAATATAATAAGTACATCCTCAATATCATCTAGTTGTCTCTACCAGTGCATCTTTGTCAAGTCAATTACAAAGCATACAATCTCTATGGTATACGAGACCCTCGATCCCTCGATTCAGATAAAGAAAAATGTATAGCATCCTTGTGTATTGTATATAAATAATAAGGCTTGCAGTCAGTTCATAGAAAATAGTATGTCTCACAATATTGATGTCAGAAGAAAAAATAAATAAGCTCAAAAAAGAACTGCTGTGTTGCTGATCAGTCCGTTTGATATGGACAAGTTATGCTAGAGCTCATTTTGATGTTTTTTTTTTATCCAAGTCTAATTGGGTTAATTAATCTCGCTGCAGATCTGGAACATAATAAGATTAAACATTACCAATGGTTGTGGACTCTTCCAGCCCATCTGACTTACACTCCAGTCCCAAGCGGTCTGTTTATTTTCAATTAGTTCTGAAAATAAGCAATGTTCTGGCCGAGTGCGGGGGGAGCAACAGCACCTCTCTGAAAGCCTGCCATGGCCTGCTGCTCATGTTCACACTGCTTTTCTGTGGCAACTCCTATTTCCTAAGCCTCACGCCCTATACAAACACAACAAGCACAACAATGTAACGCATGTTAAAATGGGGGTATCATGTGAGAGTTCAGTGAAAGGTACTGACTAATGTTTGGCAAGAAATCGGGTCTTTACAGATAAAACACAGACCACACATACTGCATCTTTTCTTTTTAATAAAGACAGACTTTACAGAAGAATAATATAGTGTATACATCTATCTATATATTCTTACGGAACAGGTTTGCGGAAAAAACAGATACATTTTGTATGTGGCTCATTTACAGGATTTGATTAATCACAGGGTGAGATTCAGCTGTTGCCGAGCATGGTGGATGATATTGTGATAAATATGCGTACGCTAAGAAGGATTTAAAAAAATGTATTGGTCTGTACAGAAGGAAGAATGAGTCAGACACTCTGGTATGATCTCATCGATCAGATGAAGGGGCATTGGAGGCTCCAGTGTGTTACAATAATTATGCCCACCACAGTTTCGCAATGAACCGTAAATATGTTTACACTTCTCAATAGTAGGGGTCCTCGGTGTCTGGCTGGGCAATTTTATCTCGGCTGATGAGGAACGCAAGTTCGGTGTAGGAGGTCTCGCTGTGGGACCTCTCCCCACGCTTGCTGGCCACCACTAGGGGCACCTTCATCCAGGGCCTTTTCAAGGTGACCTAGTGCCGGTTGTGGACATTGCCATAGAGGAAATGTGTGCAGCGAGGGCCAGCAGGCACTTGGTAGATGGGTGGAGCAAAGGGGGGAAGCTGCCATGCCTAACCCCCAGACTGCTCAGACCCTACCTGTCGAGAAGTGTAAAACTAGTGTTGTTTCATTATGAAACTGTGGCAGGTGTAATAATTGGAAAACACTGGAGCCCTTCAGCTGATCAATGAGTAATGACGTGGCCGGGGTTGCCTTATTCTTCCTTCTGTACCGCCCCATGCAGTTTACAATCCTTCTTAGAATACGCACACCTGTCACAATATGATCCGCCGTGCTCAATAACAGTAAAATCTCGTCCTGTCTCAACCCAAGCATGAAGCCGTTACGATTTGGAGCGCATGCAGAAGAAGAAGGACTAAAAGCAGAGCGTTGAGGAAGCAGCAGGAACAATTTAATAATTTTGTTGAAATGGCTTCCAAGGCAGTGAGGGGCAGTGGGAACAGGTGAACAAGAGGTCAGGTGACTGCAGGGCTAACGAGGGACAGGTGAAACTAATCAGGGTGGGAAAGGCAATCAAAACTAGTGGGAAAACATACAAAGGAAAAGAGATGAGAGGAGAGTGACAACATGTGACATGAAACACTAAATATAAATGAACGAAATGACATGAAACAAAGAAAAACATGACGTGAGCAGAGCAGATTGTGAGAGATGTATTAGAACTTAATCAAATCGGGTAAATTAGCCAAATTCCTGACTTTACAAACATGTCCCATTTAAAGTTATAAGAATATAACTAATTACCTTTATATAGTGAAATGTTTTATGTTACATTTGTTTCTCCTCTCATTGTAGACATATGAATGCTTTACTAACTCAACTTGCTTTCACTGGAAATAGATGAGATTAACCCCAAACAAGTTTCAGAGTAAATTTGATAAATAAGGCTATGCTGCCTTTTAAAATATCTAGCAGACCTTGGTTGATGTAATACTCGTTCCTAAGTTGCAGAAGTGAACAAATTTAGCTGATGGCTTCAATATCTATCTGACCCAGCTCGACCAGTTCTCAGTGAACAATCTCTAGAACTCTGATTGCATTTAACTTTCACTTCAACTAATCTTGACTGGAATAATTGTGTTCACTCATGAAGCATCGTGTCAGAAGTGCTCGGCAGGTGTTCCACGAATGATAACATCTGGTAATATGCATAGCATATTTAGAATGACCGTATCTGACCTCATGTTAACATTGTCGGCCATTTATCAGGAATGATGACTTCAATCATTTAAACTGAGACAATTCAATTCAATTCAGTATATGTTATATAGCCATCGGATCAGGAAAAACTCCCAAATAATAGAAAAAAGGGAAGAAACCTTCAGGAGAGCAACAGAGGAGGATCCCTCTCCCTGGATGGACAGAAGCAATAGATGTCATGTGTACAGATGAAAAGCATTACAGAATTACAACACATTCAATGAAACAAACTAAAAAACAAAGCAGAATAAAAGTGAGCCACTGCAGGGTGTTTCAGATATCCCTTTCATGACAGGCCTATGAGGCCGTTTCATTTCAGTTCAGTTTCAATTAAAAGTTTTTTCTAAGACATAAGATAAAAATAGTCCACGGGTAGATGGGAAAAAGAAAAGAAAAAAAACAAGACAGACAGAGAACAAATCCATGACAACGTCAGACACATAATTGATGTGAATGTTCTTGGAATACGGTGATTTACTCAGAAAAAATAAACATTTTGAGCCCAAATTAGCCCACAGAACATTGCCAGCCAAATATATCAAAGTGCACCAATCTGTAGACACACATGCAACCGAATCCAAGGCAAAGAGGAAATCATTGAAAGTGTGATGCTTGGCCTCGCTCAACCTCTATTGATCTGCTCCCTAGATGAGTGCAAGGTGAAGGACACAGCCGACAAATGGATTTGAGGAAGCTGGGAGGAAGAGGTAAAGGAGATGATGAGAGATAAAGTGTCGCAGAAGGAAGAAAAGCAAATGGAGAAGGTGCGAGTGGAGTGGAGGTGGCGGGGAGAGAGGAGAGGAACAGCAAGAGATCCAAAAAAATGGGTTAGAAAGAAAAGTATTAAAGGGGAGAACCTTTAGCAATGTAGACTACAGGCTCTGTAGTATAAATATGCGATGTACATCAACTGCATGTGAAGTCAATGAATAATAAAGAAAACCTCCCAGGTTTACATAACTATGACTCCTAATTTGACCTCTTTTCTAGTCTCAACACAACTTCACCCACATCTACCTGTATGTCGACGCCGACAAAAGTGTGTTTTATTGATGGTTAAAGCTCATCCCCACTCTCCAGAGTGTCAAGGCATCAATGAAAATACATCACAGAGAGGAGGCATTCAGCTCAAGCATCCACACTGACAATACATCTGAGGTTGAGAGGGCCTTGTAGGGTATGTGAAGAAAAATAAAACTCGTTCTCACTGATGAGAAAGGTACATGACGCAAGAGGACACTCCATCTAAAATGGGCTTCTTTCAACACAGAAATGGAGCCGCAGGAGAAGGGAGAGAGGGGTCTGAGCTTGTGGATACAAGAAGTACAGCAGAACTATATTCTCTGAGCCTGTCAACAAGACACTTGGCAAACCCCCGTTGATTCCAATGAAGGGATTAAAATGGCAAGGAGGAGGAGAAGTAGGTTCAGGTGTAGAAAAGTGGAAAATTTGAAAAAAAAAAAACCTGTTGGAGGAGAAATAACAGTTACTATTGCAGCCTGAGAGAGAGAGCGAGGGAGAACGCTGAGAAAATTGCCTAGAAGATGAATTTCTGTTGGCTTTGAGTTCTGCAGGCAATCCCACACTCACTTGACCCGTGGCTTACCATTTTACCTACCTGTTATATTTGTGGTAGCAATTTGAGCCTTTTCTATCGGGGTGGGGGTGGGGGGGGACATATTTTTGTTGCATCAGACGAAATGTCTCAAATTTTAACAGGAAACTGAAAATCTTTTTGCACATTGTTTTTCAAATCGGGTTAATGAATCAGCCTCACAAAATTCTCGTGCTCTGGCTGCCTGTGATTGATTGTAATAGAATCAAAGTTAGACTGAGACAAGTAAGACTTGAAAAGGAAGACATTTGCTTTGATGCAAAATATTGTAACTATATCACTGCTTTGTAATTTATGGCCAAAGGAAGAAATAAATAAGCTTTTTTGCTTTTGCAGCTCAAATGTCTTGTATTACCAGCCAGCATTTCTAACACCATCCTCCACAGATGAGCAACTGCAGGGAGTCAGACCTCTTTTGAACTTTTTACCTTGCACTGCAGAAGTTATTTGAAAAAAGGCAATAGGCTTTGGCACTGAAAAGATGCTATTCGATCTTGCAGTGTATATATATATTAACACAACTTTAAAGTGTCTGCTCATTTATTTGTACATGCCTCAAATTCACTGCTTAGGACTAGTTCTGGCTATTTCAGCAATATAAAGGTACTATATATATACACATATATATATATATATATATATATATATATATATATATGGTCATTTCCTATTTAATGTGATGTTAACTATAATGAGAAATCAACATTTTAAGTGACCGAGAGAGAAGTGCTATAAATGTGTTTCTTTTGTAAAGGCATAAGATGATTAAAAGGCTTTTAATTAGAGCTATTGACAATTACATTAAATATTCCACTTCTTCATTATTGCTGATCAGAGAAAATAAGGTACATGACTATTACAACATAATAAGCCACATCTACTACAAGCAAAGGAAGTGATGTCTATACTGTCAATTAGAGGACTCAAGTTCTGAAGTATTTTTTTTTTCTATCACAGTGCGAAAATGGAGTTGATCCAGTGCCTTGGAACCACTTTAGAGCCGCTATGTCTCAAGGCTCCTTTGGCACATAAAAAATAGTAATTTGTAATTACAAGGATTGTGACCACTCTGGGCCACAATTTTTATTTAAAAGAAAATCCAATTACCAGACTGTTGATGCCTGACTGACTGCGATTCTGAAATGCATATCTGAAAAGAACTGCCACCATCTCTTTAGAATTTCAACATTACGATTGTCGGCTTAAAACCTCGGACTCGTTCACACATGCATCAAAATCCCTACTCATATTTATCCCAACCGCTCCACACAGACCCAGCACCTCCTCACAGGAGGCCTCTGGAACTGCCAGTCAGCTAACCTCAAGTCAGACTTCATCTCTGGCTTCGCTATCAAGCAATCGCTGGACTTCCTGGCTCTCACTGAGACTTGGATCACACCAGACAACACATCTACCCCTGCTGCTCTCTCCTCTGCCTTCTCCTTCAGCCACACACCCAGACCCACTGGCCTGGGTGGTGGCACAGGTCTACTCATCTCCCCCAAATGGAGTTTTTCTCTCTACCCTTCCATTGTTTACCCCACTGTCTTTTGACTTTTCATGCTGTGACGGTTCAACTAATCATTGTTGTTCTCTACCGTCCACCTGGTTCCTGGGAGACTGCTTGGAAGAATTAGATGTCCTCAAACTTCCCAGATAACGCCCCCCCGCTCATCCTCCTGGGTGAGTTTAACATCCAGACAGAGAAGTCATCTGACCTGTTACTCTTACTGTCTTCCTTTGCTCTCTCGCTCAGTCCTTCCCCTCCTACTCACAAAGCTGGCAACCACCTTGACTATATTTTCACCAGAAACTTTGCTCTACATCTAACTTCACTGTAATACCTCTTCATGTCTCTGACCACTTCTTCATCTCTTACTCTCTCCCACTCTTTGGAACTGACAACCCTCCCACAACAGACTCTGCACCTGTCCGTCGCAACATCCGCAGCCTCTCACCCTCCTCTCTGGCCTCGTCTGTCCTGTCAGCCCTTTCTTCAACTGACTCCTTCTCACTCATGCAGCCTAACTTTGCCACTGACACTCTTCTCTCTACACGGTCTTCCTCTCTTGTTTCTCTCTGTCCTCTTACGACTGGAAAGGTCCGCAAGTCCTCTCCGGCTCCGTGGTTGTCCGAACCGGTGCGCGCCGAGAGAGCCACTATGCGAGCAGCGGAAAGGAAATGGCAAAAATCCAAACACGCCGGCGACCTGCTCCCCTATCACTCTCTTCTCTCACTCTTTCTATGCCTCCATCTCTGCAGCCAAAAGCTTGTTCTACCAAACCAGAATCGAATCCTTATTTTCTAACCCCAAAAAACTCTTCTCTATTTTTTCCAACCTCCTTGAGCCCCTGGTCCCCCCCTCTCCCTCCACCATTCTACCAAGCCACTTTGTTGACTACTTTACAAAAAAGATAGATGACATACGCTCCTCATTTCCTAATCCATCTTCTATAACTACACCATTAACTTCATCTTCTTCCCCCTCGCTTTCCTCTTTTATCCCCCTATCTCCCAATCAAGTTCTTACCTTGGTAACCTCTGCCCGCCCAACCACCTGCCCCCTTGACCCCATCCCATCTCACATCCTCCAGTATATTGCTCCTGACCTTCTTCCCTTTCTCACCCATCTTATTAACGCCTCCCTCTCAACTGGCTGCTTCCCTAACTCTCTGAAGGAGGCAAGGGTCAACCCTCTCCTGAAGAAACCCACCCTCAACCCATCTAAAGTCAACAACTACAGACCTGTCTCTCTCCTTCCGTTCCTTTCCAAAACTCTAGAGCGAGCTATCTCTAACCAAGTCTCCTCCTTTCTCCACCATAACAACCTTCTTGACCCTCATCAGTCTGGATTCAAGGCAGGCCACTCAACAGAGACTGCCCTCCTTGCTGTCTCCGAGCAGCTTCACACTGCTAGAGCAGCCTCTCTCTCCTCTGTCCTAGACCTTCTAGACCTTTCTGCTGCCTTTGACACAGTAAACCACCAGATCCTTATTTCCTCCCTCCAGGACCTGGGTATCTCAGGCACTGCGCTCTCCCTCTTCTCATCCTACCTCAACGACCGCAGTTACCGGGTAACCTGGAGAGGATCTCTGTCTGAGCCTTGTCCTCTTACTACTGGGGTCCATCAGGGGTCCGTCCTGGGTCCTCTTCTCTTCTCTCTGTACACCAACTCTCTCGGCTCTGTAATTCGCTCGTATGCTTCTCCTAACATAGCTATGCTGATGACACCCAACTGATCCTCTCGTTTCCCCAATCTGAAACACGGGTAGCAGCACAAATCTCTGCCTGTCTGACTGACATCTCTCAGTGGATGTCCGCACACCACCTGAAAATTAACCCTGACAAGACTGAAACTACTTTTCCTTCCAGGAAAAGGCTCTCTCACCCACAACCTGACTATTACCTTCAACAACTCAGTGTTGGCCCCGACTCCGACTGCCAGGAACCTTGGTGTGACACTTGACAGGCAACTCTCCCTAACTGCCAACATTAACGCAACAACACGCTCCTGTAGGTACATGATGTACAACATCAGGAGAATACGACCCCTTCTCACTCAGAAGGTGGCACAGGTTCTGGTCCAGGCTCTGGTCATCTCGCGCCTAGACTACTGTAACTCCCTTCTGGCAGGTCTACCTGCTAATGCCATTCGACCACTACAGATCATCCAGAATGCAGCTGCTCGACTGGTCTTTAACCTCCCGAAATGTACCCACACTACTCCGCTACTCCGCGACCTTCACTGGTTACCGGTGGCCGCCCGCATCCACTTCAAAACATTGGTACTTGCGTACCGTGCTGCAAACAGATCGGGTCCGGTCTACATTCAGGACATGGTCAAACCGTACACCCCATCTTGTTCACTTCGCTCGGCTTCTGCCAATCGGCTCGTAGCTCCGTCACTGCGAGCTAAACACTCAACAAAGTGACGACTGTATGCTGTGCTGGCTCCTCATTGGTGGAACGAGCTCCCCATTGACATCAGGACAACAGAAAGTCTCTACATCTTCTGTCGCAAACTAAAAACACATCTTTTTCGACTATACCCGTGAATAGGGAAAGTAGCGCAGTAGTGGCACTTTAGTAGCACTTAAATGTCTCTTACTGATAGCACTTTGTAGTTTAACTTTATTGAAGAAATTATACGTTCTTGATTCTTGTTGTTCTGAGTTTGTACTAATGGTTCAATGCACTTATTGTAAGTCGCTTTGGATAGAAGCGTCAGCTAAATTACATGTAATGTAATGTAATGTAATTAAAGCCATCATTGTTTCTGTGCATCTCCAAAACCGGCATTGATTTACTCATATATACTCATGCTATTTGTCACACAAACACAATTTTACCACCATCTCCCATGGTCCTTGAGAAAACTCAACTCCCTCTAATGTGCCATCCTTTTTGTTTAATAGAAGGAGACGGTATCACCAAAGAACCTGGTCCAAACACAAAAGTAGCGGTGGGGGAGTGGTGTCAGTCACAGGCGGCCATGCACAGCTCATCAATACCTCTCAAAATGTCGCCCTCATTTGCTTTTAATCTGGTTTGTTTGGACAGACGCTCAGTTTGCAACAAACCCCATCACTAATAGACATGCAAACTAATATACATGCAAACTAATACACATGCATCAAAATGCATATCTTTGGCAAGGCCCTAAATTATTTGTGTAGCTTCAACAGCGCAAATTAAATCTCACAAAGATGTGTGTTTTTGCCTCGTGGCTCCATGTATCTTAATCTGGAGCAGTAATTAGATTATCACTCAGTTGATGACCTTCCATCACTTGGCCACCCATTTACTGAGCTACAGTATGTACACATTGATGCAGACTTTGAAACACGCATTATGCACACTCACGTTGCCTTTCGTTCAAAGTAATTATGAACAGTGTACGCTGCATACAGTTTAAGCTACTGGTCAGATCAAATATGACTACAGTATGTGCACCTGACGACCTTCAGCTAAAATAAACAGACTACCATGTAGAGCAAGTCACAGTTTTATCTGTGAAAGTAAAGACGATGTTTATTTTTAACCATAGCTTGTGTTCTGTAATTAATTTGATCATTATCCAAAATGTAACTCAGGGAAGCCTCAAGCTGCTAAACATGGTGTAATATCTACAGTCTGCACAGTATAATATGTGTGTATGGAATAGTGCCTAGAGGGCGAGACAGAAAAGAGAAAAACAGAGACTGAAAGAGAGGGATAGAGCAAAGTGAATAACAGAAATGAATCAGAGGAAGCACAGAATAGATCTAACCAAAGCCCCTTTGAGAGTTATTAAGTTATTGACGAGTGTGAATATTGATTGACAAGTCATTCTGTTTATGCCAGTTTACCCACCCTTCAGACCGGTGTTAATCAAACTAAGCCTCATCAATAATCAAAATAGCAGCAAGGAGTTAGTAAATATGTTCAGGCCTTGCTGTTATATAAAAGTAGGGCTCCGTAATTGGACAAAATTCAAGTTTAAAGCAGACAACTGAAACCATGCTTCAGCACTGGTCGGACACAATTATAGTAATTCCATAGCACCATGAGAGCTTCTTGCAATCACCTCTGTGTATTCAAAAGGCGGTTCGGGAAGGAAATGTTGTTTTCTGAAACGTCTTTTTCCTTTTTATTTGATTGTATCAAAAGATTATCCAAAGCTTGCTTAAGCCTAAGAAATATTCAACAAAGATTTAATATTTGCATCACATTAACGGTCTGGAAACACTCAGGCTAGGTCAATACAAGGGATAATGAGAAACATGAATGTAAAAAGAAAAATCTCTAGTGGAGAGGCCAATGCCTGAAGATCCAACTTTGAAGTACGATTTTGTTGAAAGCATACAAGGAAAGAGCACTCACTATCAAGAAGCACTAATCTCATTTTTATTTGGAAGCCTGGGAAGAACAGGGTATTGACCCCATCTTTTTTTTGACAAGCTTTGGGGTCTGATCTGAGTGTTTCACGTCTGCAGGACATCAACCCAGTTTTACAGCTGCCTTCCAAAATAACCTATCTTCAACCATCTGACAATCCATCTTGCCTTTTCATGATATTCCGAACACACAAAAGAAGAAAAAGGTGGTTGAGTAACACATCAGTAGAAGGGATTAGAAAGATGTTATCTA
Source organism: Cyclopterus lumpus (assembly GCF_009769545.1). Classification (NCBI taxonomy): domain Eukaryota; kingdom Metazoa; phylum Chordata; class Actinopteri; order Perciformes; family Cyclopteridae; genus Cyclopterus; species Cyclopterus lumpus. The sequence continues at coordinate 10,496,608 of NC_046968.1, read as the reverse complement.
CATCTGTGCATAGCCCTATCCAAACTGTTAATCAAAGATTAATTTTCCCTTCATCATGAGGACTGTTAATTCCTTTAAGAGATGAGAGCATTACTATTAACTTACCTCTGTAAACTCTTTATTTCTGCAGATTTAAACCAGCATTGTGTCAAAGCTCACAACAGACCGGCAGCTCCACTTTGTTCTAAAAGCATTAGTCTCTTAATCTCTCCTTTTGCTCTGTGTGTGTGTGTGTGTGTGTGTGCGTGTGTGTGTGTGTCAGCACCAGGAGTTGTGCAACTAAGCCACAACTACTTGCAAAAGTTAAGATGGTGAATAAATCAAATCTGCTCAACAGATTATTGATGTGGCAAGATTGCATGGAATGCCATATCTGCAAGAGTCCACTTTTGCTTGTTTATCAAATGTGTGTCTCTTCAAGGATGCAGTTCTGTAGATATTATGCATAATGTGTTTTGAGCAACACAAACAACTGTCGGTGCTTACTGATTGCTAAGCGGTGGGTGTAATGATAAACTGCCTTGCACACAACAGGTGGGGACCCTTTGAAACGGAAAAAAAGAAAAGGAATTTGGATAGGCTGTATTTATTCTAATTGTTAAACCCATCTCAGCTGGAGTAAATCCATAAACATAGCGGTGTTGTATATGTCATGCAGCCATTTGTTAATAATGTTCTTGCCATTCTGTGTACTCAACCACTAATTACAAATCGGACTGTGTTGGTTGGCAGCACCTTGTTTTAGTCACAAACTCTGATGTGACTCTGTTAACATGTCGCTGCTACACACAAGGACAATTATTTCGATTGGCCATGCACATATGGGGCAGTTAGTCAGCCAATTACGAGCGGGCACCTCTGTCCTAGATCTTGAAGGTAATTATGATGTGTTCATTTTAATGAGGTTTTATTGACAAGCATGGTAGTGGCTCAGCCTTAACACGCTGATTGTAACTGCTTGTGAAAACAGCTTTACAACTCAATTAGATTTGACATTGTATTTGACTTCATGACAACAGAAACAGGTAAAGAAAAGAGAGCAGATTTGCTGGTATTCTGTGCAATTGAGCTATTCAAAGAAAATTATTATGGAGGGGTTAAAAGTATGTTTGCGCCACAGAAAAGCAAAACGACTTCACCATACTTTATACTAAGAATAAATATGTTTTGGACATATACTGTATTGAAATAGAGAGAAGAGAATAAGTTCTTGAGGATCCACGTTTCTGAGGGGAGAATCTGTGCAAAACCTATTATGACACCTGTGTTTTATTCAATGATGTACATAATTAAGGCCACGGGGTCACCGTCTTTAATATTCACATGACAACATCCTAAAATAATCCTGTGGAGCAAATACAGTTGTCAATTGTTTTTTCATTTACCTTTCTCTTTTCCTATTCTTTTCTCATGCTCTCCATTAACCTCTTTGTACACGGTATCATCGATGTGACGCCCTCTCTTTATCACTGCGCCTCACTCTTGATAGTATGTCTTCGACATCCTTTTATGCAACACTTTTGCATTCACTCATTTCTGTCCTTTTAATGTCCTTTATGTCTTTTTATAATGCATTACTACAGCTTTCAACTTATCATCTCTTTCTACCCCCGTTCCCTCGTTTTTTGTTTTTTTCCGCTCTTTTTTTCCTTTAGACTAAGGTCATGGTCAGCCATTTATAACCACGTGCTTTAAATGCTGTTTAACCTTATCTCTGCATGCTTTATGGATGCTTCATGACTGATGGAAAAAAAACCTCAATACTGTGCTCCAGGTGCTGCAACAAGACAGCAGCTCTTTCTCTCTCTCTCTCTCTCTCTCTCTCTCTCTCTCCCCCTCCCCTCCCTCTCCTCCCTCTCCTTCTATTTGTCTGTCTGTTCGTGTCTCTCATTCTCTCTCTTGTCGTGCCCAGCTCTCATGCATCAATCCCTCTCCGTATACAGGTAGGGAGACTACCTACGCTACAGCGGAGACTCTGACAAATAGAGATAGGGATGACCGATCACATGATTCAGCTTGCCCACATCCTGTGTGCTCCCTGTCGAAGGACACTGACATCATGGATAGAACCAGAGCTGGTGCAATGACTGTGTCAATGTCACCTTATGTTCTGCTTAGCTGTTAGCATAGTGTGCTGGGCGCCGCTGCTCCCGTCGTCGCCGGCCTGGCAGCCTTGAGTGTGGCAAGATGGAGGCGAGGCGGCAGAGTGAGTGACAAGTCATCCTAAACTGCCACTTTAAAACCCGCTGTGGCTAATGATGTGAATCTAAAAGTGGCACGTGTACGCAAACTTATGCGTGTGTGTGTGTGTGTGTGTGTGTGTGTGTGTGCGCACGTTGAGTGCTTGTTCACCATTACATCTGTGAGTGTTGTTTTTAATGTGTTTTCATTTAGTTTAGCAATAAAGACATTGCCCATTAACCTCCTAATATAAATTTAATCTATTTTAACCCTTTGGTTAAGGTCAAAACACAAGAATGGTTTAAATAATGGCCAAATAATGTGGTTTGGCATGCATTTATTCTTCCATTTCATGCACATGCCGCCCATTTGTACTGCGCATCATATTAAATTACATGTTCATGCTGTTCTTTAGCCGGAAGGTATACGTGTTGACTACGTTTAGGGACAATCTTCCCTGAAAATGCCAGATTAATAACAACTACTCTGATTTTGAAGTGTAACACTTAAGAGTCAAACTATTATCATGTTAACGTGTGTGTGTGTGTGTGCATGTGTGTTTTCATTAATTCTATATGCACAGGAAAATGTAAATAGCCTTGCACATTGTGCTGCCTAATTGCACTTCATTGTCAGGGGCGCACACCACATCAAAAAGCCACCACTCTCCTGCTCTGGGAAACGCAGTGAGATGATAGGTGACGTGTAAGTTAGTCAGTGTGTTTCTAAGTATTTGTATACGTGTGTGTGCGCATAAGCATATGTGTGTGTGTGTGTGTGTGTGTGTGCGTGTGTGTGTGAAAGCGAGAAATACAAAGAAGCACATGCACGTTTGTCTGTATGTGGTGGGAATACTAAATGACAGCGGTGAGAAGCCTGCAGCCACTTTCAAAATGATCTTCTGCAGCAAGTCCCTGTAGCGTTGCTTGGCTCTATCAGGAGCCCGTGGGTTGGACTCTCACTTGTGGTTCTGCTCACAACTTGGGACAAACCGCCAGTCTCAGTCTCGCCCCAAACCTCCACCACAGACAACATTGCATACAAAAATAGATAAGATCAACGGTCCAAGTCAAATTGAACAAATCATTTATGACGGTGTATACGGGCTTCTCCCTCCCTGTCTCTTTTTATTTCTGCATTGACGTACGCAGTTGCCAGGATACCACTTCTGTAATGCACGGTCTTAATTGTTTTGACTGAGTAACAAGCTGTTTAATAAAAGGCACCTTGTCCAACGTTGTGATTCATGTCATGCACAAGCTCAGTGGATTCATCTGAGGGGTGGCTGATGGTGTCAGTGTATGTTCTTCTAAGTCCAAACAGTTGCACATAGTCACCTCTAACCCAACACCATGTAGAACAGTCCTAACATGTGTGCATGCTTTCTCCATGTCTGTCCCTCATCTTTTCCATTTCTCAACTCCAAATATTTTATAAGATTTGTTTTACCTGTGTTATTTATTGTCAACAGTAAATAGGTAGGGTGATATCAGCAAGTATTCACTTATTTTTCGTAAAGGCAACATATTGCTATAGTGGATCATAGCTCTCAAACAGGAACCATGTCTCGACACAATTTGCAGGAGGTGGTGAATATAGTTGTGCATGTGAAAGGTACCATCAGCTTTAATACCTCCACGGACCTCGGTGCTGCTGTATCTTACACCTCAACCCACTTTTCCAATTAACAATACCAGTTCAGAAATACACTTTCCAGGAAATAAATAAAAAAACTAATATTTCTTTAGCATCTTGAATAGGCTCTGAAAATAAATAGCATTTCTAAAAAGAAGCAGCTTCTTGTGAGCACAATATTACATCATATTCATTAATAACTAGATGAATAAAAACATACGGAAAAAGATGTTCTTGGTAAGGGATGAATTTTTTGTATTAATATGTTATCTGCAATTTTCTAATTAACCCATGGCTACCATTAAATAAATTAAACATTTTCAATTAAGCCCAATTTGGATAGAAAAACACATTTAATTTTTGATCAGTTTTACAATTTCTAGTCTGACAAATGTGATGTGTATCTTTCACATGTGTATCTCAGGTACGTCCCGCTGTCGTTTCACGTTCATAAAGGGTCCTGTTGTTGTGGGGAATGTGATCACATTCTAAGTCGCTTGTAGTGTCAATAAAAATGCTAATGCCAACGCGTGTGTCATGTAAGCACATTGACATGATACTAAGCCAAAGGAAAAAAAGTGTGACTGTCAGATGCAATTTGTATTTATGTACTACGCTGTATGAGGAGCCAACTCCCACAGGCCTCTCCCAGGCAATCTGTACATCACGCTGTACTTCTTAAAAAGATACATGTTTTAAATAAAGTAGCATGCATACAATGCATTCATCTCCTCAGGCTGATACCGCTATTTTCCACCACTATGATTGCAGCTTCTATAAAAAAATGTCAGTTCTGTCAAGCATTAAATGCACATCTAGTCTCAATAATGGACATTGGAGAAAAATAATAATTTCCATGTCAAGGTTTTTCAATATGTTTACGTGTACTTGTGTAACTAATGGTGATGAATATAATGCATACATAATTTATTCATTTTCTTCTAATTTGACCTAAATTGAGTTCAGGTGTCTCTTTGGAAACTGAATAATATCTGCAACTTGTTTTCACACCTTTCCGGAAAAAGTTGCACTTAAACACTGATCAAAATATACAGTTTATATTCCAATTAATTAATAGAAGCCAAAGCCATGTGTTGTTGTTGCCCTAAAACGAGATATTGTTGCTTTAAAATAAGTGAAATTTGACATTCAAGTCAATTGAAATTCTATTAAGGACAGGTTTGTCGTAGAGGAGGCTGAAGTCAGTTTAGCTTATGAGCAAATGAAGAAATAAACGTGCAACATGTTGTTGTGGTCTGCCAGAGTGAAAACACTAACAACTAATTAATTTGTGAATTAACCTAACGGGCAAACTAAGAGTGCAATTTCCACCCTTTTACAATTGAGTCTATTTATCATTACCCAGTGCCCAGCCTGGCCCACTGTCTCCTGAGCATAAAGCTACATTAACCTCAGCTAAACACAGTCATCAATTAGCCTATTCCATTGTTCAGCAACTACGAGCTGCACGATATCAAATACAACAGCATCGAATGACTATTAAACTGTTTATATTATATGTGCAGGATTACAATGAAGACAATTGCACAAACTGCTGATTTTATACAAACCATAATAGGCAGTACATTCACAGTAGCCGCCACGGTGTACACTGGCGTCTAATTAGCTGACTAATGAGAACCAATTAAGAATGAAACAGCCATATAGCATAACCTTACTTTCAAGTAAACACTCAACTTTGATTGCTGATTAAATCACCAACGATAATTAACAGCTTCCATCACATCATTTCACTCGCTCACGAAGACAAACGAAGAAGGTGAGGAGAGAAAAGATCAACGTTCTTCTCACTGAAAGAAATGAATGCCAACACCAAAGATGATATCACCACTCATTAAAGAGCTGCTTAGCATGAACGACAATTTTTTTGGGCTTATGTTATTTGTGTGAATTTGAACACTTGACGGTTTATGGCGCTTGTGTTTTTAAGCCACAAACGGCCAATGTACTCCCCTCGTCTTTGTACTTTTAAACGCTAGAGTCATTAAGCCTCAGGGTGGGCAGCAACCTGTCAATCACCATATGCCCACCCTAAAGCATACCCTTCTTAATGGGCTATTGTCCACCCTAATTTACTCAATGGACATTATGCTGTATAGGATAAGACTTGAAACTAGCGATTGAGATCGTAAACGCACGTTTACCATGTTTACTGAGGTAATAAATTATGTGACTTATTTTCTCATGGAATTCCATACGATCGGACTTCCGGGGGAGTCACCCCCTCCCGGCCAGTTGAGAGAATGCACGTTTTAAGACACTTCCGCATTGGCTTCACAACCGGAGTTTACCGACTGTCACCCGTCCGAAAATGTGTCTTTTTCAGTGCACTTTCCCTCTTTCAATTGACTTCATACGCATCTGAAATCCCACTGTGTATGCCATTTATTTGTTCAACTTGAGCCAATACACGGCACCAGGGCTGTGCTCACAGGGCCACCGTTCTGAATGCTTTCTCAGCAACGACTCAAATCATTACTGTTCATCAAGCATTACATTTTTTTGTACTACACCCAGATCATAACTCTGGAATAATCTGTTTTGTACTGAATGTTTGGCTCCCTTGTCCCCTCCATGCAGTCCATTCGCTCAGCCCCTGTCACTGGAGCACCAGCCGGGAGAGTTTCCAGCGGACAGCTTTCATGTCTTTAACAGTCAGGCACTTAAAGCCTTCAGAAATGAGTTTGTGACAGTGATGATGCTGTACTAAGCACTGCCTTTCTGGGCATTTACACCAGCAGAAGTACACTGTGTGGAATGTTTACTTCACAACAGGACAGAGTAGTTTATTAAACTGCTCGAGCTAATGGCTCTGAGTGCCTTGGGCTACCCAAAGATAGACTCACTGAAGGCATTTGACGTAAATCTGTATACTCTGTTGTTTGTGCCAGTGGATACAACTTCCTGTTGTTTCTTGTCCGTCAGCTTGAACGCAGGGGGGCAAATCTGAGTGCTGCATGCAAATGACCAGGATGCTGCCTCTGCCTGGGGGATGCTAATGTGAGCGTCGAGCTTTCTTTAAAATGCAAACTCGGACTCGAGTGGAGTGCACACAAACATGAACTCATACCTGATGGGGTGAGCCCTGTCATTCAAATGCATCCGAACCAATCAGCATGTGACAGGATAACCGACTTGGCCCTTGCAAAGTCAGGCCCTCTGTGTCTGATGTAGCTTTAGAGAACCGTACAATTTTCTCAGTTGTCACATGGCTTCTGAAAAGACGAGCTCATATGTATTCATTGGAAGTCTGCATACATGTGTTTTTTCTTCCATAACAGCCAAAAAGGATATTGTTATAAAACTTTGTTCAGTTCTCATTAATGGGTTGCATGATTGCTATGCCCATTCCTTATTTCATTGACTGTATTATTTGTTGTCTTAAAGCAAAAGACCTCTATGAGTAGGTTTACATTTACATTACCAAATAGTCATGACAATAAAGGCCATTTTAATGTTATCAGTAGCACATGTTATTTAACATTCCTCACTGCTGTAATTGGTGATGATGAACAAGAGAGACATTATCAACATGACTTACATGATACACAGACGAGGGCAGTTTTAGATTCCTAATGTGTCCCCTGGTTATTGAAGTCCTTGTCAAACAGTTTTGGAGCCGTAGTTAATTCAACCTGGGTGATATGACAGAATGCTTTACTAAGAGACGCTCTGTTAGATACGCCCGAGGCTGGACATTTTTGTGCCCAAATTGTCAGTATCCTTTCTTTTTGATGAAATGTACTTCAAATGTAGAAGGGTATCTATATATATATATATATATATATATATATATATATATATAGTTTTTCAAATTAAATTCTATTTGAATTGCTTTTAAGGGTGAGATGAGCCAAGATGATATCTGATTATGTTTGTTGATCATTAAAGATAATTATAACACTCGTGAAATACATTTTTCAACCACAACCTGCAGCTGGTTTAAAATCTCCCAAAACCTTAATCTGATTGTCTCACAATAGTAACACAAAGTAGAGACCATCTTGCTCAAAGCCAAATCGGAGTATCATTTCCGGTGAGGAGGAGGGGGCAATGGCCCCCTCTTTACTTCCTAACCCTATACTTCCTTCCTCACCCCACAACCAGTTTTGTGACTGCATCTTGCAAAACATTCACAAGGTAATACAATATCATCGACGCTGTCATATGGCTGGTAATAAAGCGAGGGGCTGATGCACTCTCTGTATTGTTTGCTTGTGGGTTCAGATTTGACTAATACAAGCTGTCCAAATGGCTATTGTTCACAAAGCCAGAGACTTGCACAGAAGAAGGGTGACGAATACACCAAGAGAGCTCCGCACTGAGGCATTTCAATGCTCAAACTAAATGTCTTCTATACAGAGGCCGGATGCATCATCATCATAGACCGTAAACCTGGGTCACTAAAATTGCCAGGCCCCCATAAACATTAAATACAAAAAGAGTAAGCCGTGACCTTTAACCATGAAGGGAGGGGACCGCTATGCATCCATGTCAGTGTCTCAGACACACACAAGTGTGATTGTGCACATATACATTGTAGACTGCTGCCGTGTAACTTGGAAGAACATAATCGGTCAAAAATCAAGTTAACATCCAAATTTAGCACAGATGGTAACTGAAGATGTCTTAATAGTTAAGAAGAAGAAAAAGATACACCTGCCTCAGCCTTTTTCTTTCTCTAGTAGAGCGGGGCAGCTGCAGTGGACATTTAAATCACTTGATTCACAACATGTTGTCTTATTCTGTGTTCTTATTGATACACCCCTCATCAAAGCATTGAGTGATTCAAATTGTTCAAATGTTGAGGATTTCCATTCAGATTCTTTTATGCGCAAATGTAAAATGTGCTTAAAAGCTGGATGAAAATACACTTGGAGACTGAGTCGCTCTCTCTTTTTCTGTAATCATACAAATATCAATACAGCGTATTGTTAATAAAGCGTGGTTGCAAAGTATGGTCCATTGTAACCAACATTTTTCACAGTTTTTTGTTCTGTCTCTCCAGATAAAGTATAGTTCATCTGTAGAGAGGGCGTGCCACGATAAAGACTTCACTGAGATCCGATTCTATTGATGTTACTACTCACTTCGGGATTGGCAAACATTTGTATGAACTCAAATCACATGATGAGATATTTGGACACATATTTCTTGTTTGTTATTTTTCCAAGTAAAAAATCAATACGACACAATCCCCAGTCAAATCTATACATGGTTGTTCCTTGCTGAATTCTGGTTGAATTGCAGCGTAAACAGCAGAGGAGCTGCATTTCAACAGCATCTTTCTATTATTGAAAAATATTCTTGTTTACTATAAACTATAGTACTATTACTATAAAGCGGTTGTTTTGCAGTAGGAAACACAAACACAATGTGTGGGGACATATCCCGCAGATGAAATTCAGCTTGAATCAAACTATTCCGTGTTATAGATCTATATATTTTCAGGGGTTTTTTTTCTTCTTCTTCCTTGTATGAGGTCCATTTCCTTAACAATGTCCACACGGGCTACCCAGCATGCCAATAACGCCACAATGATAGCTTGACTTTGAATTATATTCTCTGAAAATCCCTTGGGAGTGTTTTATTATGGTATGTGTTAACCTACACTTGGAAAACACTGGATTCTCTGGAGCAAGTCAATTTCAGTTGAGGGTTCCTGATAAGACAGTGGATACAATGGAAGTTGTCAGAAGCTGCAAGAAAACAATCACGAACCAACGAGTGCAAAACTCAATAACAGCAGTAATTCCCTTTTAAAAGCAAAAATAATCCAATAGAGACCTAGGTGGACTAAGGGGCATCTGCAGCAGAGCTCCTCTGTTTGTCGCTGATAGAGAGACAGAGAGACACGGATTACTGCCATCTGAGCACCTGGCCTCTCATTGCAGGAAGAGAAGCTATAAATCAGCTGAGGGTCCCATTTGCCCCGCTCTCTTGTTTTCATCCCTGTCATATACACCCATTCAGTTTAGATTGGTGTATTGAGTTTGCACTTGTATTGAACCCGTTAAGTGTGGACTGGAACTCGAGTGTGTGTGAGTTTGATTTTCTTCTGTTGTGGAGCCGCATGCTCAGACATTGTGATCGGCACGCATCATTTACACACCGTAAACGTAAAAGTTTAAGTGAAATCATAAATGGACCCCGAGTCAACAATCAGCAAACACGAATCCCCCTCTGTTTGAAAATGCGTTATGCGTCTCGTGTTTTATCTGCAACACCCACGTTTTAATGCCCTTGTTCTTCCGCTGTGAGAAAATATTAGATTTCAGATATTCAGACAAAGAAAAAAAGTGTGAAAAAAGCCTGTGTAAAATCACAAAGCACCAAAGACTGGCAACTGGCAGAGTTTTGGGTTCTAGGGTAAGACGTATTTAAATGCTATACTTCACCAGAATAATGCTGAGGATAATAGTTGAAGATTTAAAGGTGGAATTGTGTCATTGAAGTGAAATATGTCTTGATTTGTGGTGTGGTACATAAACCAGAGGTGACAGAGCTGAAGCATTAACACCAAGGGTTATGATACTTTACGTTATTTTTGATTTTAATTGCACATACTTTAAAAAAAAAAAAACATGAATATACACAAGTCTAATAAAGCAGTTGTTCCCAATGTTATTGTTTTGTAACTTCAAAGGAAGCTTTTTTACCAGCTTGTAACCCTTCATCACACGTTTCAATGAAGATGTAAAAAATGCCCAGCAAATCCAGAATATTCAAAGTCCAAAAAGGTGTGTATGCGTCAATACACACACGTACTGTAAGTTTCTCTGGACCCCCTCCTTTATCTTGTATCTTGTCCAATACATGTTCAAATGAAAAATGTAAACTAATGATGAATTGGTCAAACCAATACAATTCACATGTAGCAGTTAAAAACATGTCTGAAATATTTAGGTTTTGCACAGTCACTAGTGAGACTTATATGTATGTTGGTTGCACTAGTATAATGTCTATAGCAGCAACCTAACATCTGCATATTCAGAAGTGTCATCTCTGATTCACACTCAAAGGCACCTTAGATACTTGTTTTTAACCCAGATCTTCACCTTAATTAGTGCTGAAGTTGTATTTATTAGACTTTCCCATTGAGTATCTACGGAGGTCTCACCCAACATGGCTTATCTATGTAGCTGCCGTTTTCTTCAAATGAAACCTCATTTTCTGTTATATTTATGCATGCTGGTCTTGCTTCAGGCATATTAATCTGACTACAGGAAAGGAGAAGACATAATGGATGCAGCGTGGCACTGATGAGAAATAACCCGAGCCAGACGCTCTGAGGGACTGACTCACTCTAATAAAAGTGCTCTTTAATAAGAAGTGCAAGTGATTGTAGGTGGTAGCATTACGAGAGGCAAAGAAGAATTGAAAGGTCAAGGATCACACCCCCTCACCTCCTTGGGCATTGTTCTCCATTACCACAGGGGTTATACAGTGTTCACCGCACAGCTTGCATTAGGCTTCGACATCAAAGAGGAGACTCATTTTCTTCCTCTTTCAGAGGACCTGGGGAAACGGAGACGCTGAAGAGGTGCATGCGCATGTTTTTGTGAGGACCGGGGGTGGGAGCGTGTGAGTCGGGATGTTGCTATCAAGGGATAATGTGTGTTTTCAGTTGCTAAGGAACTGTCTGCATGGCAGACCATATGGATAGACGGAAGCAGAAAGAAACGGCTACATTAACAAGGGTTAGGGCATTCTGCAAAGTCAAAGAGGATTCTAAAAACTTTCTTTCTGAAAGAGAACATGGCAGAAGGGAGGGAGGTTGTATTCTCTTGCTCTTCTGATTTGTGTGTAATTGTTTTCACTTTACAATAGGCAACACACATTCAGTTTGAACATGAACACAATTCTATCCATTCATATAGTATTCTCATTAGTTTTTGTCCAATGTTTTCAAACTTTGTGTTTGTATTATTATAAATTATAAGCGTAAGCAGTGTCCCAACATGATGTCCATCTAATACAGTGTATTTAGTGAGCACAGAGAAAAAGAGAGAGCTTTGTGAATAGTGTTTTCCTTTCATCTGTGATGTCATGTTTTTCTCCATTTCAAGCAACCCACCCACTTATTATCAGAGTATGCTCCAGTCATACAGTATGAATGGATTCATAGCAATCAAATACACAGGCTGTTTCAACATTGACATGTAGATGGTTTAAGAATGAGAAAGAAGGTTGTATGATGATCACTATACAGTATGTGATAATACCTCGGTCTCTTATGAATATTGTGCTTTTGAAAAACAAAATCCTCCTTGCCTCTTTTTTCCTGCCTCTAATTTACATTCTTTTTCCGTACAGCTGGTTTCAATTAACTTGCTTTGCTTACCTTATTAATTGTATCCAATCAATATTCATCATGACTACTGAAGGAAATACAATGAATACATGAGTTTTTATGTTTTCACTGGAGGCTTATTGAACATTAAATAGAATATCTGTTGGTGTGTGGGAACATACCATCTTGATCAGATTCAAAGTAAACACTTATTCCTTTAAAACATGTGAGAATATGCCTAACTTAAACAATCAGCCTTCATATTTTCCTTTGTTGGCTGGGGGATATACCTTTTAGGGACTAAGTGCTTTGGCATATGAACTAGAGCTCATGAACTTAAAGGTGCCGTGTAAAGTTATCAGGGAACGTCCTTGTTCACATTCGGTGCTACTTACCAAATCACGTTCTATATCTTTGAAGTTTGACAAACAAGTGTTTTCTCCCTCATAGAACATTTGCCAAGCAGGTTTCCCTTAAAGGTTTAAACCTGCCCTATTCACAACCATGTTGAATTGTTCCTATTCCTTTCTTCTTCTCTGACTTTGTTGCATTAGCTCCACCGGGACAACAGTGGGATGGTGTGAATCCATGCGTATTTCATCACCCGCATACTAAAAAACTGAACAAAAATACCCAAGAAACTGAACAGTAAACATATCTAGCACATTCTAAATAATAGATCAATATCACGTTTCTAATAGGCAGAAATAAACACTTACATATATGGTCCGATCCCTTTCTTAGACAGTCGTCCATCAAGTAGTGAATTCCACTTTGTACTAAATGTTGCATGCATGTCTGCGCAGTGTTATATTTACAAAGATAACTCTCAGTAAATATCATACAGAAGACTAAAAGAGAATTGCCAGCCTGCGGGGCTTATTTACAGTGCCATTGAAACAGTGTTAGAACGTCTTTAGCTTCTGTTTCATTCGTTCGAGAGAAACTGGCTGCTTTTCAACTGTCTCTGATGAACGCCGCCAGGCCTGCCTCCATGGCGCCAGCGCCTGAGCTCCCCCTTCACCCACTGGCAAAACTCTGCCGGTTAGCGTTATCCGTTCATCTGGACGTTTCATCTCTCCCTTCTCCTGTGTTTGACAAGGACTTTTTGACTTAAACAAGTCTTCATTCCTAAAGACAAAGAAACATTGTCATTGGCACATGTGAGCGTTTTCTGAGCTGGCGGTCCTGTCGGTGCGACGACTTGCCCAACGAAAAGACAGTTTCTCAGTCAGCATTTTCAGATCTTCCACTTCTGTTATGCGATTTGGTTTAAGTAACGGCAACGACACAAACTGGATGAAGGTGAAGGGAAGATCTTGGTTATGATTAAAAGAAACTAACTGCAAACTTTTGTCAAGTTTTTTTTGCCAAAGGGTCAAGATTGGGTTCTTAATCATTTATATTAACAATATTACATCCCTCTTACTAAATTGTAATTTCCATTTTTATGCGTATGACACAGTTCTGTATTGCTTTGCCAATACTGCGCACTCTAAAATCTGTATCCATAGTGTGGACAATGGTTTGCATATTACCACTCCTTAATAGAAATTATATATTGACAGGGTCTCAGAGTATAAATATCTTGGCTGGATCAAAAAGTTATTGGATATCTCCACAGAAGCGGGGAGCTTATTTTCCTATGTTCAGTAGGAAGCTAATAATTGAGGCCGTCTTCTTGTATGTCTTGGATTATGATGACATCATTAGTGCACGCCTCTGCCTCCACTCTTAAACCGATTCAGTTTATCACTCCGTGACAGTTATTCTACTCATCATTGCATCTTGTATGAAAAGGTTGGGTGGGCATCTGTAACAGAAATACGTGATAGGCATTGTTATTTATTCATAAATGTATAAAGCCCTTAATGGCAACATGCTGTCACATATAATGTCCTTATTTGACTCATTCCCGCATGCAACCACTGTATTTGGAAAAACTGATTTTAGTGTTTTTGCTCCATACACTTTAAACAACACACCAAAAAACACAATTGCACCTGTAGGCCCATTTAAAACTGTGATTACAGACTACTCTGCGGTTTACTACTCCAGTACTAGTCAGACTACTTTCATGTGTGTAATTATTCAGTTTTAATTGCACCATTGAAAGTGAGGGCATTCCCTCAATGATTCCTCGAGATATAGGTTGAAGAAGGCTACTTTACTACTCTAACTAATCTGTGATAGCAACGGGTGAAGACAATGATTTAGATATTGTACGTTATTGGCTCAAACTTCCTGCTGGTGTGGGCAGGGGGAGCGAGAGCAGCCAGGATAGCGCCCCAGTCGGTCCCAGACGCAAAATCAGCACCATGGAGAGTGCCACAGTAACACAGCCTTGACATGCTGTAAACCAAACAGAGGCAATGGCATAATATTGGGACAATAAATCAAATTGAAAAAAATACATAAATAAATAAGGAGAGTGAATCATACAATGTCATGACACGTGGGCTTCATTCTGTGGATGTTGAGGTGACAACTGACTTATTTTAATATCAATGGTAGTTTTTCCTTTTCTGTCACATTTTTGATGCATTTGCAAAACACATTTGAAGGTTTGTTTTTAAAGGTTGTTTTTTGTTTTAATGCAGCATATGTGATTTATTCATGTGGCAGGCTCTATGGAAGGGTGAGCCTAAAAGAAAGATAAAGGCAGAAGCTAGATATCATTTATAACACAAAGAAACATCTTAAAAAAGAGATTGCATTTCAAATAATTCCCAATCACAACCCAAACTCTCACGAATATAACTACAAAGACTTAAATAAGTAAAGACGTAGTAAGTAGTAAAGAAGTATAATATGATTTTAACTTGAAACATTCACTGTGTACACTGTCATGTGTGTCTCTCTCTCTCTCTCTCTCTCTCTCTCCCTCTTTCTTTCTTTTAGTTTCCTACTGTGCCTACTTGTGTCCATAATAAGACCCCAAAAGATATCACGTTGTGATTTCATGCCTTCTTCTTCCTTGTGTCCCGACAGAAGACTACAATTACACACAGTGTCCATAAATGACTATGTTTACTCATGCCTCGTGCGTGGCCTTCACTGCAGGAATAGGAGGACTGGAAAAAAGGCTTGGACTAAAAAAGAAAGATCGGCAGAGTTGGCTATAAAATGAATGAATAATTGCACACAGATAGATAGATACAGAATGTATCTATCTATCTATCTATCTATCTATCTATCTATCTATCTATCTATCTGTCTGTCTGTCTATCTATCTAGCAGCAAAAATAAAAAACTGAACATCCAGTGACATTTCGTGTCTGACGGCCACATTTTCTGTGATCATATTACTGTTCATTACTGCATCAAATAAATGCCTATTCAATAACATCAACCGCAATCCAATTTCCTATGAATTTCTTTTTTTAACTATTGTCATTATGTAAATGTTTTACAATTTGGGAGTAGATTTTCTGTTGAATCATTTTTTGTACACTTTTCCCATGTGTCTTATAACACAACCGCTCAGAATCTGGGTGTGTTTCCGGGTCCTTGGCATCAAAGTCATGCAGACAGGTCAAAGAAAAACTTCTTTTGCAGACAGCAGGAGAGATTAATAGAGAGATCGTCAACTGGTTCCATGAACACAGTCAGTCAGTCCACTAGTCCGTTAAAGCAGCTTTACACTTCTACTTCATACTAAAGTGACTTTGGCCTTGACTGAGACCACCAACAACCCGACCATCACCAAAGGTCTTTCTCACAAAGGAACTTTCAGAAATACAATAAGAGCAACATTCTTGAGGAGTATCACATATATTTTCTTAAAAATATACCAGTTACTAGGCTGACGAAAACTCTTGGTGTATTACAAATAAGGTTCCAACATAATTCTCACACACAAACACACACACACATATATATATATATATATATATATATATATATATATATATATATATACACACACACACACACACACACACACACACGTTTGGAAAACACAAACAAACAAACAAAAACTGAAATACACACACGCGAAAAAAACTATTTAACATGTATTCAACCTAATCCGGAATATATTTACCTTATATCTTGCATAATATCAGCTTCTCCTTTAACAAACACATTATGACAAATTTGGTCATCAAAGTTACCAAGCTTTAAAAATGATGCCTGTGGCATCGTCCATGTCATTATTCATTCGAATCACTTAAATCAACTCCCACAGACAAATACATAACAACAAATTATTCGTGCAATGTAGACTTCAAAGCATTTAGATTTGACATGAAGTCTTCTACTTTAATTAGCAGGTACATGTTATGATTATAACTAAATGTGGATGCCACAAAGCCAAATACAGAGACAGTGGTTTAACATTAGTCCACATTGACTCAATATTTACTTCAGGCTTCAGCTCCTGCCCACACAAAGACAAATAATACAACTGTACAACAAAGAAACTGGACCTCTGAGATAGAATTGGACTCCCATTTTAGACATGGAAACAACCTTTCACGCCAATTTGAGCGACACAAATCAGAAAATCTCTACAAATCACATGGTGAGAATACCGTGGCATGTGTGCAGAAAGGCTGGTTATGTGCATTGACGTCTTTGATTTAGATGGTTTGGAGATGGGATCATGACTTTCATGAGCGGGGCTTATTAGCAGTCTCTAAATGCTCTGGCAAAGGGCATCTATTATATATAACATGAATCACTGGCACTTTCAAACAGGTAAAGGGGGATTCGAAAAAGGACACATTTGGATATAATTACATGAACATGCGGGAAGTGAATTCATAATTTTCTTGACATTCAGAATTCTTTATTATCTCGTAATTAGCTCTGGTTTGAGATTTCTTGTAATCAGAGCACTTGATCTGCAAAGCATGACGACAGTGTTTCAGTATAATTCACTGCATTTCCCAGAAAGTAAATACAGCCAGAGAGACAGATAGACAGATAGATAGATAGATAGATAGATAGATAGATAGATAGATAGATAGATAGATGGATAGATGGATAGATAGACCGATAGATATATAGACAGATAGACAGATAGATATATAGACAGATAGACAGATAGATATATAGATAGATAGATAGATAGACAGACAGACAGACAGACAGACAGACAGACAGACAGACAGACAGACAGACAGACAGACAGACAGACAGACAGACAGATAGATAGATATACTGATAGATAGATAGATATACAGATAGATAGATATATATATACAGATAGATAGATACATTCTGTATGTGTGCAATTATTCATTCATTTTAAAGCCAATTCAATTGTTTTTGATGCTACAAACATTTTGCTAATGAAAACTTCAGTGATGAGTCCACACATCACAAGAAAAACGAAACATGTGAGATCACATTATGGGACAGCAAGGCTAAACTCACCACTAGATGGTGCTAATGCGTTTCCCACTCCATTCCTATCAGCAGATGGATGTTCTTTTTGCAATGCTTGTACCATTTGAGGTTGAACACAAATTAAAAATATTAATTTACAATGTCTTCGAGAAATCTCTTGTGGTAAAAAGAAAGAAGAAAACCTTTCAAAGGATCTGCTTAGTGTGGGCTTGGTGCATCTTCAGTAACCACAGAAGGAGAAACAAAAAGAGGGTGTGGTTGCCATGGACAACCAGGCATTAACGTATATTGTAAAGTGTAAAGAGTACTTTTTTCCTTTATAATTGATGAAGAGTGTGGGAATGTAAAACAAGAAGAGTGGATTAAACTGTATAATGGAAACAGTGCAAATTGATTACAACATATCAGTAAGTAAGCTATTACTTCTAAGCCCATTCATTTTATGGGAATGCAAAGCATCTCTGGCTCTCACAAATCACACACCGTAAATAACTCGATGCTTGTGGGAAACGTACGGAAGTGCTATAGCACGCGCTATGTTGCATGTGAAATGTCATTGTGATTAACACCTGTAGGCACTTCATAGAGTCAGAAGGTTGTCTCCTGCTGTTGTGTACATCTACTGATGATGAGCACACCCATATGGATGCTTCAAGGCCTTGAGACTCTACAAAGACTTGCAGCCGCTCTGAGCGAATCAGGTGCAGCGCTCTCACTTCAGCATGACGCACATCTAAACGCAGGCACCGCAGCGCTCTATGGGGAACGGGTTGGAGTCTTTGTCTTGCTTTCAACCCTTTTGATATCTCCAGGTGGGCTGTGGTGGGGGGAGGGAGGGAGGGGAGGGGGGTGGGTGTGAGGTATTTGCAAGTAAAAGATGAGGGACAAAAATACCGACGTGAGAGAGAGCGAAGGGAACAAGGCAGATGGAGGGTGGGATCATTCCTACGGTGACGGCAAGCACAACATTTACCTCCTGTTTCGCCTGTGCTGCCCAGGATCAGAGCACAGAGCCACCATGGATTGATCAGAACATGTGTCAGCTTGCTGTTATTTATACACTCGACTGTGATATAATGTCGAGTGAATAAGCAAACAGTGGAGGGTAACATCATGAATGAAAAGAAGATACAGTCGAGCATTTAACTCTCCCAGTGAAACCCAACCCATGAGACATTGTAATCGCATCTCGTGACATGTGATCCTGATCTGTGAATCAGAGTATTGTTTCCTTTCTTTGCTTCAATCTACAGTACCTATTGTTTCCATTTGTTGTATTATCATGCTGCTGTGAATGTATTACATACCATGGGATGTATTATATGGCCTTAAGCTGCTGTAATCAATATTTTGTATGTATACAATGGATGAAATGACTGTGTGTAGGCGTCGCTTGTAGAGGTTAACCAACAACATGTTATCACAGTTCCTCTCTGCTCGATGGAAGATGTCAGCATCTTTCAACTCAATGTCGGGTTTACAGGCCCTCCACTTCCCTTGTTTCTGTTCACTCTCGTCGCTCAGCTTTGTTATGTAAACTAGTATTGGAATTATCTTACATATCTTATGTTGCTCCATATTTGCTGGAGATGTCAAAACCATCATGTGCTAGCAAGATTGCGATAAGATTGTGAACTGATTTTAAAAGTTGAAAAAACTGCTTTTGTAATCGTTACCATTATAGTCTACCATGCTTTATTGTTCAACTTTTTTTGGAGGAAATGTGCAGCTCTAAATTGAAGTATTAAAGCTGTACTCGGATAGAATGGTATGTACATGTTGAGCATGAACTGAGAATGCAGCCATGTATCTACTGTATACATAATGGACCTCCCTATTCTTCTTAATTAAGAGCCAGGCAGTTTGATGTGTAGGAACCAAGCTCAGTCAGTTGGAATTAATCTCCATACCTGTTCACTGGGGAAAGAAACCTGAAAGAAAGAAGTCTAGAAATGTTCCCCATGTCTGGAAAGCATGGTCACCGTGGTACCACAGTGCAGTGTCACCACCATCACCTTTAATGGGTGGGGGGAAGGTTACTCTGTGTGGATGTGTGTCTATTCCCTGGCATACAAGCTGACCGAAGTGACTGTGGACCAGATGGACCCTGATGTGGATGGCTTGATCAAGTGGAGCGTTATCAGACCACCCACTCTGGTTGACATAAGCTGTGAGGGCTAAGCGTATTAGGAGGCAGGGGGTCCACGGGGACTATGGAGACACTTCGGAGTAATAAACTCATCAGGAGAGAGACAGATACACCTGTTCGCTACAGGGTGACTGAGACAGAGGGCAACGAGAGGGAAGGAGACAAGGAGGATGGAATGAGGAGTGGTTTGTGGCGTGCACAGACAGAAAGAAGGAGATAGCAGCTGGGAGAGAGAGATAAAGACGAAGAGACAGGGACGCTCAGCTGCAGAGGGTGAGACTTTAACCATCCCGAAAGTCAAAATCGCCTTAGACAAGACAAACTGAGCTGGCCTAGTTGAGTCCAAGTCAAGCCAAACACCAAAGAGGAAATCTCAAGTCCTGTTTTCTAATCCCCAGAATCAAAATGACAAGGCTTCTCAGAAGTGTTGGCGAGTTGAAAAACCCAACTCTCTATGAATGAGATATTATGTGGAAACATGACACAAGTGAACGGCTTTTCAAAACGCAAATTCCCAGTGGTTTTGTAGGAGCCTTGACAGTCATGGGCAGCTAACACAGGCCGGCAGCCATGTAGAGAGAAAGAGCAAAGACGAGAGTCCAGATAAAGTGAGATGAGATGTGAAAAGGAAGGAGAGAGGGACAAATCCACTCCCTGCATACAGTACGCTCAATTCAAGACAAATATAGACACTCTACTAGGTCACCTATATAAAAATTGGTTGGTAATTTTCAACAATCCTACAAAGCTTGTTCTTTCTGAATTTCCAGAAATAATGGAGTGACCCATATGATTCTATCCCCTCTTTAGAAAATCACGTTGACCTATTTTTATGTAATGTAGTCCATGTTCGTCTCTCTGCCTTTTAGGATATAGATGAATTAATTAGATGAAACAAAAGAACACAATTTGACATGTGTTTGTACAGTATAGACATTATCCAGTGACATCACACAAAACATTTGTTTTAATATATTTCATTCACCTCCCTCCTAGAGTCTGGTTAATACTGTATTAGTTTAGATTTGGTGGTTAGGTGGTGCTTTAAGCTTGAGATAACTTTGTGTTGCATCTTCAAATGTAAAAAGGCAACTTCCTTCTCTTTTCACAAGGCAACGTTCCTCAGCAGGAGCAGGTTTATTAAAGTGCTGTATCAAGAACTTGAGTGTATTGTTTTGGGATAATTCATCAGTCAAGTTCCACAAATTCATTTCAATCAGGGAGAGACCAGTTAGATGAAGAAAGGATACATGTTTATTGTTAACAGATGATATGAAATGATGAAGTCTCAGAGTCTTTGGCGCTTGGACTCACTACGGGGAGATTTGCAATTTGAGGGCCGACTGCCCTGATCAGCAACAAGATAGATCCCCCCGTGGAGTCCAGACCTGGTGCTGATGAGCTGATAGATGATGAGTTGATGAAGCTGATGAATCCGTGAAGACTGGGCGGAGATGGGGAGGTGGAGGGGTGTGTAAAGGCAACATGAATGAACTGAAGGTAGAGAGACAGTCATATTTAAATGAGACAGCAGCAAGATGATTGGCTAACCGTGTCATCATTACCGTGTGCTTATTGGATAGAGGGGATCAGCTGATCTGCGCAGCCGGTGTCATGATTGACGGCAAGTAAACAATGAGTGAGCATGCGTGAGGGATGATGGCAAACATGTGAGGAATAAATGGCGGGCTTGAGGGGTACGGTCTTCCTGTCTGAACTTGCGCTAGAGCTCCAT
The DNA here is from genome assembly GCF_009769545.1 of Cyclopterus lumpus. Classification (NCBI taxonomy): domain Eukaryota; kingdom Metazoa; phylum Chordata; class Actinopteri; order Perciformes; family Cyclopteridae; genus Cyclopterus; species Cyclopterus lumpus. The sequence continues at coordinate 10,475,239 of NC_046968.1, read as the reverse complement.
TTGTTTTTGTGGTGCTGTTGCAGATCACCTGCTTATTCAGCAAAATTACAACCAGTCATCCATCATTGAATCCTACCAGAGCATACACAGGTGGTTGAGGTGAGTAAAGATCAGGTAGAGCACGGTTTAGAAGACTCAGGCAGCTTTTTGCCAAGGAGAGTAAAGCGTTTTGCACCCTGCTTATGCATTTTGTACCGCTCTATGCGCTTCACGTGTTTCAGGAGGGCCATGGCTGCCTCGAGTTGAAAAAATAAATAAACCCAGAGCAGAAAAGCGCCCAACTTTATTCAAGTTTTTTTTCTCATTGTGGTGACCTTTACCAGATACCCAGAACATTATGATTTTATTTTTATACGAAGCCTGGATTTGCCGAGCTCACCAGAGTAGTTGGTATGTTCCAGATTGAGAAGATGATTGACAGTCTTTCTCTGTATAGCACGGGATTGTCAGGATATGTAGTGTTGTTTCGTGTTTCCTGTCTTATTTTGAAGTCCTTGTCTCTCGTGTCCTCTGTTTCTCTTCACTTCCTGTCCCTGTGATTGTCTGCCCTGTTCCTGATTGTTTCCTCCTGTGTCCAATCACCTGCACCAGCCCTCTGTATTTAAGTCCTGTTCATGTCATTCCCCTTTGTCGGTTCGTCTTGTCTAGATCGTGGAAGATCTTGTGTGCATGTTTTGTATCCTGGTTTTTTGGAATCCTGTTTTGGAATCCTGTTTAGCAATAAAAGTTGCTTTTCCATCGTTGACGGCGTTTGGGTCCTGTCCTGTCGAGCTGCACATAACAGAACGAACCGACCACAGATGGACCCAGCCTACAACCCCTTCGAAGGGACCCGCTTGGCCTATGGGGGCCCTCGTAGCCTCCAGAAGGGGAACTACAACCCCCATAGGGTCTCGGCACCAAACCCATTCGAAGGGACCCGCTTGGCCTATGGGGGCCCTCGTAGCCTGCAGAAGGGGAACTACAACCCCCATAGGGTCTCGGCACCAGACCCCTTCAACGGGACCCGTTTGGCTTATGGGGGGCCTCGTAGCCCCAGGGGCAGAGGTCACCCAGGCCCAGCCCCGGAGTGGGGGGCGCAAACCTCCGGACCGCGTCGGTGGAGGGTTCCGGCTGCCGCCTCTGTGCCGCAGACTACTCCGGTTCCCGCAGTCGCCTCCGTGCTGCAGCCCTCGCCCGTTCCTGTTGCCGCCTCCGTGTTCCGGCCAACCCCAACTTCCTGGGACCTATTGGACTTCCGGCCGGCCCTTGCTTCCTTTGCCTTATCCCAGGACGCTTTCCGGGACATGATGGAGTCCCTCCGAGCGTTAGACATGGTCCTGCTTCGGCCGCAGTCTACGCCGGTTCCTGCAGACGCTGCGCCGCAGTCAATGCCGGTTCCTGCCGACGCTGCGCCACAGTCCACGCCGCAGTTCCGTGTTCCGTCGGCGCCCCAGCCGAGTCCAGCTCCCCGTGTCCCGTCGTCGCCCCGGCCGACTCCAGCTCCCCATGTCCCGTCGGCGCCTCGGCCAATCCCAGCTCCTCGTGTCCTGTCGGCGCCCCGGCCGACTCCAGCTCCCCGTGTCCTGTCGGCACCCCGGCCGACCCCCGCTCCTCGTGTCCTATCGGCGCCCCGGCCGATCCCAGCTCCTCGTGTCCCGTCGGCGCCCCGGCCGACCCCAGCTCAACGTGTCCCGTCGGCGCCCCGGCCGACCCCAGCTCCTCGTGTCCCGTCGGCGCCTCGGCCGACCCCAGCTCCTCGTGTCCCATCGGCGGCCCGGCCGACCCCAGCTCCTCGTGTCCCATCGGCGCCCCGGCCGATCCCAGCTCCTCGTGTCCCGTCGGCGCCCCGGCCGACCCCAGCTCAACGTGTCCCGTCGGCGCCCCGGCCGACCCCAGCTCCTCGTGTCCCGTCGGCGCCTCGGCCGACCCCAGCTCCTCGTGTCCCGTCGGCGCCTCGGCCGATCCCAGCTCCTCGTGTCCTGTCGTCGCCCCGGCCGACTCCAGCTCCCCGTGTCCCGTCGGCGCCCCGGCCGATCCCAGCTCCTCGTGTCCTGTCGGCGCCCCGGCCGACTCCAGCTCCCCGTGTCCTGTCGGCGCCTCGGCCGATCCCAGCTCCTCGTGTCCTGTCGGCGCCCCGGCCGACTCCAGCTCCCCGTGTCCTGTCGGCGCCCCGGCCGACCCCAGCTCCCTGTGTCCCGTCGGCGCCCCGGCCGACCCCAGCTCCTCGTGTCCCGTCGGCGCCTCGGCCGACCCCAGCTCCTCGTGTCCCGTCGGCGCCTCGGCCGATCCCAGCTCCTCGTGTCCCGTCGGCGCCCCGGCCGACCCCGGCTCCTCGTGTCCCGTCGCCGCCCCGGCCGTCCCCGGCTCCCCTTGTCCTGTCGCCGCCCCGGCAGACCCCGATTCCCCGGGTCACGTCGCCGCCCCGGCAGACCCCAGTTCCCCGGGTCACGTCGCCGCCCCGGCCGACTCAGGCTCCCTGTGTTCGGTCGCCACCCTGGCCGCTTCCTTTGACACGACCTACGGCTCCAGAGCCCGGTTCCCCTGAGCCCGGTTTTCCGGAGTCCGTCTGTCCGTCTGGTGACCGTCCTTCTGCCCGTCCCCCGGAGCAGGTCTATGTGCCTGGTGGCCATCCTCCTGTCCGTCCCCCGGAGCCCTTCCGTCCGCCTGGTGGCCGTCCTTCAGCCCGTCCCCCAGAGCCCTTCCGTCCGCCTGGTGGTCGCCCTTCTGCCCATCCCCCGGAGCAGGTCAGTCCTCCTGGTGGCCGTCCTCCTGCCCGTCCTCCGGAGCAGGTCAGTCCTCCTGGTGGTCGTCCTCCGGCCCGTCCCCCGGACTTCTTCTGCCAGGCTTTTGGTCCCGCCTCCGGCTCCCCTCCACCCACCCTGGGGGACTGTGTTGGGTCGTCTGGAATCCGCCCCTTGAGGGGGGGGTTATGTCAGGATATGTAGTGTTGTTTCGTGTTTCCTGTCTTATTTTGAAGTCCTTGTCTCTCGTGTCCTCTGTTTCTCTTCACTTCCTGTCCCTGTGATTGTCTGCCCTGTTCCTGATTGTTTCCTCCTGTGTCCAATCACCTGCACCAGCCCTCTGTATTTAAGTCCTGTTCATGTCATTCCCCTTTGTCGGTTCGTCTTGTCTAGATCGTGGAAGATCTTGTGTGCATGTTTTGTATCCTGGTTTTTTGGAATCCTGTTTTGGAATCCTGTTTAGCAATAAAAGTTGCTTTTCCATCGTTGACGGCGTTTGGGTCCTGTCCTGTCGAGCTGCACATAACAGGGATAAGGTAGCAGTTCACTGGGAGGCTGTGTACGATGGAGCTTGATCAGCTCCATCGTTGGTGGATTCTATCTCAGCTCCAAGTTTTCTTTTGTTGAACTTCTCATAATTTTTGGTAATATAAGGCAACCTTTTAGCACAGACTCCTGCCCACACATATTGCTCATCATCCCCATTCAGCGGTGTCAGTGTCACACAATGCCTTTTCTCTCTTTTGTTGATGGCACATTCATGAAAGCAGAATGGGTTAAAAAAAATGTTTTAAGTGAAAAACATATTTTGGAAATTATAAGGAGAACATCCAACATAACCAACCCGGTGTTACTCCCTGTCGTCAGTCACGTGACTTGTTTGTCACCTGCTAGTAACGAGTCGTTAGTCACTCGATAGCGACGCAAATCGTTAGTCAGTCAAGTTAACGTCAAACAAAGTGTTTTTTGCCTAAACTTAACTTCCTGTGAAGACTGAAGAGTATTCTTCAAAGACACAATGCAGAGTGGAAACTGACACGCAGTCTCTGCAGCGTCTACCTACAGCATCATAGTTGGAAGCTTAGGGCCCTCTGACCAAGTTTTGGTATTTGATGAGCTGGGAGTGAGAATGTGTAACAATTACAACAATGTGGTCAAACATGTATGGCACCAAAAGGCGAGTCAATAGCTTCAGTTCAGCTTTAAATGTACTACCCTGACCCTAAATGGTCCCAAAACATGTATTCCATCTGTCTGATCATCTTGTGATGTCCTTTTATGGAAAGGGTGAAGCCAGTAAATGATGAGGCTGGGGGAAATCCCATCCAGGCGTCTCTCAGGCATGTGTGCTCTCCCCACTGATCTTCTCCCTCTATACCACAGCTGTATCTCAGGAGACCAGTCTCTTTGACTCCTGATATCCCAAGACATTTGCAATAATCCATCACTGTGTGGTTCGGATGTGCACTGGAAACGGGATAGGAACGGACAACAATGGACAGCCTGCCCTCCATCAGCTTTCAGCTTCTCCCCTCTGGTGGGCGCTACACAGCACAGTACGCCAATACAAGCAGACACCAGAACAGTTTCTTCCCACAGGCTCCCACAGGTCACCCTGAAACCAGATGGATTGTTACACAGAACCGTCTGAGACGCTGTCATGAGAAACTGTTTAGAAAAGGCACTTTAAAAAAAAATACCCGGCAGGCGATTGGAAGAACAATCTGTCGATCAATCCCTTGCGGAAGCCAGTCGGGAGAGGAGCGAAAAGAATCGATTCCATTGATTAAAGGCCTACAGGCCAGCTCTTTGCTCTTCTTTCAATAAATAAATACTCTCCAGTTCTGGTATAGCTCATGCAGCTTTTGCAGCAAACGTTAAACTTGCAGTGGGAGCCCTTGTTGCTTTGAACGAATAGTCGCCACTCTGTGTCGCCTTACACACACCTAAAACACGCCCCCTGAAAACTAGGCCCTCGGGAACGCTTCTGCACTGCGATGGCGTCGCTATCGCTTTTGGGCGTGACTTCCCTGTGTCTGCATTGACAACAATGGATTTGAGCGTGCACAAAATGTGGCCCATGAGCCAGTATCACCCTCTTAAGACACCTGAGTGTTTCATGCGTTACTAGTTGTCAAAAGACTTGAATCAAGCATGTTAATACCACTATCACCCTGAGCGGCATTCTCTCTAAAATTTCTAAATTAAAATTAACCTGAGTAACCTGAGGCCTGGAAAAAAAAATAATATCCTGTTAATAACTGTTGATGAAAAGCTATTGTCTGCTTATTCATTTTCTCACAGGGCCTTCTCTGCCACTTTGGTACACCCTTTATGCTGCCTAATAAACACCCTGGTGTGTTGCTCCTTTAATTAATCTCTCTAATACAAATAGGCAAAACAAAAGCGTTGCAGGGGAATATGCAAGTGGTTGTTACTAATACCAATGACTGCTCAGCTTGATTTGATTTCCAATACAGGAAAATGTTGTCTGAAAGGTAAATTGTTTTGGAACTTTCTACAACATCTGATCAAGTAAAGAAATGATGTTGGAATCCCAAAAGATAAAGATGCAACACTTTTAAAGTGTCTGAGTGTTTTTGACTGAAGCGATCCACAAAAGAACAGATGGTTGATGGACATTCTTAACCCAGTGGATGGTGATTAAAAATGATATAATGTGTGTTGGTGTATCATTTGATGTTAGGCTAACTTTTAGAAGCCTACATATGCCAAAAGGGAGCTCTGGGTGAATACAAGATATGCTGGAGGCATAACCATGAGCATGACTCTCATTTCTGCACCTATTTCCTGTGTCCAGACTCAGACGGACAAATGTGAGTTGGCTCTTTAGGAGCCAATAAGGCAAGAGAAGATGATTACAATCAGACCATCTCTCACTCATGATCTTTCTATGGGAGAATGGTGTCGTTCCACTCGTAGCATGCTGAGAGCAATAATGTAGGCATCCGACTCATCGACTTCAGTCAGGGCGTCAGCGTAGAAGTACAGGTTGTCCAGCAGTTTTCTTGTGAAAAGACACGCTTGATGAAAATTAACCTTAATTTGACTACAAAGCAGCCCCTCCACCTGCTAACGTCCATTACAGATCCCAATCCAGCAGCGAGGATTGTCCCGAGGCAGAATGACTTACGCAGAAAGCATTGATCAGAAAATACATCTGGGAATGGCAGAAACAGGCACACTGACAGATCTGGGTTGTGCTCGACCATTAAACACATTCATCCTGTCCAATAGAAGCATTCAGTAGCGGCAGCCTATGTGGAGACGAATCCGAAATCAACATATAGACGCGTCAAAGTGTGCGGGCACGCGCACAGTCGCAGGACACGCAGGGTAACACTTGGTCAACCTCTTTGAACAAACCATTGTTTTCGTCTTGAGACTTGATGACACCGCTCAGCCGGGTCAGGGATTTAAGCTGCTCTGTTGCAAAGACAGCGACAGAGCTGAAAGAAAAGAAAGAAAGTAAGAGGAGATGCATCGTGAACATATAAATAGATTTCCTTGGCTCATCAGTACTTACTTACCTCTATTTTACCTCTTTCAGACCAACATAATGAAGTGGGTTGAACCAGCCTTGGCAGCCCATCTGAATGGATCAATGCATCTACATCTGACTTAACTTTCCAACCGTCCTCTTTGATTTGCTTGTTTCAGACACTGTTCAGATCTTATGAACAGGAATGAACATTTGTATTTGCTTTTACTGAGGTGTAAATGACATTCATAAAGATTTAAGATCTCAGACAAAGTCCTTTCGTCTTAATTACGCTCTCTTTTTTTCATTCTTCCCACAACTACTTTTGTGGCACCATGAATGCCTTTGGAGGAGAGACGCAAGTGTGCGCCATTATCCACATTTTCAGATTCATGTGTGATGGCAGACAAACAAAGATGGCAACCTAGTTCTGAGTGTGGCCTTCAGATGCATGTGCCAAGACCTTTGTGTACTAGTTCACTCGAAGTATACTGAAACCTTTATTTACTGCCGGAAAAGCGAAAAGGAGCGAAAGACGGCAAAGAGACGGAGAAGACACCTCTAAAAAGCAAGCAACAGAGTGTGAAAGCGAAACTGAAATATTTTTTCAATTCATTTGAAAACATGGTTTGGCATTAAATAGGTAGAAACTACAGCTTCTACCATCTCCTTCAGACACACATAATATACAGTATAAAAGGTCAAATTTGCGTTGAATTGACAGTAAAGCGTGTCATATGCGGGTCACCTGTAGGAGCGAGCATTATTATTACTAGCTTAGTGCAGTCAGATGGCATCATACATGGGTGCTGTAACTAATGAACAGTACAGAGGGCTTATGTCTTTGAAGAATGAAAGAGACACATCTACTTAAAACTGCCATCAGTGCTGCTGTCTCAGCTTTCATACTACAAAGACAAAGAATTACGCTAACTGTGTTTTCCAGCAAAGTGAGGTAAACAATGAGGTGCTAATCCCACTGCCCCACCCTCCCCCGACACAGCAAAGAGTTGAAGAGTGTAAAGAAGAACAGAGGCACAGATTCAGATGGCAACATGGAACAATGTATGTGGGAGACAAACAACAGGCGGGTAAAAAGTATCTATGAAGAAAGTGACAGTTTCCTTCTGGAATAAAACGCTCCATGTGTAAGAAATCCAAACTGATATTTTATTTGTTTTCCCCGACAGAGGTAGTAGAGAAAAGGCTTACCCTTAGACTCCACGCGGTCCGTCTTCTTGGCTTAAATTTCTTCTCAGTGTAGCACGTTTTCATTGCTCGAGGGAAGAGGTAGAATCTGAAAGGAAAGAGAGGAAAAGAGAATTAAGAAAAAGGGTTAAATAGCATCGGCGGGTAGAGGCCTTCTCTCTCTCTTATTACCACCTGAAGAAAAGGCCATTGTCATTAGATTTAGATTTAATTTACGAAATCGTGTTTTAATGCAACTGTTCACCAGCAACCCATTCCAAATACGCTTTTTGTCAATGCATTTCCGGAGGACCTTTTAATTGGGCTAATGAAGAAAGCTAATGACTGGGTTTATCTCTGGCAGCACTGGTGACATTTCATCACTGCAGGTGGGTTTCCAGGCATTGTTTAAGCTCAGTGTGTAGCATTGTGTAGTTGGCGAGGAAGAAGAGCGAACATGTAATTTGGGCAAATGATTGAAAAATAAACGTGGTGAGAACAATATGGTTTTGAGGATAATTCAACTTCATCAAAGAGCAATTTTTTTTATTATTATTTTTTTACACATAATCATATATTCTTAAAACATCTGGCTCATTGATAATCAGCATTTTGGCTCAGGCTCTACAAGGAACACCTACATGATCTGAAGACTTCAGAAGAAGGTATATTTAGTGACCAAAATGTGCCTCACTGTTGAATAAACACACACACACACACTGTATGCAGATAGAGACAGTGATGTGACATTTACCTTCATCAGTTATCATCATCTTGACATTGGGACATCAAACCTGCTGTTTAATAATGAGCTTCGGTCGCTTCCTGACTAACGAATGTTCTGACACTCATGTCATTCCCTCATGTCAGAGAGAAAGGTCAGAGGCAAAGTCAAAGAGGTTGGGACCAATGTTTTTACATGGAGTACACTGTGATTACACTGCACAAAGCTGACATGTTGAAATAGCAATACCAAATGAAGGGCATCGTTAAACAAGTCAATTTCGCTAAATGAATCAAATACGGGTGGCATGGTGCCTCAGTAATTAGCAATATTGTAACACACGGAGATGATAAGACAGCTTTCATTACTGTTTGCACCTTGATGCACTGGCCAGTGTGTTTCCCTATGCGGTTAATGATTACTTTTATTATTTAATCATCCGTTTCACAGATATTCTTAGTTTACAGTGTGTTTTTTTTAAAAAGCCCATTACAATGTATTAAGTCCAAGGTGACATCCTCAAAGTCTTTGATTTGTCAGACAAACGGTTCAAAACTAAAATATGTTTAATTTGCCAAAACATAACACAAAGAAAAGCTTCAAAATCCTGACCAATGTGAAGCTACATTTTTTTTTGCTTGACTAATTATAATTAATCGATTGCCACGGCTGTTTTACGGCATCCAGGCTTATAGTTTTACTATGAAACATCATTTCAAAACACAGGTCTCGAAAGTAGAAGACTGCAAAGAAGCCAAACGCACTCTAAACGAAGAATAGCACGAGGAGTGACATGTGGCACATCAAAACCATACACAATCCTACCGTTACTATTCCTAATGAACTACAATTGTATATCTAAGAATAATAATATAATCTGTGATCCTCTTTCACATGTCATTGCTTCATCGTACCGTCTCTGCTCTGAATACAGTTGAATGGAAGTCCAGTAATAAAAAGGCACACCTTTTTTTGTATTTCGGTTAAACGACATGAATTAATTTCCGTTACATTCAAACCACGCCGTCTGTTTTGGATAAATGACCTAACCGACATTTCAAACCTCTTCAGCCCCTACAAGTCTCTGTCAGAGCTGGCCAACGCACGGCTTTTTTTGTTCTTCCTCCCCCTTTATTGTAAACAACAATGAAGTGTGATATTTGAAAAAATACAGATGCACCACGGGTGAACTGCGAGCACCCAATCATGTGTAGTCTGTACCCAAAGCGGGGTTTGAATCCCTCCCTCTCATCCCGCCTCTTCAAATCCATTGGCTGCCGGGAGGAGCAGCGACAATGTTTAATGCACCATGCGGTTTCCGGACTTCAGTCAGTGAGAGGAAGCGTTCTGTGTGCTTAGGGCTGTGTTACGTGCGGGACATACTAAGTAACGACTGCGCGTGTGTGTATATATATATTGAAGAAAAGCACCCGTTTTGTTCGCCCTGACAGCTCCAGTCCGAGTTGCACCTGAACGCAGCGCCGCTGCTGACCACCTCCTCCGCGGCTGTCTCTCTCTTGCGGGGACTTTTCACGGGGGACGGCGGACAAGGACACAATGCCACTCCGGGAGTCACTCACCCAGCGGTGTTTCGGGACGGGGTAGAATACAAAGAAAACACTGTGCGCCGTTTCAAATATCCACTTTGGGATCTACCTTCCTACACATCTGGATTTTCTTCTTCCTCTTCTTCTTCTTCCTCTTCTTCTTCTTCTTCTTCTTCTTCTTCTTCTCCTCCTCCAGAGAACAGTTTTCCTCTCCTGAAGAACGGTGACTCACTGCAGGCAGAAGGCGAGCCGCTGCATCCTAATCAGACAAGCGGAGAGGTCTCCAGCTCATTGACATTACAGTCATACTTTTCTGGAGCACTCCACCCCCCCCCCCACCCCCCCACTGCGCCGCACTGTAGTCTGCGTGTGCAGCGGAGGCTCGTCGCTTTTCTTCCAGCACGGAGACCCGAAGAGGAGACGGGCGGTAGCCCAGTGAAGTGGTTCGGGGGATGAAACTCTCCCTGAACCCGGCTGCAACTGAGTGTTTGGCTTTCTGACAGTTGACGTTGTACCTTTCGGACTATATTGGCATGCGGCGGCTCCTTTTTTGGTAAGTTTACGTTTTGTCCTTTTTACTCTCCTTTTAAAAAAAAAAAAGAAGTCTTTTGGTGCCGTCTGTTGCTCATTTCCAATCGGTTGTTATTCCACATCCATCCCGATGCATGCGGAAGCAACAGCTTCTTCCGAGGACCGTTGCATCTTGCAGAGAGGGAGAGAGAGGGAGAGAGAGAGAGACAGGCAGACAGAGGGCATCAGTGGGGAGAATTACACGGCTTGAGAATTTTTTTTACAAGGCTCATTGTAAATATCCGGATTATGCGGATTTGTTAATGCGTGTAAGAGGCTCATTGTATACGCACTTATTCAAATAGCCGCCACGACAGGCCGCCTTCAGTCGTGCGCCCGCAGTGTGAGCACATTATTTAAGTTGCCCTATTACGTTTTCAGTCGGCATCCTCCTAATGTGCCGTCATAGAGCCAGGGTCAGGTCGTGCATGGCACATCAGAGATGGATTTAAAAACTGCATTCAGTCTGTAATGATACATGTTGTGTGAATGGGCTACAAGGGGAATCATTAATTCCCTGATCTGTGCTGCGCCGAGTGTCTTCCCAAGGTTAACTAATTGACAAGCTTCCCCCATAATTGTGGAGATGAATTACACATGAGCACTGTTTCATTTTTGGCTCGGTGATGGATCTGATTTTCAGACTAGCAGTATGTTTTTTTTTTTTTTTTAGTCTGTTTTTATTTGGGTGACTAATTTACACTAATACGTTATAACACATATATATATTTTTTTTCTTTCTGTTTTTCTTCTTAGGTGGCATGACTGAACTCTTACAATGACTATTCTGTTTGGAGACTGGATTGCGTTTATTGCTCAGATGAGTCTGGGCACTCAGCTGAATATAAATTAGGTGTTCAGCACCACAGATTGCTGGAAGAGGAAGAGAGAGAGAGAGAGAGACAGAGCAAAGACGACCCACAAAGACAAATGCCAAGGCATCACATGATGAACAGAACTCTTTATTTGATCCCGATTAACAGAAACGCCAAATTTGAACAAAATCTCAACAGGTCCAAGGAAGCGTAATCGCAACACAGATTATAGCAGCTTTTACGGAGTGGGGATGTATCTTTCTATTTTCTTTTTCCTCCTGTTATGGGCTCAAGCCCTGACACTGAAAAACTTGAATTACTCCGTCCCGGAGGAGCAGGGTCCGGGTACAGTGATTGGGAACATTGCCAAAGATGCCAGACTCGGAATCGAACAGGTTGGTCCGGGAGGACAGGGTAAGAAAGCCAACTTCAGGGTGCTGGAGAACTCGGCTCCGCATCTAATCGACGTGGACCCCACCAGCGGGCTGCTGTACACAAAGCAGCGCATCGACAGGGAGACCTTGTGTAAGAGAAACCCCAAGTGCCAGCTCTCCATGGAGGTGTTTGCCAATGACAAGGAGATCTGCATGATCAAAATAGATATTCAGGACATTAACGACAACTCGCCCGCCTTCCCTTCGGATCAGATTGATATTGACATTTCTGAAAACGCAATGCCAGGGACACGCTTTCCCCTGACCAGCGCGCATGACCCAGATGCAGGGGAGAACGGCTTGAAAACCTATCAAATAACACGCGATGACTACAATCTCTTTTCCTTGGAGGTAAAGTCCCGTGGGGACGGGACTAAATTCCCAGAATTAGTCATTCAACGGCCATTGGACCGAGAAGAACGAAACCATCACACCCTTATCTTGTCAGCCACAGATGGGGGGGAATATCCCCGGTCAGGTAGCATGCAGATAAATGTTAAAGTTATTGATTCCAATGATAACAGCCCTGTGTTTGATCAGCACTCGTATGTTGTGGAAATCCCTGAAAATTCACCTCCTGGTAAAGTGTTGATCGATTTAAACGCCACTGATCCTGATGAGGGCAACAATGGACAAGTAGTCTATTCTTTTAGTGGCTATGCCCCAGAGAGAATCCGGGAGCTCTTTTCCATAGATTCCAGAACAGGGGTCATAAAGATTCAGGGTGAAATTGACTACGAAGAGAGCCCAATTATTGAGATTGACATCCAGGCAAAGGATCTAGGTCCCAATCCAATCCCAGGCCATTGTAAAGTCACCGTTAAAGTGCTGGACAAGAATGATAACTGGCCGTTTATAGGCTTTGTGTCTGTGAGACAGGGAGCCATCAGCGAAGCAGCACCTCCAGGCACCGTCATTGCTCTGGTCCGTGTCACAGACAAGGACTCAGCCAGGAATGGGCAGCTTCAGTGCAGAGTACTGGGGAATGTCCCTTTTAAACTTGAGGAGAATTCTGATAACTTCTATACTGTGGTGACGGACAGACCCTTAGACAGAGAGGCGCAGGATGAGTTCAATGTCACCATCGTGGCCAAAGACAACGGCATTCCTCCTCTAAACTCCACAAAGTCCTTCACGGTAAAGATTCTGGATGAGAACGACAATGTTCCTCTCTTCACCAAGTCAGTTTACCTTCTTCAAATACCTGAGAACAACATCCCTGGGGAGTACCTAGGTTCAGTTCTGGCGCATGACCCAGACCTCGGCCAGAACGGCACTGTGTACTACAGCATAGTCAACTCCAATGTGAGTGGGGGTGATGTCAACACCTATGTTAATGTGAACGCTGCCAACGGAGCCATCTATGCAGTGAGGTCTTTTAACTATGAGCAAATCAAATATTTTGACTTTAAGGTTCTTGCGAGAGATGCAGGCTCTCCACACCTGGAGAGCAACGCTACAGTGCGCATCAGTGTTCTGGATGTCAATGACAACATTCCTGTCATAGTTCTGCCCCTGCTCCTAAATGACACAGCTGAAATCCATGTGCCGCGCAACGTTGGTGTCGGCTACATTGTCACCACGGTGAAGGCGGTGGATAATGACTATGGCGAGAGTGGGAGGCTCACATATGAGATCTCCGATGGTAATGAGGAGCACCTGTTTGAGATTGATCTAGTGACCGGGGAGGTTCGAACAGCCCACCCATTCTGGGACGATGTGAACCCCATTGTGGAGCTGATCATCCGAGTATCTGACCATGGCAAGCCAACTCTCACCGCCTCCGCCAGGCTCATCGTCAAGGCGTCCAACGGACGCCCTCCAGATGGGCTGCCACGCACAAAGGACAATCAGAACTGGGACATGTCCCTGCCTCTTATTGTAACACTCAGCATCATATCCATCATGCTTCTGGCAGCAATGGTGACCATAGCAATCAAGTGCAAGCGAGAAAACAAGGAGATCCGTACCTATAATTGTCGCATTGCTGAGTACTCGCACCCTCAGCTCGGGAAAGGGAAGAAGAAGAAGATTAACAAGAACGACATCATGCTGGTGCAGAGCGAGGTGGAGGAGCGGGATGCCATGAATGTGATGAACGTGGTAAGCAGCCCTTCCTTGGCCACCTCTCCCATGTACTTTGACTACCAGACACGCCTGCCACTCAGCTCACCAAGGTCAGAGGTCATGTACCTCAAGCCCACTGGCAATAACCTCAGCGTGCCCCAAGGCCACGTGGGATGCCACACCAGCTTCACAGGCCCAGTCACCAGCACTACAGACACACCTACTAACCGCATGTCCATCATACAGGTAAGATAAATTGCACTCCTCTCCTTCACCGTTATGACACCATATCCACGTCACAACCCTTCAGAACGCTCCCATTTCCTATGTCAACATTTGCCCCTTGTTTTGTAAAATGAAAGAAAAAAGAGATCAGGACAGGCAGAGAGGCCCAAGAGCATAGCGGGAAAAGAAGGGAGGGAGGGGTGAGTATTAGAAGGATTAAACCGTCATTCGGGTGCTCTCATAGAACAGAGCCAGTGACATCCACACAAATCAGTTGTGCTTAAAATATGTCACGGCAGGCTTTTGAAATCAGTTTCATGTAGAAAATTGTCATTAATCACTCAATCACTGTCGTTTCAGTTATGTGGAATAAACAGTTTAGCTCTTGGCTGAGTTATAATCGGGTACGTTTTTCTTCCATCCATTTTAAACTCCATTTAAAAAAATACAGCCCACATGAATATTTTTTTGATTGTAATTAATTTAAATTTGATAAGTAATACTATATATATATATATATATATATATATAATTTAATTTAATTTGCACAACCGTTTTCCAATGCAATATTGTAGCTTTTTTAGCTACTGATAATATCAAATGTCCATCCCTAGAATGGCCTTGAAAATATAAAATATTAAACATGTTCCCACAAACAAACTCTGCGGGTACATTCTTGACCTCATAGAAACAGCACTACCACCTGCCTGCATAGTTGTGTGTGTGTATGCATGTGTGTAAATATATATATATATATATATATATATGTGTGTGTGTGTGTGTGTGTGTAGACACACACACAAGTATGCAGGTAGGTGGTAGTGTATATATGTGTGTAGACAAATCCACAAACAGTGACAGTGTTTTCTGTACCAAGCAAACTGTACCGTTCAAACTCTTCATCGCATTCTATAACTACTCGTGGTTAATTCTGCAGATTTTTTTAAATCCCAGAGATTAGCAGATTGTACTTATTTTCACAGCTACTTTGTGTGGAGTACTTGGGTGTATAAGCCTCTAACGTGATAACTTCTCTGTGTCTTTGGCCTTAAGCCCATTAAAAGTCTGTCATGTCAGACGAGGATTAAGGTCTGCTTAAAACAGTGGTATGGTTCACTGGGGATAATGGGCAGCGGATGTTTACCTATTGTTCAGATATAAAGATATACAGTATGTTCCCACTATCATTTTTTTAAATAATGAGAATGACCATCCCAATGGACCGTAGCTATTAGTCTCTCCATTAGCTCTGTGCTGTGATCTCCATCCCACTATTTGCGCTGGATGTGGATGTGACGATGACCGTGATCAGATGTGACGTGTTCCCATCAGGGAGGAAGGCCACTGTCTGTTGTTCCCACTCTCAGTCTCAGCCCTTTTGTTTTCTATTATGAGCCAGTTGCATAGGGCAAGGGTCAACACAAAGACCGCTAAGGCTTCGTAATCAGAGGGACAAATTAATTGCTGGTCCATTCTGCGGGCTGTTTCCCTGATAATGCAGTGATGATGAATTCTGCTGCGTGAGGCTGTTGCACATCCATTTTGTGCACTTACTTTTTCTCACCCCCTTCAGACTGTCAAAGGGAAAACAAGCAAGAGTGGCAACAACACGTCCCTTAGTGTCTTGTTTACAGAGGGACCCCTTGACGCATCAGGCGTGCAGGGTGCTCTATTGTATTATTCAACAGAAACCTGTGTAGAGGGAGATGGCCTGAGGCATTAAGTTTCCGCCGAATCTGAACAGAAGCATATCACTTTCCTACCCCCCCTCCCCCCCGTGCTTTTTCCTCCTCCTCTCCGTTCGTGTGGACAGTAAGTAACCTGAGTCAGAGGAGAGTGGCTATGGGAAAAATGTCAGGAAACAAAGACAGAATTCCCCGTCCATCGATCCCAAGGCCTCTCAGCCCATCTGTCACTACAGTTGCCACGGGTAGAGAGGCTGAATAGGAAGAATAAATAAAGAGACGGATAAAGGGGGGAGAGCATTTCGCCTGCCCAGTCAGTCTCACAAGGGCACCTTAGTGCTGCTGTCTTCATCTGCATCTAGTCGGGCTACTGTAGCTGCCTGCAACTCCCAGACTCTCCCCACACTCCTGCTGGCCTCTAATGATGTTTTATCGTGGTGCACTGGCCAACAGTCTGGGCTTGGTCTCTAGCTGGGAGAGGGGAATAATATGAACGTATCAGCAGAGCTCTGCTGGCCTCATCATTGTCACCGCCGTGCTAGTGCCCGGGCCCGGTGGAGAGCTTCATTTCATCTCTAAAGAGAATTCCTGGGATAAGGAGATGGATGATACGTAATGACGCCTAATTCCGCTTAAGGCGTTGAAGGGAATTACTTAGTGTGGAATCAAGGTTAAAACCAATCTGCTGCAAAATTCCTCAATGCTCAGGAAGAAGGGATTTCAGTAAATTGGTCCAAAGAGCGAGCCTGCGCCCACTCTGCCTTGAATATGTTTTAGGATTTTGTCCCACATTATGTTCAGCTCCAGCAGCTGTGCCAGGCTGTGGCCCACCGATTGGTTACTCTGCTGCTTTTCTCGCCACCTTTTTCCGAGGCGCTGCCCTCATTGTTCCCAAACTCCCGTGTCGTTACTTTGAAATGGTCCATAATTTATCATATTGATTTGTTTTGATAAGTTTTGAGTGCAGTAATTTGATTCACCGTGAAACCCTAATTAAACCGAACCCCGTCTCGTCCATGTTAACAAGGTGCAGGTGGTACAGAGGCAAAGGGGGGGAAGGCTATAAAAGCCGCCTTTAGGTGGCGGCATTCTGCCTTGTGTGGGGTGGCATTGAGATGAGGGTGTCAAGGAGAAAAGGGGCTCGAGTCTCTGCTGACTTGACATTGTCACTTGGTAGGGAGGCTGCTGCGCCTCTAATGAAACATGTAAGACATGAATACGTGACAATCACGTGGAATATAGAATACCTTTTCTGGATTTGCCTGCATGACACTATTTTGTTCGGGAGATTTTCTAATGACAATCACTGAATTTACCGAGCAGACGCCTCATCCGCACACACGGTTTCTCTGCACGCGAATTAGAAAGGCGAGGCGGATTTCTCTCGTAACAATTGATAATAAACCGACGTCTTTGACGGGATTCTGAAAAGGACAGCCATCTCATATTGAGTGAATTTAAAGAATGCTGGAAAAAAAGTAGATAATAGGCGTGACCTTGATCATTTAAGTGGTGCGTATGCAATCTAGGACATAAAATGTTCACTCCTTTCGATCTGTTTAGCTTAAGCATGTGCATGCCAACAATGCAGCTGGAGCAGGTGTTGAGACTGGGTGCTTCGAGGAATGGTCATACTCTGCATAATTTAGGGAGATTGTATATGTGTGTGTGTGTGTGTGGGGGTGTAACATCATTGTGTATTCCAGGCATGTGATTTAAGCCTTTAGCTGGCAGGCTCCGTGACAGAGCCCCTCTCTTTTATGAGCGGAACAATCTTGCATTTGTCCGAACCTTGAAATACCCTTCCTCCAAGACACACACACACACACACACACACACACACACACACAGATGCACATGTAACCGGGCTTGGGTTGTTTTTAAGGATTCCACCGACAAGCCTTATCAAAGCTTCCGCTGTATATTGTATTGAAATTGCTCCCACACTTCAGTGGCCACTGAGGCAATGAATAGGAAAGCGCTCTTTATTTCATTTCTCTCCCTCTTCCTTCATCTTTAGATAACTGCTTTCCTCTAGAGCTTCCTATCGAATGAGTTTGGTAAACCTGTATGTACTGAAGCCGGATTGAGCAGCTCAGCAAAATCAGTCTCAACAGTCATTTATAGGTATGAGAGACAGTTCAAGTAGCCATTAGTAATTTGTGTACTTTTGTCCCCCAGTTGAGCTCTCCTGGGCCACTAAGCCCGATTTGTTTTATTTGAGCAGGCCATTACATAAAAAACATAAAATAATAATAATTTTCGACTCGCCCTTAGGGTGTATCTTCAAATGTACACAAATAAAGCTGTTGGTACTGTACATAACACTGCATGCAGAATTCTGAATTATTAATGCAGTGATATTCTTCATTTCCAAGCAAGCTCATATGATGGCGAGAACGGAGAGGAGGTGCAGTCAGACCACAGAATGTTGATATCCCGAAATATTGAAATTCTGTCGACGAATGTTTGGTCCATTAGCGGTATTTCAGTTTGCAGTTTAAGTACAGATGGGTCAGCGTGTCTTGAAGCTGTGGGAGGAGTGTAACTCGCAGCACAAAACAGCAGCTATATTTGCATCCTCCTTCATTAATAAATCATAGCATTTAACAAATCAAAGGGAAGCGGAGGATGTCACGATAAACATCAGAGGTCTCTCGCTACACATTTGTGAACATGGGAGGAGGGGGGGGGGCAGTACACAGGCGAGGAAACAGAAGCTACCTACTTTCTAATATGAGCTTAATTTGAGTATTCATTTACTTTCCCAGGGTCTGTTTGCCATTGTGCGCTTTGATGCAGCATGAGAGAAAGAAAGGATGACTGTACTAATGTCAAGGAGACCATTCTCCTCCTCTCTCCACATTGACATTTTCAAGTTTTGGAAAAGGTAAAAACGGCAGAAATCTGCTCCGGTGGGAATAAACCCCACTGATATGGTAATATGTCATCTATACCCTCACTTTCAAGGTTTTCTTTGGTCACTGTTTCTATGAAAAACATTAAACGGAGCCAGGCTGGAAATTCTTCAAAGATTTACACAATTAATGGTTCAATTGGCAGAATCATACTACGAATACCGGGGAAAATGTGTTTGAGATGGGGGGGGCAGCTGTGGAAGTGAATGTTTTATTTATTATTTACAAGTTTTCAAAAATCTGACTGACCCTGCTAAATAATATATATATATATACACACACACACAAGACTATGCCCAGTAACGTATACAAAATTCCAGTAGGGTCAAAATATAGATGAATAAATACATTTAATAAACTAAAGACAATTATGTGTATACATTACGGTGGTCTTTTTGCCCAGCTACTAGAGGTCCTTTCAGCCAGCTATTATGCATTAATTTGAACACAGCACTTATCTCAGCAGCATAATTTCATTATTTTAACAGACCTCCCGATCTGGCAATGCAGGGAACAAAGAGTTTTTCAATTTTTTTTCTTCTCTCAAGTGTAGTGAACGAGACAGGATATGAGAAGTTGACCTCTGTGATGCTATCCAGAATTGGCCGGACACATTAAACCAATTTGATTCATTCAATAAGAAGCTGCCTATTAGAGATGCCATAGGCACAATACGAGATTGTCAGTGGACCCTCCGCCCTCGAGTTATTGTGCGTTTTGTGTGTGTGCATGCGTCTGTTTGTGATTCCTGGGAAGTGGATGATCGCAACTTCGCAATAATTCACTGACACCAGAGCTTCAAAATATCATGTCATGCCATCATGCCATTTAGTTGAGGAGCAAGTGCCATTGTTAAGCTTGCTTGAGCTTCCGTAGACAGACTGGCATTTAAAGTGGTTTCAGATCATGTCCTATCAGACTTAATAATTACTTTTCTGTGCTGTTCATCCACGGCTCTCGGCAGCCTGACTTGTGTACTTTGTCAGTCATTTGTGTTCCGTGTGGCTGTCTGTGTGACAGTGTTTCTTGTTGTCTTGACCCCTGCTCGTCGCCCACATTTCTGTTTCATCTCAAGTGCACGCCTACGCAAGACAAATCTGAGAATTCTTATACGCAATCCTTTTACTGTGGGGTACTTTTCTCTTCCAGATAAATTCCTCCAATACGTGCGCGACATTTTGTAGAGGGGGGGGGGAAAAGACGCGCGTGTGCCAAAGAATTCTGTGCATGCCCCTGGTACATTCTGAAGCATTTACCTTGGAGGGGGGGCTGGCATTGTGCTCAAACAACTCAGGCACACAGAGGCAACCTAGCATCAACAGAGGTCACAAAAACAAGAGAACAAAACATAACCTTCACAGTGGAGGAATCTGCGATTCTGCCGCTATGTCTGTGCGCGTGTACGTGCACACACAATAGCTGTGCTCTGAAGCACCGGTCTCACTGGTTCTTTCAGATTGGAGCGGGCTTCCCTGTACGGGCCGGCCGCCCCCTGAGGGCTGTTGGATCCCTCCTGGGGTCTTTTAGACCTAACGTTTTGATCAGCAGGGGACCGGAGCTGCAGCAATAGATGGATATATATATGTGTGTGTGTGTGTGTGAGTGACCTCACAGTAATGTGCAGTGAGATGCGCAGCACACAGAGGGCCACATCGGCGTACACGGCATGGCGATGTATTCTTTGAACCGCCAGCAGCTGGGTCTCCTTGCTGTAAATCAAACACTTTCAAAGTCAAACAAAGTGGAACTCGCTCTGCGGTGCCTTGGCACCAGTCCAACCTGAGAGAGCTTTTATTTCTGCCACATCTTCCTTCACTGTGCCCCCTAGGCATGTGCTGTAGAAACAACACGCAGCTCAAAGGATGAGTTATGTGATTCTGTTCTCACCTTCTATCTCATTAGTATAAGAGAAATGATTTATCCCTTTCTACCCGAGTGTCTCTCTCTCTCTCTTCTTGTCCTTGCCTTTTACAGTTCAGCACTTCTTTAGCTTCCTCAGTAATGTGATTAATTGATTGACGTGATATACCATGAATACCATCTCATTTTCTCTCATTCCATTTAACTACATGTCAAAATAAAGTGGCTATCAAACGGGCTTTTCTTCCCTTATACAACCACTGGAGTACAGTGCAGTCGCCTAATCCGGAAAACAACAGTTTGCTTTGCAATTTGAGAAGAATTCTTCGAACTGACATAATCCTGCCACTGTATGCTCACATGTGAGTGTGTGTGTGTGTGTGTGTGTGTGTGAGAAGATCCGCCAATCTAATAGGAGAGATCCCACCGTCTTCTCTGTTCCTCCTGCTATTCGTGGCACAGTTTGAAATCTGACTCCCATGTCTAAAGCCCTGTGTGTGTGTGTCTGAGGACAATTGACAGCCGCTGTGCTCAGCAGTGGCTGTTATGTGTTTGTGGCGAATGAGTCGGCACTCTCCGATGTTATTGCCTAAACAAAAGGCCCACTAAGTGGCGGGCACACAAGATTTGTCATCAAACGTTTGACTGTGTCTCCACTTCAGGGCAGCGTTGGCGACGGCGAGTGCTGATGGCGTATTGAAAATGGTGTATTTGGCCGATTGCATCGCTCTCTATTGTGCTACACAGATGTACTCAATTGTCCCCTCACCGGGTTTATGTCTTAGAGGGAAATCTTTTTGGGGCCTTTAGCATTCAGATCAATTGCTGGTTTGCTTCGTTTCTTATTGATTTTCCCTCTGTTTGGTACTGAAATACTGTATTTCATTATCTACCACTCTGAGAATTGTTTAGTATAAAAATAAAGAGAACCAGTCCTCGCTGGCTTTCTTCCCCGCTTCCTCCTGCTCTTGCTCTGATTCCCTTCCTTTTCTGATTCCCTTTCTTTCCTTCCCTCTGCTCTTGTCATCTCAGATAAGAGATGCAATTGCTCATGTTACTGACGACCCAAGCCAAATTCATAACGATGAGATTATCTTGTCAACAGTACAGAGTGCATGTGTCTGCCGTATTGATCCTTGCACAGTCTTAATAAATGAAGTACCAGGATTGAAGCGTTGGCTCAATGAGAACACTGAACAGATTTCGCTATTTGTTCACTCTCAACGCCGCTACGATGACGAACGCAACGTGTGTATTCTGCCCTTCTCGTCTTTCTTCCCCTTCTACTCTTTGCCTCTGCTCGGCTCTCCTCTCCCGTTTCCAGATTGATGGGGTAGAACAGCCCTTCTCCCCACACGCATTGTCTGAAATGCGCCCTCTTTGAGGTCAAGTTGACACCGCCGAGTCGATGTACTCCCAGGTGGAGAGACATGGGTGCTGCTGGGAGGTGGGAGCCAATCTGATAGACTGCATGGGCGGGAGAGCGGGGAGGAAAGAATTACTCACGGCGGAGCTTGTGTGTGTGTGTGTGTGTGTGTGTGGAACCCAGGTGTTTGCGCTGATATTAGACATACAATATATGTGCTTGCATTCTGTGTGTTTATATATCTGCGTCTGGCCTCAGTTCTGGGCTTGAGGGAAATATATAAAATCCTTTCATCCACGGAACGGCTTTTTTTCCCCCCCAGCAATTCAAATGGGGGGGAAAAAAAAGATGATTTTAATCTGTTTTGTAAATCTGCAAACAAGACCACATTTCTGGTTGGTTTATTTCAACAAATTATAAAATGCTTGTTTCTGTAGTTAAAATTGATATATAAATACTGGATAAGAGGGCTATATAATATCAGTATGAACGTGTGTTAAGTGTTATGTGCTCTTCACAGCCAGAACACAAGTTGATGGCACTTCACTGAATTTCTGAAGAACTTAAAAGTATTGCATTTAAAAAAGGCAGAATGAGTAGGATTTGGGTTGCGTTTTTTTTTTTTTAAACACGACATTCAAAGCTGGTCCCGCCTCAGCTCAACAACCCCAGAAGCACACGCCCCCTTACCACAACTCGGTTTAGGGCGCTCGCCAGTGGGCGAAAAGCAAACCCCAGACTCCCTCTGGTTTTGGAATAGAGCTTTGTCCGCTTGGTGTTTCGCCCTGGCCATATTTCCCCAGAAAGGTGCAGAACACAGCAAAAACAATACAGGGATCAGGCAGCGTCTCTGCAGATGCACCGCACACTTCTAGTGGGCCTTGAAGTGATGATTGTTATATTGTATATATTTCTAGTCTAGTTTTTTTTCTTTTTTCTCAGATATCGTACTCATTCACCCTTTTTAAATATTGTTATAGGCATTATGCTCAATAAATATACTACATCTGTGCTTGTTTGTTTCCATTCATGCATGCATGTCTTTAAATGTACAGTACGTTACACCTCTGTAACAGCTTTGGGTTTTTTGGGCTGAGTTGGCTTTGGATTAATGAGGGTGAAGCAAGGTCAGTGCTGACTCAAGACTTCAGTTAACAGCAAAGTTGTTCTACCTATTGATGAGCAGGTTCTGAATGAACAGTAGCTCACACACCAAGTTAACCTCCTGCAACCTTTCCTTTCTTTTCACTCCTTTCTTCACAGTTTTCAATAATTCAACATCCCTACCCAATGATTTCCCTTCATCAGTGATCAGTTGTAAGATACAGTTTTTAGAAATGCATGTGTTGACTAGAACCATATAGATGTATTTGTCTTATAGAATAACCCTTTTTGGTTCCACCTGCAGCCCTTCAGAGGATTCTAACTAGAACCCAGTTATAATTAGAACCATCTGTACATGGTTCCACACAGAACTCTGTCTTATGGTTTGATCCACTTCCCACCTTTTATAAGGGGAAGAAGAAGAACCACCTAGAACTCTTTTATATTCAACGGGTTTCATTTAGAACACACCCAGGTTTCCTCATGGGACTCCTAAAGGGCCAGGGCTAATGTGGTGCAGCGCTACCCACAACAATCATACTTCATAATCATATTTGTTGGGGCCGTGTGGATGGGGAGGATCTATAAAAGCTAATGCTTTTAATAATCCTTGAAGATTTCTATCTTCCAAAAGGGGTTCTTTGAATGAAAATGGTTCGTAATGGAACCATTAGTCTTACAAAGAACCCTTAAACAAGAAAGTGTACTTCAGAAGCAAATGGTTCTGGGTAGAACCTCAGCCCTTCAGGAACAACCCTTATTTCTCAGAGTCTACCCAGACCAGCTGGTTAATTGTGTCTACACAAAACATTTCAAGTTGTGAGGGAAAATAATACCACTATTTTAAGAGAGCTACCAAACTGCTGTGTGAGGCTTTTTTTGTATTTGACTGTGTGTGTGTATATATATGTATGTATGTATATATATATATATATATATATATATATATATATATATATATATATATATATATATATATATATATATATATATATGTATGCCAAAAGCTACAGTTTTTTTACCCCTGGGGCTAAACTGCCACAGAAGTGGATTGTGTTGCTAGTACACATGTGCCATCTTGCGGTGCCCTTCCTCTTCAGAGCAGAAAAGAGACTGGCTGCTGTACAGTCAGTGTTGTTGTTTTTTCAAATGATAAATCTGCTAGGAACTGCAGATATACAGAAGTAATATTGCAAAAGATAGTTGCGAATATAACTGGGCCTGTAATACTTAGTTATATTAGAAAGAGGAGTTCTTCTTGACCTTTTCAACTGTAGTCCAGTGTGTGTGTGTGTGTGGGGGGGGGGATATGGGGTCACAACCTCTTCCAGTCACATTCTTTGTGTCTAGTAGACTGTGATTTAGAATGTGTTTTTTTATTTAGTTTTGTCTGGTGTCGTGTTGACTGCCAACGCCTGAACAGGTGGCCTCATTATATTGCACTGCATACATACAGATGTGACTGCACCGCATAGTACTGGCTCAGGATTAACAAACATATATACCGTACCAGTTGATTCATGTCATTAAACATACATCCGTGCTGTTCTCTATTGTTTCCTGCCATTGAAAACGATTATTCTTTGTTATTTTCCTTTCCTTTCCTTATAAAAAAAAAAAAAAAAACGAAACATGCACAGAGATAATTGGGGGATAAAACAAACAATGCTAAGAAAATCCAACTAAACATCTGTTTACAAATATATAATTTACAACACAACACTTCTTCAGTACGAGGAGATATGGCATAATTTACCTATGTTCCACTGTCACCCCTTTCTAGATATATTTAGCACTGGTGGAGATCGGCAAAGTAAAGGTTACGCATTCACGAGCACCACTTCCCTGTTACTGTTTGCAAATCCAAAACTAATCGGACAATAGAGCAGCCTTAAAACAAACACCCTAACCACTGGATGCCACAACCACAACGAGTCTTATGTTCTGTCACATGGGTTCGGTTCCTCTACTGAAACACTTCTATTTACCACGGGTTAATTGTAAAAAGGGTCACAGTCAAATTGGTTTCATTTACTTCCAATTTAGCACAAAAAATAAAGATTGAGCTGGCCGGCTTGCTGTATTATCGAGCCTGTGTGTTTCCAATGCAACAGCTTATTGTAATCTTTACCCGAGGGGATGTTGGTCAACGTCATAACGCTTTATGGATAATGTCGGCCTTTTTAGTTAGATAAACATGTTACATTCCATAATAGCTTAATCAGTCCTTTTTAATGAATCAATTACATGGATATGAGTTAGAAAAACAGATTACTATACATTATTTTGTAATTTGTGGTAAACAGATTATGCTGTTTTACTTTATGCTTATTAAGACGAGCCTTCTGAGCTGAGCCATTTTGTTTATGCAGGAATTAGTTTAGCCCATCATTTGATTCCTTGTGTGTCATGAAATGGGCTAGACTGTATGATAGCCAGCACCTGGTGTGTGTGTGTGTGTGTGTGTGTGTGTGTGTGTGTGTGTGTGTGTGTGTGTATGTGTGTGTGAGAGAGAATATCTTTTTTTCAAAGATATGCACACTCTCAGGAGGTGTGCATCTTATTTTGTATTTTAACAACGTTTCGTTGACCAGCTCTCCTCTCCTCTCCGACTCAATGACAGACATTAGTACAAAGGATAAACGTACCACTCGTTGCATCCTGACAGACTCTTTCATAGCTGTTGAAGGAACAGTGGGTGGGATTCTTTTTTGTGTGTGTTATTGGAAGAGACTGAATATAAAATCCATAACTATGTTTTCATTAGTGCATAATCACGTAATACTAAGAATTGACTTGTTTTCATTTAGAATGAGCCGTCTATTTCTGCATAGCGAGCGGGTGCCCTTCACAGAGTCCGCCATGTTGCACCGAGCCCAGAGTGGACAAACCAAACACTGGATAGCGATGGCCTTTTCCCGTTTTTACGTTAAATGAAGGCCGCCGTAGTTCCCCCGCGGCCTTGGGGAAAAAAGGAGGGGTATTTAGTTGGTTGCAATTTGCAACTTCACCACTAGATGGCACTAAAACGCACACGCTGCTCCTTTTGAAGCACATCTAGCTATCCCACTTGCACACAAGGTAACTAACATAGAAGTTTGACCCAAGTAGTCATTTGTAGACAGAAGAGGCTATTATAACTATGCTTGCTCGGGCTAGTCTTTAAAAGGAATAATAAAGCAGCAGTAACTGCACAGGTTGAAGGAAATCAGCTTTGAAGTAGGCTCTCGTCTCTCTTGATGTAAGAGGCAACCACAATCACCCCTCAGCCCTCTCTCTGCCCTGTGCATTCCTTTTTTCTGTCTTTTCTCACCTATTGTGGATGTCAGTCACCTACCGAGTGTGTGGTTAGAATGTCAACTGTTTCATTTGCCTTTTTTCTCACTTTATGAAGTGGCTGCGTTGAGACTGAGGTTGATGACTTGTGTAGACAACTTGATGCTTTCACTAGGCTCCTAAAATACCTCTCTAATGACACTGTATGGTCAAGCAAAATAATAGGCAATCAACGTGAGTGGTTTCATATTAATTATGAATATTATGTCCTTGCTGTTGAGCAGTGAATATGCAAGTTAGAGGTCATGCTTGTAATACAACTGTATGTAAAAGCCTCCAAAGTGCTACTTAGTCCTATTTAATGAAGACAAAGAAAGAAAAGCAATCCTAACCAAATGAAAAAAAAAAAGAAAAGAATGTGGTTATGAATTGTGTCAAAAATGAATAACAAGATAAGACTATGGAGTTGGATATGAGCCGACTGCTTCATAATAAGCCAGTGATTCTTACAAACAGCCCATAGTACTTCTACAATAAATGCTGTCACAATATGTCCACTCAGTGGCATGTCTAACACACGTGTAGATGTGGGCTTCTTTATTCAGCTTGAGTGGTATTTAGATGTGTGGTACTGAAGTTGAGGTCAGCACAATTAGAGCTGAAGAGAGAAGAGACCTGTCCTTATGAGAGATATTTAAAATGACTTATCACCAAGGGTGGGACAAATAATCGATAAATTCTGGTTCAATCTCTAGTGATATGTTATTATTACACTGGCTCTAATTCCTCAGCATGTTCTCTTGCCCTACTGAGGTATGTCCTTCCTTTCCTGCACACATTTCAGAAATAATCCATGGTTCATAGTGTTCTATCCATAAAAAACCTTTTCATCATGACATAAATTGTACATGCATTAAGTCCATTGAAGGCCATCAGTCACATGGAGAGTCAGCTCACTCATTCATGTGACAGTTATGGTTCCCAGCCATCCTGTGACCGACATTGTAGTATATGGAGGAAAATCAACAAACCGTATGCAGGTGACTCACTGTAGCTAATCATTCTGCACAAAACCCTGCGGCAAAGGCTTTTTCATCTTCTGTTGTTGTCTGACCAGTGAGGAGCATATGAAGTCAGTCGAGACACCAACAGGGCTTCATACCTCATAGGTACCAGGCAACAGGAGACGAATAATCCTGCATCTCCAAAGGGCTGTAGCTTGACATACAATTCACAGTTGAATAGGCAGCATGGTTTCAGGTTCAGGGTCCAGTGTGTGTTTTACCGTACAGCTGAGAAAACAACACACAATTTCTTTTAATTCATTTTTGAAAACACTAAACATCGGCCTATGGGCCGGAAGTCCGGATGTCACCGTAAAATGAATGAACTCCAGCTGGAACTAGCAGAACAAAAATGTATTGTTCAGTTAGACAACTCTAAATAAGACTTATTGAAACAAATGTTTTTTAAAATATTTTTGCTGGAGGACACATACGTGTAGTTAGTACACCATCTAATTGACAACAAGGAATGTTCTTTTCCTTCAGACGAACCACTTCCTCCTCATATGGATACGGTAACAGCATTCTAAAATACTGTGACTACATCAACATTAAACAAAATCCAAACTATCCTACGTCACCTTGAAATCCAAACTTGTCTTAAAATGTGTAAGATATCCTTTGTCTAAATGTCCTTTAAGTACCGCCCAGAATCATTAGCAAGGTGTCCATCTGGACTGATAAGACCTCAGCGTGGCTGAAATCTGTCTAGTCTCCATTTACCGGCACCAGTGGCACTTCCTTGCTTCTCAGGAATTCACTTGGGTCTGACCTCTTGTAAGTTATTTGGAAGATAGTGGAAGATATTTAGCAGGCAGTCGACTGTGATGGCTTTAAGTTCACTTAAGCCCATTGATTGATTGCTCTGTTATCTCCAGGAAGATGTATAGGATCAGCTAATTAGATTTGATCATTTACAATTGCTACTCAGCCACTAGGTATTCAATGCAGTCTAATTATTGTCTTATGTTCCCTTACTTCCTTTATACTCCTCACTTTGGCATTTTGCTCACCTTTTTATTTTATTTTCTTATTTCCTGCTCACTTGTGGGATTTATTTCTATTTCAGCTCAATGTCGCTCTGTTTTATCCTACCCACCCTCCCTATTTGGCTGTTGCTGAGCTACTTTGAAAGTTTTCCAAGAGTAATAATCTAGAGTTCCCTTGGTGGTTGCACACAGACACACACACACACACACACAGACACACACACACACACAGACAACAGAGACATAGTTTATCAAATTAAAAAAACTGCAGTCCAGATCTCTTTGGCTTACTGACAAGGTTATGGTGGATTTGGAACCGCTCACACCCTCCGACACGGAGAAACACATGCACTCACGCGCATACACACAGAATGAGTGGTACTATGGATGTTTTGGAAAGACAGCGAAGGGCAAATGCATGTATCATGCCTCGCAGAGCGAGGGGGTGTCCTCTTGTTCTTGTGAATAAAAGAGCTGTCCAATGATGTGTGAAAGAGGAGCTCTAATTGGTCCTCTTTCACAACCCATACCTAAGATATCAAAACATGCATGTACACATAACACACAAGACGATTCACACCAACGTAGAATTCCCGATGCCCCAAAATGCACCGTGAGAGTAGAATAGCACTCCAATATGCTCTTCCTATTTGTCTCAATCGGCCTTCTGTCAGCCCGGTCAGTCTTCGGGTCTCAACGGGAATACAGAATAGAGTGCAGCTTTTTACACTTACTCAGCCTCATTGTGCTCAGTATCTCTCTGACCTTTGTGGCCTTGCTGCGTGGACTTAACACAACATATCATTCAGTATCCCTACAATTCAACAACGGGCGTTTGCACTTCTCAACCACATCAATGAAACTAACCTCTGCTGATACCCGCACAAAGTGCATTGACCCCGAACTGCTTGATTCATCGCGTGATGACTAGGTCCCGTGCTTCTCTCAGGCGCTCGGGTCAAAGTCTCATACTTTAGTTCCTTATATACAAGTCAGATTCTAAAGCCTCGGAGGCCTAATACACAGATTTCACAGTTTTGGTCCATTCAATCCAGTTTCGTTCAGCTCAATTCAATTCACTCTAGTTCAATTCTGTTCAGTTCATTTTAAGTCCCACGAGAGGAAATTAGAAGGCAAGTAGTGCAAGCATGCAACATGAAATACTCAATGATACTTGCGATTCTAAATTCATTTATGTACTGTATAATTCAGTGTCTAATATTAATATTACAACTACTGGATATCTAGCCAGTATATATCTCCCCCCCTCCCCTCCCTACCCCAAACAAATGATCCTGTATTCATTGTTGGCTCTGACTGGCTAAGTACAAAGCAGCCCATACTGGCCATTATCGATCCATTAATTGGAAAGTGGCCCATTGTAGTCAAAGAGCTGGGCAGTTATAGACAGACAGGAAGAGATGGAGGCTTAAGATCAGCCTGGCCTCTAATTGGCAGGAAAGAGGTTTCTATGAAGTGGCGTAATGTTCTTTTTATTGGCTTGTAGAGATGGTGGGCGGTAGATGGATGTTGAGCACATGCTATTTGACTTTTTCTTTCTATTTTGGTTAGAAAAAAGCTACAGCTGTGAATACAATGCTTTGGGATTTAGAGGTGTAACTTATATCCATTTCACACACGATCAAAGTACACTCCAACCATTGCCATTTCAAGTTTAGTTCATCAACTACGGTGGGTGAAAAAAAAAAAAAGTTTATCGTCTATTGTATACAAAAACTGTTCTGTGCACATTATATAATTTTGCTATTTGCTCTCTGTTTACAGGTGCGGGAAGTAAATTCCATCCTGTAACAATCAAACCTTTTTTTCTGCTAATGTACTTTCATTCCTTGAGTTGATTGAAAAGTGTGTCCAAGGACGAGTCCCTGGTCATAAAAGTACATTATTATTGTAAAGACTTCCATCTCCCCTTTTTGAAAAAAGGTTGTTATCATTTCAATGCCAAACGATTTCAAACATCCATTCTTCTCTTTCCCCGTGGTCAGATTCCAGCCTTTGATATATTCTGTGGGTGTTTTTCTTTTAATCTTGGTGAAGGCTGAGGTGGAATAGAGTGTTTAGGTAGAGATAAAGGTGTTGGCAAAAGCACGGAAGGTCAAAGTACTGAGGTGGCCTGTCTGACCTTCACACACATGCTTTCATACTGAGCCACCACAGAGCATGGATGACATTGAAATACTCTATTGACTGTGAGTCAAGCTGCGCATGTGAAAAAGCCTGGCACAGGGAGACATTACTCACTAAACATGACATTTTACTGCTATCCATTCAGGAAACCAATTGTTTTCACCTTTCCTATTGGGGCTGGGCAATATATCAATATTATATATCGATATCGTGATTTGAGGCTAGATATCGTCTTCGATTTTGGATATCTTGGGAATGTAATGTGGCAAATGTTGTCTTTTTCTGCCCTTTTTAAGTGTTTCTTCAAGGCTGTAATACAGTAAGGCAGTGGCGAAACGGTTCATACAACACACAGTTCTAATCGGATCACGGATCGGATCAGCACACAAGAAAAAAGAAAGCAAATATCATTTTTAGAGATCCCAGATTTTTCCACCGATACTAATTGCCGATCATTGATGATCCATATTTGTTGTTTGAGTATAACAGTCTACAAGGCTTCATACCATTTTTATTACCACCGTCCCCAAATGTTTTTCAACCACTCTGAAGTCAGTGTAAACTATAACAAATTAAAAATGTTATCCTTTTACTTTGTTATAGTTCCTACACATCAAGATAATGTTATAATTGGCCCAAATACTAATTTTCACTGAACAGAGCCTGAACGCGTTATGATGTAACTGAACCTTCGCTCGTCGGCCATCTTTAGCTCTCCTCCTCGAGTGGCCTTTACCCACTTAGTCAGTATGTTCACATTACTGATGATTATTTATCAAACATACCATTCTGTAAATATTTTGTAAAAACACCGATTGTCAACCCTACAATATTGTTGCAATATTAATATTTAGTTATTTGGTCCTAAATACTGTGATATTCTAGGTTTCTCCTTATCGCCCAGCCCTACTTCCCTCCTCTACTCAACAGGGACTTTGAAATATTCCTGGAATATTGTTTTTTTACAAAAGATGAACAGATTAGTTATTTGTGGTTTACTGCTAAGTCTATACACATGATTGCTTCAACATGAGTTGTTTTCACTATTAGTTCGGTTGACAGGCACTTCTGTAAATGAAAGGAAGAAACTGTGATCTCTGTGATCTTTTAGATCAATTGACATGATTAAAAACCTTTAAGAGCGAGACGGTATATTCCAGTGCCAATATGATTGATACAGTCCGTAATGCAATGCTGCATACCGTGCTGAAGATGGAGGAGTGTTTGTGCAGTATAGGCTTTGGACCAGCATTCCATTATAGTGATGTATTTTGTTATACACGACATACCATTTATGTGCTGGTGTCGCTTTGTGTGTACACGTGTCCACAAGCTTGCTGTTTTTTTTGTTTTTTTTAATTTTTTAATCTAACAACATAGCATGAACGTGATCATCAAGAATTAACACCACCAAAAATGTCTCAGTTTCTGGAGCAAATAATGTAGTGTTGCGGCTCCGAGTCCACCGATTCTCACAGTAATGTTATGTAAGGAACTAGCAAATAGTGGAGTAATGTAATTACTCGATGTTTAGCTGACACGTTTTCTATGCTCATCAAGGCTATTGTCCAAGCAGTTATTGATTATGTCTGCCAGATTTGACGTTCATCTCTGCGGTTTGCTCTCGAAAGGCTAATTAACCTGCTTTACGTTGTTAATGAAATGCTCCAACCTAAACGATATTGAGCTCACAACCCCAGTATTTTATTTGCCCCTACTCTGTCCTCTGACTCATTATTTTTTCCCTGCACAATTAATCATTTGTCACTGGGAGATCGTGTTTCATAGCAGGACTCATTCCTTTCAGAGTCCACTACATACTTATTTTCTCTCTCTCTTCCTTCCCCACAGACGGACAATTTCCCCACCGAGCCTAATTATATGGGTAGCAGACAACAGTTTGTTCAAAGGTAAGAGTCGGGATCTATAACGGTCACTACATCTCAGATCGTTGTTTTCCTTTCTCCAATAGCCACAGTACCATAGCAACAGTAACTAAACTGACTATTACTTGTGTTGTGTCATAGCAGGGAGGGGAAGGCCATGTACATTTAATTAGGTGTAAAATTGGTCACTAACATTGTTCTCGATAATACATAAAAAGATAATCACACACAACATGCTCTGCTTTTTATTTTTATTTTTAGTCTCCTTTAGCAGATGCTACTGCTGGTGCAGTATTTTTAAAAGCATTATATTGCATTCTAAATCCCATTATAATGAATATGTTTTTATTTTACTTAAGCATTCAAGGGATGCTCATCAATGTTTCATGTTGTGTCTAAAACTTCCTCGGAGGGTAAAAAAGGCCTCGAGAAATTGTCTCCCGAGTACTAATGCTCTCTTCTCTTTCGCCGTGTTCTCGTGTGTAGTAGCTCGACATTCAAAGACCCGGAGCGAGCGAGCCTCAGAGACAGTGGTCATGGCGACAGCGACCAGGCTGACAGCGACCAGGACACGAACAAAGGCTCCTGCTGCGATATGTCTGCAAAAGAGGCCCTCAAGATGAAGGCTACGGGCGTGAAACCGCCACCTTTGGAACAAGGTGAGACCTCATCGGCAAATCTGACTGCGTGAAGAATGGACGTTGCTGCGCGAGCCAGACCCATTCGAATCAAATGACTATCAATCTGTCCCCCCCCCCCCTCTCCCCCTCTCTCTCTCGCTGTGCTGCCGTTATTTGTATCAGCGATTGAGCTCCTGACTTGCCTTAACACTCACAATCTGAACTTGTACTTGGCTTCTTTATTCTCTCTTACTTTGTTCTCTGCACTTTTCTCATTTAAAGTGTGTGTGTGAGGGTGTGAGTGAGTGTGCATTCTATACATGCCCTCGGTTTATCAAAGCAGACAAGCCCATTATGTTTTTATAAGCCCAACTTCTTCAGCCTCTCCATTTAGTCCCCCTTCCCTGAGCACCCGTCTCTGAAACTTTGATAATGGAACATGGAAAATGACTTAGTGAGCGGCAGGAGATGTAGCTCCGTAGTGTGGTGATTAAATATGAATAATCATTCTAAGCGCTGTGGGTCGGGCAGATTACACATGACATGTGTAGAACAATAACTCCTCAGATATGAGTGGTTGCAGTCCTCCCTACCCCAGCCACCTCACATGATTAGTGCAAGTTCAGGGGAGTCAAGCAAGCCAAGATTATACATAGGTATTGACGGCAGGAATAGGACAGGAGTTCCTATGGTACGTTTCTCACTGCAGCTTCATCCAGTCATGTACCTCGGCGTGGGCCATTACCTGCTTGGCAAAACAGACATTTCCCACTGAAATAAAAACCTACTAAAGTCTTGAAACCAAGAAGTATGTGTCTCCCTGACGGGCTCCAGAAGTACAGTACGGTATACTGAACATGGATTCTGTGTAATGGTGCTATTAATCCAGGGAACAGAAGGGCTGTTTTTTCTCTTTGCGGAAGGACGACGACAATTTGTGCAACACTCTGTGCTGATATATGCAAGTCTGAAAAGATAACTTTTTTATTTTTCCTTTTCATTGGTTTTTCGAATGGAAAAAAAAGCCACACACGTTGGCAAGAGAAATTGGTCAATTAAACAGCTCCATATGTTTCTCATTTAGGAAATGTTCCTATTTAATTGTCCATGAGGGACTGAGAATCACATGTATACACACACACACACGCACACAAAGCCGTGACAAACGGAACTAAAAGTTGCCGGTGGACTGCTACCGCCAACCACCGCCTGTCCATCCACCTTTCTGTTTTCAGTGTGTTGTATCCTTTTTTATCTTCTCGAACAAGAACATGACGCTGCCATGCACCAGCAGACACACACACACACACACACACACACACACACACACACAGAAAGGCCCGGTGGCGCTGTAAACTCAGGCTGCAACCTGCTTTTTGTCTGTTTCACCCTCCCATTTATTCTCACACGCCACTGTGTTTTCACCCCCGTCGCTGCCCCCCCGCTCCACGACTTTCGTTCCACTTCTCCACCTCTCCTTGTTTGGGGAAATCGATTGATGTGAGATTAGACAGTTAACTGGCTGCAGCTGGCTGTGTTTAGCCAATAACATGCGGGCTGAGCTAAGCTGTGGGGGAGGCCAGGGGCCATGGCATGGCGTAAGAGCGGGGACGAGTGAGGGGTGGTGAACATTGCTCTGTTCCAATGTGTCTTTATTAGGTTGCAAAGATACCAGTTGAATGATCCAAAGCAGCACTTTCAGTTAATACTTACATGAGCGAACAATACTATGGTGTGATTGTATGCCTCTCAAATTACAATATCATCTGCTTAGAAAGGTCTGTTTCCCATCTGCTGCTTTGTCTTAAGCAGTACAGCTCGTGTCCAGGTAATTTATTAAAGTAGTTTCATGGCTAATTAATGAGGCTTAGTAAAAAAAAAAGAAATGGTGAATAGAGGAAACTGACACGTGAGCTGTGAGTGTCCGGATAGAGTGAGGAAAAAAAGAAAAGATAGGGAGCTTGTCATTGGTCGCTGTCCCTGGGGTCGTTTTCCTCCAGGCTTATTGTCTTCACATCTCAGCACTTAGCATCTACTACCCACACACGCCCCTTCATCCCATCTTAACTCCTCGGTTTCTTTCCAAGCATAGCCCTCCCAATTACTATCTGTAGCTCTCTCTGCTTGCCTGCCTGGACTCAATCACTGGCTCAGTATAAACAGAACTACAAGTGCACAAAGCATGTAGTTCAGGTCCCAATCAATCCCCAACCCTGTTTCAGTTATTAGCCTGTATAGTCTCTAGGTTGTAGCCTAGAGTGTAAACACAACTGTGTATCTCTCTCCTTTTTGTGTTTTGGATTGTGTCGTCCTTGTTGGGCATTTTTCTCCCTGACTTCTTCTTCTTCTTCTTTCCTTATGTTTGCTCTCCTGTGGTCACGGGCATTGGCAGAACAAACATGCAACTCCCATGTCCGTACTTCTTCTACTTCTTTGATATTCTGTACGGTTTCCTTCCAGACAACATAATCTGGACATCTTTGCACGGAGGGACCGGACTCAAATTGATTAATTAGCCCTCCAAAATTGGTTTCAACGTATTAATTAAGCTGAAGTATATCGAATGCATTTTTTTCCTCGCCACTTTTAAACGCCGATTAATTGATGCTCTAGCGCGTCTGCAGCAGACGCTCACGCGGGCTTGTCGGGCTCTGGCGGAGTGGCTGGCAGCACATCGCTCGCCTCTGTGGAGATGACTGCCGTAGTCGCTATCGCGAACAGACAGGCGGCAGTGGTGTAGGAAGATGTTACCCACTGATACGGCTGTCTGAGGAAATGGAGAGAGAGAGAGAGGGATGATGGAAGAGCGGGGGAGGGACCGTGTTTGACAGCGATACAGTTTGACTGTACCAGATGACCTGTCCTAATTAACTGCGATTGGAGTGTGATAATCAAGAAGCCTGACTTGTTTTAAAAAGGGAGGCATGTGCGGGACAGAGAAGGATGTGATACTACAAGGAGAGCGTGGATACAGGGAAGAGAGACAGACAGCACGAGATGTGTTTCTATGACAGCGCAGTAGGATGCGGGGGAAATTGACTTTTCCCCGTTATTTGTGGCAGGGTGATAGAAAACCCCACAGCATCCCTCATCTTGTGAGGAGCTTAAAAAGGGAAGTGTGATGCTTTGTCAATTGCGCTCGCACACTCAAACTATTGGCATACACACACACACACACACACACAAACCAATGATGTAAATGCACACATATATATATATATATATATATATATAC
The DNA here is from genome assembly GCF_009769545.1 of Cyclopterus lumpus. Taxonomy (NCBI): domain Eukaryota; kingdom Metazoa; phylum Chordata; class Actinopteri; order Perciformes; family Cyclopteridae; genus Cyclopterus; species Cyclopterus lumpus. The sequence goes on along the minus strand of NC_046968.1, from coordinate 10,439,293 downwards.
ACAAACAAAGGATAGCGGTATACACTTAATCCTATACTCCTATATTGATATGAGGCTTGTCTTCGCTGCAGGTGTTTTAATAATGTATGGTGCTGAGGATGTCGGTGAGTCCTCTGGATGTGCAGTATATATTTAGATTGTATGATGTTCCTAAAACATGCTATCTCAGTTTCGTAGCAGGATATCTTCTAACACCTACCTAATATACTACATACCAACATACCTAATATATTTCAGTGTCTTTTATGCAGCACTTGCTGACTCGTATCTCTTTTTTTCTCAAAAGCTTTAAAAAAAAGAAGTCCTTGGTTTGATGTGACACTTTCAGTTCAAGCGGTTTCAATTAAGAAATATCTTCTATTTCAATAACTAGCATGTAGTTTGTATTTTGTAGACTTGGAAAAAGCTCTTTAATGTTTTGTAGTTAATCCTTTTTTGGTATTTCTTTCTGCAGCTGCAGTTGATATTTTAGTCATCAGGTATCAGACAATATTGCCACTCTTTGTGCTACAAGAACTTGTCGCTCCAAATATGGAAGTCCTGTTGACATCCCGACATCACCTCATATTTTACTGAAAAAGTATCTGATATAATACGGCTGGGAACAAGGAACAACCATGAGAGCCCATTTATTTTAAGATATCGTGCTGATGAATTTCACCACTACTATTATACTTATCGGAAGCATTTTCAATTAAATACAAACGGCAAAATAATTAATATAATATCTTTTAAAAAGTGGTTTCATAAAATAGATGTCTGATGCCTCGCTGTAGCGTTTGTGACACTTCCACGCAGCATTACATCTATTCATCTGTAAAATCATGACGAAATTAAGTCTTTATCTGTTATTTTGTTTTCTCTACCAGTCCACAATGAGTCCAAGCAAACTCAATATTCAGACTTTAATCCATCTTAAATATTCACCAATCTTCCCTTGTGGCTGTCTTAATCTTAAGACTCTGGCATTACTGTACTTTTCCAAAGTGTTTCAAGTCCCTCCAATCTCTCTCCTTTTTTTATTTTCATTCGAAGCAATTAATTTTGAATCACGGCTAAACCTTTTGATACAAAAATGCAATTCCAAGATTAATAGACTGGTCAGAAGTCAGATCAGATGCCCTTTTCACACTTGTAGCCATGACAACCTCTATCCCGCTCACTTTGGCCTTCAATAAACCTTTATCTGCCTGTTGGAAAAGGGCATTCCATTCAACATCATTCATATTTCATGGACAGATGCACATTACACATCCAATTCAAATCATTCAGAATGTGTATTAAAAATGCAGCACAATGAGCATGTTGTGAGTTCAATGTTGACAAGCATGTCACTTTTGTCACAAATAGCGTACGAAGGCCAGTACAGTTAATGTATTAGTCACTAAAGTATTACTTGTTAATTTTCTAGTGTATGTCATTTGCTGGTATTCATTTTAAGTATAAAATATCAAGTCCTTTTATAGTGGCTGACCAAACAAACGTTTGCCCCCATATGACCAAGACATTACACATTATCATTAGGGAATGAAAGAGGTATCCATCTTTATGTGGGTTCCCCTTGAGGGGTGAATTATTCTTCATAATGTGAAGTTTGCAGTTGAAGCGAGAGGAGGACAGAGACCGGCAGACAAAGAGAGAAACAATTGAATGTCAAAAACAAATGAACAAAGCAACACAAAATCTGGCTGAGCGAAGACAGGCTGCCTGAAGACGCGCTTCCTCTGAAACATTTCCATCGGGCATTGGAATCACAAATGGATGCGCGATGGAGCCACGGCCAGAATGTGACTCAATCATGACTGACTTTTAGACATTTATTCATCAAAAGAGGACAAAAGACTCCAGTTACTGCTGTTGTGCTTGGTTTAAAAGTGCTGGATCAGTGACGTTAGAAACCACTCAGTTCCCATAGATTATTCTTAGAGATATACAGAATACGTCATATTGACGTCAATTTGAACTTTATTTTTCAAATGTAAAAGCAATAACCATTATTGTTATACAACAATCTCCTGTTAGCGAGATGTACCACCTTATTCAAGGTGTGCTCTCCGGTGCAGAGAGGACGTAGTTAAAGTGAGATTCTTCACACATTGTTAAAGTAATTGTCCTGCAGGTTAATGGACAGACCTTTGCTGAAAGAGAGGCTTCATTTTCAGAGCATTGTTTTTAGTTGGCTTACAAACATTACTGAGGTATAGCAGGTAGCATATGTACGAGTCATGGCTCCGTGTGACGCCATCACATCGGTCTGTTTAAACGTGATTTAATTAAGGCCATCGGAGGGTGATTACAGCCGTTGTTTTCCGGTGGAGACGAGGGCGTGCGTCACTCCGGTGAACGCCCTTCCTCGCAGTGTGTGAGCCGGACTCGGTGAGTTACAGAGCTCCTCTTCGCCCACGCCACCACCGCTTGTATCATCCGTCATCGTTGTTCAATAAATTTAGGGCTTTTTAAAAAAATTAAAAAATCTGGCTTCTCTTTGTGAATCGTCAGTTGTTTTGTGAAACCTTCTCTAAAAGTCTGTCGCATGACATTGGGCGACAATATGCCCACTGGAAGAGGAAGTGCGTCTTCTGAAAACCGCCGCCGGATGCTCGGTTTGTGCTAGCCACTAAAAAGGCGAGGATTTGTCTCCGAGCCTTTCATCTTTTCCTGCTCCTCATCTTCTCAGCTCCACATGGCCCGCCCCTGGCTGGGCTGATCCATGACAACATCTCCGGCTACTTTTCCTGGTGTGGAAAATTAGAACTATCAGCAATCTGGACCTCTCCAGACTCGAAGTCAATAAGATGTGTGTGTGTGTGTGTGTGTGTGTGTGTGTGTGTGTGTGTGTGTGTGTGTGTGTGTGTGTGTGTGTGTGTGTGTGTGTGTGTGTGTGTGTGTGTGTGTGTGTGTGTGTGTGTGTGTGTGCGTGTGTGTGTGCGTGTGCGTGTGCGTGTGTCCACACATGTGCCAGATCGTGTGTTCACCCCATTCTTAGCGGATATGGCAGTATCGCACAGCAGTGAGGCGATTTGCGGCTAAGCTAGTGGAATCCTGTGGAAAGCCTAAAATCTTGTGGGGTGAAGGGAGGGGAAATATCACAGTCTTTGGATTTCTTCTCTCTCATTATGGAAGATTTAAAGGGATTAGTCTATTTTCCTTAATACACAAAGTTTTATTAAATTCCATTGTTATGAGTGTGGTTCACGGAGGGTAATACTTGTGTCCTCCCTCATGTGCTTTAGTGTGTGTGTGTGTGAGATATTGGGCTCGGCTGGCTGTGGGTTTTGTGATTTCCACCTATAAACCTCAGCCCGCCTGCATGGCGGCTCACCCCCTGATCCTCATTCAGCCAGTGGAGCCTATCTCAAGCACGGTGGCAGCACAGCGTTGGAGAGGATTGATGAATATCTATGACTCTTACCAATTGGGCTATAAATCTCTGGCATTAGCCCTCCACCCTGCTTGCCGCAGTGAATAATTATGGCATGTTTATGGAAAAATATGTCTCATTTCACTCTAAGCACTATTACAACCTCCCATCATAGCGTGATTGGACTTTCATCTTTTAAAAGATCCCATCGAGAGGGCTTTTCTCCTGCACCTTCCAATGAGGGCCGCTGCCCCTAAATGCACACGGCTGGCCAGCCCTTTCTCCTCACACCGCTCTGTAATGAGGACATTACAGGGTATTAATCCAAGTGTGTGTGTTCACTCATATTCGACGTTGAAAAAAACCCACACGGCCATTAAATGCTGTGGAAATGCTATCTGAGGCCTGTTAAAACATGAAGGCGCACTGAGTATGGAGGATTAGTCCAGAGTCATGGAGATTTAACGTTAATCACTCTTCAACCGTTTCCTTAAAGTTTCATCTGCTGTTGGGTCCGGTAAAACCCTCGAGTGATATTGTAATTATGTTTTGCCTGTCTCACGCCCCTTTCTCTGAAAAGCAGAGTTATACACGCTCATTATTCAACACGCTCTTTTAATGCTGATCTGTCGATCCAGTTGGAGATGCTTTTGTTTTGCCGAGAGTTCTTGCCAGAGGCCTCACCTGCAGATGAATTTGAATGCATTTGCTTTTATGCCTCATTTGTGTGTAATTGAACTCGGAAAGTGAGACCCGGCGGTTTGATGAGTTTGCATATATCCTGTTTACAGTTTAAACATGCACACAGGCGTGCTTGCTGTAAACACACTAGTAACCTACATTATCCTCCAGAGTGTTTGTTTACGCGCTGGTTGGGGAAAAAAAACCTGCCAAACTAGTTCCTCCTACACGGGAGATATTTCCCCCCCGACCGACAGCAGGAGAGAGAATCCCGTGTACTTATCAGCTCCATCATCACGACAGATATGCTTCTGCTCCCAGTTGTTCTCTTTCTAATCACATGAACAACAACCTTGTGGATGTGGGTCTGTGCTATAAATGAAATTAATTAACATTGTGTGCCTGAGCCCCATGGCAGTGCAGCCTACGTGTTTTGTTTTTTTTTCCCTGGCATGAACCTCTCATTGGAAAGCTTAGTTACATTTGTGATTACAGCAAAGGAAAACAGGATGTTATTACAAATGTTGATACATATTTTAAGTTAGAAGCTCTGACACTGGATTCAGAGAGAGGAGAGGTTGCTTCAGTCTTTCAGCTTCTGTGCGATGCCAAGTGAGCTTTGACTGAAATAAGCAAATGGCCTCCGAATCTGCCGCCTTGTGTCTGTGTGTGGGTTAGATTGACAGACCGACGTAAATAACTCCCGTGGGCAACCCACGACTGATTTGTGAAAGGCTGAGTGGATGTGTGTTCGCTGCCGCTGTATATGTGCACTGTCCTTGGGGAAAGTCAGTCTGCTGCATGGCGCCGTGTCGTGGGCTGCGAAATGGCCAAGTGTCTCGGGGTTTTAACGAAGGGGCGCTCGCAATGCAAGTTAGTTTTTGTTGCCACAGCACCGCTCGAAGAGAATGTGTGACAGAAGAAGAGGCAGAAGAGCTGCTTCCAGAGTCTGCTCTCAGTGGGGGGACCATGTTGTCCAGCACAGCAGTAGAATACTATACGGAGCAGATTATCACGATGCAGAACATCGTCACTTCCTGGACCAGAGCCACTCTGTGGCCATCTGTCCATGGACAGCCGTGTGTGTGTGTGTGTGTGTGTGTGTGTGTGTGTGTGTGTGTGTGTGTGTGCGTGCCTCTTTTACTTCCTGCTTATCATTTTTCAGCCATCATCATTCCCTTTTCTCTTTCATCGTTGATTTTATGGGTCTCAAAAAAGTAATAGTTACCAAATGTTCATTGTTTTAAGCTATTTATCAAGTAAAAAATACAAAACGATTACATGTGTTGCACATTGCACACACATTGCACACATGATGACGGAAATGCATCAGTTGGTTAATTGGTGTTGGTCCTTCTTTTACAGGCAAGTACAAGTTTAGTTGATGAATGGGAGAAGAACATGAATCAATAAACAGTTAGAAGTTGCAGCTTTGCTGTTCTTGCAGACTTCTGGTATTGTAACAGACATGTATGTGTAACAGTCAAAGCAGTGCTGCCATCTGGAGTTCGTGTCTCTTGAGTTGGATCTATTTCAGTTCAGGCCACAAGAAACTAATCTACCAGAGTCCATACAATAAATTAAACATGGCATACAACTACTGATAACTCGTGGTGCAACGGATGTACGTATCACGGATCGGAGTCACAGATCAGATCAGCACAGAATAATTAAAACGGGATCAAATATAGCTTTTAGAGATTGCCAAACATTTATGCTCTATTTTGTTGTTTTGATTATAGCAGCTGGTCTACAAGGCTCCAGATTACATGTTTTTGCCACCATCCCAAAAATAGTTTAAATCACTCTGAAGTCTATAAACCATCAACAATTCTAGATGTTATACTTTTATCCTCAGAAAAGCACACAATTCAAATGATAAGGAAAGAAAAGATTGTATTTTTATAGGTTAAAACAAATCTTGTCGTAGTTTTTATGATTATGAACTGCGTGGTAAACAACTGATGATTCACCTCTGATATCTATTTTTTATTGCCGTGAAAATATCTCCTTCATACAACTCTGGATTTACTCAAGTTTCTCGCCAACACTACATTTTACGAGATTACATGTGAACACATCATGATAACGTTATAATTTGCCTTTGCTCAATACTCATTTTCACTGAACCGAGACAATATAACATTATCAGAGATCAGCGACTAGAAAAGCATACATGTCGACGTCCTGTTCATATATTTTACTAAATATTGTCAGATAATGATTAGCAGTAAAACTTTATTTCACACTGTGTTGGTAAACATTTAACTGAGTAAATAATCCGCGGTTCATTTTGCGTGCCGAACTGCGAGGGGGGATCCGTACGGATTAACAGTGACACAAAAGATTTCAGGTTTTTGTTTTCATATTCTGTGATTTTAAATAAAGATTAATGCTCCGTGAATTTTGTACTTAAATACATGTTCTTGTTTGCAGTAAAATGCTGTAAAGTGGAACTGTTAAGGAGTTGCATAGTATTCTGTATTCCTTTTGTATTTTAATGGAGAAAAATATGATTTCAAATCAACCTACAACATTAGCCTTACAGACAATAGTTTTGCTTCTTAACAGATGCATTGCATCTCACAGATTCACACCTGTAGCCTGTTCATGTAATTAGAGGTGTTGATTCTCTCATCAGCTGGTATAACAATATTGTGGGAGGTGAAATATCGGGTGGCACAGATATTGTATACATACATTTATGTCTGATCTCACCAAACAGATTTCAATTGCAATCCCACTGCTTGCTTATTATAAATCGTGTCTTTTGAGTTATTGTGTGCCTGGTAAAAATCTTCCTCGACAGTAAATTCAGCACAACTTCCACTGAATCGGTAAGATACAAGTGAAGGGTCGCTTTGTCTGGTCTATTTCATTTTCTCATGTGAATGAATATTTGTGTTGCCCCGGGGCATTGCTTCTCCATGTTACACTGCATCAGGAACCAGAGAGATAAATGGGCCTGGCCTGTCGAAGGCATCAGGACTTCTTCTCTGTCCAACCATAACTAGTAATGTCCTTTCATCCACTGCCTGCAGTGCTATAGATAATGCCGTATTTATTTGAAGAAGAGGAATTGCTAAAACAAAGGGAGGGGTGGGGGATGTGGTTTATGCGATTTAGCGTCTATGGAATGCTCAGACATGTCAAAAAAAGACAAATTGGATATATGAAGGGGTATGTAGAGCGATAGTGATGGCGCTTGCATTTATTAAATACATGTAAACTCAATAAGTGTAGTGAAGGAAAGGAAAATCAAGGAGGGTAAGAAGAAAGAAACATTGCAACCAGCTGACGAGTGATCAGATGCCGAGTAGGACGAGCTCATGGATTGATGGGTTAACGAAGAGGGGGCGGGACAGCAGGCTCAGGTAGCATGATGCCTGGCTTCCTGCAGTCACTGAGCCACCAGGTCAAACAAGAGAAAAGAAACTGTCAACCTAAACCAATACAGCAAGAACTTTATTTTTCAAATGTAAAAGCAAGAACCATTATTGTTATGCAACAATCTCCTGTTAGCGAGATGTACCACCTTGTTCAAGGTGTGCTCTCCGGTGCAGAGAGGACGTTGTTAAAGTGAGATTCTTCACACAAGAAGACACGTCTGAAACGAGTCGCATGCACACACTCTCGCCACCGTGTGTGCGAGTATGTCATTAGGCCAACCCCTGCAGGCAGCTCTACAGGATGTGGCATACAGCAATGAAGCATTTGCACCATAAATAGTCCTTTGCGGTATCTGTGTGGCTTTGCGATACAAGCTAGCTGCGTGAATTCCTTTTAAATAACTGTGTTGCACGTATGGCACTGTACCATAGTGACATACTGACTGGGAGTGAGAGAGAATGTATGTGTGTGTGTGTGTGTGTGTCACGGTGAGTATGTGAGGATGGCGACCGGGAGTGTTTTTCTCAGATAACCTCAGTTTGTTACTTTTTGATCCTGCTAAATTAAGATAAGGGGCTTGGTTAATTAAACTGTCACATGGCAATACCTTGAGGAATTGCGAGGCCAACACAGCTTTAATTGGGTGGCTGCTATTCTCTCTGCGCTACATCTGCGCTCCATCCCGGGGAAGCAGCCCCACAGAGGGGAAACGCATCCTTGTGGCTACTGGCAGAGGATGGAAGAGTTGAAGGGGTGATGAGTTTGAACATTTAAATGAAGAAGGGTGGGAAAACAAGTGTGTAAAGAAAAGAGAAATGATGAACTCGCTCAACTTAACTATAATTTAAGCCACTGAATACATGATACGCAGCGCATGTAATGCCTACAATGACCGGGTGGAAACCAGGTTTGACTTGAGATGAGGAGTTTAAATTGCTCCTTCATTATGCATGAATGGGGAAATGTGTAATTTTTTTGTCCGTTGCGGTAATCTCTGCGGTGCATTAGTTGCAAGGCAGGCCTCCAAAGCCCCACGGACAATGTCGGCAAGCTTAAGATGCATCTGTAATTACCAGCAGCCAATTAACAGCTGACCTCACCATCAAACCCCAAACCACAACGAAGATCTATTATGGAGATTTGGAAGGCTTCCAGTGTAAACAAGTAAGTGTGATGGATCTTCATACAGAGCTTATGGGTGTTTGCACCTCCTCTTTTGGTTAACTCACACACTTCATTGAAATTCCGACCGCGGAGAGTTAGACGTTTGGGAGTGTTGCAGATGTGTAGGTTTTTATCTGCAACAGGCTTTAATATATATATATATATATATATGTATATGTACATATATATATATATATATATATATATATATATATATATGTATATGTCACTCCCACTCGTTTGCACCAGATTCTCTCATGTTTCAAGTTCTCAATTTAAGAATTTAAGGAACTATAAAACTATATCAGATACAGCTAGCAGATATTCCGTCCTAGAGTGCATCTGATATAGTTTTATTTTTTGTTATAGTTCCTGAGATTATTATGGTTATTCCTTCGAAACACTGAAGTTGTGGCTATTGGGGGAAGTTTCCTCGATAGCCTAATGCCCGTTCTGGGGTGATGTTTTGAAAACAGTTTCCCATCTGTCCCTGAAGGTGATCAAAATCTGCCTTGATTAACAAGTGGGAAATCTGGTTGACGGTCCCCTGTGCTGCCTCTCATCCCCTCCCAAGTGGGGATCAGAGAGGATGAAGTTTTGAGCCTGGGGATAATCTAGTTCCCTAGATTGTGATGATGCTGCTCAGGATGATCATGTGGATGAGAGCTGGTTTGGCTGTGGGTCTGTACTTGCGTTTACTTGTGTGTCTGCCTGCTGGTGCTCCAAAGAGAAGAGGCAGGCAATAGCAGAGTGAGTCAGTCAATTAGGACACACAGACAATGGGAAACAAAACACACTTTTGCTGTTGCTGTATCCAGGCAACCGCATCAGAATTCAAGGCGTATCGACCAACAGGTGATTGCCACCATCTTCCTTTTTCTGCTTTGAGCTGCTAAATTATGATCACTTCTCCTCACATATGAATAGGAATACAACAATTTCAAGACAGCAACATTAGACAAAATCCTACTGTATGAAGAAGCTGGTTTCTGTCTGCTTGAAAACACATTTGCAATGTAGTCGAAACGTTTGAATGCGGCGAATTTCTCGCAAATAACTGAGACTTAGCTTTGTTTGTGTACTTTAGGAATTTTCTTTCTGAGAAATGACAGTGAGCTTAAGCTTTGCTAAATCTCATTTGAGTTTTCCTGTTGTTCCGCATGGTCTCTTCCCACCCTGATCCGTGTCTGGTGTTGGTGTCCAGCTGTTCCATCAGCACGACAAGTGGTTGAGGAAACTCCCTCATTGTTCACTGACCAATCGCAAACACACCAGAATGCTGTCAGCGAGCATTTTCCACCCAGTGGTTTGCATTTGCCTGCACCTGTGATTGTAGCCCAGAGGGCAGGGGATGCAGGAGGGCGGGGGGGGGGGGGTTGCAGAATGGGGAGAGTCTGGGCATCGGGGTGGAAAGACAGTCAGGGTTGGGATTAGGCTGTCTTTCTGTCTGTCGAGATTAAAGGAAATAGATTCATTGTGCGTTCCCCCCATTCCGTCGTGTTTTCCTCAAAATGCATCCGAGGACAGCTGAGCCGTAGCACCAGAATTTGCATTTTTGTAATTTGCATGAACTCATTGGAGCTCGGAGGCACCTTACGGTTGTGTGTGTGTGTGTGTGTGTGTGTGTGTGTGGGGTTTGTAATTTGACAATCAAAATAAAGAACTTGTCCAAACAATCTACCATTCACCACTGGAAAGAGCCCGCGCTGCTTTCATGGAAATCTTGCGCTCGAAGCAACTCGACATTCGAAGCATTTTGTTTACCAACATTTACTGGAATTAACTGTCTTCACTGATTTACAACATGTTGTAACACAGTGCCATGCTGCAGCAAAGTCCACTGCGGAGAGTTAGTCGAATGGATATACTTTGCAGGGCTTTGCTAGTGTGTGTGTGTGCGTGTGTGTGTGCGTGTGTGTGTGCATATGTGCGTGTGTGTGTGTCCAGGCCCCTCTGGAGTCCATTAATCCCAAATCTAACAGACATACTGCAGAGGCACCCTGTGATGTGTGCTGAATTCCTCTCTGGAATATTGGATGCTGCTTCCATAATATCCACTTCCCTTCCTCTCATCAGGAGTACATTGCTTTGTCCCCCCCCCACATCCCCTGCCCACTCCCACCCCCGGGATGCCTGGACTGTCCACCAGGACAGGTGGCTGTCGAATTTGTTTACAATTCAGGTGTGTTTTCAGCAGTTCTCTGATCTGTAATTCTCTGAGCTCTTTTAATCCTATTCTTATCTTGTGTAAGCCTTCTAATCTTTGACCCTAATCTTAAACCACCACATAGAATGGGGCAGCGTGGATTGAGTTGTTTTTCTCACCTTCCAATTCAATGCATGCAAGCATGAGCGAGAGAGCGAGAGAGAGCGAGAGAGAGAGAGAGAGAGAGAGAGAGAGAGAGAGCTGGGGTCCTCTAGCCTTTGGGGTTTCTTTCTCACAAGCTCAATCGGATGTATTTATTGCTATACATTTCTATTTTTTTTATTGCAGTGCGCTGGACTTAACCCAGTCTGTTTTGAAAGGAGTGAAACGAATGGAGAGGCACAGAAAGTGTAAATTAGATAGTGAGATGGAAAACACATTTATATTTGAAATGATTATCCCTCCTGATGCGCAGACTAATAGACCGTTATTGCATTTCCGTCAGTTTCTTTTAATCTAATCATTCTCATAAACCGAAGACGGAGAGTGTTAGTGTTTGCGCATGTTTATCCATATAGAGACGCGAGCAACCAGTGTCTAGACAGCAAACACCAATTTGGCTGTGGAACAGAGGAACATCAATGCTAAAGCAATGTTGCTGAAACACTAATCATGTTCCTCAATCTTGCATGGAGTGGAGATTGTAGTGACAGACAGACGGCGGTAGGAGGAGGAGGAGGAGGAGGTGCAGCAAAAGTGGAGGAGAGGTTGGCAGAGCTCACTGTGGCTAATACATCCAAAGTGTGTCAGTTAGCTCTCTAAATGTGTTAGGCCCCGGGGCTGAGAAAGCCAACACCATCGACTCAACCTGCCTCTCTCCACCTTTCCACTTAGCCTCTGTTCAACACCCGCCAATATCCTTCGGGGAGCTACACTGCTGTTCATTGGCACAATTGATCAAATGCCTACATGCTAAAGTGTGCCGTGTTCTTATTGCATGTATTAGTCTCGTGAGTGTGCTGGAGGATTCATTCGGAGTGGCGTGCTGCTATGCGGCGGCGTGGCAGGTATCTTTACAGGTGGTGTGTCTTCACCCCTGCTTTCCGTCTCCTGGCAGATGTACCGGGCAGTCGGGCTGCGGGGCGGTCCCATTTCATTACAGGAAGTGATGACGCTAGTGCTTGATAGTGTAGTGGATAGTTCGAGGCGCGACACTGTATCCGTGCCGTCATGCACTGTACAAAGAATACGTTTTGGGATTGGACCCCACTGTGTACATTTTAGTTTCACATTTATTTAGCAAAAGAAAATGTGTTCCGCCATCGACAGTCCCCTTTATTTGCCAAATGAAGTGTAAATAGTGCATATTTGTGCATGTGATTTACACACAAATAATATACACAGTGAAAATTCCTGCTACGCTCCAGTGGGTGGAATAAAAACACACACTATTAAGCAGGCTTGGGTCTGTCTGTTTGAAAACATCAGACTGGTGTCACATCGGGTATGTGCGTAAGTGCACACTATTATAACACAGCTATGTTTCTGTTAGTTAGCTGAATTAATGTGAGAGTGTGTCACAGCTGTTCTCCAGAGAAATACTGGTGGTGGTACAGTGTGTATCACAATCTGCATAATTTAATCTGAACGGTATCATCGGCACATCTTGCTTCTCCTCCGACCACAGGCTGGATTTCCTACAAAAAAGCACATACCTCCCAAACCCTGGATGAGAATGAGACTCTTGGTGAATTCATTAGCATCTGTGATGAAAACACGACTTCTGATATTTTCCGTATCACTCTGTGATGTCTGAAACATTTTTACGCGACCCCAAGTCAGCCCCATCTGCGACTGATTCGTTCCTCTAGGTTGCGGCCCCTTCTTGGATTGCATTAGGCTCGAGTGTCGAGCCTCTTGACAGGTTTCACCTATACGCACCCCGTCTTCATTGAGCTTGGCCTGTTGCAGCGAAGGGGAAGCTATTGCTAGTGGCAACAAGCTGTCAAATAAGCATACGACTTTCGGCATATTGCCTTTCCATCTATTTCTGCCTGATCCCGATGAATTTATATTTTCAGAGCTTAGTATCATCCGACATACAACTCTAAAATGGCCGAGGCCGCGTGATACCGAGGAACACCGGTCCAATAGTAAGGACAGTACGACGCCGCTGTAAGTGTGCGCTTTGTTGTATCACATTGATCGTTTCGGTTGAGTCGGAGATTCAGAAACACTTTCCCTAATCCTGCTAGTACACGTGGGAATGATTACTTGCACAAAGCCACGACACCCTGAGTTGTTCAAATCCCTTTTGTTCAAAAGAGAGCGACAGACATCGAGTGAGGCAGACATAGAGGGAGAGAGACAATAAAAGAAAGGGATTTAGCGCCGCAAATGTGACGGCATTGTATGACGTTTTGGTGGATCTTGTTGTTGTATGGATCGCGTGAATGAAGCCACGGTGTTGTTTGAGGCCAGTTATCGTGACCACGGCGCCTCATGTGAGGCACTAAATCGGTTAAAGAAGAGATCAGATCTCGAGTGTTTGGTGTAGCATTATTGAAGTAATATGGCTAGAATGTGAAAGGAAAAAATTATTGGAGTGAAGCACTTCAAAAGATGACCCAATTAGCAACGAAAGATTTCCCGTCATTATTTCCTTAATAGGGTGTTTTAAACCTGTTTTCTCCTTGGATACAAACAGGATTTCTGTAATGAGCTGGTGAGTCACAGATTCTCTCGGATGATTTTTTTTAATTTTTCCTCTTTTCTCTTTGTCTTTCTCTCTTTTTTTCTCACTTCATTTATTGTGCACAGTGTCTCTCTAAATGGGCCAAGGCAACTTTCCTTGCCATCTACAGGGGGAAGAAAGCAGATTAAGGCTATTAACACGCACAAGGATGCTGATCAGCCTTTCTGTTCTCAAGTCTGGTCCATACTGTGCTCTCTCTCCCAAGGCTCTGCAGTTATAGCCACACTTTGAATATTGTTTGCGTGTGTGTGTGTGTGTGTGTCTGTGTCTGTGTGTGCTGTTTGACTGAAACAGCCCATTTGATTTCCTCAAATATGCCCAAATACAATCTAAGGATGTCACACAGCGACCAAACCAGCAACAACACAAAAGAGTGCACACTCTCTCATTCACGTCTCCAAACAGTGAGCAGTCGTGAGTAGAAATAAAACATGGTGCAGGCATGCTGCGTCTGTTTATGTTGCTGATGAGTGAACATGCTGCGATGCACACACAATGAAGACACAAGAATGCTATATTTAGATGACAAACTGCCATAAACCCAGGCTAAAGAGGGAAGAAATAAACAAAAAAGAAAAGGGAGAGGGGGGGGGGGGGGGGGGGGGGGGGGTGTAAGAAGCAAGGCGGTCCAGAAGCATCCCCTGTCACGGTGCAATCCCCCATGTCCTAATTACACAGGCTTAGAGGAAACGGAGGATTAGCGACTGATTCACCATGCTGCTCTCCTCATCTTCTAATAAGTCCCCTTCTTGTCGCCTCGCCATCCTTTGTGCCACCCTCCATGTCTCTCTCCAGGTAAAGGTAGCAAGATACTATTGACCTATAGCGTTTTGTGTCCCTTTGTTCCTTCACACACCACTTAATCCCATTCTCAAAGTAGGCTGTGCCGCCGGCTGGTTTTGTTCGCGCTTCTCATCACTTTGTGTTCAACATTTATACATAGAAGATTTCTTGCATCAGTAATATTTAGGATCACATTCCTTTTGGACGTATGTGTTTTTATGTGCCTGGGGCATGTGTTGGCGTTAATTATAAGGATACATTGTTTTTTTTGGTGTTTTTTTTTTTATTTCTTCACGTTTTTTTACCGGTCATCTTTAGGTAAATGTACCCATCGGAGTCTTCTAGTCATTGGTGAATAAACTGAAATATAAACTATATTTTGTTGACAGCACAATAACTTTATTCATATATTATGTCGAGACAAGGTAACACAAATGGTATATACTTTAAAGGTCAAAGGTACAACATTGGGATCATATTTAAACATACATTGAGTGTTTTGTTGTATTTCTTAGTTTTTTGCTGTATAAATAGGGGAATATGTCCAATGTCTATTATTATTTCTTTGAGTGCAGATTGGTACATTTTATATTTGCTCTTGTGTAATTTGTCCTGTATTTTGGGTTCCTAACAGCTCTCTGTTAAAGGATCCAAATTAACCCAAATTAATCATGTTGCTTTAGTTCCGCTTCCATATTAGTTTCATGTCTTGATGGCAAAATGCAGGATATGATTTATAGTTATGGTAAGAGCGTATTGTAGCTGACCGTTATGAATGTCAATCATCCAGTATATGCTCCAATATATCGCGTGATATTTATTTTCTTCCGGGTTATAGCTTTTCCATGTTAAGTGTTTGATAGGTATAAATAGCTTGATTTTAGCAGGATGATGTAAGGCTTGTTCCTCTCAGACATATATATCTAATAGCTTGCCTGTGGCTGCTTTGCTGCAATTGCTCCACCATTAGAACACTTAAGGAGTGAAAGAAAGTGGAGTTGAAGAGTGAGCTGTAGCCAGAGGAAATGTGAATTATACAAGGTCTTAAGTCACAGGTTGGAAAAGGTTTTTTTTGATTGGCTGAAGCGTGGATCTTCTTTGACTGACCTTGCATTATTTATTAGTTTCTGAAAGCACAACAGGAAAAAAAAAAGAACAAAAGAAAAGTTCCTCTCCGGGTTGGTTCTGTTTTTCGGTCTCCAGCAATAAAACAAACTCAATGATGAACACCTGGTTGAATAGGCTGCTTCAACACAGCAGTGGGAATGTTCTGAAAAGATGTGGTTACAGGTAAACAGCAGTATCCCTGTTCTCTGCACTTTTTTTTTGTCCTTGGATAGGTTCCCATGGCCGTTCGGTAAGGTTAAACCTGTTTGTTGAGGTCACTGTAGTGTTTTATTCTGAGGTCTGATTGTCGACAGATAACAGAACCGGTGAGATCACCGTGCACACGCCTTGTTTTCCCACAGCTGTCTCAAGGTCAACCTTCACCAGCAATTCAAGCTAAAAGAAACCCTTTGATAATTGAGATTATATAGCCTGTAGCCGGTAGTGAAGACGCACGTAATGAAACTAAAAGCCATTCATATTTCAATGCAGTACCTTCAAATGAACTTCATTTTAAAAAACACAATCAATATGCCCTGAAGTTGCAGACACTCGCAGAGTTTAAGTGCACATTATGTTCTGATCTATTCACACAGAAACAGGCAAACACACACCTACATACGTACACACGTGGACACACATGCGGCAGCCTTTATATAACCAGATAGGTCACGTGCAAACTCATTTGTATTTATAAGGACCACATTGTGCATTTCAGGGCCCTCGTTGCTGCTTTGTGTAAAAGGGAAAGTGCTGTTTCGTGATCTCTCCAGCCCGCACACCTTTCTCGTCACCCACGGCACACGGCACTGCTTGCTCATCATTGATTAGGCTTTGTGTGTTTGTTTCTGTTTGAATACGGGCTTACGCTCCTCCTCCTCCTCCTCCTCCTCCTCCTCCTCCTCTTGGGTTTTCATCCCCCACTCTCCTATGCATAAATACTCTCTCCTCGGGGTGTTCTTTGAACAACTTATCCAGGCATTAGTTGACGGAGAGGCCTGCAGTTTGTGAGGGAACGCCTGAAGAGAGGACGTGTTTGATCCTGCGATACATGTCCTTGTTTCAGTCTCGGCATCGCCAGCCACCGGGCACCCCCCACCCCACCCCACCGCTGCTGCCAAGCTTTTATTGCTATGCGTTGGTATTCTCTTGCCTCCCACTGTGATAAAAGCTATTACACTGGAGAGAAGTATCCCTCTCATTGTGCTAAGCCACCCACTGCACAAAGCAATCCAGACCCGCTCCCTGAACACACAGCCACACTCACAGTAGAACTTTGAATCAATAATTGGACGCAAACCAACAATTTATCACATTATATTATGGAATTGTTTTAACAATTTGATATAGCTATATTGCCAGAGAATACAGCTATATTACCAAAGAGAGAGAGAGAGAGAGAGAGCTTAACCAGGTATTAATACATTTTTAAATGCACTTTGCTCCAAATGACCATTTAAAATCCCATCATGGGCACCAGTAATTTCTGGTTACTCATTTCCCACCAAGCAGTTTAAGTTGCAGGTCTCCCATTAAATTATGGTGAATGCACCAAAACAGCATTTTCATGGAAATACTGTTTTGTATTGCAATCTCTTGAAATAATGTTGACACAATAGACTTGCCAACTGTAGAGAAGAACCTGCTTTCCAAGCGCCGCTCTGCTCCAGAATCATAACACTATCAGATTCAACAATACACCTGGGTAATGTGCTCATTTTCTCCACACCAATGCTGCGCAAGGAGAAACGTAAAAAATAACTCGCTCGATATCTGAATTGATGAGTAATATAACATTTTGATTTCTTTGGGTCTGTGGAAACTAAACTCGCAGCAGAATAAATATTAAAGCAGAATTTCTCAATACAACGGGCAGCACTTTTATTCAAACATTCAAGTGGTAACTGTAAGACAGAAAATACAACATTTAGCGTTTTGTATTTAGGCTGGAAAATAAATAATAAACTTATTTCTTACAGAAATTCCCAACGCACACTACGCTCACCCGAGCCCGAAGATCTCTTTGGTAGACTGGCGACCTGGGAAGCCGTGAGATATTTACTAAACATTAGGCTCAGTCAGACTGGAGACTATCATCTGTGCAGTCCAAATATTTTGTCACCCTGATTGCGGGGCGGGGGAGTTGCATGGATCAGCTGGGCTAGATAGCAGTAGGCGAGGAGATTAAAGACACAATGACACACACATGCATGCGCACCCGAGCACACACTGTGAGCTCCCTCAGGTGAACAGGTGCAGTCATGGTCTGTCACAGATGCTCCGCGCAATTCGTCAGCTGCCTTTCCTCCTGTCCACCTTGGGTCGGTTGGGGGATATTCACGTCAACACAACCTCGACAAACAAGTGTGTACACACACACACACACACACACCACACACACATTATCTTGGATCATTCTCCATTCATAGGCAACTTTAGTTGCTCATAGAACTGTTTAAGGACTGGCCAGGTGTGGTAAAATGGTAAAATGGTTCACCAGCACTGTGGTGACTGCTACATTATTATAATGTGTGTTTTTTTTTTTTTTTAACTCACTGAACACTCTAGCCCACTACGGCTTTGTGTGCTCAGCTTGCTGCTGCTGCTTTGCTAGCAGTGGCCTGTGTGTACAGCTCTCTCTTGGTTCCTCTCTCCCTCCCACCACAGGAACCACAGTGTGTGACAGAGGGACATTAATCACAGGGCTGGGTAATAAAGCGAGGAGGGATGGGCATGCAGGGCCATGGGGGCAGGCGTCTGGAGGGAGAAAAGGGTGTTTAGGGAAATCACACCGTGCTTTATGACACACACTGATACACGGGCACATTTTTACACTCACAGGTTTAGGTGCACATCCTTCATGCACTGCACTGAAAGCCTCTGAAAGTTTGACAAATTTAATCTAAGAGAGGAGGAGCAAGAACAACAACTCGGGATTCGAGGAATGGTGACCAGTTGCTTTCGATTAATATGTGATTAGGGAGAGCCTTGTGCCTTCTTTCCCACCTGTGTGTGTGTGTGTGTGTGTGTGTGTGTGTGTGTGTGTGTGCGCATGCGTGTGTGTGTGATTCTACCTGGCCCTCATTAATTAAGTGTTAATTTAGCAAAAGCCTTTTTCTGGAAGGATAACAGAGGGGCATTTTTTTTTTTTTTGAATGTGGAAAGAGATGAGAGGCATTTTATGGCTCGGTAGAAGAAGCATCTTCACCGTTGCTGTGATGTTGAGATGGCTGCGTTAGCTTTTCATGATGCTGATAACTCTCATGGTATGAAGTAAAAATGTGGCTGTTTGTACACAAGTACGAGCAAGCTGACAGCAGAACACACAATTTAGTGGTCTGCTGGGTTTAACTGTATCAAATATTTATTTATTTTTTTCCTGACCCCTTTGGGTTATTGGAGTGTTTTTTAATATCAACCTCATTCCATCTTGACATTTTACAGTGGACGCTGGGTTGTGAATCATCAAGTGGAGTTGTGATAGAGGTGTGTATGTGTGGTAGGTGTGGTGTGGTGGGGGGGCGGGCGGACGTGTGTGTGTGTGTGTGTGTGTGTGTGTGTGTGTGTGTGTGTGTGTGTGTGTGTGTGTGTGTGTGTGTGTGTGTGTGTGTGTGTGTGTGTGTGTGTGTGTGTGTGTGTGTGTGTGTGTGCGCGCGCATCACCATCCTCGATTCTTTGCTGCGCATTTTCTGTTTCATCTGCACATAGATCAGGGCATTCAACTAACAGAAAGCAGAGAGGAGCACATTGTGAATCTGACTAAACCAAAAATGAACTCATACACATTCAGTGTCATGCTTACAGATACCTACAATTAAAATTCACAGTAGATGTAGTTTTCTGTTGTTTATTCTGTGCCTCTGGAAAGTCATCACACACTACATTTAAGATGCTCTACTCTGCTTTTATATGGAATTATTTATTTGAATTATATATTCAAATAATGCATAATTTATTCAGCAAGAAGTGCCTCTAAAAAAATGTAATTAACAAATCCTTCATTCATCTATCTTTAGTTTTCACCAGTCTATCTCAGCCCGGGTGCTGGTATGAGGCGCGGCACTATCTGATGTTGACAAATAAACACGGTGAACATCGATCGTCTACTTTTTCTCCTTTTTAATTCAGCAACATTGCAAAAAGAAGGGACTTTCTGAATGTGTCAAGATTTCTTTGACTGTGTATCCTTTTGCTATTTGGTACAGATTTCTTAGAGCGGCGTGGCTACTTTTTATATCCGTTTCATGTGCTTTTAGCAGTAAAGATAACTGGCAGCTACATAGCCTATCTCACTCATTGTTACCCAGCTTTGCTATTCTGCCCTAAAGCAAGGCAATTAACCCTGACAGAGAGGTAGAAAGATATCTCCGGTTGCTCGCTGTAAAAAAAAAAAAGAAGTATCCACAAGTACAAAAGAATGTGGCGAGTTAATGACACTTTTTTTTCGCAATGGAGGTGTAATAAATATCTGATTTCGATCGAGGATCCAGGTCAAGTGCCTCCAATAGGAATTCAAAGACACAATCATCCACTGTGTGCCTCCTGGCCGGGCGATTCGGTCCGACTTTCAGTCACGCTTGCCTTGTAAATGAAGCAGAATGTCGCCTCTTCTCTCACCTCGGCTGCCTCAGATGTTTCGGTCACACTTTATATGGATGAATTCAAAAATGATAGCTGCATATCATTGCATCTCACCCTGTTGTTTACTTTTGGTTTAGGTCCAATGTGGTTCAAATATGTACTGTCCTTTTTAAGCCTTGTTTGGAAGAATAGATTTAAGGACGGCTTTTTCCGCCTTACAATATCACTGCCTAAAGGAAAAAAGCTTAAAGATTAATAAAACAATACAAACTAAAAGCCAATCTGTTGAATACAGATTGATATATTGTGGTTCAAGGTATCTTGAGGTTTTGATTTTTACAACAAATACCAACAAATAATTTCATCTGCAAAATGAAAGCGGTAATGTTGCAAAGAAAAATAAAAATAGGGCAATGATATATTGAGGGCATCTACTGAAAAGATATCAACATAAAACATAAAAGAAGATTTTGCAGTATGGGATGGAGAACTAGTAACGCTTGTTCGATCACAGTTAATATGGCAATATGAGTATTTTTCCAAATGTTTTATTGCATATTATAATGATTGATTATTAGTATGCTTTATCATTGTTCCAAATCCAATCATTGACCGAGAGGTAAATCAAATTGTGACAATTGATTGCATGTTTGAGTGCATCCATCAGTGTAATTCATCTTGGACCGCACACAGAGCTGAAAGGGAAACTGGAGAGGAAGCAACGGAGCCCGTCCCTCGGAGCCAAATCATCACAGGCAAATGTGTCCTTGGTGGAAGCTTCTGTTGCCCATCCCAGAGAGCTGGTGGAGCCATTGTGAAGAAAGAGAGGGATGGAAAGAGAGAGAGGGAGGGATGGAGGGAGATGAATGTCACCCCTGTGCTCATATGTCATATTGTTAACCATAGATACGAGACCGCCTCAAGGTTGAACGTGCAGCAGAGACATAAATAATCTATCAGAGGTTTCCTCCGACTAAATAGAGGGAAATATGTCTACATGGATTATTTATGCTTTAATATGCACACGGTGAATGGACAATCACCTCTGAGAGCATGAAGACATTGTTGGGGCCTAGTTAATTGTGTGCGTCTGGAGTGTGTGTGTGTCTGTGTGTGTGTGTGTGTGTGTGTGTGTGTGTGTGACGGACAGTGGTTGTCGAGCAGTTGAGCTTGGTTACACGTATGGTCTACGTTTTGTGGCCTGGTGATGGATCGTGGCGTGCTCTGCTCGGAAAGTATATTCGGGTTTGTATTATTTATGCACAAGCTTCCGTCCGAATCATCGATCTTTGTGCGCTCGACGTGTTCGTTCTTTCTCACTCAAACCTCGAACCACTCGTGCGCAAACACGGGCGCACGCACACTAATGTCCTTCCGAGTGTGTGTGTGTTTGTGCGAATGAATTCCTTCACACACACACACACACACACACCATTTAAATGTAGTCCATCTCAAAGTGGTCCCGCATCCGCTTTTCCAGCTCACCTTATTTCCTCTTCAGACGACTGCCTCGACATTGGAAATGTCAGGCTCTCTTTGGCAGTGCTGTGTGGCTTCTTCAAACATTTGTGAAGTGTTCAGCTCATCTCTACAGCTTAGGAGGGCACTCTCTCAGGAATCTGGGCTGCTGACCCCCGCAGCACGGCAAAGACGGCCTCGGCAAGTGCACGTCCACACGCTCATTTGCATCAATGAAAGATTGTATTAGTCCCACGTTTGTGGATGTTACAGCAGCACAGCCGCCATACTGTAAAGGTCCATGCATTGCATAATGGAGTTGGTGCGGTGACTATACGGCTCCTAACGGTCGTGTTGTTGTCTTTGAGTAGCCTCACACCTCAAGTGCTACCTTTTTTGTTTTTTTAAGTCTAAAAAGGATATTTTCCATCCTTGCATTAATATACCTCTCACAATTTCACCCACCGAGTTTGGTTTAAGACTTCAAACCACAACAGGCGTGTGGCAGGAAGACCAATTCCACTGATTCCAGGCGTGGTATCGGTCTTACACTCAATATACGAGCACAAAGGTTCATCATGAGGAATTTAGGTTTAAACCATTAACAACAGGGGAGGTGAAATGTGGCAACAAGCTGTTTTCTGTTCATTATAAAACATGCAATTGGGAAATATATGACGTTTAAGTGAACTATTACCGTCTGCCACTTTGGGCTATTGACACTTTCATTACGCTATATCAAACATCAACAATGCCGGATTTAAGCTCCTATGAATGGACTTGCCTAAATTCTCTGAACAAAGAAAGCTGCTTCAGTTCTGTTTATGTTCCATAAAGTGTATTTTAGAAAACACGCAACTATTGCATTGCTTTAAGAAATTGGAAGTGTGGCGTTAGTCTGCATTGCACATCTCAGAACCGAGGTTGGCCTGAGCTGCTGCATTTGTTTAGACTAGTTAATTTCATTCTTGGGTTTGTCTAGTCTTTAACTGAAACTTTGAGTTTCATCGAATGGAAAGATTGATGGAGGTTTGTAAAGGCTGAAGCGTGTGGAGTATACATGTATGTGCACACGCTACTGCAGAGCCAAACCTGATATCCATAATCAGTGTTTTCATATCTTTTCATCAGTTGGTTGTAACTAACCCCTGTGCATTACGCCTTCTGTGTGTGGATGAGGATGAGAAACGAGGAACTAGTTCCACCAACTTCATTAGTATAGTCCCAACTGTTAGCACCCCGTCTATTTGGGCTCTCTTGGTTCTCTTCTCTTGGTTTCATCCCACCTGGCCAATGGAAAGATTCCATTTGTGGGACAACAGATGCTCCGTTTGTTTTCTCTTTTCGTCACTTCACGAGGAGAAAATAAACGGGCTCCTCTTTTTTTATTTTATTTGTATTATTTAATCCAAGTTTGGGATCTGTTTGACACAGGCATGAACACTCCAATAATCAGCCAGAGTGTGCATCTCTCTGAATAGAGATGAAAGAGGGGAACACAAGCGCACACTTCTACACACACACAACAACAACAGGAGCACACAAATAAACAGGCACAAACACATGGGGAGGAAGCACAAGCCATTTGGCACGGGCTCTCTGTCTAGGGAGGTCTTCAAAGCCCACTGACATGAATTTATGATAACGCCACTATGCCTTTGCCAAACCTCAACTGTTGTTGTTTTTCTCCCGCTCCCTCCCCAACCCTTCTGTATGCTCTGCCATCCCCTTGATCAGAGCTTTGAAAAATGCTAGCAGGTGTCCCCCAGTCCCTTGGAAAGGTGTGTGTGTGTGTGTGTGTGTGTGTGTGTGTGTGTGTGTGTGTGTGTGTGTGTGTGTGTGTGTGTGTGTGTGTGTGTGTGTGTGTGTGTGTGTGTGTGTGTGTGTGTGTGTGTGTGTGTGTGTGTGTGTGTGTGTGTGTGTGTGTGTGTGTGCATTTGCATGTGTGTTTGGAATGAGACATCCTTAGCTGTCTCTTCCCTTTTTACACCCTTTCATTAGATTTGGCTCCGCCTAACTTTGGGCTTTAACTCTTTGTACAGTTCAGTCTCATAATGGCACTATGATTCTATTACCCTCTCGCTGTGTGGTTTTACTCTCTCCTTTTCCACACTGCTGACCTAAATATCCCTTTCTTCTCCATCCATCCATCCCCTCCCTTTTTTTTTTTTCTATCTTGCAGATGAGGACTGTGTGAATTGTACGGAGGAGTGCCGAGTACTCGGTCATTCTGACCGCTGCTGGATGCCCCAGTTCCCCGCTGGAGGAAACCAGGCAGAAGGTGTTGACTACCGCAACAACATGTTCGTGCCAGCAGGCATGGAGACTGTGCCCGAGACGGAGACCTACGAAACTGTCAACCCCAACGGCAAGAAGACGTTCTGTACATTTGGAAAAGAGAGGCGTGACCACACCATCCTGGTCGCTAATGTCAAGCCCTACTTGAAGGCGAAACGAGCCCTCAGTCCGCTGCTCCAAGAGGTACCTTCAGCTTCCAGCAGTCCTACCAAGGGCTGCTCCACCATGTCTCCCTGCTCGTCAGTCAAAAGCCCAGCTGACGGAGCTGAAGGCAGACCGCCTCCTGCAACCTGCTCTGGCCACTACGGGCCTCCTGATGGTCAGTACCTGTCACCAACCAAACAAACCAGAGACCAGGGGGTCTACCCACCCTTGCTTCCCTCAGACCCGGTGGCCAAGGTGCTCGCAGAGGCCCGCTCTAGGATCAGCCAAGAGGCGACGGGGGAAATGGAGTGTGTTCTGGAGCAGGCCGAGCCGGACGGGAGCCGTGATAGAATGGACGCTGACCAGGTGGTGAGAGACATCGACAAACTATTGCAGGACTGCAGAGGAAGTGAGGCCACTGGAACACTCAGGAAGTGACACAAATGACTGCAAAAAAAAAGAGAGGTAGAGAGAGGAATATAAAGCTATTCTAAAAACTCTCACACCAAAAACTGTCACCAAAATAAAGGAAGAAGGTTAAACGGCTCTTCTGATATGAGCTCTTTTCACTGTATTTGTTGTTGCCGACATTGGACGGACGATGGGAACATTTATTATGTCAGTCATTTGGCGCCAGTGTGGCGTTAGGATCCCCGCCAACAAAAATGAACTGGGTAACAAACATCTGTATTCTGCTGAATTTATAAACTCTTTTTGTTTTGGATTCTTAAGCAAATTGCAGAGGCTTATGCCTCTGGCACCTCGCAAGCTATTATCTAAGTGCCCACCAGCTCATAAGTGTGTTGTTCATGGTCTCTCGTGAAACCCTACATATCTAAGTGTGTAGGTGGATTTCTGTTATGTGTGATGGCCATAGAAACTGAATTAAAAACAAAAAGGACTATTTATGGTCAGACATGACAATCGATGCGAAAACAGTGAAACAAATTTGAAACCGTTTGGGACAGTGAAAGACCGAAATACACAAAACAACCTTATCTCTCTTGACTTAAATATAGGTGTTTAATGTGTGATGGATACTGTATCTGAACATGAAGCGACTGGTTAATCAGGTGTGTGTTCACAGGGATTGGTTCTGGACTCGGAGACGGCAAGAGGGGGGGAGGGGGGGGGCTTAATTGCTACGCTGAAGGGGAATTATTAACAGTGTAACCACGTCTCACCTGTCATTTGTAGCCACATGTGTACGCTGTGTCTGTCTCACGCCTCTATTTAAACATTCATGTTGCTGACTGGTGTAGTTGCATGCACCAAGTGTACACACATTTTACACATGCGCACCACACTTTGCTCATACACGTGCTGACACGCTCACATGCACTGATGCCCCTACAGACACACACACACCTACACACACACACTAATGCTTACACACAACTGGCCATCTGTGTACTTGTCTTATACATGGACATCATCAGCTTTCGGTCCCTTGTGTACAGTGAATTATCATGTGTGTGACTTTGCCTTAAGGCAATCACAGGTTGTATAAAAAGGGACATTTTTTCATCAACTGTGAAAAGATGAAATCTATATGATTATATAGATGACTATATGTATGAATTCATGTATAGTGTCCAAATATTAACTACATATTTATACATTTTATAAGAAAAAAAAATAAATGAGGAATCTCAGCAAAGTGTCCTTGAGTTAAGGTCAAGTGTGGGGTATTAACTCAAAGAACTGCGAAGGACACTGCCATTGTTTCGAAGACAAATATCCAAAAATATAAATAACAATAAATTGTCCCTTCACATTATCACTATACATAATGTCATTATATGTGTAAATGTATCCAATTTAGATGTGTTTACATCAAAAAACTGACATATTTTTATTGATTTTACTGCAATTTCTGTGCATTTGAGCCAAATTGTTATGTGTACAAAAGCTATATTGTGTATTTTATTAAATTAATATATAGTTGTGTTGCAATATACATGGGCTTATATTGTATTTGGCAAACGTTGCCTTAGTAGCTGTCGAACTCTGTGAGTTTGCTTTAGTTTGGGTTTTTGTTGGTGTTTCTTTTCCTCTCTATTCTGCGTCTTTGCAGGCTGGCTTCAGTGCTTTTGAGATGTCGCCTCTTTTTACCCGAAGGTCCAGCTGGATCAAATACAATAACTGTTGAAGCTTAATGAGCCAGCTGATTTAGAATACAATTCAAACCGACAACAAAAAGCAACAACTGCAAGATAACAGTTTGAATATTTTTACTGAGCAGATTTTTACAGGGCAGCTATTTTCTTTAACAATATCTAGTGTGCGTATCTCTTGTGTTCCATATGTTTTTACTTTCTCTTTTTTTTTTCTTCCAAAAAAGAAACCTGCCATATTGAAAGTGGAGTGGTTTCCTTGGTGATCATAAAACTGCCTTACTGTCTCTGCGGAGAGCTTGTTGTATCTGTGGAGCTTGTGACTGCTTATAAAGCCCTGGTCCACCAGAATGTGCATTTTTCTATTTAAGGACCCAAAGAGGTTCTTTTTCAGTAGTCTGTGTTGTTTATGTATGTACTCCTTCTCAATACATGTTAGAAATCTCCTATTTTGCAGTGAAACATCTGAAATTCTATCAAAAGTTACTTTGGATTTGATGTCTTAGCTGTTTAGGTACACGGTTTATATAACCAAGTGTCTTCACATTCAGGCTTTCTTAAAAGAAATGATACAGACATTTATTTTTGAAAATTTTGGCACATTTCGGCCACTCTCTGAAACAAGGGAGGTGCTTTTTCTAATATACTCTGATAGTAAATAAAAAAGCAGAACAGTGGGCTATTAGACTAGATGTGTTTTGGAAAATATGACCGCAATCACCAAATCTATGTTAGATGCAGCCATGAGAGGGAACAGCGACTTGCATTCATACGGCCCCCGGTGTGTTTATGGTAAAGTTTTTCTGAGCTGAGTTGGACTCTCGACAGCAGATATGATGTGTTATATCTCGCAGACATGTCACATCTGAATATTTGGGTATTTCTGTTCTTGCTTCTTTTTCCTAATCGAGATACATGTTTAGACATTCTCCTGTCATTCTGCCATTCTTCTGTATCTGTTGCCTACTTGCCATCTTTTTTCTTTTTCTTTTCTTTTTTCATTCTTCATTTGCTTACTTTTCTTCTCTTCAGCTGTTTGCTTTCTCGCCTCTAAGGGAGCAAAGCAACTGTTAGCTTTTCTCCTCTCTTTCGTCTGCAAAGTATTTGGTTTCGGTTTACCCTTGCTCTTTTCCTGGGAGATGGCAGAGGCTGTTTTTAGAAGAATCGACGGAGGAGTAAAATATTTATGGTTATTTTTAAATGAAACTTTTTCCGCTCTCTCAAATATCTGAATAAATCAACTAAGTCTGACATTCACATCACACAATCAGTTAAATTGTGCTTTTCAAAGTGTGCACTGTGACTGTGATCTTGACAAACATGTTACATTTGTGCACACGCATGCACGCCCACACACACACACACACACACACACACACACTAACACTTGGGCACTTCAGCAGCACACTGCCTTTCACTTAAATGCAACTTCATTTAATTGTTAACCTTAAAAAGGTAATGTGAAGGCCAAAAGAGAGGTCGAAACACTAGCCAAACAAATGTGACACTTTTCTTCATTCTTTTCTATCTCATTGTGCTTAGTCTTCATGCTGGATCAAGCATTCTCTAGTGTGTGTGTGTGTGTGTGTGTGTGTGTGTGCGCACGCTTGATGTGCTTTCATGCCCCTTATTCTTTAACTAAACTATTTCTTTCATATTTAATTTCTGTTACACATGTACTATGTGTTCTCCCCTTTATTTGGGCATCAATTAAAACAAAGTACAGAGGTCAACTCAGGACTGTGTCTTTTGCTCAGTCTGGCTGCCACAAGCAGCCACTGTCACACTTCAGGCACATTTAAAGTGCTGTCCCCTTGAATGGAGGTCCCCTGGCGGAGCCGCTGTCTACCCTCGCAAACTGTGGGCAGGAAATGAGCCGGGTCCAGTGGATGGAAGGTAGTCCTTAAAGCCATCGCCCCCTTCTCTCAGGCTATTTGCTGTCTAATAGAGCGGAGGCTGCTGCTGAGGTCAACACATAGTTGGAGATTGAGCATAATGCAAGGCCTCTCATTATTGTCTAATTACACACTGTTGGCATCACACACTGTTTGCAGTGCGTTACTCAAATCTAGAGTTGGTTATTTTTGCCCACTTGAGACGGTCGGTTTGACCAAGTGATTGGGACTTGTTGAATGTGGTCTCACCGCCTCTGACTGATGCAGGTGCACACAGACTCAGACAGCCACTGCTTCACACACACAGAATCAACATGTCATTTTGGTTAGTTGAAACAAGCACCCAATGTTTGTCAGTGTCGTCCCCTCCCCCCTCCCCCCAAGCCCACACTGATAGCTTAGGGCTCCATGCTACTATGGGCAACTGGTTTAAAGACCAGAGACATTCATTTGTATGGATTATTTCAACTGCTATTGTCTAAAGGCTGTGTTCATTGTGATCTATCTGAAAAAAAGATAAAAAGATCAAATAAAAAAGCAATTACTAATAATGTTTGCTCTTGTCCTTGTATGAGTTGGTTGAGGAATTGCTGGCCATGGCTTTGATTTAATTTCTCTTCTCCTTAGAGATAACCTTGAGCGCCCGTTATTTTTTTTTATTTTTATTTTGTTGTTCTTTCAAGCATCTACACAGCCAAGTTTGCCTTGTCAAATAGGATTGCACTGTTTACTTTCACAGTGGCTGTATAAGATAGAAAATTGGCTTTTTTTTTAAATTGTGCTTTTTGGTTCTAAATGGACATGTACATGCACCTTGCACCCACGCAGACACACTTACAATGTTGCTTTGGGCAACGTATTCTTCATTCATTACATTAGCTCACATTTTCTGCACACTAAAGATAACTGCTCAGGCTGTTTCTCTTGCTTCTGATTGCTCAGAGGCAAATAAATTGGTGCTTGAAATTATGTGTACTAATGTTTCTCAGATAAGATGTTGCACTTCACCCTTCGGCGAGATAAGCATTCTGAGACCAATTTGAAGTCTCTTCAATACTGGCCTGTGGTTAGAGAGACATACTATATGCTCCCCATTTGCTCAGTGAAATCTGCTCTGCTTAATCTGTAATTAATGGCTATTAGGCGTTAGATGCTCAGAGTGGAACATACACTGCAGTGGCCGATGTGACCTCGCTCATGGTGTTTAGTTCCTCATGAAAAATAGTGAATGAACTTTTTGGACTACTTGTGCTTTGGAATGGGTTTTTAATGTCCTTTTCAGTGTTTTCCAATACAAGATGACAGACCATGGAAGCTAATGATACACCATTCCATCATCACTGTTTGATTGCAGAAGTATATATATATATATAGTTGTATGCGCAGTATTGGCATACTGCTGTTTTAGTATTAAAGTTAATTAATTTCCCAGACTGCAGTCCTTCGAGACTCTCATTCAGGACGATCACGTCCTATTTACAGAAAGACTTCCTATATCCTGCGACTGAACAGGTTTTTTTTGCTGCTGAAGAGATTTGTTATACACACTTGGATTTTCAAAATCAACTGTGATGGTAATATCCTTTATGTGTCCAAAAAGTCAGTGCCACAATTTAAACCCATTAAAAGACAAAGAAATTACTTATTTGTGGAATTATTAATTATTTAAAGAGGACTCAATCAAATTTATTTTCATTTCGACCATGGAGGGAACATTTTACCCCATACGGGATTTGGAGGCCATTGGTATGCACCAAGGCTTGTTCTGTTTGTATCTAACGAGTCGCCTCAAGGCAGATATTAATTAAAAAGATAGCCGAGGTTCTCTCCTAAAAAAAAAATTTTTGGAATGCAGCTGCTTCATGCTGCACTGTCTCATTTGGCCTCGTGGTAAGAGTTTCCATTAAGCCTACAGCATACCTGCAAAGAAATACCACGCTGTCCACCTTCAGTAGTCTGAATATAACAGATCACACAACTCGAATACATTAATGGTATGGTCGACTGCGTGGTGGGGGAAGAGCATCCTAAATACATAGCAATCAGTCGATTTTTACATGACTGGCAAAACAACAGATTTAAGCAATAGAAACAAAAGATTATGATTATTATACATCATGTACGTTAATTAATAAAAAATGACCTAAAGGAAGACAACTTGCATACAGTTCTGATGGATACTTTAATCCACATTAAGTTGTTTAGTCGTAGGCAAAGGGAATTTGATTTATTTTAGCGTGACACTACATACTTAATACATATTTTAGCATTTTTATCAAGGTCCTTGATCAAAATAACAGTCCCAATGAGATTTAGTTGAGTATTGTTGAGCTCGCTTGATGGGAAAATGAAGAGTAGATCTTTTCAGCACAAAGAGAAGGTATTCATCATATTCTAGTTAAGGACAAGGGTTCTCCCTCTATTTGTGGTAGTGTTCAAGAAGGTAGGCACATTGAAAACATGCGTATGGTCGTGTCAAAGAGACATAAGACACACGGAAGTTGGAAATATGAACGTACATCTCACAAAAAGATTCAGGAGTCACGCGTGACGATTTTGATTTGATGCAAAACCCCCCAATCCAACCTCCAACCCACACACTTTACATCAAACAGAGGAAGAAATGATGGCACATCATTTCAATAATGCCTACATTATCATGCATGGCACTGTGAATGTGGCATAGGGATAAGAACATGTTTGCCTCTTTATGTTAATGTGCATCCAGACTCGATTGAGAGAGAGCTATCCTTCCGCCCTTGTATTGACTGGGAACCGTTGTTGCATGTTGAATGCTTTTAAAGGACATTTGAAGACACAATAAGCATGTTCTCGTTACCTTGAACCATTCAACACAGGTGTGACTGCACCTCAGATTGCCCTTTCACATACAAGCCCTCCTGCAGTCACTTTGAAGAGATGCAACGTGTTAACGATTCCAGGAGCTGAATAGAAAGCACCAAAAATAATGTTTCCAGACCACTTATGTGGAGGAACAGTTCACATCATGAGGGTGAGTGCTCGATTAAAACTTAATATGAAGAAGACAGTGAATTTAATCAGTTAGATTAGAAAGGCAACGTGCATGGATGACTGACACTGCTAAACTGATCACGATTAAAGGTTCAAGAAGCGATGAACGGTAAAAGGAGAGAGGCTTGAGAAAGAAAACATCGGAGAGACACAAAGCACAGTGCCCGCTGCTAGCTAACAAATAACTTATGATGAAGTATTTTTATATTTTGTGTGAACAAACTAATGACAAAGAGTCAAATTCAAAACACTTGGTGTAAGCGATAAGCATCCAGGCTTATGAACAATATCAGGAGAGAAAATGTCGTGGTGGCTGGGCAGGAGAGTTGATAATGAACTAAATAAATAAATAATGAACACAAATAGAGAAACTAATTTGTATATTTATTAATTTACAGCACATGATGCTCCTATTTTATCTTTACCAACTATTTTCAACTGTAACAAATATGTTTTATTACATTTCTCTTGTGAGCAGAATTATCTAATTTGAAGAGGTGGATTTATGCGTATCAATTTACTCAGGGATTTAAAGATTAGGGATATGTATTGATATATTCTACAGTCTCTAGTTAACCACCATTTTGTCGGTAACCAATTTCACTGTTGCATTCTGATTTGTAAAATAATTATATAACGATAAATGGAATACATATTTTTTTAATGTGGTACAATTGGCTTTAAAAACAAATGTCATTACAAATTTCACTGTATAGCACTCCATAAAAAAAGTAATAGTTTAGTATACTATAAACATTTTAAAAAAGTCATACAATTGTATATTCCAGGAGTATTAAATAAAAATTCAATGAAGTCCAGAAAGAGAGAATTTCCTCATACATCGGTCCAGAATATCACAATAATGTCTAACTTGATTTTGTCCCATATATCGAAGCCTAGCAGTTCTATGAAAGTATGTATAAAGTCAACAACTGACTTACAGATCAAATAAAGAAAGTTCAATTGAATAATATCTCAACAATATTTATTGACAGTTTTCAAATTGAACTGGATGAATTGTAAATAATGCATAGTCAAGTAAAATATGGGCGGCATAACAGAACACTTTTGAGACGCATGTATCTTTATATAAATAAATACATATTTTTATTCAGTTCATTCAAGTGAGGTCACCAATAAAAAAAGATTAAAAAAGAGACAACATATTATTTTCATCTTCTAATATGAGAAATATGTGTGCAGGAATTGTATCTGTGGTTATGGAAACCACTTGTTTCAGCTCTATTGTCCTCTCTATTATCATTGTTGGACGGGGAATTCATGTCTTGGGATTCTGATCGTTTTTTGTTATCTGCCTTCATTTCAGATTTGAGTATTGTACGTTTGCTGTATTTGGTCGGCGTGTTTCCTGGACCGCTGAACAAGTGCTGCAAAGGCTGAAAAGAAATGCGCCAGTTAAACTAGAAGCTCTGCGTTCTCAATTAATCTTTTGGCTCCGATATGACGGCGCCTTGGTCCGGACTATTTTTATTTCTTTTACTGACATACTATACTCTGCAGTTTTCATGACTTTTTTGACTCAATATACAACTGTGTATGTGACTTTTTTTTTCATTATTCTGCAATGTTGTTTTCTTTTTACATACTATACAATTACATTTGACATTTTTCTTTGAACCGACTATACATGACTTTTTTTCCCGATTCCCCATTACATTACTTTATATGACTTTGTTTGAACAACTACAGTATACTATGATGTTTATATTACTTTTCTGGACCTCCTATACAATTACTTTGTTCTGCATCATTTCAAAAACTTATACTCTGACTTTTTTAATGCTTTTTCACGAAAAACAGTGAGATCATTTTCATTTTTTTTAATGACTTTTTGAACTCATTCCAACTCATTCATGCTTCTTCATCTGCTTCCTTATCCAAATTGGAGCTAGCCATCCAGTTTAGAATCAGCCTTTCCAAAACCAGCATTCACACCACATGTTTGTGATTGCCTTTTCTATTCATGATTTGTAATTGTGTAGACATCATGATAATTTTAATTCAGTTTACCTGCTATAAGTTGTTTCAACATAAAAGTGATTGTATTGTTAGCCTTTGATGACTTGTCACTGAGACCATCCCAGAGAGAGCATGTGAAAGAGAAGACAGATACCTTAATGGCTGTACAATAATAACAGGATGTGATTTGGATGGAGGGAACAGGAAGGTCAATATTACAGTAACAGAATCTGACCTCGGGGACACATTTTCGTACATGGAACCTGTTTTTCTTTGGCATAGCTGCACCATTGATCCCATCATATCAATTAGCTATGCGATCATTAACTGAGTGATACCACAATGTCATTATGACAATGTTCTTTGAGCTATATCCTGAGCTACCCATTTTGTCTACTCTATATATCAAATCATTTGAAAAGGGAAGCGTGTGAAAGTCTGATATTTGTAAAGTCATGTTAAGGTCAGGCCATAAAGCAGAGTTTGACAACTTTGCATGACATAATCTCCAATTGAAAGATTAATTATCCAATCTGAGTTCAATGCAACCCAATATAAATAGTGTGATGTGTTATGTTAAAATAATGTTCACTCATATCAGTATGCATGCAAAAATGTGAACACACACACACACACACACAGGCAGACACGCACCCCACAATCACCAATTACCTTTGGTGCATGATAAATCTCATGATAGGAAAAGTAAATTAGAGGGGCAGATAATTGAATTTACCTTAATAGCTTGTGCTCTTTATCTGCCATATTGACTCTCTTTGTTAAAATAAGAACATAAATTACATTTCCAAGCAATTATGTGTTTCAGTGCCAGGAGTTCTGTCTGTTTGGGTTTCACATCCTCAGCGTGGCTGTCGTCTGATTGTGTCCAGTGTGGTATCACAACATTAGACAAGGATCCATTGATCAGAGATGTTTTTGTAGATAATTTACTTACATATTATTATATACAAGTTTTTCTTACAAAAGACAGAATTTGCGACCTTTAAAAAAGAAACAAAACAAATACGCCTTATCGTCTCAATAAACACTAATACGGTTATCCAAAGAAAATAATGCACGTTCAAAGTTGTTGACGTTTTTCAGAAAAAATCACAAGCATTAAATATTCCTTTTATTCCCCTAGTTCTTACACTCTATATATACACACACACACACACAATTTTAAAACCTTTTGAACGAGCTTAGAAATCAAAGGATTTAGTTCGTTGTAGCTCATTAAAGGTTTGCATTTTTGAGAAGGGTTGAACACAGTGTTTAAGGTGAAAGTGAAGACATTTTCTATCAGCTGTAGTGAAGTTATGACGGCTCATAGAGAGTCTACTTGACTAAAGAATGCCTCTACCAGAATAACACTTCACTTTGGGGCTAAAGACTTTGGCTTTGAGAGTCAATTGATCACAACGAAAGTCTGTGAGATATTTGTCTCTTGGCACCTTTTCAAAGACTCAGTCTTGGGTGCACCAAACATTTGTGTACAATGTAGAGCGACGGCAACTGGCAGCTTTTAGTCAGATCAAAGACTTGTGCCTCTGCCTTCATCCCTTTGTTGTAAAAGTTCATGTGTTTCCAGTATGAACGCAGCAGTGGGTATCATGTAGGGATGTCGGGCCCCAGAACTCAGAGACATGGCTGACAAAGGCGATTAAAGCGTCAGACAGTATGCCTGCATGTGATTAGACCATCCGTTCGAGCTTTGAAACCCTACCACCACCCCCAACAGTTTCCCAAACGTATGAACTTAAACACTAGAGAAACAGTAATACGCAGTCCACATCAATGAGGAGTGAGGAATGGAACGATCAAATGGGAATCAGCAAGGGAAAAACAAACAAAGAGTTGCTAAATAATCTGAGCGACATACATAGGCCTTTTTCCTCGGCTAATGGCTAGTGCAAATAGAATGGGCCTTGAGGGATTTAAAGTGCTGCGGCTGACAGTTAAAGCAGTCTAAAGCTGATCTACAACAAAGTGAGAATGTGATGCATCTGCAAAGCACCAACCTAGACAGGAAGAGAGGGTGTAAATAACAGGCACTCCCCAGAGACGTGTGCCACATAACACAAAGACTCCCTGGTTTGGGTGTTTGATTTGTTTGAATGCTATCTGACATTTACCTAACCAGCTTCAGGGATATTATCTTTAAGGAATCTCAATTTGGCTCAACAATGGTACAAGCTCTCGGTCTTTCTCCAATTGAGTTGCCACTGCACAAATCGGTACTACGTATAATACATTGGTATTAAAGTATATGTTGCTTTGGACCACACAGACTATTACAGCAAGTGATGAGAGTGTATGTGCAACTGTGTGTGTGTGTGTGTGTGTTTTAAATCTGGGCTATTGATACAGCTCATATTACAGCCCAGTGCACATCTGAACACCCTGTTTCCAAGTGTCAGTTGAGTGGCATGAAGGACAGGGACAGTGCTGGCTCAGATGTGTGACACAATGCGCCTGACACAAGTTCACAGTAAGGTGTCACAACGTAGATCAAATAACGCCAAATGGTCAGGTCGAATGACTGTTTTTGGAAAGTCAGTTTGAGATTTTATTTGATTGAGTTATCAATGCATCGATCAACTGACTGCTCAACATAATTATGCTATTGATGAAATCATTGATTTACTTCTCACCAGCATCATGCACCAAAGGTGTCCAATGAGACATATCCATATCAGAACTGGAATGGATGTTAATTCAAAAAGCAAGGAGTAGAAAATGCTTAAATGCTAAAAAAGATAAGCTGCAGCGTAACATTAGTAGTTCTGTCGCAAAACATCTGGCCGTAATGATCACTAGTACATGCAAACTGGAACGCCAAAGCCCGACAAAGAGAGATACAAGGATTGTTCAGTTTACTGTTCAGGCAGGTTCAAAACCAGGAGATCAGTCACTCAGGCAAACAAATCCAAAAGGGGCAGGCAGAAAATCCAAAGTCCAAACGGGCAAAGAGGGTTGAAACGGGCAGATCAGATTCAGAAACTAGAAATACACTGAAGAACTTCTAAGTAACACACAAGACAATTTGGCAGAGACCAAGTGCAAGTGGACCGATATAATTACTGGCTTGCAGGGGAAATGGGCGTGGAAGACCAGGTGAGGGGAACGAGTGATTGAGTTAGTAAACAAAACAAAAAGTAATGCAATTTGACACTGGGAAGGTTTGGTGGGTGATTTGCATTAATGAAGTTTACAATATTGTAACCCTAATTATATGAGCACAAGCAAAGCCCTCGACTGGACTATACGGGTGCCCCCTTGGTGCGGACTCCGTCTGTGTTAATAGAACTTGGGTTACAGTATAATGTCCCTTGTTTTAACCCACACAGGCTCCGCCCTGTACTGGACTCTATGGGTACAGTGGGTGGATGAAAGCACAGCCTGCCACGACATAACTTCAACCCAAGTACACTGACCCTACCCGACTTAACGTTATTCCCAACAGCCCACCTACTTCTTTATAACCTAAGTGGCTACAGTGAGAAGTAGGTGGCCTCAGGCAACCCAAGTAGAATATAACTGATCTGGGGAAAGTAATGGCACAACCTTGTAGGGGTTAAAAGGACAAGCGATAGACACCCTGCACACCACATCACCCGGGTCATCAAAGAGCACGAGGAAATGTTGTTGTATCATGCCCAAGGGGGGGGGGGGTGGTCAGGCGCAACACAAACAACACACAACCACCCTTTTCACCAGTCCTGTGTAATTCCAGCGAGCACAGACCCTGAAAAAGAGCTCAACGTGTCCAAGAGATCAAATGGTATGAACAGACAAGTCGTTAACCATGCCGCTGTACATTTGCCCTTGACACTCACCCAACCAAACAAAGCCACTCCCACTGTCATGCTGCCTGTAGAGTGCTCAGCTGTTCGGTGTGTCTAATGCCACCTTGTGATTAACATAACATGCCAACGCCCAAACTTTGCCTCCCTGTCCTCCACATGGGTTGGAAGACAAAAGACATCCTGCCATTGACCTGAAAGAACTCCTTAAGTTCTTGGGGACATAGGCTTGATTTGGTCTCAGTGTTGCCCGCAACTGTCACCACGAGGTGAAAGTGCCATAAACTTGTGTGCCGCAGAGCTTATTTTCTGCAATATGCCAAAATCTAATAAAAAAATCTGAGCAGGAGAAGAGGTTCCTGAACGCATCACTGCTGGGCTGGCTTGAAAAGCTGCAGAAGACCACACTCAGTGGTGCAGGGATGACATACTTTTGTCGGGTCACCCCCTGGAAGTTAACATTACATTGGTTCTCTCTACAACAAGGAATTCATTAGTTCAGTTAATAATAAGATAAGATAATCTTCACAATCTTCAAAACAATTACTAATACAATCAAAGTAACAAACAGCACCACAAACACAACAGAGGTTGTGAAGGCCGACTAGTTGGCGTGATGGTGTTTTGTGGTCTAAGTTGGCCACTTGTTAGCAACCGCCCTTTTAAAGACATTTAAAAGCTTCAAAATCCACAAGAGGCGTTAACCTGTGGATTTTAGATGGTATGACTAAACAATAGCAATCTTGAACTTAGAACTTCAGGCAAGTCACCAAAATCCCATTCAGAAAAAAACATTAACTTTGAAACGAGGGTTCAAAGGTGCCCCGCTATGTTAGTGGCGGGGGGGGGGGGGGGGAGTTGTACTTATATCCAACTGGTTCTGCCCCTGCTGCAGTGCCCCTCAAAGGCTTGATAACAGTGGATTTAGTTGCGTGACGCCACCCATTGGTTTGTGGACTGTTGTTTTGGAGCCTTGAGTTCAGTGTTTTGGTCGTCGCCCATTTACTGAGGTAATAAATCAAGTGAGAAGTCATTTTCTCATAGACTTCCATGCAATTGGACTTCTTTTTGAACACACTGATGTTTCTGTGAAATCACGGCTATTCAGTGACACCTGAACGATATTGTTGTAAAATTCAGACAGTATAGTTTAAAGAGATTCATATCAAATTTTCTCAAACATTAAAATACCGGAAGTGAACTCACTAGTGCTGTATCAAATATATATATTTTTATCTAAAGCTTTTCCTGAGGTTTTTGAAAGAAGCTTTGCATTTTTCTCGTCATATGTTATATGATGTGATGAATTAATAGTGCAATAAGATGGCTGCTAGACTTTCTAGTTAATACAGATTTTGTTTTTTTTAAGGCTGAATGCCAACACATAGATTGAAGCCAAGTTAATGAATAAATGAGAATGAAGGTGGACTATTGCAAGCAAAGTTTCTGTGAGTTGTTAGTAATAATAATAATATGATTGTCAAAGTTATGAATGAAGCTTCGTACTATTCAATACAGCCCTAATACAGCTACAGCCGCCCTGAGGGAGCGTGGTCGTCCCGTAACCACAAGGTACCCGGTTCTACCCCCGTTCTCCTCATAGTTGCATGTTGAAGTATCCTTGAGCAAGACACTGAACCCCCAGTTGCTCCCCGGGCGCTTCACTGCAGCCCACTGCTCCTTAATAACTAAGGAGGGTCAAATGCAGAGAAGAATTTCCCCACCGTGGGATTAATAAAGGATACATAAAAAAAAGAAGCTTTTAATCACTCCAAAAAAATATTTAAAAAATGCTGCATGTAGCGGGGAGGGAAAAGGACATGACGTCACTTGGGAAATCCACTTGACAAGAGAATGGGATTTTTATTTTTTTTCAGTTGGAACATTCTCTTCTTTCCGGTTTTTTTTCAGGTTTCAGGCTGAGAAACAGCTGATTAAATGTTCAAATACTAAACCTACTAAAGGTTAGTTACAACAGATAGTCTTGCAAGTTCCAGGCACTGTTATATAACAAGGCATGAACATCTCATATTTTTAATAAGCTTTAAGCAGAGTAGAGTCTGCTTCAGTTCACACTTGGTGTCAGCAAGCTGAAAACAAACCTACCATTTAAACCCACTTAGTGGTTTAAGGGGGTACATAGTAAAATCCTATCATCATGATTTAAGCAGTTTGTTGCCATCTTGCACCGACAGTTATCAAGTCAGCTTTTATCGCTGCAACGTCACGGTGATGTAGCGACAATCCTGTAAAATGAAGGGACCAACACTGGACTGTAGGATTCCTGAACCATTCTATGGTGCTAATGAATGGACACAGTGCTACGCCAGTGGCTCTGATTCACACATATTAGTGTTATTTTTTTCATCCCACTGCCTGCAGGGCAGAAATGATGGTGTGCGTTTTAGTACGATTGTCTGGTGTTAAGATTTATGGCAGTGAGCATTATCTTTATGCGCATTTAATATGTGAACATGTTTAAAATATGACATATGGTACTGGTGCTTAATGTCTTAATCTACTTAATGACATGTGCTTTGCATGTTTACATTCATTTGAAATAGTGAATATACAAGGGTTTAATTGTATCTATGTTTTTGCTATGTAAAGGTTTTTCATCTTAATAGCTAATTGGCTTATTGATTAACTGCCTTATGACTGATTAAGAAAACTAAACTGCCGAACCTACCAAAATATAAGGAGGAAAAGGAAAGGTTATTGGGTCATTGAGTTGAATCCAGTTAAACATATTTAGGTAGATGCATCAATCTCTTTTAAATGGAAAAGCTGCACATATTCTTGGAAAATAACGTGACACTGGGCGACCATAAAGTGTTCGAGTCAAATTCAACAAGACTTAATGGCGACCGGATTGGGGGAGGGGGGAGGGGAATGTTGTGTTAATTGTTTTAATCCAAAATTTGTTTCCATTTTTAACTGAGTGAAACAAAATCAACTTATTAACAGCACCAATAGTTTCCACTTAAAGCACAAAAAACATGTCACAAAGGCAACAATTTGTCTTTATTAAGCAACCATTTAAATATTCAAACTACCATGAAATAGATATTATGTTTTCAGGATCTTAGATAGAAACGTTATGCATGAGGCTAGTGGAACAACAGCTTCCCGAGATTGGTCATCTACACCAAGATAACTTTAGTGACAACAAGTGAGTTTTATTGTAATAAGAACACCGATCATAGACGTGTCTTATGGAAAATGATGGATAACCAAGGAAAAATGGCAGAAAGATACATCAAAGTCGACAATATGACACACTGCTAAAGGCACATAAACAACCTTTAAGGTGCAACAAACCAATGATAAAAAAAGAAATCAAATAAAAGTGAACAAAAATGCATATATTTGTAATTATAGGGTTGTCCATTTCATCACCTCCAAAGTCATCTTTACATGGAAAAAGCCAGATGGCTTAGCCCTGATGTACATGAACCGTTAAATTTCAAAAGGTTGAGATGGTGCCACGGGTGGCAAAGCTGCATCTGGCATGGCATCGAGAGGCCTGTGTGGTATCTAGACCACATCCATTCCTGATGGCATCATTCAGGGCCATCGGGGCACAAACTGATGCCCACTGATGAGTGGCAAGGTCATATGAAGAACCACCCATGCCTACTAAATATCATGAGGGGATACTGATTATTAAAATCAGGAATACAAAACATAAAAAACTATATATTAACCTAATTCATTTTTTATATGTATTGATATGTGAGCCCAGGATGTACTATCCTTTTGTTGTTGTTGCATGGAGTAATCTGGTGTTGGGTGTGCTTTTTTCTCCGATTACTAAAATACTGATTTCTGTAAGCATATGTGCAAGTCAAATGCACACAATACGATGACTGAATAACTCAGTAAATATCAAAAAGAATTCAGATGAAAAAAGATTTACTCGACATATTTGGTCTCCCCAGTATTCTACAAGTGACGTCATCGGTCCTTCTGTTATATCCCACTGGACCACACTCATATGTTCCATGGCAGTTGGTCCTGGGGTGAACATGTTATGTTTTAGGTTTTTATTTTATTTAGTATTTTAATCACACAATGTAGTATGCATTCCCTTAGTATGCCTTGAAGATATGACACGGCTTTGAAAATGTACATTTTGAAAATTCTAAAGATA
Source organism: Cyclopterus lumpus (assembly GCF_009769545.1). NCBI lineage: Eukaryota > Metazoa > Chordata > Actinopteri > Perciformes > Cyclopteridae > Cyclopterus > Cyclopterus lumpus. The sequence continues at coordinate 10,398,441 of NC_046968.1, read as the reverse complement.
TGCCAAACACAATCCCTGCTACATAGAATATATCATATAATACAGTCTGGGAATGCATGCAGATGATTGATTACACAAAATCTCAATGCTCTAAGCACGACAGAATTATATTCACCCTCATTGTATTGAGGTGGTAGCATAATTCTCACTGGCAGAGATTGGCAAAAAACAACCACAACTATCTGAAAAGGCTTGATACCAATTGAAAAAGCTGGGAAAACATGTATAATTGTGATTTGGTGAATGGTGAATTGACGTCAGTTACAGATACAATCATGCACATCTCTTCTATTGAACCACATGTTTGGCACATTAAACAGAGTACAAGTTGCTGTGAGGAAAACAAGACTTGGAGAGCCGACAGCACTCAACAGACGTCTGCTTGTTGTCACACATAGGTAATGTAGGTCAGGATAAGTAGACTGGCGAGTACAAAGAAGAGCACTCAGAACCAACCCTCTAAAAATTGTTCATGAATACTGCAGGGTGACGCTTTGTCTTGCTGCACTGAACCTACCCTCACTTACAAGACAGCTGTGCTTTGGCAATGTGCTTTCCAGCCGTACACGGCACACGACTTGACAGGCCCACACAGTTCTGATGTATTGTTTTAATGTTTAAATACCTTTACTGCCATGCTAAAAAACATAGTGATGTACTTTCCCACAAGCTCAATGAAGGAAATTGAGGATGTGAAGCTTATGTGGAGATATAAAGTTTGAATATAACTGCACAGGCCTACAAATCTGATGTCTTTACTTGTAGAATTGCAGCATTTACCGTCATTATTTATCTAGTTTGCACAGCTGACAGCGTAAAGCTTTGCATATACAGAACGGCTCTGCGGTGGATGTGATGATTTTGTGCTAAGCTCTTTAAGGTCAGAGGCGTTTCAAATAGTAGAGCAGGTGAATCACTCACCAGACACACCTGATTAAAATTAAACCTCTCCGCGGTAGATGTTGGTTCGCTAGAAAAGATGTAATTTAGGAAGAAAAAAAAAAGTCTGCTTTTGACAGGTGAATGTTGGGGGGGGGGGGGTTGCATGTCAGCATGGAGCCTGACACTTGTTTACATAGTAAGTTCAAAGCTGTCCGGCTTACAACCTGATAGAGCTGCTTATTTGGATGAAAAGTAAAACCCTGTAAAAAAACTTTATTTGCATAAAACCTTTGATTTAACACAGATGAGTGCACAGCAGAAAGAAACAGCCGCTTTGTTGAGATTAAAAGAGTTTATTTGTCACATTATTCAGAATTACCTGTGTTGGTGTCAGGTGTATATGCAACAGGAGCAGAGAGGAAGGCATGGGGAGAGGAAAGGTGAAAGAAGCACAGCGAGGGAGAAACTATGTTGGGTAGATCAGAAAAAAGGAAAACAGGAGGAAAGGAAGAAAGAGATCAGTCATTCGCAAACATGTTGCCTCATAAAGGTGCTCCGTCTCCTCCTCCTGGTGATAATAAATAGCTTTGCACACTGAGCCAGAGGAGAGAGGAAAAGCTCCCTTTGCTCATGCTTCCTACTTCCTAGGAGGGCTTGACAGTCGGAGAGGCCCCAGAGCAGCTCTGTTGGACTGATCCTCTTCTCCCCTCAGTGTGGTGGCTGGAAAAATGTCTGCTATGACAGCTGGAGGTCTGTTGTGATGAAGGAGGCCTGTGGAGTCAGATAAACTGCCAACTAGTGTCTGCTTTTTAGGGGACAGGGATCTGTGATGCAGGCATGCTTGCAAAAACCCTGAACTAGACCAAGATGGAGCCAAAAGGTAAAGTTGAGAGAGAGAGAGAGAGAGAGAGAGAGAGGGCATATAATCAAACAGTCTTCCTCACAAGTCCCAACGCTTGTTTCTCTCTTTGGCGTTTTGTTCTCGAACAGATGCTTCGACAGATGAACAGCGTGACATTGAAAAGGTCGAACTATGTCGGCCCCTCTGTAAAAAATAACCAACAAAAAAATGGTCCAAACTTATGACCAACATGGCTAACTACCAATGTAGTGATCATCATTATCATGTGTCGACAGGATGTTTTTTTGTTTGTAGCAAGAGGGAAGAAAAATATCTGGATGTGTCCTGGACCAAATTAAGTTCTCCTTTGTGCAACTACAATCCAATTTTCCCTTACTGGTACTCACTGCTGAGTCGGTCATCACTTCCCAATTCTTACAGGCGAGACCTTTCCCTCCACCTGACTTTTTGTCCCACTTTTGTCAATAGAGCAGCCGGCATAGAACAAGAGTTCCATAAGAGTTCTCTGCTCTGGCTTTTTTGCTGGATATGTTTTTTGTTTGCTTCCGTCTAGAGCTCTGCCTGCTATTGTGGAGAATTAGGCTGGTACAGTAGTAAACTAATGAAGTTATGCACCTCATTGTTGGCGATACAAGCTCAAGCTATTCCTTCCTACTCCTTTTCGTTAGTTTTTTTTGTCTCTGCTCCTCTTGACTTCCCACCCTTTTGCTAACTTTTAACGTCTCTCATTTCTCTCCCCTTTCTCTGCCTTCATAAGCCCTCTTTTCATACAACTATACAACCGTGTCTTGCTCTGCTTCATGCATTTCAGTGTTTTGCTGAAATTAGAGTCACATTCTGCCTCTTATCCAAATATAAGTATGTGACAAGCCTCCGCATTTAGTTGTCAGTCAAAACTACAAGCCTCCACTCATCATCATCGTGTCATAGGTGTTGATGAGAAGAAAAAAAAAGACTGCAACCACTATTCTCATATGAACATTCGGGAACGGCTCAGCGGCCCCATCAATCCCGCCTCCACCAGCCTGACAGAGCCGTAATAACACGAACCGCTGTGACTTTCAAATGCAAAATGAATGTAAATTAGTAGTCAGCTCACAGTCCTCTGCCATTTTCACAATGATAAAAAAAAATAAAAAAAAATGAGGTTAGCTGATGTAATGAATAATAAACCTACTTTCATGGTTACAGTGTATTTCCAGAGACACATTTCCAAGGAGAACTCAGTGGGGTTTTTTTGTACAATAAAACAGGATTTTATAATGTTGACTTCATACCAAATGATGCAGATGGAGAAGTTAATGTCAAAGGTATTTTCACACACACACACACACACAGAGCTACAGCACGCAGTTGAAGAGTCTGACACCCACTCAGGGTTTTACACTCACACTTGGCTCGTACCATTACATGTTTGTATATTTTATTCTCTGCTGACAACGATGCAGCTCCCCTGGAACCACTGACGGTCCAGTGCCTTGCTCAACCGAACTTTGATGGTAGCTGTTGAGGGTGGTATTCACTCAGTCCAGAACTGGCACGTCTTCAGTCAGAAGGCTGTTTCTCTCACCTCCAGGCTACCACTGGAGTCAAGTGTGCATGATCTCAGAAAACTATCAAAGCTCTTTCTGAAAATGTTTCAATTTGTTTCGAGGCAGGATGCCGAGTGATTGCAGATCGGCATCGAGTACGCCTCACAATAGAGACCTGTTAGTTTGAATTGTGTTGTTGCTTTATTGAATCTTGTACGATTTTGTTCCTTTTCTTCTATTCCTGTCTTGTTTTTCCCCCCGCTGCAACATCTTTTTCAAACTGTCTTATTTGTTGTGATGTAGGGCTATTTAAAATCACTGAACTTGAACATGCCATCATCTATAAATAGTTTTCTAATGGTTTCTCTATCGCTTCAGAAACAGGCTATGAGCACATGCTAAACGTATTCTGCTCAGGGGCTGTCCTTGGGTTATTTTATCAGTAGTGGCTTTCATAAGCCCACTCTGTCACCGCAGAAGAAGGCCAATTGTGGTTTCCAATGTTTCAGCAGCACTGGCTATTACTATTGCTACGCTGCAGTGTCTCTAAACATTTGTGACCTTGTTAAAATTGACTATACATAATAGGATATATTGAAGTAGTAAATGATCTTAGCACGACCAATCTATATTCTTTTTTATGATTTGTTCTATTGGACATTTTCCAAATTGCACAAAAAGACCATATTTTCCACACCGATTTCATGTTCCAACTCAAAATAGTGTTTCAGTTTCCTCCTGCAAGAGGACAATCACCACAGATGTTTACAGGAAATGGGCTTCTCGTGAGGCAAGGGAAGCTTACTTTATACTTCCTGTAGTTGACAGTGAAAAGATAACCGTCACAATTTCAAAAGAGCTGCGGATTGTGCTTCAGGTCAAATAGACACTGTATACATACATACAATAAATCCCTAACATATATATCAATAATTGAAAAAAAAAAACTTTGAGCAAGGCACATAATCTGCTCTGTGCTTTACTGTAAATTGCTAACAATATGTGGATATCATCAGCTGATTTTCTATTTCTGTATTTGTTCATTTCTTTTTGTGGAGGCGGACGGGGATCCTAAAATTAGCCCATTGTTTTCAAGCTAACAATGGACCAAAGTGACTGCATGTGTTTGTCCACTGCAATCACTGCCAGGCTGCTGCATTCCTTAACTGCAGTAATGCATCCAGCTCTCCTTTTTATAGCAGGATGATGTCACATACAAGGCTACGGCTGGTCAGGAACGATCCCACAAACATGACAAACTCAACATCCCGCTGCCTCCACTGTCAGTAGATGCTATTAAATAAGCAGTGGGCTAGTGTAAGCAGGGACAGCACCCTTCAACTGGAAGGCCTAGTTTCAGGAGCATGTGACTGCTAGCATCCAACTTGTTTAAATGTCTTTAAGCCCGGTAGTGCACCAATAGTCCTTACCGACTCCACAGGAGCTGCTCAATAGCAGAACCTCTCTGACCTGCCTGTGCAGGCAGGAAAAAAAGAAAAAAGAAAAGACTTACCTCTTTTACAGATTAGTCTAATGTGACTGATGGTATGAAGAAACGTGTCACTGTTGAGATCAAATTTAGTCAACCTAACATTAATGTATGTTTTAGAGACACCATGGCTCAGCATGACGGTTCAACATATCCATCACCGTTTATCATCTGCACAGCAGTAAACTAAGCCTGCTTCAGAGGTCAAAACAAGGTGCAAGTCGGTGCTAAAGGATTAGCCACCATGTTGGTACCTTTTGAATATATTCAACGTTGAATCCTAACAACATCTGCCAGTAATACTAAGTGAACCATCATTGATGCTAAATATTGTTAGGCATGTGCTGCTACTATGAGCTAGGGGAAAGGGGTATTTGTGGGAAGCTTGCCAAATGTGATTTCAGAAAGAAATTTCCCATGCCAATTCTTGGGGTGTGCACAACATGTTGCTGCAGATGGATCAAGTTGCAATGGTGAAATGGAAACACTGTACTGACCTCCATTTTGCAATGTTTTCCGTCATTGAGCATCTATGTTTTTAAATCTATTTTTGATACACTGTACCGTCTTTGTGCCAAATATCTAAACCTTTGAATCCATTTCAGCAACCTTGGTTTCTTTTTCTATTACGGTGAATTAAATTAGCTACAGTATATTTTTAGTATAACCAACCCGTCTCCCCTGTGAATCTGTATTTTATCCTTTGTTGTGCAGGCTTATTCCCTGTGTTCCTAAGTTCTACTTTTAGTATGAATGTACAAAGTCATAGTATAGTACAGTTCTGACAGTGTGTTTTTTAATAGCAAGAGGAGAATATTGCAAGTTGCTGTGGGATTTCACCGCGAGTGACATAGTTGTGTTATGTAAAACCAAACGGTGCTGAAATAATTGACAACCTTGTTAGAATGATGGGAACCAACTTTTTTCTTCCTTTCACACACTCATGTTACGGTAGCTGAAAAAGGTCTTAAATATACACATTTCAACTGTTTATTCAATCTAAATACAATACATGCATCATATACATGAAATTATTTGGCGAGAATCCACCACTTGTCCTCATGTTTCTTCGTTGATTCGATGCGGCATCCCATTAGTTAATCATATCTTTGTTGTTACTTACCATACCCACCATGTGTTTCTGAGGCCAAAGGAGGAGGCGTCCAACCATGTCCTCTATTTATACAATAAATGGTGTCAGTTATGACATCATGGGGTTAGACCAAGTAGATTATCGGGTATTGATTTAGGTTTAATCTGATGTGTTAGCATGTGTGAAATGTAAATATGATGTAAGACTATTTAAAAGTGTTCTACCTGAAGTTAAGGTTTGAGTCGATAGCCTTTGTGGCTAAGCATATGTAAGGGAAGGAATTGTTTTACCTGCACTCATGGTGCAAAGTAGATTACTCCTGCTGATTGGAGCCTGTATTTAACCTGATGCCTTTGGCTGTTACGGGGGAAAGGGAACATTACTGTGTAGCTGTGAGGTTATGGTAGGTTACCTTTATTCAGTTCAGTTAAACTTTTTGTTTAATTTGTTTGTATTGTTTAGTTCACGTGTAGCAGAGCTTTTATGTAAATAAACACCTTTGGTTTTCTACAAAATATCTCATGACTGCTTCCTACCACTTTTCAAAGCCACTCTGGTCAGGCTTCAACACAGATGATCTTTTTTTATTTCAATATCAATAGTAGTAGTGGGTACATTTGCTGCATGGATTGAACTTTCAGATCTGGAATTACTACTACCAGGTCGAAGGTTGCCGTTTTTTCAGATAAATAATTGTCTCAATATTCTGTTTGCTGAGCAGATAAGCAGCTGATAGAAAGGTTGCCCAGCTGTGAGCAGTCATACTTTGGCTTCAGCGTCGCCCCTCTGGCTTTAGACAACGTGTGGCTGTTCAGAGTGCAGCTGCCAAACTCTTGAGCAAGAACAGCTGTAAGCAGCTTCAAAGTAATCGGATTTTGGCATGAGATGGGTAAAGGGCAAGTGGTTCAGGTGATACACATTTTCAAATGAACTCCTCCCATATTTACTGACAAATGCCCAATTATAGGTGTCAAAATCCCCAAACCAGACTTTAATTTATGAAGATAACAAACAGCACAGTACAAGTTAATCATTACTCAATACAAATATAATGTGCATTAATTATAAAAATAATACTTCACATTTACTTTGGCTGTTCAAAACCTAGAAATATAACTAAATATTAATCAGGAAAATAATGATATAAAAATATATGTATATTAAATAACCGTTTTTTATTGCACAAAGTGAAACTATTGAAAATGAACTGTATCGTACCCAATGATATTTCAAAATCTATAATCTGTGCCTCCATTTGAGCAGTAGCAGCTGGAATGACATTAAGGCTGCATGAGACAACGTTAATATGCAGTCCACCACCTTGTGGCTTTTGTTTTTTAATCATCACATACCACGCCAGTGTCAACGTTAACACCTTACTCAATTGAGAGTATCCAGCAGCTGTTCATAACTCCCTGATGCACATAATTGGCTGGACAAATACAAACCCCAGGCTTAACATAAAATAAAAAAACAATAGAGTACAATGTTTACATGAATTCAACACAGAAAATAAATGTAATATGAGATTGTATTGATGTGAACACATAACCCTGTAGACAATTTGATCAAATCCCCCACCGCCCTTTAGTGCAGTGAGTATGTGCTAATACAGCTCAAGTATTCATTTGTACACGCAGTGCTTCTTCCATACCACGCAATCAATTTTGAGCGCAGAGTAACGTACGGTTTATGGATCAGTGGCAGGTAAAGGAGCATTTGGTCTCTGTTAAACGATAAGCATTCAATTTGGCGATAGCTGAATACACAGTTAAAGCGTGACCAGTTTGAAAATCAAGCATCAGAAATATATGGCAATGAATCCTCACCATTTGAAAAAGGTAACATGTCTGGTTTAACCACATCCCTTCCCGGCCTAACAGGTCTTACTCTGCTTCATCAATCCAAACTGGTCTAGCTCAGTGATGGAATATACTGTATCAGTGCGTTACTGACCAAACAGGAGGCCGATTACCATGGTCACCTGAGCAGATCATTACTTTGCTATAAAGTGTTTAGTAATTATCTTTGCATCTGTTTTCCAAAAACAATTTAGCCATTGCAGTCCTCAACATGCATCCCCCCTACAGTAACCACCTTATATATGCCAACATGCTGCATTCACTGTAGAGGGCTTAAAATCAACAGGCCATCTGTGAATAGAGGGAAGGGAGGGTCGGGATGGGGCTGTAATAATTCTCCATTCCAGATGTGACCCAATGCCATGCTTGGCAGGGCGAGGGCAGTGATCCAAGGGGGTGGGATGGAGGGAAGGTCACGGGGTAGGAGGGTGACTGGGCTTGCATTGAGCGGAGGACAAATTAGTTACGAGCATATGACAATGAAGAAGAGGGCATGGAAGGATAGAACGGCTGGCTTTTAGGGGCGATGTGGCAACACAATAAGGAATCAGACGCAGCCAATCACTGGTTGGAAAAACAAACTTTGGGGACTGAGGTGGGAAGGCAGATGGGGCACGAACCATGGCCAAGTGAGGACAGCCATATGTGAGGAGGCAGCTGACGTGTGAAGTATTATGCCCAGCAGTGGCCCTCTCTACACACTGCTGCGTGTGAGGGCACCTTGGCCCCCTCAGAGCCACGTAGATAAACACTATCCAAACCTCCTCATTTAAAGCTTCTCATTAGTTAGAGTGGGGAAGAGGAGGGGAAAAGGGAGTGCAGGCCTGATCGTAAACCTGGCACTGCTGCTCGAATGTATTAGACGGTTTCATATTGTGTTGCGTTTTAAAAAGGGAATGTTTTATTTCAGAGTTTCCTTGACCTGACCTCTAGACTTTTATTGAAAGACACAGAGGGTTATCAGACTGACTTTTTAATGTACATCTATCCACTTTAGTATAATTCATACTGTACATTATTGAGGAACATGAGGTTTTTTTGCCCTTTGTAAAACACCTTTTGTATTACGCTTTGTCCTTGTGATTCCTCTCGTCAATGAAACTGCATCTTTGAGGCCAGCTGGGCAAACATGAATTATGTTGCTCTCCATTTTAGTTATATATGTAATAGCCTTTAAAACAGCACTTTAGAAAATTGTTCATCTCTACTTGGCGGGACCGTATGTTAGCAAGGGGCCATCATTGTTGGAAGAAACCCATCTCATGGCAATGAACATCAGATCCTACACTTTCACAACCATTCAGGAGTAACGTGGCAGCAAAGTGATTTTAAGAACGCGTATGTTGGAACAGATTTGAAATATTTACACACTCTCACGCTTTGTCAGAAGATTGCCATCAAGGAAGAGTGATAACATTTGCAAGTTTCTGCGGTTTTGTAACAGGCAGTATTACATTTAATTATAGCATTTTAGAGCAATATTCCAGATTGAAGTTAGTTCAGTGATTAAACTATGTTTACTAATTATATGGTGATTTCAGGACAGGGAGGCAGCTGATGTCAACCTTAGTAAAAAAAAAAAAAATAAATAGGTATAGTCAGCTGAATACATGTAGCACCACTGTGCTTACTGTTTTTAAGGTTCCCCAAACAAATAGTTATCCGATTCACTTGCTCTCTTTACAAACATGCCTTTACAATACAAATGTACAATTTAATGTGCAATGTCTCTTTATTACATTTCCCACTCCGGCTACCGAGCCGGCTATCAAAGTCCGAAAGGTTAACTTAACAGAAATCATTCGGGATTGTTTGGCATCAAGGACATTGTTTATATACTCACAAATAACGTACAAATATTGACAGCAACCCTGAAGTAGTAGTGTGTGGGGATTGTATGTTTTGAAATGAATGAGTCCAATCATCTTTTAGGATTAGACAAGTTATAAACACGAGCAATAAGTAATTGATGCAATTTAGGTAGAATTGTCTTCCAGGGCAATTTTAAATAGATTTGTGGATTATATTAGATCATATTTTAGCATTCATAGAAACTATAAAAGAACACAAAAAACACTGAAAGAAGAACACAAACAGATTTGTTCTGCGATGGTATTATTATTGCTATCTGATTTCTTTTTCTGTTTGACAGATTGATACAGAGGTCACTATACCAACTCTGAGCCCACAGACTAAATTATGTTTTGTTTTAGTAGGATCAACGGGCCTCATGTGTAGAAATGTTCTTGCTTTGCAGACAAAACATGTGCACTCACAACATTACCATTGGATGCCAATTTTGTTTTTCCCACCGGGCCCATTGTTTGCAATCAACATGCTGGCACACCCTTATATCTATAAGGAAATACGTTCACCTCGAGGTTTATCATGGAGAAAGAGGTGGAGTTGTTCTAAAAGAGAGAAGAAATGGAGACAACAGTTTCCGAGGTGGAAGGCAGAAAAATCATACTTTTCGGTGGATGTTGTGTCCCCGGGGATTTGGACTGTGGTTCAGGTAAAAACAAGAAAAGCGACTATATAAGTTTGTGTGGAAAAAAAAAGAACAAAAAGGAATCTGGTGAAAGAGGACAAGGACCACCTGACCTGTCAGCCTGAGATGAGAGACACTGTTTAAGGATTATTATACACTCATCCATTACTGGGATACCGCCAAGAAATGGGGTTAAAGTGATGTCATCCAGCAAGAACTTTCACGCAGAGATCATTTATTTCAGAACTGTGGTGAGACTCGACCAAATAGTTTGAAGCTTCATTCCTAATGTTGACGTTCCAATTTTAACATTCGAATGATGCCCAGTTTCTTTTTCTTTTGTATTTCTGCACAGTTGCAGATAAAGATGAGGCTTCACTAATATTATACAATTTCAGTGGTGGCTTCATTCATTCAGAATCATGTGATCCAACCATTTCCAATAACTCCACAGCACTGTAAAGTCCAAAAGTCCACTTTTATTAAAAAGGAGATAAATGCAAGCGGTTACAAAATTCAAAACATCTTTTTATTTAACAAGATATTCTGCTTCATCTATATTTGTTGGCATTTAAAAAACAATTTTTCACTGCGGTCATCTTTTACTATCTCGCTCCTGTATTATCTGGGTGGTCTGGCATTAATATAACAGTACCATCAATTACATTTATAGAACCACAACAGCATAAAATCGTATTTTTCTTTTAAAGTACGGCGATAGACAGTCTAAGCTTCATTCAAAAACCTCTATAGAAGCCCAAAATGTCTGTACGCAAGGTTTAAGCACAGATTTGTGGTTATGCACCGTTTGCGAATGAGGCCCAGCGTCGGTCACCTGAACGTCACAGACTCCAGTTTAATATTTAAGGATTTTGTTTTGTTGTCTGAAGTACAACATCAGGAGAATACGACCCCTTCTCACTCAGAAGGCGGCACAGGTTCTGGTCCAGGCTCTGGTCATCTCACGTCTAGACTACTGTAACTCCCTCCTGGCAGGTCTACCTGCTAATGCCATTCGACCTCTACAGCTCATCCAGAATGCAGCTGCTCGACTGGTCTTTAACCTCCTGAAATTTACCCACACTACTCCGCTCCTCCGCGACCTTCACTGGTTACCGGTGGCCGCCCGCATCCGCTTCAAAACATTGGTACTTGCGTACCGTGCTGCGAACAGATCGGGTCCAGTCTACATCCAGGACATGGTCAAACCGTACACCCCAGCCCGATCGCTTCGCTCGGCTTCTGCCAATCGGCTTGTAGCTCCTTCACTTCGAGCTAAACACTCTACGAAGTCACGACTGTTTGCTGTCCTGGCTCCTCATTGGTGGAACGAGCTCCCCATTGACATCAGGACAGCAGAAAGTCTCTACATCTTCCGTCGCAAACTAAAAACACTATATCGACTATACCTTGAATAGGGAAGGTAGAGCCGTAGTAGCACTCTAGTAGCACTTAAATGTCCCTTACCGATAGCACTTTGTTGTTTAGCACTTTAGTAGCACTTAAACGGCACGTACGGATAGTACTCTGTAGTTTAACGTTATTAAAGAAATTGTACTTGCTTGATTCTTGTTGTTCTAGGTTTGGACTCATGGTTTAATGCACTTATTGTAAGTCGCTTTGGATAAAAGCGTCAGCTAAATGACATGTAATGTAATGTAATGTAATAATAACTCGCATTCACTTCCACTTTTGCCTAATGCAGATAATTAGGGCCATTTAACTGCAGTACACTGTTTCCTATATTGCAAAAGGGGTTTGGACCTTATAAATAACAAAATAAAGATGCAAGTTGTGCCCTACTAATTTCATTGATTGAGATGCAGTGTATACACACACACATATGTTTCACGTATGTTGAGTAAACACAACCTGTGTGCTCTTGCCTGTACAATTTATTCAAAGCAACAGAGCCTTGAGATGTTGGATTCTCAGGACAGGTACACATTTATACTAGCCTCTCACTACTTTCACTCTTTTGACCTTGTCGGAGTTCAGTACTGAAACATCTCAGGTCTTTTCAAGGCTGTACTGGGTCAAAGCGCATTCAACCTGTACTGGAGCTAATGAGACTTCATATCACCTCAATATTGTTTTTAGCTATGGTTGTGGGCGTGTAGGTGTCTTTTTGTGCTGGAGTTCAATAGGCCCGGATCTATTTCAAAATCAAAAGGGCCCTGTCTCACGTGGCCATGACAAGACAGTTTTGGTAATTTAATGACCAGATCCAGGGGCAGCACCGAGGTGCAGTGGCACAGTTGCTAAAGGGGTTGGATTTGGAGACGTAGATGAGCTTTGTGTGCTGTGGGCTCTGTCATGCATGTGTTAGCTCCTCAAATTACAGCAGTACGCCTGTAGTTTGTTATTCTGGGTAAATGTTATAACCAGTCTCAGTTCATCCCACACCGTAACCACCTGCAGTGCATCAACAGTTTGGTAAGAGCAGAGTTCAGACCGGCATCTCCTAAAGAGAAACTTGTGAACCTAACTAAAGTATAAAGTGCAGAATCTTACAACTCTTACTAGTATAAATGGTATGATAAAACCAACTGTCTATATTGTGTTGGCTGTCTGTAATTTAAATGAAAGTATTTTTTTTTTAAATGCCACTGGTCTGATTATTTATATATATATATATATATATATATATATATATATATGAATATCAAAAGTATACCTCATTTTATCAGGATAAATGATTTATCGTCATAAGGCCATGTACATAGTATATGCAAAGTCAAATGTGAGTGTTTTGCAATTAGTGAGCATGAAGTTTAGCTTAAATTAATCTGATAAAAAATTGTAGCTGGTTTCATTTATATAATTGGTTTGCCTTATGCCTGCATTTTGTAATCACTGATTGTTGATAAGTTCTAAATAAATATATATTTTTTAATTATTCAGGTGATTATATAACTGAAAAGAGAGAAGCAGGGTAATTGCATCCAGCAAAAAACCCTGACCACATTTATAACCAAGGAAGTTGTGATTACATATCGTTTGGCAACTTACCAAACTCCAAGTCCTTAGAAGCTGCCTTTTGCGGCTTTGTGCTATAAATTATGACCGTGCACAAACTTGGAGTCCAAGGAATTGCCTGATGAAAAATAAATAAATAAAATAGGAGCATTTTAGAATATGTCTCAAGGTAAAGGATAATTTATTTTGAATTTAATATGACATAATCGATTCAGTGTTGCCTTGAAGAATTAAAAAGTAGACCTGCAGCATCTGTGAAAGTGAATCCATCCCACTAATATACTGTACACTTAACCGTCTCTCATCATCCACACCACTTCTAAAACATCTACAGTTACCTTTTGCAGCTAGCCTGTACAGCAATGCAATGGATGCGAACTTCGTGTGGTTCTCTGCTTCAGTTTCCTATCCATCATTTTTAAGGATGGCTGCTCAGCCATGCAGCTCATGTACTCATACACATTTCTTGCGACTGAATGAAACATCTGATTGGTTCAACTCAATAATTCCACATGTATCAATCAATTATGTGGCAGATGCATAAGACATGAACAGCTCTGTGGGAGGTCACTTCATTGATTAGCTCAAGACTCACGCTGTGCGCCAAAAGCACAATGACAGGCTACTGGCAGAAGAATCCTTGCCTTTCTATTGGTGATTAAATGTGTGCCTGATGAAAAAGGACCTTGTCATAATTATTAAATTACAAGACTTTAAAAAGGCGGCACAGTAAAACAGCATTTGCGGTATTTGTGACAAATCATGTTATTCCCTCGAGTCTTCTCTGATGCATCTATTGCTGAAACAAATCATCATACAAATGCCTCAACACTTATGGACAGTATGTCCACAAATGATGAAAAATAGATGCATTACTTTAAATACCAGATGTTGCTGGGAAATGCATGCATGCATACATATATATATATATATATATATATATATATATATATATATATATATATATATATATATATATAAAGTATTTTCTTCTGTAACTGTACATTCCCTGTGTTGCCACTGCATTCCCAGAACTGTGCTGCTGATTGCGCCTCACAGACAGCTGGGCCTAGATGTGCGTGCGGATGCATTTTAAACAGAGTCAGTAAATCTCCATCAGCTGCTTTCTGGGGCTCTCGGGTGTGTCTTAAAAACATCTCCTCTTGTCAGTGCCTTGGTTAATCTGCTTTGGTCCAGTCGAGCAACTGAGCGCAACGTGTCTCTGATGCCACGGCGCGTGCGTGCAGTGTTGGTCATTTTCCCTGTGAATTCTTTTTTTTTTTGGAGAAACTAAAATTTGCCGATACATCTGTTGGTCCAATTAAGCTAATTTTACAAGCACCCTTAATTTAAATTACGTCTTTAGCTAAACGCAAGAGTGACTTTGCATTAATGTACAGTATTTTGAGTCTCTCAAACAATAATTAGTATGCAGCTAATCTGTTAAATATAAAGCGGTGAAGAGGTAACTTTTTTTTTTAAGAACACTGGTGACAATTAGCCACACATCTCAGGCCACAACAAATCAGATTCTATCACCAAGTCATGATAGCAATCCAGTATTTTGGTTTAGTATTCACAATGAGCAAAGGTTTCCAATCCCCACAGTACACATTTACACAGTTCATGTCTTAAGCGTTTGTCTTTTTACAGCCACAGTGGAGAGAGTGCATGCCCACATTATTTCCGCCTTACTTCATCTTGGTGTTCCACCTCAGTAAAGGTTTTGTGGAGCTCATGAACACTTCCACCAGTTTGATCATCGCCATTTCTCACCTCCTGTCATTTAGGCCTCGCTCCTAAATGATTAATCTCAGATCATTCACACCTGCAAATAATCACGGCCAACATCATTAACCTGGTTGACCCACCGTTCCCCGTCGAGCTCATTTTTTCCCTCCTGCTGAGCCGGTTCTTCTGCCATTCATCATTCCATCCTGAAATGATCTCCAAACACCATGAGAGGAGAACAGCATGTTTTATTGATCTCCCGTCAATGTCTGGACTTGACCAAGGGGAAAGTGATCTGATGCTCTCAGTTTGGTATTTTAAGTGTAACCGAGGGAAAACAGAGACGGCATGACTGAATGTAATGTCTGTCTTTTACCTGTTTAGATTGTGTCGTTTAATTATCTCTGTGGCTCATTTAAATAGCGGTATTTTCTCTCTTACCTAATATTTCTAAAAATATATTGTTTCCAATCATCAAGTTCATGTGTTGTTGGTAATGATTCTGGAGGTTGGTAAATATTCTGAGATACATTTAGCTTGATAAGGGACCTCATGTATCCCTGGCAGCATATTGGAGACTTGTATCATGTTTCCTTGTTTGTTGCCTTGTTTGATTAGTTTTCTCTCACAAGAAGCCGTCTCAGACTCCTCTTCCTGCCCATTAGAACATTGTCTGCTGCTTTAAGTGAATACAAGGAGCTGAAGTGAAGGGTTGTTTACAAACACCAGTCATTTATAATATAATTTGATCTTCATTTCTTCATTTTTAGAGCAGTTGTGGCCACAATAATTGCAGCTGTCCCTCAAACATGCATCGCCATTTTTAACGTTATTTGAAAAGCCTTCTCTTTGTAGTTGATTAAGATGTCCTTATTATAGCAAATATTAAACAAACACCAGATATTATGTTTGTACATAACTCCCCATAAAACCACAATTTGACACTCAAGTTGTGCTCACGCTACGACTCCTGTGTGGACAGTGTTGGAGTGGTATATAGATCACTGAGCGCTGTCTAGATTTTCATTGAGCTCATTATATAATACACAATTGTTTTCTTCCTTGAAACAGAAACTTCAAACACTTTTTCCTCCTCATGCTCTGATGCAATGTTATAATTTCAAATGAATGGACCAAAAACCAAACATTTGAGCACACAATTCCGAAGATTTAAGATATTTGTAACTGAGCCTTCTTACAAAGATTTTGTTTCAGACATGTCCATCCATCCATTATCACCCGCTTATCCGGGGTCGGGTCGCGGTGGCAGCAGGTTCAGCAGGCCGACCCAGGCCTCCCTCTCACCCGCAACACTTTCCAGCTCATTCTGGGGGATCCCGAGGCGTTCCAAGGCCAGCCGGGAGATATAATCCCTCCAGCGTGTCCTCGGTCTTCCCCGGGTCCTCCTACCAGTTGGACGTGCCCGGAAAACCTCTAATGGGAGGCGTCCAGGAGGCATCCTGACTAGATGCCCGAACAACCTCAGCTGACTCCTTTTGACACGAAGGAGCAGCGACTCGACTCCAAGCTCCCCCCTGATGTCCGAGCTCCTTACCCTATCTCTAAGGCTGAGCCCGGCCACCCTACGGAGGAAGCTCATTTCGGCCGCTTGTATCCGAAGACATGTCTCAGTTGAAATTTTTTTTTTTTAAACTGAGGTCAGGTGTCTTTACTGCATGAGCTTGAACTTAAGCAAAGATGTAATGTCTCAGCAGTCAGTTTCTTTTTGAGAACATCAAATTATCGTGCAAGTGAATAAGGATGAGAGGTTAAAAAACATCCATGTGCTTTTGTTTCACTGTTGTATATTACTCGGGAAAAACATGTTGCCCTTTGTCACAAATGACACTGTGCTTTCCCTCATAAAGCCTTGTCTCAAGTCTCCAGAACAGAGTGGGAGTGATTGTTTCATTCAAGGACTGAAGATCTTGTCATCGAGATCTCAGACTGGGTTGCGAGCACTGCCGCTGCCCGACATCCGTTTGTTGGGCTTAATCAAAATGGGTTTGGTGGCAGAGCCATTCAGTGACACCTTTTATTTCAATTGGCAGTTACCCGTTGCAACTATCTCGGCCGTACAGTCATGGCACCCTAATGTAATCCTCCTGTAAATACTCTATGTCAATATGTGCTGCTATACCGTGGCAGAATTATTTGAGATGATCTGGGGAGGACATCCTGTGTTGTTTACATTGACTAGTAGACAATACAAAATGTAGTTTCACAAACCGTGTCACATAATGAGGAAGATTGTATGTATTTAATACAAGAATATGGAAGTGTGCTTGTCACTCGGAAAGATGATTTTGCCCTCAGGGTTTGTCAGAGTTTCTTGGAGATTACCTTTTGTCTGAGGTGATGGATGTATGCTGCACTCGCAGGTCTCTTTGCATTTGGGCTTTCTTTGAGATGACCACCTTCTGTGTCTTTCAAGTGCCAGATGACTGCGACAGACCAGGTGAGTGCGCTGATATTTACACACACATTCACACACATTTAGTATGTGAATAAGCCCACAAGTACTGTGTCCAAGTGTTACGCTTAATAATACATTCAGAAAGTATTCACATAAAGGGAAGTTAAATGTTAGATGGCTCTGAACTAGCCTCCATTAAAGGATAGTTGTGTGCATGTCAGTGTAAAACAGACAGAAACGGAGAGAAGAAGAGATAAAGCTATACAAAGGCCCACCAGAGGAGATGAGGAATGTTGTCCTAATATTGAAATAAAGCAGAATTGCAAACACTCAAGGCCAATGTAGCAACACGTAGGTCAGACTGCCTTCATCATCAGAATCAGAACTGTTTATTGCCAAGTACGTTACACACACAAGCAATTTGGCTCGGTGAATGGTGCATAACAATAAACACAGTGCAATAAGACATCATTATAAAATTGTACAATACAATCTGATAAACAAACAAATAACAGTACATTAAAACAAGTTTGATATTAAAGCATCATGTGTGTTAGCACAGGTACAAGTTCATTTGACTGGCGCAGTGTTCTTTTCCTACATAAGCAATCAGATTATCTGTTATGACCATTTAGACATTTCTTTCCCCCTGAATTCATTATATATTTCGTTGCATATTTCGATATTGTAATAGAAAACAAGACTGAAGTGGTTATTTTAAATTGACGGGAAAAAACAGGCAGAACAATGTTCAGTTTGTTGAACAAGTGAGCAGCAACCACAGCTGAGTGGTTAAACAAATTGTGGCATCACAAGGGGACAGGTAGTGGAGGGGCGCTACAGAGTGGCCACCAGTGCAAAAACTACATCTCCCAGCCTGCCTCACCGCTCACCCAGCTGCAGCTGCTTAAGGCACCTGATTGAGGCAGGGCTGGGAGACTTAAGGGAGAGCACCTGGGAAGGAGAAAGGAGAGCGGAAGGTGAACCCACGAGCACCTGGAAGAGGACAACAAGGGAGAGGACCTCGTAGCCTGGATTCACCAGGATTGAGTTTTTGTTTGGTTAATTAACCACTTTCTCCTCCAAGATGTTTTGTGTTATCTAACTGGACCTTTTTTTTGATACTTTGTTGTTTTTGGATGTTACCTTGCTGGTGGGATGGGAAATAAACCTGGACTTTTGTTAAATACCCTCGGACGTGCCTGTGTTCATCTCTCTCTTTGCACCGCCCCAGGCTAGCCTGTCCTAGCGACAGCCCGTGACACTACAAAATAGACAACATGTCTATTTGCAGCTCATAGTTGGTTCCAAACATTTTACAGTTTATTGGAATTTATTCAGAAAGTTTCAACTTGTTATTCTCATTCTTGATGTACACATTTCAGTAATTTTTGGCACATCTGTTTTATTGACACAGGCATGAGTCAAGGAAATCAGTTATGTTCCATCCATTTGATTTTTGTTTTAAATCCCCCCCCCCCCCCCCCCCCCCCACAGTCCATTTTGTCTTTTGCTTATATTTGAACATCATTGTGCAGAAAGTTTGACTATGACACAAATTATTATTCATAGATTATTTTAGATGTTTGGAATCATGACCGGAAGGGTTACAAGTATACACAATAGCTAAAGTTGTCTCTATCTTAAATTACAGAGACATTTGCAGAGATCTTTGCAGGTGGGAATGGGAACAATGAGTCACATTACATCATATCTAATGTTTCTCTACTCCGACAATATAGCTGCATTTCAACTGAAGGATAATTTGAGAAACGTACTGTATGACGTTTAAATGAAATGTTTTATGTTTAATATGGAGAAAGACAATAAGAAGCCAATGCTTTAAAATGTGCACCAAACCATGATGTTGTATTGAATTTTATAGCAATACAACATACTAGTTAAAGGACTAGTTCATCCAAAAACAATATAAAGTGTAACTATAAGTAGTCCCCCCCCCGGGCTCTCTATCCCATGGTGTTAAGTGGAGCAGATTGCCAAACAGAATGAAAGACATAAAAATAGATTATAAAAACATTCGCAAATGTCTCTAGCTAGATTAATTTTCCACTTGCCCTCACTGCCTACAAGGGTCCATACAGAGGTCAAGAGCTTCCCATATGGAATACTACCAGTCTCTATGGTAACGGTGACAATTACTTTGAGGTTTAATACTTCAGCCACATTATGCTGGCCTGCATCTATGCACAGTGTCTCCCCTGCACACCGTAAACAATCAACATACATTTTAGTAGTGAATACATCACCATCAAAGCAAGTAAATACAACCCAACCCATCCCTGTAAGGCAAAGACGTTTGTTAGGGTCCTTTATACTTACAAGGTTGTGACTGCACTGCGACCATGCTCTGATTTGCTTGTTCCAGAGATCTTACGTTAGAGAGATTAGTTCACCCTTCAATGCACAAAAGGTCTCCATGTTTTTTTTAATCAAAGTGCAGTTCTCTAATTTAGGTTGTAAATTAGAATTATAGATTTGAAGTGTAAAGTTAATTCTCTCAGTGGTTTGAACTGGAATCACATCTGCTTCACGAGAGAGAGAGAGAGAGAGAGAGGGAGGGAGCTTGTGTGTTCATTATATTTGTTCGGCTCCTTGCATAATTTGTTTCATTATCCTGAGAGCAGCTCAGGACTGTGACATGCTGGCGGAGGTCATTGTTGGCTGCGACTGGAGTGACGGAAGCACACACAGGGCACATAAACAGGCCCACACGGTTCACAAGGAGCTCATGCGGGCTAAAGGTCAGCAACCCCTTCTATTCAAAGACACGCCTGGTGTCTGCACATTGTGCAACAGGGAAGGGAAATGCTATTACATCTAGTACATCAGACAATGTGTTCTAGTTTTGTGGGACCTGAATGTCCCCTGATTTCAAGTGGTGTGGTTACAACTCATCATCAAAATGATTGTGCCACTGAAGAAAGACATTATCTGAAAAATAATAATAGAAAAGTCTACGTTGTATCTGTAAATTTGACGTTACAATAAAGCAGTCCGCTTGTCACAATGTCATCAATAAATCGTGTATCCATGTAATTCTGTATACTGTTGTGTTAAGATATTAACTTTAGATTTGTCTCGTGAATGTAATTAAATTGATCAACTGAAGCTAAACTGTAGGGATCCATCTATTCTTTCTGGATCCAATAGTCCTCATCTCAGTGATGATTGTCTGGGAACCAACCAGTGTCAAGCATGCAACAACCAGAGAAACAATGTGAGAAACAATGTGGCATTCCAGTGTCACTGAAGGAACAGCTGAGAGTAGGCTTAAGAGTGACAATCCTGAATACTGTCATTTTAGGCATGCATCCTCCACATGCGATCACTCGTAATAAGAAAAACAATAAGCAAAAAAGTTTTCCAGGGGAAGTATGTTGTGGATGCTGCTCTTGTCATCTTAAAGTTGATCCAGTGGCTGTATGCCATTATCATTTGTACATAACATATCATTAGTGAAGGGCAGTAGTTGCCAACTCAACAAATTGTAGGTAGGTGTTTAGTGAACAGCCCAAACAGCATAGAGGCACCCGGTCTTCTCATATCTGAGTAATATAAAATAACAGAAAGATATGCCACCGATTTGAACTAAACTTGAACAATGTAGTATTATTTCACACAACGTAATGCCCACCAATAACACAAGGAATTACTTATATTTGTACAATTAATATCTGTGACTTGTTACACTATGCTGGCACTTCTCGAAAGGATTATTATTATTTTTAAGTGTGTTTCTCTGACAGTTTGATAAATGCTACATTTCCCCCTAACTATACTTCTTGCATCTGGATATTAAAACATTTAATCTAGCAAATACATTATGCAGTTTGCTGTGTGAAGATCCTATCAGCATAACTCTATTGGCATTAGATTGTCTGTACATCCAGACTTTCTTTTTAATATAACAATAGTAAGCACTCCATCTGAGGGAACAGTTCCCTGGCAAATGACAGCTGGAAAATGTCTCAGCGTGATATGATTAATCGTGCTTATTCACAGGCGGGCTTCATGTTGAGGCTGTTTTTTTATTTGGAATAAATGGATTTGCATTAAAAAGAAAGATTTGTCATGATTAATTAAATGTTAATTTACATGAGCATGTGTATGTCTGATTTCCCTATGGTACCACCTTTATACTAACACAATTTAAAGTAATTTTATAGGACAGCCATCTCTATTTCTATATAGTAATTCTAATTAGGATGTAGCAAAAGCACTTTTAAATCTATTATTGCAACTAGTAATATTGAGTGCACAGGGGTCAGGCCAAAATGATAATTGGATGATAAAATTGATTCCCACTTCTGTTTTATTTGCTTCAGGCCTAGCTTGTCCCATTTCTTTTTCTATCCATCCAATTTCCCTCCATCTGTAGTAGAAGCTGGCCACCATCACAGTGTGGAGGAGGTTATTCAGCGATGGTGCACCCACTCAGACGTGAGGGAATAAGCGGGGCGGAACACAAGAGCTATTTTGGTTGAGCTCCTCAGTATCTAGGTCTAAGTGATTAAAATGGTATATCTTGTGCCCATATTCTTAATGAAGGTGTGTTTATATTGTTGTTTGATATTGTCTCACTATCTTCTACCAAACTGAGATTAAAAAATAAATAAATCACTGATAGTAAGAATGTTTTATATTCTTTCCGTTTTGTCTTTGGATTTTTTTAATCCACAATTAAGTATTTACAAGCAGTTAATAAACACTTTAAAAATGGTAAATAACACATTTTAATATAGATGCAAAAAAGTGTGTGTTAATTCATCTATTTGCCAATATGTATAACTACTCCATCTACAGTTTATGAATGATGGAACAAATGTACAAATCCAGTTTTCAACCTTTTAAAGAATGTGTTCAAGACATGCTGAGCTTCAAGGTATTTTCTTCTTTTTTAACCACCAAGATAATATGTTCTCCTTTGTCCACTTGATTTCAGTTACATCCTTTATCAGCATGTGGAGTTATCTCAGTTGCTATGGAAAGTGAAGATGTATATAGAAATGCCTACTTTATATATTTATTCATTTACAATGAGTTAATGTGATTAGTCCATCTATCCATCTCGCTGAGAAATGATCATTTGCTCTACAGTATGCTTTCTTTTCTTTTTTTCCACAGGTTCCCGATGCATAGTGCAAATACCACATTGACTCTCATGGGCCTCCACATCTAACCCAAATCCTTCTGTTAACTTGAAAAATGGCTTTCTGTGCAACCACAAGGGACTGAGAAGAGGAATGCCTGGTCTGCCCACCACTGCTGTATTAGGTTACGTATTGACTGTAACATCTTTCTTCATTCTGCCTTACTTCATTTTCCTTGTCTCAATCCCTTAGCCCTTCCTCCTCCACCCCTTCCATTTCATTCACCTTCCAGCCCCCGAGGCCAGAGCACCTTGCAGGCCGGCCCGCTTCAGCTCCGTGGCCTTTTGCTTTCAACAGTCAACACGACAAAGACGTTTGTTATGGAGGCCCAGTCAAGGCAGCGAGCACTGAGGCAAAGTGGGGCCAGGCTGAATGGATGAGCTGTCGGGCACCGGGTTCTGTGATGAGAGACCCAGACTTCATGCAGGCTCAGATGGGGTAGACAGCAGTTCCTTTCAAACACCACAGCAAAAGAAGTTCCCGTGTCAGAACTAACCCGAGGATGGCTGTTAAAGTAGGAGGGTCGGTACTCTGGGAAAGCAGTGAGGGGTGGTCTGGGGAATATGGACTTCATCTTTGCTTTATCAAGTCCATGTGTGCAACGCATATTTTAAAGTGAAATTCGAAAAGACACACACACACAAGCATATATGCACACAGTCCTCATTGGACATATCTCTACGTTTTAATTAGAAGAGTATTGGAGACATACCACATCCTCCAGTGTCTATATTCGTTTTAACTCTGTCCGTATTATGTTACTGTCTCTGAGTTGTTTGTTCCAAGATGTGCCGCTGGGAGCAGAGGAGGTGACAGGAGACTCCTGGGGAAGGAAGATAATGTAGGAGAGGGGGATGTACAGGGAATAAGGAGACAAACAGGGTTCCCAAGAGAGTATGAACAGATGAGAAAACGATGGTGTCTGATACCGGGACGTGGAGTGACAACACAGAGAAGCATTAGTAGAAGGAGAGAAACTGGGGAGAAACAGAAGATGGAAATAAGGAGAGAGACTGGCAGTAAGAACCAGAGAGCCTGAAATGTACTTTCTCTGGAGATAAAACTCTCACCGCATATATAATGACTATAATATATGGATTCAGAGAGTAAGTCTATTTCAAATATAATGCTGATTTAAAGCATAATCCATGATAATAAAATAGTACCCTTTTTTTACAGGGAAACAATCTTACTTTATCTTCTCTTTATTATATTGTAAAACTTGTTTTCTGTTGAAGGTGCCAAAAGTCTGGGTTGGGTTGTAAAAAAAAGAAGAAAATTGTATTTTGACAACTTAAAACCTGATTCCTTTATTATTAGCCCACCTAAAAATGTCTAGTGATTCAATTGAAACATTTGATTGCATTATTATCAAATTCAAATCCACAGTATAGTCGCTCGCTCACATAAATAATAAGAGCAGATGAAGAAGATTAAGAAAGGATGTGCATGCGTGCACACAAACAAAACAATGCACAGAAAGAGTACGCATAAATTCAGCAAGGAGATAGAGGAAAAAAAAGAAGCACAAAAGTACTACACGTATAAAGAAAGCGACTACACCACGGTTGAAGACAGGCGGGAGAGAAAAGTAGAACTGGCAGAGTTGAGGGGAGTGAGAGCAGGAAAACATCAGTGGAGAACTCATCACAATGCAGCGCAGCAGAGCAGCTCCCGGCCTGCACCGCAGGAATCCCATCTACAGGACTCAGAGCAGGTAATAGGAATGCTCCAGTCATTAATGCTGGAGAAGAACAGGAAAAACCTTGTGTTCTCTGTTGAAGCTCTATTGCCCACCTCGGATTCAGCAGCAATCCACACCAGAAATGTATTAAAAGCAGTTCAGAACTTGTATGGAAGCCAATTTATATACATTGCGCTGTTTTGTGGGGCGACTATGGGTCAGTGGTTAGCATGCCCGTCTTTCAATCAAGAGGTTGGCAGTTCAATCCCCACCCTAGTCGATGTGTCCTTGAGCAAGACACTTAACCATGCATTGCTCCCCGTAGCTGTGTCTACGGTGTATAATGTAAAGTGTCTTTGAGTATCTTGAAAAGCACTATATAAATTAAATGGATTATTATTATTATTATTAAAAAGAGACTGAACAGAAGAAAATTAGACTGAAGACTGAAAATGGGAGGAATTGTTATTGCGTTTTTTCCCCCTTCAATTACAAAGTCAGATATGGGAGCTTTTAGGGTTCAGCATTTTCAATTGTTTTTTCCAAGCTAAACATTTATACTGACTGCTGTATAGACGGTGAACCATGTTTACGTGAACTCTGATTGTGATCCAAACACATTCAGGTTGACATCATCAAGAATAAAATGAAAAAACATTTATCACAATATCATTATACCATCCATTTTATGATGAAAAATATAGTTAACAGGTTTGCTAGTTATCTTAATCTACTGCCAATCTGAAACGCGATGAGGAGATATGGAAAGCTGGCAGACTGCCTGGATATATTCTCCTTCACGAACTGTCACAGGAGGAACGATTTGGTCTGCTGCTTGCAACAGTGAGTAGAGTACCACCAACGACTGGCTGAGGGAAAGGATTGGATCCACCGTACAAAAGATACTGCTGTAGGACCACACTGCTTAGATGACATTGATTTTATCATTTAATGTCACTGACACTATAAATTGTTGCATATTACAAGAATAAAGATCTTACCTATCACAATAACACAATGGTGCATCATTGCTGTGTCAGGTACAGCAAAGGTTAGAACTTCCTGTGATACTAGAAGTTACGGATGATAATACCGCCAGTAGATGAGACCAATGGGCTGAAGAAGAAGTGCTAAGAAATCAATCAGATCATTTAGAAGCTGATTTGTGGCACGATTATCAAAGGACTCTAATTTCATATCAAAACATAGAGCACAGCAATGCTGACTTACAGTATTTATGTTTGCCAAGTCATTAAGCAGCCTATGTGTAACATCAATATGCACATAAACCAAACAAAATAAAATACGATACATTAGAAGTTGATTAATAAAGGTTATTAATTATTGTTTGTACAATATTCCCGAAAACTTTACAAGCAATGTTATTTGATTTGAAGATAACATGGGCTGGTATAAAATTATTATAAGAGTAAGTCTCTAAAGACCTAAATTCACGGCTCGTTCGGCACTTAACACTTAAACATTTTTTAAGTGTCCTCTCTCATAACATTAAAGCTTTTCATTATTTTTCAAAGAAATTACTTGGACAAAATTGCCTTATGATTAGCTTTTTGTCAAAACACCCACGATAAGCGCCTATACCAAACCATTAAAAAAAAGCAGCTTATCTCAAAATAAGGATTCGATCTGTGCAAGTCCAGCAAATAAGCCAGTTGCTCATTACGTAGGGCGGGCCTCTTGCTCCATTGCTATCAGTGCTGTGTGTCTCTCTTCTTGCTAACATAATCAGCAGCATAATCAGCTCAATCTGATTCATAGCCTCTTGCCACCGGTAGAGTTGAAGCCAAGCATGCCAGCTTTTCTAGATAGCACTCGCCATCACATTCTATCCACGTCAAATGGTGTTCTTCACTCAGCATCTCCCGCTGTATTCCCGCATGCGTCATACCCCGGTGTGGGTTCAGCTTCTCCCATTTGATCTTCATCTGAGTCCAAGATCAGAATCAGATTCGTAATATCTCCTTCATTCTTGAAAATGAGCTCAATGAACAGGTTCATGTTCCCTTCTATCTTCAAAGCATTTCTGATATCTTGCTTTTGTAAACTTTAAATGTGTGCAACTCTGATACGGACTCCGTCTATCTGTCTCCTTCCTTCACATTGCCTCGTCCACCAATATTCAACAACCATGTCCCTGCCAATAGAGGACAGTCATGATTTCACAGAGACAATAGTTATTAGTTATTTGGCCCAAGCACTGGCTAAAAATGCATAGCAACCACCAGTTTCTGCTGCATCCTGCTACACTGCCCATAACAGCTCACGGGTCACAGATAGATATTCATCTGGAGCTTCCCAAAGATTAGGAAGCCAAGTGCTTTGCTATGTCTTATGGTAATGAGGGACTGTTTTTAATAAGCTCCCTGTTCTCTCTCACTGGAATGTGAGACTAATATCTCATCCTTCTGAGTAGGAAGGTCACTTGGGTCAAATCCAAATGAAATTGCTGCTCACTTTTAATTCCGAAATCTTCAGTATCTATTGAAATATTAAAGGAAAGAAAAGACGTACTCTGTGGTATTACAGTACCAAGATAACAGCTATAATGTGAAACACATTTTTTCTTAAAATCAAGTTTGCGTTTTGTTTCAATATTTGCTTTTAACACCAAGTAAAGGGTTGCACAAATGTTTGTTTTATACAATTGATCATAAGTCTGTGCAAACATGGCAACGTGGCAGAGGTGACTAGATTAAATGTTACCTTAGTAAAACCACTATCAGATTACATAAAGGCTCAATTTGATCTACCTGAGAAATAAGGGCTCAAACATAACTTTAATTATCAGACGTGGTCTATCAAATCTTTGAGACTATTAACACACTACTTATACATTTGAATACACTAAAGTGTACCATATTGAAGATTATTCTTCAAATACGTCTATGATATCTTGATGATAAGTTCTATTTCACACACAGAGAGTGACCAATACACCTAGACATTTTGAAGGAAACATAAGGGGGCTGTTTCAAACTGCAAGGGCTGCTCACAGGCTCCCGGACCACTCACATTTGGAGTGTTGTGCTTAGCGTAAAGGAGGGACGTCACATCTGCCCCTGAATTTCCCGTACCCCTCAGAAGGCCATCCCCTCCATTTAAAAAAATCAAGCAAGTATGCAGGAGGGACCTCAGATCGATGAACACTCATCAGCCTCGCCATCTGGTCCCAGTTTGTTTTCTTAGCAAATTAAGCTGATTATTGAGCAGGGTGGCTAATGGCATTGAAATCTACTGCGTTGTGCCTGGTCAGAAATGTTGCAGAGAAATAATAATAACGGGACTTGGAATAGAGCCAGATGCAACCGATTCAACACACAGTGGAGGATAACACACGCAGGTTTTGTCCATCAGCATTTAATGGTTTTGACATTGCTGATTGGGGTGTGGCCAGAAGTGCAACATGACTAACAATATCAGTGTACAGAGAGCAGTGCAGCTGCAGTTTTTGGTAATTCAGAGTTATCATCTCTTATCACTGAGAGCAGGTCAGTGACTTCCCTGGATGCTACTACAACCATGACGGGCTTTTTCTCCTATCTTCTGAATTGCATCAAAGAAAATGGCAATGTACAACTTCTTCAAAACAACATATTGCTCATATGGATGAAGTTAAAAAGAAAGAAATGTTCCCTGGATTAGCCCTGTTTTTTTCTCTTACGGCAAAAAAAACTGTTATTGCAGGTGAGGCTTCGGATCTCAATTCCGAAAAGTTTAAACACTGCAACGTCAGTCAGCTGGCATTTCTTTTGCTTTGCACTTGTTTTTTAAGTTAGTGTCAGTATAGTGATCGCTTTTTTCATTGTTTGCTCAGCCATCGTGCTCGTTAACTTGCAACACTAGCAGAGAGCTGAAAAAACAGTATGTCGCTTCACACACAATTGAGTTTGAGAGCGGGTTGTTTCAGCTCCACCTACCCTCTCTGGCTGACCCACCACTGCTGGTTGATGGAAAACACTTCACTAACTGTGTGACGCTTGTGATTTTTCCCTGGCTCGTGCCATCTGTTGGTAATAGGCACACTGCAAATGCGAAGGCTTTCAACAGTAAACCACAAACTCAATCACCATTGTGTTACATAATCTGGCGATATTTATTTTGGGAATAATTTAATTATTACTTCAAGGTCAAGTCACTGTTGCCTTGCATACATAATGAATACATCAACTTCTAATATAGAAAGAAAAGAAAAATGTGCCAGTTAGCATTGTACACTTGGTCCCTCCCTGTTTCTCATGTATTTGTTTGCATATATGCACAACAAAACCACACTGAAATTAGTAAAATCCTGTTTTTGACATTGCTATCCATCTTGCTTGCTAGAGTGACAGAATACTAAAATAATACAAGTTGTTAAAATACAGCTTTTTCGAGGGAAAAGCAGTGCTGTTTTTCCCAAGCGTTAATTTCACCAATGTAGCTCATATGCTGCAGCCCTCGGAACCCTGAATAAAAAGGAAAAGAATGAATGAATCATACTACATCATCAAAACGAATAGCCTTATGTAGCAAACATCACCTACACTCAAGCAGAGAAGAAACCCCCCAGAATGTAGGCTACTGGGAACCTATTACGACTATTGATGTCTGTAAAGAGAATTTGACAGCATGCCTTCACTTTCACATTAATCCCTTCATACAATCAGTACATTTCTCCTTCCTACTGGTAATGAAAAACCAGGCATTGGACTTTCTCCTCTCCATGAATTATTTTGAAAAACTGCCTTTTTAAAATACCACATCATTAAAAAGGTTGTAAGCAATAGCATTTCTGCTAACTTCCTGTCCGTTCCTAGCTAACTTCCTCCATACCACTTCTCCTATTCTCCCCGTCCATCAAGACTTAAACATGCAACATTGGTCACCACCATAATGTAAAAGTGTCAATGCAGAGCCTGGGTCATCTTCCGCTAACCATGGAGTACATTAAGCATTAAAGTTTTGACTAACATTTGACCACTATGAGCATCCTAAAATGCTTTTTTATGTTAATTCCATTGTTGGTTTGGTTTGTTTAATGGTAGGAAGAACAAGGTGGAGAATATATAATGCCTTATTTTAAGTCCACTATAAAACATCTTTTACAAATCACAATATTTACATAATGGGTATTGAATGTATTCTGCTGAGGGGCCCGAGGTCTGGTAGATGAAGCAGGAAGTCATTTTTTCCTTTCATTTGAAATGCATCACAGGTCAGGATCAGCTTTTTCATCACTAACAATAAACCACTTACTGATACATACTGAGAGATACTGAGTAATTACTTTACTTAATATGTTTTTTCACAGTAAATTATGGACAATATTTGTATTATTGAAATATTTCTTTCCCTAGAGGGGTGTATCGCGAAGTGAGATTATTGTTATTGGGTTAGGGGGTTAAGTTGAGCCTAAAGCCAGTATTTTCAATGTTTTTTACCCTGGCTAGATTGCCATGGTAATTTATTCTGCACACCTAACCTGGGGTCTCATATATAAAACCACACAAAATTTTTCCGTTCGTACAAATGAGGAAATATGCAAAAAAACTAGTGCAGTTTCCTTTTATGAAGCCCAAATCAATTGGGAATGTGCACGTGGATCAGCTTCATATCCCGCGCTCTACATGCCCACATTCAACAATACATGGTCAATGCAACATTTACAGCAGTCAGACTGATTGCTGCCAAAATGATCGGGTCAATCAGTGATATCATGTTATGATGAATTTGGCCGACATAATGATTAGGCCTCAAAATGAGGAGATGGAGTTATTGTGTGAAGACTGTCAGTGGCTTTATTTCCAGATGTTGCTAATTCACACAATCCACATGGGCAGGTGGTGAAGATGTGCTGGTTTGTGTGACTGGAGAAGGCAGAGTGTGTTGTAAAGTAAAAAGAGGTCACAAGGGCATATTTGAATGTGGCAGTGGAGTCAAAAACAAGCAAAAATAGAATATTCAACAGAAGTGGCTGCTTTATTCTTTACAGGGTATCTTTTGCTACTTCTAGCCAAGTGCTCACTGCTGCTGCGTCCTTTATTCTACTTTCTGTGCAGCTCCTCAGTCCTGCTCCAAGTAGGTGGCTTCAAGCACTAACACCTGTGAGAGGCAGAGGCATTCTGGGAGATGTAGTGTGAAAATCCTGTATGTGAATGTAGCACCCCTCTATGGTCTACAGTGAGCTTGGATATTTGCATCTAATAGCTGTTTTCTGTTGGTCTGTATACAGTATACTGTATCCAGCACTATTGGATAAACCATAAATGATCAATAAAGTTGTGTTCACTAAAGCAATTTTGCACACAAAAATATATAAGATGTTAACAAAAATTGTAGGCCTACTTGGTGATATATGCATAGTATAAGATAAAATAATGTAACTAATTAAAACAATTTAACGCTAATGATATTTGATTTCTTTTAGATGCTTTGTAGAGTATCTTACAGATAATGTTATTGACCACATGTGTCCGTAGTCCAGCCTCTCCTCTGCCCTCTGGGATGCAGACAGCACTGATGAAATATTCAGCAAATTTGATTTGAGATGTGAGTTGGTTTATATCTTTTACAATTGAAGGCTGCTCATGGATTAGTTATGGCTCAATAGCACAAGCAACACTGCTGGTGTGAATGCAAGTGAAATTAAATGTATGAGATTTCACATTTAATTTCTACAGTCTGTCTTCAATTCAACACCTCACCATCTGTATCATGGTTTCCATACAGTGCACGTTCTTCTTATATGTTTGCATTCATAGATTACAGCTTTTACGTGTGAAGTGGCTTCTGACTCTTTCAGTTTCGAATTGTGCGTATGCAACTGTTTCTTTCAGTTCTCGAGGATACCGTTTAATTATGCTGAATCAACTGTAAAATGTAAAAGCTCTAAAAGTTCTTCAGTTAGAAATAAATGGTAGCGTGCGTTGTGCGGTAAAATATATACATACACTCAACAATTTATTAATTAATAAATTGCCGCCAATATTTCACTTTTGTCTACAGTGTTGCTTTTTTGCTCTTTTTTTTCTTGAAATGCGGAAGTAAGTGGCACTCGATTAGTCTGTTTGGTCAAATAAAAGAGTCAAATGTTGCGCCAAAACCCCTTTTAAGGGAATGCACAGACAGTTGATAACCACTGTTGTGGTACTTGTTATCTCTAACTGGGGCTTCACACTTTGTCGAGCTATAGCTAAGGCAAAGAAAGCTTGGCTCTGTCGAACGTGTTCATGGCACCTGCCTCAGGGCATTTATTGTCATTCTGCAACACAGGGTTGCGCAACGAAATGCAGTTGTGGCCGATTCCATTTATGCTATGCGAGACAAACATGAGAAAATAAATCAGAAACATGTGTGCGTTCTTGTAGGGCAATGTTTGAATCGTTACCAGAAGGAATGTAAAGAGCAGCTACAAAACAATTACATGTGCAGATAATATGGCCAGCATATAACATTAAAATAACATTAGGGAAACATTGTCCATCAACGTTGACTCCGGCAACATTTCCTCTTAATGATAAACACTCTTCAGAGATGACTGTGTATGTAGAACTGCTTCAAACAGTACAAACTACTCTGCATCTGTGAAACTAATTGGTCTCACTGTATGCCACATGACTCATAATGCTACACAGCTTCCATGTTTTTAGAGTGATAGTCAACAGCACACAGTTGAAACTGTTAACATCATTTTACTTTGATGTCCTTTTCCTTTTTGCTGATTTTCTCCCACTTTTCCTTCTACTTTTAAAACGTCCAACTTTCGTGCTACGCACTCTCCTGCCAACTTCCAGCAAGAACTTTCACCTGGAAGGCATAACACACTCATACATTCACCCTATTCCCCCATGATCAGACCCCTCTTTTTTTCCATTGTGTTACCCTTTTTCAAGACATTTCAAACAACAGCAAACATCCTCAGGCAGGGGGCACTACTAGAAATTCCACAGAGCATGGGGGGGGCGGGGGGGGGGGGGGGGGGGGGGGGGGGGTTATAACAGCTCAGGGCTCCTCTGAGTTAATCAGAGACATTACTACATAGCCAGCTCTGTATCTTCCTCCAAGAAGATAGTTTCTAGGTACAATTAACTGCCTGCATAGAGCATAATGTATGAATGAATTAAAAACTCAACAGTCCGTGTTGCAACAAATTGTCCTCTTTGATGCATTGGACTGAAGAGAAGAGGATTCTCTCCACCAAGATTCTGTACAACTGGAGCTCAAGTCAGCAATTCCAGTAGTTCCTGATGGGATAAGAAGAAAAATGCTCTATTCTGGCTATTTTCTGGTTCCCAAGAAAAGACATAAGGCCCATTCTGCACCAACTGAACACATGTGTGCCTTTCTGGAAGCTCACACTAAAAGACCCACTGGAGCTTGTGCAATCAGGTGACATGGCTTACATTGTGTGTCTGCTTGTAGTTTTGTGTGAGGTCAATCATGCTCAGTAGCCGTGGCCTTGCCTAACGCACAGTGTGAGTGTGAGCACAGACAGAGCCTTAACCTTGTCACCCTGCTGTGGGTATGACGGCCATGTATTCTGCCAGCAGGGAAGTGTTGGCTTGTCCAATCAGATTTGATAAACCTGCACCTGCACATTTCAGTGTGCTTATCTGCAAAGTTAAATCTCACTAGCTAACAGAATAACTACAGCTGCTTACTCCAAGTAATGTGATTGTGGATGACCATGAATAGTTTGTAGTGTTAATTTAATCAAATACATATTTACCTTAATTCATATCTTAATAACATACCTTAATTAAGATATGTTTGTGTTATTGGTCTGGGATCTTCTCACTGGTTTGAAATAGATGGTGCTCCATTGGAAAAGGTGATGTCACTTCTGATGACCCAATCTGGGTTAAGCATTATTTTAATTAATATATAAAGACAGTCGGTGGGTATTTGGCCTGTGTTGCTAGGTCACTATCACTCTAATTGAAAACCCTATTCACACAACCTCGAAGAAGCAGATGGATTGACTGTTTAACTCCTAGTAAATCATACCGTAAGTGTCTTTAAGCGTCTTTGTGTGTTTTGAAAAGCGCTACATAAATTCAATGTATTATTATTGTTATTATTTTATTTTCCAAACTTCAATTAGATTGTTCCATTTTCAGTCATGAATATTTAAGGTTTTTGTTTTCTTTTGTCCTGCAATGACACTTTCCAGCAGTAAGTTTATTTCGCTAATGTTTCTTCACCATTTTCTTTTCGTGATATCCAAATTGCATTGTTTACTTTCAAAATGTTCTCAATCGCATCTGTCAATTCCCAACGACAACGTTCCCTTCCACCAACTGAAATAAATCCCATTTCTTTACGTGACCTCTCAACATTCAACCTCCTCCTTTAAAAAAGACCATGTAATAACTTTTAGCACAATAATTACCGGTACTTTCAACGGTAGAAATGTCCCATCCCCCAATGAATCTATTGACACCACCCCCTGGCCTGAGCCCAGAAGTGTGTGTGTGTGTGTGTGTGTGTGTGTGTGTGTGTGTGTGTGTGTGTGTGTTTGTGTGCGTGTGTGTGTGTGCGTGTGTGTATGGCACACTTAAAGATGGTCAACAATGGAAAGCAGACCAGCAGGCAACACCTCCCATTCAGAGAGGTTTCCTTTATGAGCTTCCTCAACACCCAAGCTGCTTTTATTCCTCTTTAACGCAGCTACCTTCCTATTTAATACGGCCATACATGTTCAATTGAGGAATTTAAAGTTAACAGCTTTCAACATCAACAAGGACAGCAAAAAGAGGGAAGGGTGTATGTATAACGAAATGCAAACAGGCAGCATTGCTCAAAGTAATGATTTTGAGATACCATTGAATACAAATACTTTAAATTGATCTGTATGTGATTAGTATTATTTTTACTTACCTACTAAAGCAACTTTAAAACAAATATTTATCAATTAACATTCTGTCTAATGTACCAGATATGAATACTCTGTGCAAAAGGCAGAGGGTACTCTGAACATTTCTATTTGAAGGATTTTTCTCTTAGCATTTAAGTTTTAGCCAATGTGTTGCTTCACCAAAAATAGTGTTCGTTATTAAATTGCACACAAAACAGATAATCTTATACAAAAGAAGGTCAGACAATTTATCAAAAGATGAAAAGAAAAAATGTACTCACAATTCATTTCCAAAACTCTTACCTTGATTTTGGATGCATTTGATTTTTACTTTTAGAATTTAATTTCATATAATCATACTCAATTTCCAGGCAGTGATAGGAATGCTTAGCATTCAAGAATGAAATAAAGAAAACTCGGATACATCCAAAGATATTTAATTGACAAAACACCTCGATATGTAATGATGTGATTGGTGGAAATGTAAGCTGCACCTTTGTGCTCCTGTTTGAAGGATGCAACTGCCAGACTCCAGGGTCACTGGGGCCCCTCTCACGGCAAAAGATTGCCAACGAAACCCATTCATCCGTTAAAATACCGTGAGGCCCTGTAACTCAAGATCAATAGCTCCGAGACAGGATGTGATGCAGTTTTCTGGTCAGCTGATGCACAATGTGTTAGCGAACAATGGCGACAATACCAAGCACACGCGTGCAGTGAAACTGAGACATAAGGCCTGTCCCCTGGGGCTTCCTTCCACCTCCCATCTGTCTTTGTTGTCTTTGTTGTCTTTGGTTGGTAGACAGCATGTGGCTCCAACGGTGTCTGAAACAATGTCAAGGAAGACCAATGATGTTGTTATGGTTTAAAAATCCCAAAGTCACCATATTGTATTCACACATCTCACTATATGTGACTGTTATTTAAAATTGTTGTACAACTGGTGACATAAGGGATCAGAAAAAGAAAGCTGTGTGAACAATGTGTCATCTGGCCAACAGGGGGATACGTTAAGGATCATTTCATATGTTTAAACAGTCAGGATGTCAACAGAAGCCCTTTATTTCTATTCATATGGATTTAGATGTTTTTAAAAGGCTGTTTTGTCTGTGTCCACCTTAAATCTGTGTTTAAGACATTTGTGATATTACAAATAGTTTGTAATGTATTTTAAGACATTAAATGGGTCCTGGTCTGGCGTATGTTCACACTTACACGCCTCAATCAAATAGAGTGAAATGTGCTAGTAGTTTGTATGCCTTTTTATTGTGAATAATGTATGTCTGTATCTACTGTGAAAGATAATTTGAATCTAAAGAAATTGGATGTACCGTTACAACAAGTCAGTCTTCACCTTTTAAGAAAGACCAAGGTTGTAGTGTATTCTTCATCCAGGGCCAGTTCATGATTTTGTTAAATGTAGAATTCTGGTGAATATATTAATACATGGTTTTAAAACATACTGGTGTTACTTCAATTACTACCTTGGTTCCTTCTCAGAAAGGCACCTCAAGCCAGTGTATAGTATCTAATGTGGGAGGGGAAAGAGCAACAAGGACTCTAATATTATTATTTTGATTACCTTGAACAAAGCATTTTACCTACAATCATCTTGTCGGGAGACCATTCTTGTCCTCTCTCCACAGATCATATTGTTCTGTACATCAGAAACCGACCAAAACACTTGAGCTCGTGCTGTTAAATGTTGAAGGCCACAGAGGGTGGAACACATCAAGCGGATGAATTGGCCATAACACTCCTGAGAGCTCCCAATAGCCGTAGTCGTTTATATCACCACAATATGTTCCATAATGTATGTACTATACATCGGGCTGTGTGTGTGTGTGTGTGTGTGTGTGTGTGTGTGTGTGTGTGTGTTCCTCAAAGTGATTTTAAAATAGTTTTCCATATATTCAATAGTTCACTGATTACTGAAATAAAGTAAACGTTATGTTACCCACATGGATGCTATTTTATGTTATATTATATGTTTTCCTCTTCCAAATGATTATTCATTTTCTTTACCCTGGTATCCTTTTATTTACAGTATATCAGTCAAAGTCTCAACTGCCACAAGGTCCCCAGGAATATAAATCACACTGCTTTACGATTTCATATTTTCTTCCAAGCTAATATTACCTTTTCTCATCCCAAAATGCAGAAGCAATAATGAGCAGAAGCATCAATCCTACTTTCTGACACTTTACGCTCGAAGAAGAATTTTCACGTCAGGCAATAACCGCTAGTGAGCCTCAGCGGCACAAGCTCAGGGCTTGCGCCTACACCAAAGCCTAATGGAATAGATCAGCTCTTGCATATCTGGGGGCAATCACTCACTCCGTCTCCTCTCTGACAGGACTCAGTTATGGCTTCTGGGTAATATCATTTCTGTTATCTTAAGATATCAAATATCTGTCTTTATTGGCAAAAACCTTAGCAAATGGAGGGTAGATTGCTCACCTTGGCAAGAAAGGGGATGAACAATTAAAAGACATATTTATCCATCACACAATCCCTGTTTAGGATGGAGGTCTCAGGACTTTGGCGAAATTGTTAGGGTATCAAAATATTTCACAAACGTTGATGTCATGGGGCTTTTGTCAAGACATAACCTTTACTCTACCTCAAGTAGAACTTTTATTGAGACCTTTAGATGCATAACTCAAAAGGGCTGTTTCACAATGCTTCATGCTGACCTGCTATTCTCTGTACACTTCCAATTCTCATTTGCAATATATCTTATTACCACTCAATCCCAATTTAAAATGTATTTATTAAACAAGTTCATAAGTTTGTCCCTGTTAGATGTATATCTTCCATCATGAATATAATGCTCTATGCAATTTTATTTTTGGTCTTTCAAAATCAGGGCAGCATTGTCAGGGAGTTTTTCATTGTGTCTTCCCAGCTGAAGAGTCCTGTTGTACTGTTCTATATGTGTATCTGTAGCTAAATGTGTGACGTCACAGAAACTTGCACAGAAGATTTTGGAGGATCTCCTTATTTGATCAGACGAACAATACCGACTTGCTTGTGAATCACCTGGTAGTGAATCAGCAGTGCCAACCGGCAGCCTTCTTTGCCCTCACAGTGGGTCCAATCAACTTTGGCTTGAAAGCACCATCCTGCTGCCCTGACACCCCTGAGGTGTTCCCTCTGCCCACAGGCCCTCAGCAATGACTCAGCCACGATCTGCTGCACAACAACCCAAACCTTTTCCATTTAACTTTTTCTTGTGAACAAACACAATGCTGTTGTAGCTAAGATACAAGTCAGAGGATGAGGGTGTCCACAGAAATCATTAGAGGTCATGTTTTTCTTCTGTAGTAATAGCCTGCAAGAAGGCTATTACTACAGAAGTCATGTAGGCTGATATTACAGTATGTATTGTACAATTGAGATAAGAAATAGAGATTTACACAAGGGACCCACAAGGTAATACTGTATTAAATAATTGTGTAATAATCATAATTAGATCTATAATATGTGACAAATCTACATATTGTGTCCCACAAGTCGATGTTACATCATGCCAGGGAATGAACCGCACACACTCCTCTGAGACTAATTTACCTACTGTGGCCAATTACATGCTGAAAAAAACACAGCTGGTAGAAATGTGTAATGGTAGACTAATTCTCTACCGTATGAGCCACGCGACTCGATAAAAATGGCATATTGTCTAAATTAGACTACGCCTGTAAACTGTGATACAAGTGTGAAAGCTTGTTCCCTTCTTATGAGCAAAAGCATGTTTCATGGTATCATATCAACATAGCTTCTCTGATGTTTGCTCTTAATGTGAGAAACCACAAGTGCTAAGATACTCGGCGAAATCACACGTGAATATTTTAACACATTACGTATGCAGTTCTGTATGTATATGTCATTATGTATGAATTTTTTTTATGCCCCAGCATTATGTATAGATGAATGTGATTAGCATAAACCCTAATTACAACACTCACAGCAATGACTAATGGTAAAAAAGTTAAACTATTTCTGTATACATTTTTCAAAAAAACAAATACAGAAAAAGAGCACATCAATTGCGTGATTTCACTGTTCAACAGATCTGTTTACTGATCTTATGGCACTCATGGTATAAGATTGGAGCTCTTTATGTGGGCTGACACCCTTTGATGTCTCCTTGCTTGTTTTTTTATGTCTAAACACCTTGAACTCCTACAGGGATAAATAAGATCCTCAATCCTCTCCTCTTACTGCCACAGAGGATAAATTACATACAGATCTAGTTCTACTTCCTCTCCTCGTAATAATATGCTTTGCATGGCTTTTCCACTTCATCTAGAATCATGGTAATCCCTGTGCTTCTGTGTAATTATCTCCCCTCTCGGCTGATCTCAGTGCTCCTCACCTGCTCAGCCTAGTCACATTACCCCCTCACTTTTATCTACAGTATGACTCTTGAAGCTGCTGCCAAGGGTCCTCTTACCTCACCCCACAACTTATCCCTTTGCCCCCCCCCCCCCCCCCCCCCTGTTTCTCACTCTTCTTCAAGAGGATTGTGATTAGCACAAGGGAAAAAATGCAGTGCTTCACGGTGTTTTGGGTATATCCCTCATTCATTTCCCAACCATTCTAATAAGTAAAAAAAAAAAAAAATTATGGAAATATAATTTGCTAAATTGACAAGGAGGCATCGGGTACCTGAGGGAACTGA
Organism: Cyclopterus lumpus; assembly: GCF_009769545.1. Classification (NCBI taxonomy): domain Eukaryota; kingdom Metazoa; phylum Chordata; class Actinopteri; order Perciformes; family Cyclopteridae; genus Cyclopterus; species Cyclopterus lumpus. The sequence goes on along the minus strand of NC_046968.1, from coordinate 10,359,709 downwards.
TGCTGTTCTTTTCTGTCATGCATACTTCAAGCTTCAAAGATTCAAGAATACAAATGATTGTCTAAAGTTAAGGGCTCACAAAGAAAAGAAAAGAAAATGCCATTAAAACCCAAACAATTCCATAAATGACTAAAGAGGAAGTGTGCATTAAATATAGTGACAGTTATTTTTGGCTTTGTTTGAAATGGATATTCAAACAGGGGTTCTCTGAAGTGGCTGTCTGATGGGACGAGCTGAAAGCGGTGGTGAAGGATCCTCAGTGATTAAGTCTGCCGTTATTTTCACTGCGTGATTGTAAAGGTCTGAGAGTATGAGTTATCATACCATTCTGGCCTATTCTTGTGGCTGACACTAACTATTACTCAGAGAATTTTCCTCTATTCAAAAGCTCAAATTCATCTTTCATCAAATCCCCCTCACCCCACCTCCCAAATGTGCTACAGAAATTAAATGATATAAATATTCATAATTGTGACTAACTTGGTATTGGAATGAACATTTCCAACGGTAATTCTTGTTTACTACATAGTAGTAATTTGCCGACATGCATCATTCAAAAGCATAAGTGAGGGACGGCGAATTTTCTTCAAAAAGGGGAAATGTAATTTAAATTAAAATTTCTACCATTTTTTCCATTTGTAAGAACAAAACATGCAGTCAATCCCATAAGTGGTAGTGTATAGAAATAGAATGAATATGCAGTAGGCATTTATTTCGAAGCATTTTACGGGGTTCCAGTTGCGAACATAACTTTAACTTTGCTAAAGGCTATTATGGCATATCAGGGCCATTGTAGATGAAACATAATAATAATTGTAGGGGGGTAATATCCCATTTTGACCAAATATAGGTGAGTGATGAGTAATTAAACATTGCTTGCTGTTATCGGCTGCTGTAGGAAGCTTAAAAAAAATGTTAAACTCATCACGAAACACTACAAGATGAGTTACACATGAATGAACCTCCGAACAAAGCAAACAACACGGGAAGCCAATCCCTCTAAAAGGGCTCCATTGCTCTTTTTAAAGGAATTCTCCAGAATCTACATGTGTTTTCCAATTGTCACTCTGCATGTTATTTAAAGGCAGCAAACGTCCAAGACTTGGGTTTCTTTACTGTAATGTGTCTGTTGTTGAACGTACACAACAATGTACGTTTGCCGTTGCGTGTGTTTATAACAGGGCTTTAACACTTTCCAACAGCCGCACACACCACTGTGGTAAAGAAGGTCTCTCCTCTGGGATAACACGAAGGGCAGAGGTGTTAATTATTCTCCAGATCAGCGATGTCAGCACAACGCTCTCATTGCTCCTAATTGTCCCTTTGAGGGCGCTCAGGTCCTCATTATGGGAGCACTTTGTGATCCTGTGTTGATATTATTTTGTTGAAACGTTGTAGCCGCATTTAGACATTTTCAAATGTTTGTTTCATTTAATGGGGAAATTTAATTTGACTCATTCTGAATGACGATGCTGAGGTTGTGCATAACAATGGAATTAAATTACAATATAAACATTTAACAGAGACGTCGGGGGATGCAAAGTTTGCTCACTGTAACTGAAGAAATTGAAGAAATTGCAAAAGAGAAAACAAACTCCGGTGGAGACTTATTCTCAACAGATCTTTTAACTAAAGAAAGATAGAGTGAAGCAAATTTAAATATCTACCATGGCTTACAAGCGAAGAGAGGGCAGCTCAACACTGTGCCCTGAGACTGACTGGGACTCAAATCTCACTCGCACAAACAGGAAGCTCCACCTCCCCGAGGCACACAACATGAACTTTCCTCTCCATTAACTTAGCAACTTCTGGAACAAGTTCTCAAACTCAGACTCAGATTCAACATATGTTCACAGCATTATTCGTCAACACATTCTCACTCTCATCTCCTCAAATACCGCCGGTGGGTCAGTCAGTGGCCCTATGCTTCAAACTATGACGCTCTAGGTAACCCTCTAGTGGCAGTTTGGGACGTGTGGTCGACGAGGAGTCCATTTCAGTTCATTGCACACATACATTTCTGTGTTCACGGGAAACGCACAGTGTTCACTCATTACATGGTTTACTTAAGCCACATAGGGTTAGGCTTGGGAAAAGATTGTGGTTTGGGCTAATTATAAGATGTGTGTTACGTAATATAACCATGTTTGTTAGGTAACTAGTCTAGGTAAAGTATGGGTAAAATAACTCAACGCTGACTTGTAATTTACGATGTCAGTTGCTTTGACCAGCAAATAATGACTTGGATGGGTTTACATTGGAGTTAGATGGAAGCCTGGTACATGTCAAATTAACTAAAGGGTGCCTTGGTGGGTCGCTATCAGACGCAGAGGGACACTGACCAAGCAGTCAGTTTTGATGAGTTGTGAGTGAGAACAGGTTGTTTTAGAAAACACTTTGATACTTGGAAAGAAACACCCCCTGGTAATTGAGGCTAATCATCAATAGGATGGGATGGACCACAAATAGAAATAGTCTTGTTCTGTTGAATTGCTGAAATAGTGATAGCATTGTTTTATATAGTACACTTCAGTACGTGCTTGGTGTGTGGTCCATTAGTTCCACAGAAAATCCATTGCACTTGCTTAAAGCCATGACGGTAACATTCATATTATCAACCATTCCAATATAAGATAGGGACCTCTGTTTTTTAATTAAAATGCCATTTGTGCAGATCTCTAAATATGAAATATATTGTAAATGACAGATTGTATCAAATCAGATGCCAATTTTGATGTTAAAAATGTCCTATTCAGAAGGGAAGTTGTAATACACAAAAGTGGCTGACAGAAACAGGATTTTGTTATTGCAATTTGTCAACAGCCCAACAATCTATCAATCGACTTGTCAAAAATAATTATTCTGCTGCCATCGTTTTCAGATCTTAACAAACTGTTCGCATTCTAAATTACTGACAGGGTATTTTTCCTGCTTCAGCAACATTGCTGGCTCATATTTTCCCTTAATGCATATCTGCAGTTTCAAAGGCATTCTTCTCAAAACATGCATTTGACAGAATCGTTTATTAAAATATAGGATCGCTCGGTTTGTCCTGCATTGAAATTACTCTCAATGCTCATCCAGATCCCATCAAGATAATATAAAAAGTAAACGTCACTAGCCTCTTGTCTATTAAAGCAAAACACTATCTTACGTTGTTTCACATGAAGCCAGTTCCATCTCATAGGTTACTTTTCCCTCCCGTAAGGTCAATAGGCAGACAGCAATCTTTGAGACAGTCAAAATGTGAAGGCGATTGAAGACACAAAGCTTTTTTTTCAATATGCAGCTTTGTCTGGTATAAACTAAGGAATATATATGCAGATATCTCTCCTGCGAAGGTTGACCAGCCGTAACTCTTAAAATACCAAGAAAGTTAATAAATCCATTGATGGCTACAGGCCTCCTCCACATCCAGACGACTAGGTAACATCAACATTATATTAAGTGTCCATGTAAATTACAGTTAGTTTAGTTCTCATTCTGTTAGAGCACTAAACACTTAATATGTTTTTTTAAGAATACAAAGTACTGAGAAATATACAAGAATTTGAACATTTTCCGTTTAACTCTCTTTTTACTGTATATAGCTGAGCCCATTCATCTTCTGTTTCTTTAAATTCTCCTAAAATGGTGTTATTAAACATATCCTGAGGTAATAAATGGCTGAGAAGACAAGTATTAAGTATTTATAGCAATAATCTGCCAGTGGGTTATTTTTACCCCTATAGACAGTGAGCCAGAGTATGGCTACAGACCGTACAGGACCCACTTGTTAAACATACATTCTTTACAATGTATTATTATATTATGTAACCAATCAGATGATCCGCATAGGCTACAACCAACCAAGCTCTTCATAGGGAGCTTTGTGATGAGTTGAGGGCAGACTACAAAATACAATACAAATCTACAAACAATTGATTGAATGATGGATCAATACAAATGTGGAATCTGACAGTCAAAACTGGTTGTACTTATTCTAACCCAAAGCACAATCTATTCTAAGTCTGTGCCTAAACCCAACCAAACCTTAACTATGATGATCTCAGATTAGGAAAACACATTTTCAAGGCTCTGACAAATGTTGTCGTCGTGCCAACAGACCCCTTTCACAGCAGACTTATTGACTTGTCATAAAAGAAAAAGCACAGGTGTTACTTAAAACCCGAACAATGGCTCGGTTCCATTTAGAGTTGAGCCAGCATGCATAATAATAGCAGAAATGTTCACACCTAAATGGTATGCAGTCCAGATTAATTAATGTTATTGATTACACTTCTACTTTTCCTGCTATCACAACTTTAAATGTTTGCTATGAAAACGGTCTACAGGGACGGCAATGCAGCCCCCCCCCTCTACATTACCATTTATTTAAAATGAAACAACATTAACTTGGTTTCACATGGGACAGGAACAGCAGTCCCCTGGGTGAAAATCTCAGACTTCATACTCCTTCACTGCACCGACTGCCTGATAATGACTTGGATGGGTTTACATCTGAGTTAGTTGAAAGACTGCTGCACCACAGAGAGAGTAAGTGAGCGCGATTAGGATCCAAGCAAGCATGCGGGAAGTAGAGGGGTAAAAAGAAGGGAGGGGGCCCCACACGCTTTACTGTTACTGTGAGTGTTCCCATCGAGAGATGGCATCTAGTGTGTCATTGTTATTCATTTGACATGGTTGAGGATGAACGATGACCTGCGACCCACTCACTTTCACTTTTTGTACGCACGTATCCTGGCTGCAACTCTGGATTGACTTCAAAATCCTTGCGCTCACCTTTAAAGCTCTGCAACTGCATTCAGCAGCACTGCACTCGAACACTGAAACCTCCTAATTTCAAACGCCATAACATTAAAATCCAAGTAGACAAGGTTAAGCTGGTGTGACTACTCTGATGGAACTTTTCTCAGTCTTTCTCTTCCGTGATCTTTCTGTGAGGTTTCTTGTCCTTTACTTTGGCAGACAAAATAATATGTATTGTGCTGTTAGTCAAATGGCTTGATGCTTTCATTTCCTACTGTGGTGACCTTGCGTGTTTTGAAAGATAGCCAACAAATAAACTAGTGGATCATCTGCGAGGGTGAGACAAGCTATGAAGATTTTTGGATAATGTTAGAAATGAACCGTGCAAAGTCTGAAATAAAAAACAAACGTGTTTTCTTGCATGTACTTTGACACAAAGAAAACAGCATTCATATTTTCAATGCAGAGTGTTATTTTTTTTATTGCTGGATATGTGCTGATGGGGGAAGGGAAATTAGTCGTCAACTTTCAGCTCAATACGGAACACGCCTAAAAGAAAACTGAGTAATATTATTGTGGCTTTCTGCCAACCTGTTCATAGCTCCATTTCAACTTTTGCTCAACCTATTTCCAAAATACTTTTGTTTCTAAAAATGTATTTAAAATCCATCTTAGTCCTCTGGAGATAGGTTTCTCTCCTCATAACATCGAGGGAAAAAAACCCAAGAAATCACTGTCATCCACTTTCCACCTGTCACGCCCATTGAAACATCGCTCATCTGTCTGCCCAGAAAATAAGCTGTCAGGATGGAGAAAGCCACTTTTCTAAGAATCACATTTATGTAAGAGTTGGGTCTGCTTCCAATTTCACATAGGCGCAACATCTTTCACCTTCACACTCTGCTCCAGGAAATTCATGTATTTTCTCCATGTGATTACAAATTGCTCCTTCACTCCACGTCCCACATTCGTATTGTTGCTGCCGCTGATGGATCAGGTCTGTGTTACTGGCAGCTGCATTTTCCATATGGATCAATGGTGGTGTATGCATTGCTGATCGCAGATGACTATGAATATTTGATGCTGCAGTATTGTTTTTGTATGGAACAAATACATCTTCAGTCAACACTCACACCTCAGTCATTGTGTTTACAAAGATTGCCTTGGGTTCAAAAGAGGGCTGTAGGAAGAGGCTTAGATGACAGGTTCCTGCAAGTTATATTACCTGACTGCTTGTTTGATTAAATAACCTTTATTTTGACTCTCACAGTCTATTGAAGAAATTCTTCAGCTGAGTGTGTTTGGCACTGAGAGAGGTCAGGCAGTGTCGGACTTCATGGGCTCATAATAAAAGTAATTATTCGCAACGCCTCTGGTGCCACTCTATATTGCTGTTATTGGGTAAAAAAAAAGAATTCAACAGGAATTACCATGCTCGATTTGAAATGTTAAAACAGTCTGAGGTTTTTATTGGGTAGAAACACACATCCACATCGGCTTGATGAGGGTCGCTTATTATCACATTTATTAGTTTGATCACATTGACAGTTCTTATACACACAGCCATGGGTACTTAACCAGCCATATTCTTGAGTTTAGCTCCGTTATGACAGGTGTGTGTTGCAGAGGGCTTGTACAGGATGCTTCTTGGTGTGTTACCTTCATGCCCAATTAGTTTCTGTATCATGGTGGAACATCTGACAAGTGGAGACTGTTGGGTAACGCAAGACATGTGGTGCATCCCTGGAGGGAAGCATTTGCATTGGGCAAATAAAAATATGAGCTGTTTTTGCTGGGCTTTAAATTAAACATAATTAGTTCTTATGTTGTGTTAATGTTTTCTTTTACCTTTCTCCGTACTCCAACTTCTCAAGCATCTTAAAATGATTGGTTTTCTTCGGAATTCAAATGATGAAAGAAATGACAAAACAGCCTACACATCTTTTTTTATCAATATAAAAATCATTATTATGCCTCCTATCGGGCAACTTAGTGCTTAGTAGAGACACATTGCTCAGGAAAAAAATGAATTCACACATTGATGTAAAAACAGTGTATTTGTTAAAATGATGAGGATGTGAAGAAACTTCTTTTTAACATATGTATTAGAACCCCACTATTATAAATGGCATTGAGCAGAGAGAGACAAAGGAGAAACAGTAACCCCAGAAGTGAGGAGGTCTTAATGCTGCATATGTAGGTTACCAAATTTATATCTGTGGATCTCGTTCACTGGTCAGTAACAACAACAAAGGAGCATGAAAAGCAACGCACAATTTATTCTGCATGATACTGTCATGTAGTGTTTGTCAGGTATTTTTTTCACCCCCACTCCGCAATCCATTTTGCCTGTGATATAATTGAAGCTGTCTCCATCAAAGCAGCTCAACATGACACTGTTCTGTGTGTCTGCTCCGAACCTAAAAGCCATAACAGGGTTGTCAGTGCTGGTGTGTTATGGTGCTGGTTGAAATGCATGTCAGTGTGATGGTGTGAACCTCACACCACAGGAAGTTAAACTACCGTGGCAATGAACTGAACAAGCTTTGAAGTTAGCGATGCATATTGCATTGGAACCATTTTAAAGATTATCTGTGTGTCAATGCATTTAAATAGCCAATGAATTCATAATTTATTTTTATTTATTTATTTATTTTTCAACCTCACGTTAGATTTTCTAATCAGGCCAATTATTTAAATATCCAGCACAGTTTTCATGAACCAAATTAACTAAATGTTATTTATTTTTAAAGCAGTCACCATTTTGCATGTGATGGGATTGATAGCAATACATCATCCTATTCTAATGTGGGTCTCCTTTGATACAAAATAAAACTGCCCTCATCGTCTTAAAGTTCTGCCTTTTTGATTTCTTTTTTGGGACACCGAGGCACTGTAGCAAAGAAATCATTGGAGATCAAAAGAGCCAACATGTATCTAAAAGCTGATTAGAAGAAATTCAAAAGAAAAGTTTTTTACAATAATATTTAAGTCAAATTAAAGAGCTTTCATATGCTGTGCATTTCCATTTTATGGTGAGTGGGGAAATATCACAATTATCAGCAGTGTGATCCACAAGCATAAAATAAGACATTCAAATTAAGTGCATTTTCAGTAACGCACAGATAACACATCATGCTGGAAAAGCATAAAATAGTCCTCTGTATTTCTGACAAAACCAGCCCAGACACTTTGATCATGCAGTATATTTTAAAGTGATGAATAAAAAGGGCTTTTTTTCAGAGAACATTGACAGAATGTGCAGTATAAGGATTGTTTGAGCTTGTTCTAAATAATTATCTTGCTCTCTATCTCCATCTCGTCATACCATCTGATGCAAAGTTGAATTTTTTTACCCCGACACCTAGAAGTCTCAGATCGTGTTTTTTGTTTCCACTTTTACAACACAGCACTGCATGTTACTGACAAAATCCCTCAATACTGTGAACGCTGCTCAGTAAATAGTGGTCTCAAGAACATTGGGTTTCTGCCTGCTTTGTCTACACTTAACACCACTGTGACATGGACATGAGCACTGTGGGATAGAGGCAGTCTGAGGCGGGAAGGCAGACAGAGGCTCGGAGACATAGATTAGAAACAGGACAGCAAAGACAGATGCAGTTGGGGGGGGGTTAATCCTGTCTGTGAGTGAGTGATCATGTCCATCCACCCAGCTGTGGCGCCATCAGGGGCCACAGGGCTTGCTGAAAGTCTGATGAGGCGTCACCGCCGTCTGCTGCAGGAGAGATCTCTCACTCGACAGTCCCTGTCAGCATGTGGGCCTGCCAACCAGGTAAAAGGGGAGAGATAAAAAACATAGAGACAGGCAGCGCAATGGACCTAGAAAGAACACATTTCATTTTCACAATGTTTCTTTTTTTTAATTTTTATTTAGCTCCTTCTCTATGGAGAGTGTTTAGTTTAATTTATTATGATCCCCGTTAGCTATAGCATTGCAGCAGCTATTCTTCCTGGGTACCAAAAGAAAGACCTTGCATAGTGACGATGGAACCATTAGAATTTACATCATGACAACACAGATACAAACAGGACGATAAAGAGCCAAGACAACTCCTGACAATTCCAGGACCAGAAAAGTATAAATAATCTGACACACGCCAATATCCCCAACTCATTGCAAATCAGATTGAGGTCTGTTCCATTATCATACAATAGGATAATATATGAATATAGTCAGTTTAATCCAGTAATCCATACAATAATCAAAATACATGAAAATAGCCTGTTTCACTCCAATATGACCTATCAACATGATCAAACATCTCCCATTTGGTATTAATTCAACACTTCTGGCATCTTTTTAACGCATGAGAGATTAATTGCCTTTCATATTGAGATAATTAAGGTTGGTGATTAATTGCAGTGTGAGGTTATCTGCAAGGTCCCTACATAGGCAAAAATTGGGAGACTGTGATAGCAGGATATCACACACATGTCACCTTTCACCTAACCCACCTACAATTTTGCAACTGAAATTGCTGGTTGGATGTTTAGTCATCATTCAATCATTTATGTTTTAATTTCCACTATAAAGGGTTTTAAAAAATATGTTTCTCCGCACCTCTGCTTATCACCTTTGACATAATCAAGTTATTATACACATGCTGTCAAAGGTATGCTGTATAGGTTGGATGTCATGCCACACCAGTGTAACAAATTGCTTTTGCATGAGTAAGCAAGAGCAGTTTATGAAAGAACAACCAGAGGGTCATCGCTATCAATTGGTCATGAATTGTAAATGGCAACTATGTTAGGAGAAAATAAGACCATGAACAAATAGAGTATACATATTACAATACAAGTTGAAGAATCCATAATTCAAGTCTTGTGTTCTCAGAGGAAAAACGTGCAGCTCGCAATTGGCTTTTCCCCTGAGAAAATGATAAATTGTCTCATTTTGAACTGAATTCAGAGTTGTTTGTCCGAAACTCATTCCTCACCCCTAAAGCCCCTCATGAGATATGAGGAGCACAAGCACGGATCAATCAACAACTAATGATCCAGACTTAAACAGAAGAGAAGGAAAAGTGGAAGATAAAAATATATGATAAGATGAGATGAGTTAGAAACTTCATTGATCAAATGAGTAAAACAAATAAAAAATAAGGAAAAAGTGATGAGTAGTGAATAAAGATAATAACCAAAAATAGCTTTTTACACTCTAAAAGTGCACCTTTCACTGATACAGATATATTTATGATGGGCATTTGTATAGGATATTTACATCCATTATTGAAATGCACACATGGTGTGTAGCACGGTACAAGAAAAAAAGAGATTCAGAAGTTTTAAAACTATAAAAATGTAATCTGGTCTCTAAGGTGGTGATGATGTATTCATATATCTTTTGTCCATATATATATTTTCTATCATTACAATCTGTCCGTTGGACCATCAGTCAGTTAGTATGTTAAAGGTTTATGTTTTTTAACATGCATTGCCAACATTGTAATTTCTATAGTACATAAGTGCAACTACATATCAACAAAAAAAACATTTGGTTAGGCTTATGGTTGTCATGGTTACATATTGATATGCTATAGCAACATTAATAGTTGATGTGAGACAGAACATGAACCCTGGTGTCAGGCATCAAGGTCAGAGGCATTACACACTTAGATCTTCACACTACTTAGAAGGAGAACACAGATCCGGAACATCCACTGAAGTGTTCATCCACTCTGAATAGAATTCATCTGAAGACTAGGCTAAGAAAAACTATGCATGTACAACAGGATTTACAGCAGGCCAAAGTTGAACCACAACGTAGCCCTGCAAATAATAATCGATATTGACAACTGACAGATTGAGTGCTAATTTTAACATTTGTGTGTGTATATGTTGTATCATCGTCTGAGCACTAATGTGTATCCTGTTGATCTCGATATTAGCTAATAACTGTTTGATTGTGGCTTTTATTCTTTATTTTGTAATGTTTATCAGTAAGAAACTAAGAAAGAGTAGACTCTCTCTCCTGTCCAATCATTTATCCATCTCTTCTGGAGCCTTGAGAAAGCTCCATTTCTGTCTGTACCAGAACATCTTTCTGCTAGGTTTCCCTAACACATCTTGAAAATGTACACATAAATGCCATCAGTGCCCACACGCAGCCAGATTGCCCCTGTCAAGCAAACACACTCAGCCCAGACCAGATGCGAAAGCCGACTTGAAAAGTGAAACAATTCAGAGATATTGCAACCCAGAAGAGACATCGCTTCATGAAATCTTAAAAGTAGATAGTCTTGCTGTAGACAGCGTTTCAGTGAACTTAGCAGCTCACTGAAAAACTGTTTTATGTTTCAGTATAAACACAAAGGGGTGTATCAGGATTAAGGCTTTTCTTCCTATATGATTCAGACTACAGTGAGCAATGGACGTGACTGTCACAAGATCAAGTGATATTTGACATATAGAGTATACTTAATTTATTGTTGTTCAATGTCATAAAGAGCTTATGTTGCTTAATAAGCTCATAATAGGACATCTCTGTCATGAGTCTCTTTCTTTAAATGGGTCACATTTATATTAAACTATGGTATAGTTATATGTATTTATAGCTCATTGTACACTTCCTCAAAAGGCTATAGTCTCATCATCATACTTACATACTGACACATTAAGTAGCTATAATATAATGATATGCTTATTCAACATACTATATAAATGCACAAACAGATCATTAGTTTCCCTCTCTCTCACACCCAGCCGCAGTGTTCTCCCCTCATGTCTTCCTTTTCAGGTCAGTGAAAGAGAGCCACCCCACAAACTGTCCCTCTCGCTCATTAATTAAATACGATAATACTTTTCTCCACAGGATCAATCAGTGTATCTAATACAGTCATTGACCTAAGACCTTCTCCAACCGGTTTTTCGTGTGCTGAATGTGACAATCCATCCAAAATAGAAAAAAAGTTGTATACATCAAACAATGGCAAAAGTCTACAGATGCTTTTAACAGACTACAAATGTATAAAGAAATATGCAATATGACATAAGCTTTGTATAAAGCATAATCTTTTTTTGTACTTCCATCTAATCTCTTTGGATCTCTCAGATTCTCTCTTCATGCAGAGCTGACATAGCCAAGTGGACATGTTGAGTTATTGTGCTGGAGGCGATGGTACTCTGCTGTGCTTCACAGATGATCATTTCCCAATTCCACAGCCGAGGAGCGCAGGCCTGCAGTAATTGCTACAATGCATCCAGCAGCCGGTCCTTATCTGATGCTGTGACAAGAATAGGCCCCATTTTATTGGTCTCACACCCTATGTAATTCAAGAGAGCTTGCATCATTTCCTGCAGAAGAGATGACTATGATGGTGTCACCCTAGGGTGCTTGATGCTGATTGGACACACAGCATGGCCATGAGCAAATAAATCACTTCTCCTGTGTTCAGAGTAGAAACATAAGCCCTATGGGTGACCAACCGTTCTCATCAGTGAGACACACACACACACACACACACACACACACACACACACACACAAACACACACACATATGCACTGTTCGCTTAGCACAAACAATTACAGCCTTGATTCCCTAGGCCCTAATCAGAGCCAACACAAGGCACATGCAGCATACTGGTGAGATCATAATTAAAACCTGTCTCTTGGCATATTATGTGGCATATCCCAGAAGGAAGATTCTGTAACTGTAAATATATATCACACCATATCACCACCACCCCAAGGAATTGTTATGCTAATTTATACCAGCATGCAGTGTATTTGATTGCCACAATCTATACAGGTTTTTCCTAATTTCAGCATTACAAAGTAAAAATATAAAATGTATTTATTCAAAACAAATTGACTTTTGACTGTATTTATAGCAGTTAGAGCATTTTGCGGTGTATTCTAATCAAACTGTCCCTGATCTACATATGCTGACTTTTCCTTTGAAGAATCTATATGCGAATTCAGAAAGAATGATTTCAGAACCAACCATTAACTGCCATTGTTTCACATACTGTCTCCAGACGCTCTACCTTTAAATGTCCCTATACAGTAGCCTGTATTGTGCCACCTACAATAATCCACATCTGTTTAACATGGTCAATGTATTTTTTATTGACTTTGCATCGCATTGTATTTGAACATTTTATTTCAATCTTTTACAAAGTATGCATGGATGTACTTGAGTTTTCGTAAGTACAATGTTTGAGGCCCAAATTGGCATTTTGTCAGTTAGAAAAAAAAACCTATAACCTATAGTTATAGCTACAGCCAACTGGAAGTGCACAACAAGCCCGATTTAAGATATAATTATTTAAATGAGGATTAAAAGTCAGCAGTTTTGGGGACAACACATTTGTTTACACTTTATACTTAACACTGACATATTGTGTCCACAATCTTTACATATTCTGAGCCACACTTTGGTTGCAATGTGCAACACTATAAATTATACATCTACATTATAAATCCCATCAGGCCACAAAGCTGAAAACACAGACTAAACACAGTATAAAAAAGCTTTAACTACTTTGGAAGTAAAGCTCTCGCTGTATTTTAGAGCTTAAGAAGCAAAGTATTCAACCTCCCAATTATAATATGGATTAAAGTTTTTGAAAGTGTTACAGAACCAGTACTCTTAGTTGGCAGCAAAATCTGGAGCACATTAATTAAAGTGGAAAAATAGGACTCTGAGTAAAAAAGAAATGCATTTAGGCTTCAGTAAAAACATATTAAAAGTTCACAGGAACTGTTGAAATTGTGGATGCAGAGCTGAGTTCTGACAATATCCCATTATAATAAAAATGAAAAAGAACTACATTTGGGAAAAATCAAATCAGTACTATTTCGAAGAGGCTTCATCCTCTAGAGGCTGTCTCTGTTAGATTCATTCCTGTGCGCATGCGCAGTCATGAAGATTTTGCAACCTTGTACCCTGCACAGCCTCCCTTATCTACACACTTCCAACATATAACAGCCATGCGACCATAGCTCACTCTCGTTTTTTCTTCCGCATCAAGCAGTCACCCAGTAAAGAAGTAAAGAAGATGAAGGGGTCTCGCTGTGTTAGACTGTGTACTGTGTACTGGCTGCCGAATAAGCTACATCCTTCCTGCGACTTTTTGATGATCCCACATGTGGACCACTGTGATGGGGCACGAGTCTGCTCGCTCAGCTACCTCAATTGTGGGTTCTCTTCCTGGCTCTTCCTCTTTCTTGTTGCGAGCAGTGGAGGATACTGATGTGAGCGATAAAGAGCACTGCACTTGCAGCTTTCTCCATCCCCAACATGGCCTGAAGCCTCGCAGCAGTGGCTTTCTCCTTTAATGGACTTATAGGCACTTTTTCAGGATCTGGAAGCATCATATACATGGTGGCAGATTTGAGAGGCATTGCAAAACCAGCTGAACAACCTGCACCTTCTCACATCCTCTTAGGTGGAGGTGTCTTCCAGCAGGAGCCGCAAGCTAGACGACCTCTGCTATGAACTTGTTTCCCAGAGCTCCTGCCCTTCATGGAGTAGGACCAGTTGTATGTTAGCGTCAATTACCGCTCGCACAAATGTGCCGCTCAGGTGGCTGCATCGCAAAATATCATTTTGCTCTCTCCCCGGAACTATCCACAGACATCGGGAAGACTATGATAACTGTCCTGACCCTGACCACGACTTCTACGCCGAAGGTGTCAAGAATTATAAAATGGCAATCAATGATGCAGTGTAACTGACTCCACATGTCGCAGCTTTCCCCCCAGATCAGACAGGAGTTGCTGTTTGGTCTCATATCCCCGAATGGGCTATTGGGACAACTCTTCCAGAGTGCCACGGCTCATCTGCATGAAGCAGCCAAGGAAGTAGAGAGGGTGAGCAAACTCATCTTCTGGAGCAAAATGTGCTGCCCCCTTTCTTGCGAAACAGTTGGGTTCAAAGTCTCAGCCTGTAGAATTGTCACAGAGACCATCAGAGGCTGCTGCCACCATGGCCGTCGCAGTAGAAGATGCAGACTGCCAGGAGCAGTTGGTGCTTTGGGCAGCATGCCAGCAGGAGGATTCCATATTAAATCTGGTAAACACTGATACTGGATGGGAAACGGATTTCAAAAAACACTCAGGGACACAGAGTGAAGTTGTTGTGGCCCTATGGGCTTTTTGGGCCTAGTTGAGCATCCAGGGGAGTGTTCCATTAAAAGACCATAAAAGACAAGGACACTGAACTACTTGAACAAATTGTAGTGCCCCCAGTGTGGAGAAAATTGGTTTGGAAACAGTACTATGAAGCTGTTGGCCATTTGGCTGGAACAAAGACTTTATCTGTGTTGCAGCGCAGGTTTTACTGGCCAGGTCAGGGGGATGATGTCCGTCAATGGTCAACCAACTGTGACTACTCCCTGCACCATACCCTCTTGTATTGGTAGCTGTGGATTATCTGTCATTTCGGTGGCCTGGAGATGTGTACCCCTATATCTTGGTTGCAGTGGATGTGTTTTCCAGGTTTGCGTGGGCCATACCATGAAGGGACCAGACAGCTGGTAAAACAGCCAAAGTATTGTGGACACATCATCCACCCTTAAATAATACATTCTGACCAGGGAGCAGCGTTTGAATCAGCTGTCCTCTCAGAGCTATGCCAGATGTACAGAGCCTGGAAAATTGTACAACCCCAAACTCAGTGAAAAGGTTCAATCATACCCTGCTGTCCTTGTTGAGTTCCTTAAAAGAAGAGCAAAGGTCAACCAAAAAAGGGGTCCAAGAGCACATTGACATTGTTGCAAGCATATGAAGATATGTCAAAGTGCTCCACGCTCAGACAGGTCCAAGACAAGCAGAGGTATACAACAATTAAATAAATAGATGCCGCTACCACTGCTGACTGGATAGAGACTGTTGGTGAGGAACTTTTGCTCGCAGGCTCAGTGAAAATTGACCCCTAGATTGTGACAAGAGCCATTTTTTGTTATATCTAGTCTCTCTGCAGACAATCCGGTATATAAGATGTGACCTGAAGGTCGCAACGGCCTAATAAGGACCATCCCCTGCCCAGACCCACTTCTGCTCCAAACTAGGCATGTTACCTCACAGGACAGAGGCAGGGAAATTGTGGGAGTTCCCGTTGCGCAGAAATACATCACGTCTGCAAACAATAGCTTTGGGCTTCGACACCGAACAGGTGTGGAGACTCTCCCCGCTGATTGATTCAGGTGCTCCTCCAACCAGGAACCTGATTGATGTGCCACCCAGTCGGATGTGCCAATCACAAGAAGGAAGGCTTCACTTAATTAAGTCTCTGTTGTTATTCGAGAACGTTGACCTTGTGACTGACTCAATTATATTTCTTGTCAATTTGTATGATGTTTAGTCAAATCCTGGGGACTGGACCAGGTTGGTGTTAAATTGTATAAAACTTATCTCAGACAAACAACTGATTTTTAGAAAGAAATACATCAGGTGGTTCCTTTTGTTCCGTATTTTTGGTCAAAGAATTAGACTAGACAGGTTTTATGTTACTTCCTTTTTCTTCAACAAGCTGGGTTGTAACAGGGCGCTAACGATTGTTTTTTAAACAATAGTTTATTACAATTGCATATATTTGAATAGTGCAAAGTCTTTGGCGATTGGACTCCATCCTGAATTAGGAGAAGCAAGGGTAGTGATGCTGATATCTGCTAAGACAGGATCCCCCCTGGAGTCCAGACACTGGTGGTGGTGGTGGTAGTAGGAAGTTGCTGTAACCCGATGATGAATAATGAGGATCATGACTGAATGCTGACTGAAGGTGTCTTGGGTCGAGGAGGGTCGCATCTGATTGAGCTGAAATGACAACTGACACCAGCAGAAAGAAGAACATATTTAAAAGTTTGACAACACCGACGTGATTGGCTTACAGAACTGCGCAGAATCCCACTTGAGCTTAATTTAAAGGTGTAAGCTGCAGCCATTTTATCTCGCCATGCTGGCTATAGCGAGATATTGTTTTTTGCTCATCCTCTGATGAAGCAATGTCTTCAAGGTCCGTCTAGTAGCAGGAGTTACAACTTGGAAAATGTACTTTCACATCACATCAAGCAATACAGCCATCAAGGCTTGAAGTCTAGGCTTGACCAGGGGTAGACATGAAAAAGCATGAAACAAAAGATATGTAATGAATGCAGGACAGAGCTTTGGCTGATAAGTTAATAAATTGGGACATGAATAGTAAATGCTGGAGGAATCCACTGCTTTTATATTATTATCTGTCTACAGTCCTTAATGAAAAGTGCCCCTGTATCTCTCTACCATGTCAACATGATTAGACAGGACATTTCTGTATACTATCAAGTAAAACAAAATGTTTTTACACATATACACACCCACAGCGTATGTGTGTGGCAGAAAAAAAGAGAGAGAGAGAAGCAATAGAAAGAGAACATAGTTGAACAGCTGCCCAAAACGCCTAAAGGATTAGATTGCTCTCTTTTGATCCCTCTCTCACAACATGTACCAATGTTAAAATATCAGTCTGTTGGATTGGTTTAGGGTTTATCTATGAGTTCTTCTTGTAAGCGCTTGTTATTTCTTCTGATCAAAAAAGATTATCCCTGTATCTGAGAGGCTTATTGTGGCTTGAAAATGGCTAAAAACAAAAAAGGCCAATTCAAAATAAATCATATAACAAGATATGAACATGCAATTACCATTTGTATTTATAATAACTGAAATAGATAGTGAGATTAAATAGGCGATTTGATTTAATCTCAGAGGTATGTTGCTTTCAAAACTAAAACATATTTTGAGGTCACATTACAGTGTAGGAGAAAATAATGTACAGGCCTAGATGAAAAAAAATTATTATTACAAAGAGAACACTGGCATTTGCATGTTTTAGTTTCAAGGACTAACTCACAAACCCTACAGAATACATACAGTACATGGCCCTTGTAGCCTACTACCTTCTTTCCATCCATCCATCCAGCCAGCCAGCCATCCGTCGACGTTTATCCAGGTCACAGTAGCAGCAGGTTAAGAAAGGAAGCCCTTCTCCGAACAAGTCCTCCAACTCTTCCTGGGAGATCCTAAGAGACTCAGGCTAGATAGGATGTATAAATTCCTCCAGTGTATTCAAGGCGCCTTGGAGGCATCTCAATCAACTGGCTCCATTCAACGTGAAAGAGCATCGGTTTTACTCTGAATTTCTTAAAGATGTCTGAGCTCCTTACTCTACAAGGTGAGTGAGCTTAGTCGTTTAGACCGTGATCTCATTCTTTCAGTCACTACCCAAAGCTCTTGGGCATAGGCAAGGGTTGGAACATAGATCGACCTTCCCCACAACAGTCTGGCAAAAGCTCTAATTCCAATTTCTGTAACCCACATAGACTGCATGGGCTATTCTGCTCTAGTCCTCATCCTTGCCATGGGTATTGATGATGCTCATTGTGTTCTTGTTGGCCCTCAAAACATTGGGCCTTATCAGACTGATGGATTATTCACGTTGATTACCATCCCCACAACCCGTAGGATGTCTTGGTCAATGATCCTTTTTGCCAGTGGGTTTATTATATTAGCCAATGTATGTATTTGGGGTCAGCTGTAGCTCATAGGGATGAGTGGTCGTCCCGCAACCACAAGGTACCCGGATCGATCTCCGCTCTCCCCATTAGTTCCATGTCGTACTGTCCTTGAGCAAGACACTGAACCCCCAGTTGCTCCCCATGCACTTCAATGCAGCCCACTGCTCCTTATTAACCACGGATGGGTCAAATGCAGAGAAGAATTTCCCCACAGGAATAAATTTCTTTCTATTGTTTCAAGCTTCAATCCTCTCTTGCTGGTGAATACATTAAGGCCTACTATTCTGTCTTTCCTACAACCCTCTAGGCTTCCCCTTCGGTTAGCTAGAATATTACGACCCCTCCCTTTCTGCCTGGAGTGACTAACCTTTGCTCTTTTACAGGAGCCTGCATTCAGAGAGGGTTGTTAACCTAATTCAGTGGAAACTGTTTAGGCCTCGACAAACGCGAGTCCTCTCATTGGACCTCATTCACTTAGGTGTATAAATGTTATTTTAATCTAGAACAACGTATTCCTGTAAACACAATAGCACTTATAACATAACAGGTTAACATTACATGTCACTCAGTCCGTTACAATATTTTGCAAATATTCATGTTTGTTTATGTTTCATAAGAATACATGATTGGCACTTTATTGGCTTGTCTCCGCTTCCCTGCAAAAAGGAATAGCCAAAGTTGCAGTATGCTGCTTTGTATAATTTGACAAAATAAATACTACATTGCAAAACAGCCTTCTTCTTCCTTTTCTTTCTCTTCTTTCATCTACTTCTTCTGAGGTGATAGTTTTCAAAATTCAAATAGAAATAGACTGTCAATACATGAATTCCCCCCACATTTATATTCTTAGTTTTGCTTCTGGGTACTTGGAAGGATATATCAAGTCTTCTCCTAATTTGCACCCGCTCTAAGGTGGTTGCTGGACACGGGAGATTTCAGACTCATTTCAACTATTGACTTCATGCGTCACCTCTGTGGTGGTGAAGCCCCTTAAAATATATTCCATAGAGTCATTTGGCCACTAAGGAATGGTAGCCAAAACATGAACCAAGTAGTTCAAAAGAGTTAATTTAATGCAGAACCGTTGAAAGCGGGAATGACCACTTTGAGGATGTCTCAAGAGGAGTTAAAAAGTTCCTGAGAACTAGAGTACTGGCTGTCCTGAAATGCCTCAGGCTGTGGACACGGTTGGACCATTGTTGAATGTTTTCAATGTCACACATTTTTTGGATTGGTGTTTGAATTGCAGCTTGGTCCCCATTTTTGTCTTCTAACCTTCAAGGACTTACACTTAAAATAAAAGGATACTAAGAAACAAGTTGTGTTAGTGTAAATGACCCTGAACAGATTCTGTTAATAGGGCGACTATTACCTGCAAGCCTTTATTTTGTAAGTGCCTTTGTATGTTTTGGGTCCTTTATTTTTAAGCTCTTCCAGTGAGACTGGAAGTAGATGTACATCTTGTAACATGACATCGCTAAAAAGTACGTTAGTTGACAGTGTACTGAAGGATAAGATGTTTATAAGTATTTCTCTACAAGTACATAAGTCACTTAATGAACGGCTAAGCACCTAGCTGGAACGGGAACAAAGTTCTTTGTGTTTTATTTGGGCTTTGACTATATGTTTAGTGACTTTATTTTTAATTAACTTGTAAAATGTATTGTAATAAGATGCTAATGCTTGATTTGAGCTATGTGTGCCCTTTAAGAAAGAGAAAATGTTGTGATTAAAATTATTATTAATGTCCACATGTATATATGAAAGACATCTAGTTATGGGTATATGCAAATCCTGTCCTTGTGTATATAGTTTTAAAGTAAAGCTTGTGACCATGCTTTCCAGGATATTCTATTAGTTACATAAAGATGAAAGAATATAGTGGAGGGATATTTCTATGTGTAGCTTTAAGTCAAGAGTACAAAGGTTTTGTTTAGAAAAGAGATCAGTCCCCAAAAAGAATGACCATTTTCCATGTCCCTGTTTGGGTTATTAATGAGCAGGATATGAGGATGCTGCTGAGTTTTGGAGAATTACTGGTCATGTTATGGTGGCATATCTGCTTATAATGTTGGCAGTCTGGTTTCATCAGACCGTAATCTCTGGTGTAATAAGGAATCGTAGCTCCTTTTGTGAGACCTCCGTAGTAATTATTTCCCGTTTTCCTCAGAGATCCAACAACACAGTGCTATGATAAAGGCAGAGTAAAGAAATCTTGAACTATTATTGAGTAAACAGGTGTTGTTACTTACTTATCTCGTAGAATGAATGCCAACTGAAAGTCAGTTTGAAAAATGTAAAGTCGCAGAGTTCTCTCCATTGAGTGAATGAGGTTTACTCTAGTTTTTTAATCATTCTCCCTCTTTTCCTTCTCTGCCTCTTCCGTTAACTGAGCTCTTGCTCTGCCCAGTAGAGTTTCCACAGTTTTTATTGCAATGCCATTAACAACGCAGTCATTTTACACTACTAATTACTCCAGTTTTTCCAATGACTCCCAAATTCAGCTACCTGAGGGTATCTACCAATAGCTATAAGGGAAAGCACTACCCTCATTGGTTGCACAATGGTTGATGCATTTCCTTTTTACTGTAAATCTAGCCTTCATTTTCCACTGAGATCGTACCCGGTGGAGACAGACTCATTCTATGGTGTAACCAAAGCTTATATGAAACCAATCTGATTGCAGATGGTGTTATTATTCTATGGTCATTACATTGTGCAACTGAAATGGAAAAACTAATGATACATTTAAGCAAAAATCATGCTATTGCCACAAAATAAAACAAGAAAAGAGGAAAGAGTGTGAAATGCAGTCAAAGAAAGATAGGAGACTGGGAGGGAAAAGGCATACAAGCATGTATGAAAAAAAAAGAGAAAGGATCATACATCAGATCTAACACTGTTCTCAGTCATCAGTGGGGAGAGAAAAAATCACTCTGACATCACTGAGCTAATGTCCTGCAGTCTCTTCCATCAGTAGCACCCGAAATGTGCCTCTCCTGTCTGCTCTATAAACCTTTCATGAAGAGGGAGAGAATGTGCTGAAGAGAAAATGGAGAGAGGAACTGCCAAAAAGACAGATAAATCAAATGTGGAGCAGAACTGAGGGAGAGACAAAAGAGAATTTGAAAATAAAGATAAAGGAGGGGTGAAATAAAGGAAGATCCAAAAGGGACTGAGGCATACAAAAATGTGGATAAAACATGGAAGGGATGCATTCAAAGGAAGTAAAGGAAATGAAAAGAGAAAAGGAAGTAATTGAATAAAAAAAAGAAGAGAGACTAAAGACATGTAGCAGGCAGGTCACTGTGTTGCATCTGTGTTTGGAGCTCTGCATCCTTCCAATCATGGAGCTCGCTACATTCATCATATCATCTCTGAACCTCAACCAACGTCTCACAATGGAAGCTGCCTTGGTATTATGTATTTTGAATTACCGGTAGCAGGGCAACTCGACCGCTGTGGCTCCCGACATCCTCCGATCCTGTCAGCCCCAAATGCAGCTGCTATCCACCAACTACAATCTCATTATGCAGCTAAGAAAGCAGATTGTAGTTTAAAATAGATGAAATGAATAGCATATAATAAAAACCAGCCAGGCCAGCTAATCGGACTGAAGCTGATGCTATTTCAATACCGTTTTTCTTCATGGTCTGTTCTCTGTATGCCTGATATCAGACAGAGTTGACCACTCATTTCACTCTGTTTCCATCTTCAGTCTGACATTGCCTCCACTATAAACCATTTCCATGGGGGGGTGGGAGTTTTGCTCCCCATTTACTAGAGACCAGCGCATCGGCAGGAATCTAATGTGATTTTAAGTCGACAGGTGATGTGTTGCCATAACAACTGTGCTAGTGTTTAATAGTGGAGCAGAGTCAGTATCCCTACGCTATTGGGGGATATTGAGAAGACATGCAGTTTATGCAAAATATATTTATTAATCAAGGGAGTCTTATCAAATTCAAAACTATTATTCAGCAGCCAAGACGAAAAAAAAGAAGTGAATGATTAAAATATGTTCTGATATTTATCCCATATAGCCCCCAGGGTCTATTCTGGAAGTATTTGTGTAGATTATTATTGTGTAAGGGATGAAGTGATACATTTAGATACTCTTGGTGTGAAATTGCATTGCATTGCATGGTAACCATGTCATTTTGCTCCCCACCCCAAAACATCTTGTCAAACAGCAGAATTCGACAGTACTTATTGCAGTGCTGTTGTGATGGATTAAAGTTTGATAAAGCTGTTCATGTTACTCTTTATGCAGTGCTATGTAAAACAGAACAGATGAGTAAAAGGGCTGGCGAGGACTGCGCCGTCCACTTATAAATATGCAGACTAGTTTACTTTGTTCCCAGCATGAAAATCATCAGCTTACTCACAGTTGTATCCACTTCAAATAAAGTGTGATCTCACTAGGTGGCCCATGCAGTCACCTTGTTACAAAGAGATCAGTATGGCCTATTTCTGCTGAGCTTGGCCACTCTACAGTCTTTCCCCATCATCAGCAACTTTTCCTAGGTGATTGAAGAGAGATCACAGTTTTGCTATCGTTCATTATGTTTACCTGAGTTGGCTTGGTTTTGCAGAGGCGACATTATTGGCCGTACTGATAATAACTTTGATTGAGGTTATGTAAAATTATTCATTTGAATGAGGATGATTTTGTTTTCCTCTGAGAGCTGAGGGACCTTTTACTTTGAGGAAAAAAAAGGTTACAGTTGGGCCCTTAAAGGGATTCATATAGAAATGTTATGAAGGCAGTTGGTCTGATAAATAGTATGCTCTGTGGAAACACAGTAAAAAAAATAGGACTCAAATGAATGACCCTGATAGCAAGATAGGTGTAGAGAAAACACTTTACTTATTGGAACATGTTCGGTACATAAGTAGGCAGTCAGTACAGGCAAGCACATCCAGCATGGATAAGGAAAAAATGAGGTAGGGCAAAATCAGGCAGAGATCACAAGCACCAGGAACATGAAACACAGAGGTGCTAAGACGAACAGAGACATGGGAACACAGGGTTTAAATACTCTGGTGGATTCAATCAGGGCCGAGACAGACAGTTATTTGCTTCACAGTGGCAGGAAAACAAACAAAGACAGGAAGTGAAGTGATCTGAAACAAGAGGAGAAGTAAGCCACACAAAATAAAACAGGAAACACTGAAATGACAAAAAGCATAAAACTTAACTAGGGAACATGATGAGATATGACGAACGCTAATGATCCACACTAAAAAACGAGGGTAGACCACAGAGCCAGGAAGTGAAACAAACACGGGACACAAGAGGCCAGGCACTTCAAAATAAAACCAGAAACAAACTTAATCAAAACGGGGATCATGACAATAAACAGGACTAACGTATACTCATATTGTCATGCTCTGCTTCTGAAACGGCTGTCTCCTGTATTCATACTAAAGTCCATTATCAAATAGTATCTTGTTGATTTTTTGACGTGGAGGACATTTAAATCAGATAGAAGCAGCAACACAAAAATACACTCTTGCAATGTTTTATTTTTATTTATCAATTTTATAATCTATCTATATTTTATAATTTATATGTATAAAGTGTAAGAGTATGATGGTTTAGGATATAAACATTCTGATCATTTAATTAAAAAAGTATTTTGTGGAGATATAAATATACAGTTTAAAACCCAAACAATACAAATATTGCCCATAACCCTGTTGCCTGGGAGATCTGTTCAAAGTAGGTTTTATTTGGGAAGGCCAAATAAAAGTATACAAATTCTACCCTTGAGCAATATTATTTTTAAAACCTCCAAACGTTTTATTCAGATATTTTATTATTGCTTTTGATCAATTGATTAGATTAGAAACAAGATATTTGGATAAATGAGACCACTGCTTTGGTAATAAAGTGAAACAATAGAAGTCCATGCCGCACAGATTATAAATAAGAAGCATATCTCATCTGTTTCAATATTGTACAAAGCTCCCAGGCTCATACCTCCCCAATACCTTCCAGTGAGGCAGCAAATAGATAAAAGTGACAATCCTTTTAAATCCCCTATGGATAAATGCTTGGTTAAGTGTTCTTTCAACCAGTATATTGTTGGCTGGTAAAGAAGATTTGTTTGATATAGAAAACAATTTATACTGTGAATTATCCTGTTATAAGTGAGAATGGGTAGCCTACTCAGTATCAATTTATTTTGATCAAGTTACAGCCCCTGCTTATTTTTAGGACATAGGATAAAAAAAAGGCCTTGACACAATTGCATTGCCCTCTATTGAGCACTGCACGCCTGCAGCATTTCTGTCACATCTGATAACGTGATTTAGGCAATGCAGTTGCAAAGAAACAGGAATTTGTTCCCTTTCTTGGCATTTCTGGCCACATACCTATTTGTTTTATTCATGGGCTATTTCTTAGTCCACTGACTAGATGTTTTATGTTAGGTGGCATCGCAATGACAGCTCCTGATGTTGATAAATCAGTCAGTATGTAAACAATAAACCGGAAATTAAATTAAATTAAAAATATTTTTTAAATGAGACCAATCCAAAGAAGGCCAACACCTTGTAATAAAGGTGATAAGATGTGGTGCCTGAAACTTTATTAAAGAACTATAAAAGTAAGACAGAAATGTTCTCTGCTTTTGGCAATGTACACGTTGGTGCTATGAGTAGGTAGCTCTCGACTTCCTGTATTTTATCAAATTAGCTCTCTAAAAAAGCTTAAACTCTTGATCAATAGAATGTACTGATGATTTTGCTCTCAAACTATATGACTGTATATATATATACTGTATATAGATATGACTGTTCATGAAATGCTACAAGATTACTTCTTAAAACGTTGGCATTTCTGGACAGTTTTGCCTTCTGAAACCAAGAGAAGGAACATTCTTTAACATCTGGCCACACAGGCACACAAACACTTAACCGTGATGAAATATTGATCATTACTAATTGTTCAATCTTACCTTTTCTAGTATGCCTGAGAGGTGTAGCAATGTGGATGACACACACCAGACCGTATATGTGGTAAAACATTAATATTCACAATGAATACTGGATGGATTCTTCATAAAACTTTTAGTGCTTTGATAGAGGATGTCTTTCTATCCTCAAATGTTGTAAAACCACACAGATATGCTGCAACATATTACCACAGCAAAATATTTCAATAATATATTAGTGCCCTTCAATTCTGCAGTGGGGTCTCAGCTCTGATCCTCATGTTAGTAAAAACATTTGTTTTGTCATAGAGAAGAATCTTTGTTGTTTTTATATCACACATGTTTGCATTCCGAAGGGAGATTATGTTCTTTGACAAGCTTCCCTCAATCTCTTTCAGCATTTACTCCTTGGTGAGGTCTATCATTGCTATTCCGTTCATAACCCCTCCTTAGTCCCCATATCTTGGATTAACACCCATGTGTTAACACAAATGAATCAGCGCAATCCTGAGGAATGCTGAAGGAGTGGGATCTGTTGTCTATCGACGAGGCCTTCGCTGTACAGTTGGCTGGAGAAGAAAAGTACCATGGCAGCACACTGGAGAACGGCCTTACGGAGCAGATGGCTACACCTTTACTCTCTTCACTGGTGCTTGCCAGACAGACCATGCTACAGGTGTGACAAGATGTCCAAGTTGGATTGAGGCCCAGTCCCAGGTGTTCCCCCTCTCACTTGCTCCTCAGTCTCTCTCTGGTGTTCTCTCCCAATACAACCTTTCTCCTTCCCGTCCTACCTAATTTGGCCTTCACTTCCTTGCCTTCAATTCAGTCTCCCCTTGCTTACTTACCTCAAGCCAAAGATCAGTTGGCTACAATCACAAGCCAGGTGAGGGGAAAGTAAACTGCAGCCAAAGAGAAAGCTAACATATCTGTTAGCTTCAGGGGCCTGTCCAGGTGGCTGCTCCAGTGGGCAACAGCCAGGTGCTGAAAGGAAGCTTGGCAAATAACAAGGATATGATGTGTCTGTGATGCTTTTCCAAGCCAACACGAAAAGCTGCTCAGAAGCAAGGGTGTTGTCACAGTAAAACACTTCAGTGGATAAATGTTCCTGTCAAAACTACACCTACAAATCGATGTGGCAAAGGAACTTTGTCTCAGTTATAAGTGTATTGATATACCACTTTGACCTCTAAACAACCCAACATTGTTAGATTTTGTATATTTTACACCGGAGCATATACATACTCAAGAATAAAGGAAATGTAATTCAATTGCAGTGACATCTTGAAGGCTTTCTCGCTATATTGTGTTCAGAGCACTGTCCCATAAAATATTCTGGGGCCCATTTTCAATCTGGTACAAATCAACCGCAGTGACCTTGCACTGGGCAGTATCAATTTCATTGGCTGAAAGCAAATTTTTCTGGAGTACCCACTTAGGGATTTTACGATACTCTTCACAGCAACACAAGCAAAGATTAGTTGAACATTGCTTTTTAGGGGAGTTAATGCAGCTGATTTGATGTCCATGATTGATGCCAGCTAGGTCATCTATACCATTCTCCCCAAACATGTGGTGCTTACAATTGAATCAGCCGCCACTATGAGCCTTTTGCATTGCCTGCGTGTGTGATTTCACTGGCGAAAATAGGCCCCTTAGGTGAAGAGGTTTTACAGTCCTAATAGATAAAATGTTGGAGTCACATTTACACAAGGAATGCTGTGCACTCATTCCGTACACATTGTGATCAAGCAAGGGACTACATACTACACATTATTCTAAATTGATCTGTGTGTGAGAGAGAGAGACAGAGAGAGACACACAGAGAAGTGACTGAGCTGAATAGAAAAAAAGAGTTCTCTTAACAGTGTAATATTAGACTTAATACCATGAATAAATACCAGAGAATGTATACAGAAGATACAACAGTCTGTCCTGCCCCCTCTCAGAGTAGTACAAAACTCAAATGATTTTAAATATTAGACTACAATGGCCACAAATGACCTTTGGTCTCCAGCCAGCTAAGACTGAAATATCTGAAATAACACCATGGCCACTCTTAACACACAGCAGGTGTTGACACCCTGCTAGCCCTTTTAAGGTACTGACTAGTATAGCTGCAGATAACCCCAGGGCACTGAGTGGCACTTCAAATGGCAACTACAGCTAATAAGGCTCGACAACATAACAGTAGTTGGTCCTTAATGAAGCCCAGAGTCTCAGCAGAGAATTATGTGGAAAAATAAGCAGCTATGGTTGTGCACTAAAAAGGGGTTTCTGGTCTCTGTCAATACTTTTGCTTTTAGCATCAGTGAATGAACACATTTAAAGAACTGGCAGTATTTATTTATTTTAAATGTATCTGTTACACTCACGTAAGAGTATAGATTTGACAGTGGTTTTAAAACTGCAGTCAAGTACTTGCTGAATATGCATTTGCCACATTTACACAGGGGAAAATAATGATAGATTTTTGATTTTGAAAATGTTGTTATCTTCTTTGAGGTTTTTTTCAGTTTTTATAATTTCCTTCATGAATTCTGTCTGCAAAGCACTACTGTCTCTGTCACTGCTAATTCCACTGTTGATTTAGGAAAGTACCGAGTAGAGAGATATGATCCACCCTCATGCCACTTCTTTTCACCTGCCCACTAACCAACATGGTAAATAAACACATAAATAGGCAGTGACATGTCATTGTAGTGGCTCTACCCCTGAAACAATGCCAATGGAAAGTCAATTAGGATCCTTTGTCCTGTTGGACTTACAAATAAAACACATCCTTGTGAATATGCAAATATAAAAAGTAGCGAGTATATGAGTTGTATAAATAGTGAGAAAGATAACACATGGTGGACGTGAAGGGAAACACGGTATCAACCAGGAGACTGGTGTTCGACTGGTGTTTGTGTTTTAAAGTGGTGGGGCATCTACAGCCATCTATTAGTACCTGAGAAAGTACAGTATCATTAATACCAAATAATGATCTTGCTTCAACCACTGAGAGAATAACTTTGAGTTAGCAATAACCTTTGGGCTTGGAGTGCCTTGATTGTTCCTTTGACTGCAAAGTCACACCCAGAATTGATACACTGATTAACTTGAATTTAAGAATGTGTACTTGACTGACTAACTACTTTTCATCTGACTAGAAAAAAATGTGACAACATTTCACATTTTCCTTTTTTTTTGCATTGAACACAAACTTCAAAGTCCTGTGTGTGTTTGACCCACACCAGCCCTCCCATCATCATAAGCAGCACTTCTCCCCCTGGTACGACGCTGCCTGCTTGGACTTGTCCACCTGGCTTCTGCCCTGGTAACCACCCTCGTTTTCTTTCCGTGACCCCGAGATTCCTGCCTTCTTCCATGTCTGTTTCCCTTGTGCGTTCTGCCAGAATAAATCTCTGCTCTCCACTTGTTGTCTTGCGTTTGGGTCCTTCATCACCCGTTACAGTTTGACTAAATCATTAGGGAACTTCTTCAATATGGTATATTACATTATGACGTTAATGGGAAGTTGTATTATGCTATTGAGTCTCTTTATAAAGTACTTATGTCAATGGTCATGTTAATGTTTCTCGGTCGGGCTTCGTGCCACTATATTGCATTATAGGTTTTAAGTGGCCGACATCTATTAACCCCAACCCTATCTGGATTTGGGGTTTTCTGTTATGATCCTTTTTTTCCTCATTCATTTAGTTTTCCTGTTTGTGATTTTCTGCCCCACCATGTGTCTAATCATCCCTCTGTGGTCGCTGGGTTTTTCCTGTTTTGTTGTCAGTTTAGTTTCACCAGTTTTTTGTCCTTGGGAACGTTTTTTGTAGCCGATTTTATTTGCAAGCTTAGTAAAGAAAGCAGAATTAGTTGGTTTTTTTTAGGACCAATTAGTGAAATTACCTGTACTTATGTAATTGAAGGAAATGGTTGACCACTGTAGCATGTCTTGTAAACCCATGAGGGTTGGGCATTTTCTGTACATGACACAAACATATGGAAAATAATAATCATCAAATGAATAAAACATTACTGTCCAATAGTATTTGTTTTTATAAGGTTTAGGTGCTTATATTTCCAAGAACATTGTTTACTAAAATGTGTTTTGGAAACCTATCAACCCACCATGTCAGATCCTTCAGCATTAAGAGTGGGCAAAGTAAACATTGATGTCTAGGCATGATTGGCTTACATTTCTTACATAATCTACCATCTCCTGTCTTCATACCGATTAGGACCATATAGACACACTATCCTTACCTGCATGGGGAAGAAGCATTGCATATATTACCGTGTTCTCACCTGTTTAACTTAAATGAAATGAAGCAATGAATTCTCCTCAGCTTGGCTCAGTTGCTACACGCATACAGATACATGCTGTATTTATATACATTAATACTTTGGACTTACAACTGAAGAGCATTTAGAAAGGTGTGTGTGTGTCTGATTTTTGTGTGTGTGTCTCCCTCTGATTTTAGTTTGTGTGAAAAAGTTTTTGTTTTTTTAATAATACAAAATAAATCATGTTTGCTACAATAAATTGTTATGAACTAACCCCATGTTGCTGTGTGCACAAGGCACGATCAAAAGCTCTTCATCTTTTATCATAACAAATGAGAATTGAGCTTAGCTATGACACAGGACGGGGGTGACTGCTAGCAGATAGCTGCAATAATGTACAGATCTGAGGGCCCTAACTTTAAATGAAAGGTTACACAATTTAATGAGGAGCAACAGACTATGGTAGAAAGAACTGGAACAACTTGGATCCAGTATATGCTGTTGCACAGTATGTTAAAGGTTGAGGCAAGCGTGAGGGGAGCAAAGTGCTGCAAAACTGT
The DNA here is from genome assembly GCF_009769545.1 of Cyclopterus lumpus. Lineage (NCBI taxonomy): Eukaryota > Metazoa > Chordata > Actinopteri > Perciformes > Cyclopteridae > Cyclopterus > Cyclopterus lumpus. The sequence goes on along the minus strand of NC_046968.1, from coordinate 10,329,662 downwards.
AACTACATCTGAGACCTTTATCACATCTCCATTTATAGCTCACCCGTTGAGTATCAAATGCACTACTCCATGTATGTGTGTATATATATGTGTAGTCCCTAATGAATACCTATGTGAAGTCAGCACTACCTTTTCATTCAATACTAGAATTGAGGGTGATTGGTTGCATGATGAGTGGACTACAACAAATGCATGCTCAAACAAGAGGGAGCTTTTTAGTATTTGTAAGTCCTGCAAATAATGGATGATGCTACATTAAAGCGTGCTCACAAATGTGTTTAAGATAAAGATTATATTTCTCAAAACCGTTTTATGGATTTAATTTAACTACACAGTGCATATTTGTAATGTTTTAAACTATTGCATCTTAGTATTGCGAGGTAAAAACACAGGTCCTTAATGTTTTGGCCATTTTATGTTTGACATTAGTGAATAAATGCCCGAATTTTGAAAAGTACAGTACACAAAACAGTCACAACTATGAGTAAGCTTCATATTCATACTTGAGTAATCATTTGTAAAGGCTTAGATACAAAATAAATGCTCATGGTCCTTTGCTAGTATTTTGTGAATGGTATAAACTCATCAGCAATTCTCAATGTAAAATGGCTGCTTCAATGAAAACAGTATAGTAAGCCCACTACCCAAAGAGCAGGCCTTCATGGTTTGATTGCCTGCGTACGATGCCTCAACACTACATAAAAATAACTATTGCAGCTTGTCCTTGTGTAATATATCAATAGAGCTGACATCAGTGTGTGTGTGTGTGTGTGTGTGTGTGTGTGTGTGTGTGTGTGTGTGTGTGTGTGTGTGTGTGTGTGTGTGTGTGTGCGTGCGTGCGTGCGTGCGTGCGTGAGTGCGTGCGTGCGTGAGTGCGTGCGTGCGTGCGTGCGTGCGTGCGTGCGTGCGTGAGTGCGTGCGTGTGTGTGTGTGTATTCTTGGGCAAGCTATCCTGTGCTGGCCATATGAACATATGTGTAATTACACAGCTCTCATTTATCTTTCTTCTACACAGACGCATAGATGGAAAACATGGACAGAAAACTGTACATATGTATATGTTTGTTTTAAAATGGACAAATTAACTTCAATTATGTGACCTGGTAAAAATAAAGAAATCTACCAATGATTTGTCTCGTCTTCAGAGACTTCACATAGCGTGATTTCAAGATTTATTTCTCACAGCTCTTCACTTCAATTTGGGCAGATTGGATGCAATGGTTCCACTGAGCAAACATCAGATAGTATCTGACATTTATTCAGGGGCATTGCAGTGTGAAGGTTATCTGTGGAATTTTTTAGGCTTGTGCCATATCTGATGTCTTTCTCTCTAGTAAGCCTTGCATTTGAGTTGAAAGGCATGTTTCTTCTTTTACTTAGATATCAGCTTCTTTCTCTTTCACTGGACTGACAAATGTCTGTAAGGCAGATAATATGTCACTCAAAGTCCATTACAGTCATGTGATTATTTACATTCACAAGCTTCTGCTTGGTTAGGTATTACCTTCATTTCTGTAGATGAATATAGCCATCACAGCTCATGCATAATGCATTTATTTTGTAACATTGTCAGTATTTGGATTGAACTGATTATTCATACCAGATTTTAATTTTTTTGCCATCAGATCTCAAAGTGCATCACTACTAGTGACCCTTTTTTATATTGTCACAGTTTTCACATTGTCATTTGATGAATTGTTAAAGCTTTAAGTAAGTGAGGAAAAATATTATCGTGTGACATTTTTAGGCTTTGTCCAAACATTGTAGTTTGGTCAGTACACCAGGAATATAATTTGCAGAAACGGATATCTTCATAATGAACATCTGTCACCGGTGGCTTGGGTTATTTTGGGAGAGGCTATGATGAATACATGTGCAGTAGTAATAATAGGAGCTTAATTTAGGGCCATGGGACATTTGGATGGTTGAGGTGTGTCTTTTTAAAATAATATCTAGGAGTATTCTCCAGACCTTATGCTTAGCATAACTGTTGTGAGGGGCGCAAAGGCTCACAAAATATCAAGACAGTGAATAACAATTCAAGATAACATGATATAGAGAGTATATTAATTCGATTGTATTGGAGAAGTGTCACAGGAAAAACATTTTTTTGCAGTTTGGATTCATCAACATGAACTAAACCTTAAATGGCAAATTATGTGTTAAATCATTTAAATATATGGAAATAGGGATGCTGCACACATAATAATATCTCAATTATCATAGAGGGGCATGGAGCTGTGGTGAAAACAAAAGCCAGAAAGTCAAGTCAGCGTGCAGTTATCTGCATCGCTGTTTGTGAACCTCTCCTTTCTATGTTACTCTTTGTGCGGTCTTGACCCTGAAATATAAACCCCATATTTATATGCACATGAAGTCACATAAACACAAGCATTATAGAGAAAGACCACGTCAAGTTTTTTTGAAAGTGTTTGATCAGCACAGCTGCATATTAGCCGTGCACAAAGGCTTTCATCAGTAATGAATGCAACACAGCAGCAGGTCCAGGTCTCCTGCCACCATCTCACATCTTTTACGTTGTATTTCGTCCATCCTCTCCCCACCACCGACTACCACGTCCTAACCTCCTACTGAACTGGAAAATTCTGAGGATTATTTGAATGAATTAGAGTTTTTTCGCTCAGTCCTCTTTGTGTTCATGCTTGGTGACCTCCACCCATAATCAGGAGCTGACTTCATTCCGATCAATTGACAAGCTTTTGTGAAAGTCTGCTGATAATTCTTTCTCTATCTTAAGTCTGTGAAGATCACACAGAATATCACAATGACTTGTACATAAATGCAGTGAACGTGAATATTATTAAAGGTAAAGAGAGAAATGCGGCTCAGAGTCTGACTACGCATGTGAGCCCTCTAAAAGGAGTCTAAGCTTTATGGTCAGTTAGAATCAGAGTGGACATTATAGTTAAAACAACGTTATTGGAACTCTGAGCATTCGTGGATAAAATCTGTACCAAAAACATCTAAATATTGGAGGGGTGGGGCTATTGCATGAATGAAGCTTATAGAGCAATTACTACTGTCAGTCTGACGAGCAGTTACACTTTTTAAAATTTAAGGTTAAACTCTAATTGACACCCCAGGGTAATGCTACATTGTTGATGCTACACTATTAGCAAGTGAGCCAAAATCCACCCAGTGTGATCCCATGCTCATTAACCCATGCTAATACTGTAAAACCACCACTCCCAACAAAGGCATGGAAACTCACTTACTCATTAGATCTAACTCATTAGGAGAGGTACATAAAGTAGAAATGTAGCTCATAAAGAAATGTTTTAGTAAAATTCAAAACAAATTCTGCAAAGTGTGGTTCATCACCTGTCTGCCTTTTGTAAAACAAGAGACATATTTCATTCCTCAAGTTTTTCTATAGCTTACTGTGCTTCAGAAGAATATTCTGGTGTGGACGAGTGAGAAAGAAAAAGACTTATCACAGTGTGGACGTAACTTAATCTCTAATAAAGATGTGCTTTATGTCATTGCTACAGTTTTCTAGCATCGCTGGCACTGAATCTGGTGCTCCTATGTTTGTAAAGATAAAAATATGTTTAGCTGATATGGTATTTACAAAAACAATATAATAGCATTGTAAGAGAAAAAACAAACATTTAAATGAATGGAAATGTAAGCTTCAAAGCTGATACTGACGTTTGACCGTTTGTTTAGCCACACTACAAGATAGTTGCCTCAAGACGGAGGTCAATTTTCAATTCTCAGAGCAACGTTTTGATTTTACCATGGAACCATATTTCTCCAAGGGTTAAGTCAAAGTAAACGTAAAACTGACTGACATAAAATATATTTTTTTTTACAAGCACAATCCTACAATGTATCTTTAGTAAATCATTTGTGTCTCGTATACCAGTGAGTCAGTCTGATGAAACTGATGAAATATAACCGTTTCCTTTTTCTTTGTTTTGACAATGTCAAGGCTATTGCTTTACCCTTACATTGCTCGGTACTTCAATTGCAAATTATACAATGAGAACTGGGAGGGGGTTTCAAAATGTTGCAGTTTGATGCAATCGGGCCATGAATCTTTCAGTGGATTATTTTATACCTGGCAAAGGCACCCTTTTATGAAAAGTATAAAATAAAATCACCTTCAAATGGTATTCTACAAGGATGAAGGAGTCTGATTTCCCTCCTAACTGATCAAAAACAATATTTTAACTATCAAACTAATAGTTATAAAATAAAATAATAATTTGCTTCTGAAGGATATCTGTGTAGATGGAGCTTGTGTACCCATGAGGCCTCAGTGATCTTAATTCTTAAAATATTGCATGTTTAACTGTGACAAAGTGGGTGAGAACTTTCACTTTCCCATTACACATTACATTATTTTAAATGTGTGTTTATGTTGCAATAATTAACTTGTTATAACATTGCATCGTTTCCCCTCCCGGGTGTGTTGGAGTAAGCATTCATTTTTAATTCACATCCATATTTTTTGGGGGGAGGTGTGTTCTGATTGGCTGCCTATACTTGTGCTAATTTTCATTGGGAGAGCACATGCCCGTGGTTGGAGAACAGTATCACCCAGAGTCCATTAGAGGGCTTCATCTGTGCTTATGGAAATAGGGTTACAATATTGTAACATTTGTTCTTCCTTTTGAAATATTAACATGGACTTTGTTACATTTAGCATAATACCGTTACAAGCATGTTACTCCTTGATATTTCAACTCTATTAAAACTTTTGAGCAGAGTGATAATGAAATAAATGCTCATTTTTACAGCAGAAAAGGGAAAGTGGTAAATGGGGACATTGAGATGAGGCAAACCTCCCTGTCATCAGTTACCATGGTGAGCTGAGAGACCAGCTTTTTGTGCCTCAAAGCAACCCATTAGTATGGCAGAACAGAGAGCGCCACTGCTTTTATTCACACCATTTTCAACCTGTTACACTGCCAGGACATTTCAAAGAGTCATACTGGTCTGTTTTCTTGTAGGTCAGATTAATGTACATACTTAGATTCTGAACAAAGCAAATGTGTACAGGATTGAACTAAAAGTATATATATCATGTTCCAGTTCGACCATTATAAAAGCAGACTTTTAAACTTCAGACCATCTTGCAATGGGATCTCACCAGCTGTGTGTGTAAAGTGTGCGTTTGTCGGGGGGTTTCTTAAATGCGCTGACAAAATCTGTCCGCAGTCGGATGGACAAACAGACACGGAAACACCTGGCTGAAGACACAAAACCGTTTCTTTGGTAGTTCCACTACAGAAGGTGTCTCCAGGACCACAGTCTTGCCATATATAAACACAGACTTGCAAGGTGCAAACAAAGTGTCGCCATCTTGGATGGTAATAAAAAAAATCTCTATACCATCTAAATTCCAATGTAGTGGCATTCCAATCAGCAGCAGCTGAACTAACACTCTTGATCATATGGACCATGCTGCCTATTCTGCTGTAATATTATTTATTATGATGTGCATGCTCTTAAGCTTTTCCTGTGCATGTCCAATGGAGTGTAATGTACTGCATGCATCAACCAGAACAAATTGACCATGTTCAGTATGAAGGTGCATGTTTGGAGGGGGGCACTTGTATTAACTCCAAGAGACCCACATAGACCAGTTTGCAGTGAATATTTAGATGGAGATAACAGGTCAACTGTATATGCCACATAGTGTGAAGTGGTATACACCATCTGAAAGCTTGGAACCTGAAGATTAATTTGAGCTCAGCAATGTGTCACGTTTTTGTAGTCGTGAATCATAAATAAATATGAATTCATTATATTAATTTAAATCATTTTAAAAAGTGTAAAAGGGCTGAGAACATTATGTTGGCCATTCCCAAATAAGAGCAACTCTATATCCTATCAGGGTACCTTTCACCCATGACAGGGTAAAATTAGTAGTTGTATTTAATTTAAAACAAAGCATTTCAAAAAGCTCCCTGGTAATAGAGTTATTCTCTTTTTTACCCAGACAGTCAAGGGCCGCTTAGTTTTTATCCAACTTCTCTTAATCCTCTTGTCTGCATTTTTGTCTTTTGCTCCACTGTTTGTGTAAAGTACCAATCTGGTTTTTTCTTGTGCATAACACCATCATGATGGTGCACTTATAGATTCTCATCTCCAACCGGCAAAACTTGCATGAGCTGTCTCTCAGAATTGATTCAATCCTCTTCCTTACAATTTTTCTAATGCTCCCAGTTCTTACAATATTTTCTCATACGTCTACCTTATTTTTGACTTATTTTGCATTACGGTATTTAGGAAGCTATTCTCTGTAAACTCATCTTTCAAACCTGGGTACCTATTATAGTGATTCCCTGATCTTTTGACTACATTTCTGCTTCACTGACACTTTATGTCAGGATCTGTAGTTGTGTCTTGTTTCCTGTTTTATTTTGAAGTCCCTGTCTCTCGTGTCCTCTGTTTCCCTGCACTTCCTGTCCCTGTGATTGTCTGCCATTTCCCTGATTGTTTCCTCCTGTGTCTAACCACCTGCACCAGCCCTGTGTGTTTAAACCCTGTTCGTGTCATCCCCCTTTGTCCTGTTATGATCACTATAGATCACATGTGTGAGTCAGTCGTTTGTGATGCTCCTGCTTGGAATAGAGTTGCTTTTTGATGTTGTTGGCGTTTGGGGTCCTGTTCCTGTGGCTACACCCGTGACACTTTATAAATTTAAAAAAAAAAAAAATTTTTTCATGCCTCCTATTAATACAAGTTGATCCTGCTTTTCTCTCGTGTTTAATGACCTCTGAATATTCGTGCTCACTCACACACAATGTCCTGTATGTGTTTTCCCCGGCTTTGCCCCAATGCTGTCCCTGTGTGTATGACTTACTCCACCAACCGCTGCCAATCTCTCTTAAAGAGACTTTAAAAACACACTACTCCCTAGTCAATGCTTTCAACAGCAACAAGTTGTTCTGAAAGTGGCCATTAAATTAAAACCTGCATTATAAGTTGTACCTACAATCCAATGTCACTGTTTTCTGCATTAAAATATGTTGATTTATTGCTCCAGGGCAACAGAACTTCAAAACAAACTTACTAGCTCTAAAGCTCTAACTGATTTTAAATTTAAGGGTACAAAAAAATACATCTTAACTGTTCTCTGTTACCTCGATACAAAACAGTCTGTCCTAATTGGATACCATATAAATATATACGGTGTGCAACATTTTGCTCCAGGTTTGCGGGTTGGACCACATGGTTCCTGTGTGCAACGTGCTGCTGTTTGTTTTCTCACATTTGGTGAGTGTCAGAGGTTATTACCAAACCAGCAGCGACGTGTATGAAATCTGCTGAATTGAAAAGGTATTGCATACGATGAATTCAACTAAATTGCTATAGAGATGTGTCCTCCGCAGCTTTTTTTTAATGTAACTATTGAAGATATTAACAGTCATGTTTGTCATCAAGCTCCGAAAGCTCTTGGAAAAGAACGCAAAAAATGTCCCTTTTAGTTGCATTAGTGTAAACGCTTGCATATCACAACCGGGTGTTATTTCACATTGTTTATTTTACCTTTAATATTGATTTGTAGTATTTTTGTATGGATACAGATTTGTATTGGGGAATATTTTTGTTATACAAATGTACAATGTTTTCTTTTTCTAACTCTTGTTGTGTTTCTGGGTTGTACTGGTTCATTTCTTGATTAAGTGGATGTGCTTGTCTCAGACCTCCTCAGAACTGATTTGTGTCACCTGTCCCAGTCTGTGCAAATGCCACTGGCAGATGACTAGTGCTGTACTTTTTTCCTTTTTGTCATGCCTGGTATCTTTGGAAACTTTGGGATTCAATTCAGTTTATTTTGTATAGCCCAATATCACAAATTACAAATTTGCCTCAGAGGGCTTTACAATCTGTACACATACGACATCCCTGTCCCAGGACCTCACATCGGATCAGGAAAAACTCCCCAAAAATAACCTTTGACAGGGAAAAAAGGGAAGAAACCTTCAGGAGAGCAACAGAGGAGGATCCCTCTCCCCGGATGGACAGATGCAATAGATGTCATGTGTACAGAATGAACAGCATTTACAAAGTTACATAAACACATTACATGAATATGACAGAATGTATGAATGGACCTCTAATCCATGAAACAGAAGGAGGTAGAGAGGAGGCGCATCAGCAGGGCCAACGCGGGAGGCCGGCTCACCAGGCAGGAGGCATCAGACACCGCCAGAGAAGTGAAGTCACAACGACTCCGGGGAGGAAGCAGAGTTAGTAAGGTCCAATGGAGAGATGTAAATTCATCCATAAATAAAGAGAGAAGAGGAGATAGGTGCTCAGTGTATCCTACAGGGATCTTCACTAGAATGTAAATGTTCAGTGAGTTTGAACAATATCTGGTTGCACGTCATGAATTTGTGATGACTAGCCCACCGGCTGGTCAATGAGATTCAAGTGGTTACAGAAGAATTACGAAGGACTAAGTTAGGGTTGTGGTGAATGTGAACCTTGTAAACAAGAGATAAGCAGGCTAACATGACAACTTGTAAAATCAGTGGACAATATTTTCAGACACCACCCTTCATTGGCTCAGCTGTAACATGTGGGTTTGGTTAAGATAATGTAATAGCCCTAGGCAGTATGTTCTTGTTTTGAATGCATGCCTGTGAAAAGCATAATATAATGCTTTATTAGTTTTTCCGTATTGTTTCTCCTGCAATGACATTCCAAACTATCCATCCATCCATTCATTCATTTGCTAAACCGCTTATTCTGTTCAGGGTCATGGGGGTTTAAGCCTTTCCCAGATTGCTGTAAGTGAAATGTGTGTTACACCTCGGACAGCTCAATAGTCTATCACAAGGCTCATACAGAGACAAATGCACTCACACCAATAGACAATTTAAAGTAACCTGCATGTCTTTAGACTGGAGGGGGAAACCCATGCAAGACACTAAGAGAACATGCAAACCAAAAAAAGGAGTATAAAGTTGAACACAGGTCACCATGCCACCCATAACTGTATTGCATGACGAGCAATGATATTTGTTAGTTTTATTCCAAACAATAATATAACATTGTCTGTTAGGATTGTTCAGGGTTTCTGTAATGTGTTACGTGCAGTTTCTTTCCAATGAAGTCCATGTGCAGTGGAATAACAAAAATGCATAGGCTTCAGGTGAAAACATTAAGACATATACAGAAAATGTGTGTGTGCTCAATTTAGATTATAAAAAAAAATATTTGTCAGCAGTGTTGCTGGCTTCATTTAAACAGCCTTTATCACATGAACCCTCACACATGGGTCCATCAGGTTGGCTGCAGGTCCTGAACACTGAAGCTAGTTAACGGGGCTAATAGGTTCAACTTGATGCAGCTGCGTTAACCTTGGTGAGGCTCTTTTGCTGACTTTTTTTTTTGAAAAGCTTCAAAAAGCCAGACAGAGTAGTCCTTGGGAAGAGACGTAGCCTTAAAATATGCTTTAAAAAATGGTCTGTATAAAATAAAGCTTAAAACAAACGTGACAACGTGGCTGTGAAGTATGGCATTTAACCACAGGAAATAATGCCTTTTTGTAAGCTTATTTAATTTTCTTGGCCAAACACTTGTGCGAGTTTCACGTGTACTAAATGGCAAGCCTTAAGATGAGACGAGCAAATTAAAATGAAGACACTTCAGTTATTTCTGCACTTCAAGTCACACTTATACATGTTCCCTCCACAGTAACTACAATACAGCTTCAGAGCTTAAATTATAGCAGCACTGTGAAAAATATTGTCCTTTCAAAAAAGTGTTTGGAATAAAACTAACAAATCATTGCTCGTCATGCAATACAGCTATTGTTGAATTGACTGCAAATTCAATTTAGCACAGATAGTTGATGTCCCCAGAGAACGAATCTTAAAAATGTTGATGATCACCTGAGCCACGATCAGTTACATTTTTCAATTATGATTGTAAAATATCTCAAGATGTGTCACATTTGTTTTGCTTTTGTTTTGAGCACCTTATTTTTGTTTGTTTTAGAGCATTTAGCATTATTATTTAAAGAACAGATGACAGCAAGAACAAGAAGTGTACCGGGTGCAGTGTTTCGTCAAGGCTGTATCAAATCCTACCAAGATGAATAGTCTGGATGGATACAACCATGTATTAGTATCAGAGCGAAGTGTATACACACACAACCTCCATGGTGTCTGGTCTCACCCTTTGTGTGCTCTTTTATAGGCCTACAGCATAATTCTCTGATGGACAATACAAAATAAAAATGTATCCATTCACGTTCTGCTTATTCATGACATCATAACCATATGGCAGGGATGCAGAGATACACAAGAAGCATTAACTGTGATGAGGAAGTAAATAAATAAATATGGAGAACAGGGAGTTGTGACACTCTGGCTCTTTGCCCTCTGACTTTTTGTGAAGACTGGACTGTGTTGCGTCTTCAGAAGATGATCAGTTATCAAGGGGATTGTTTTGTGTTTTGGGTATTCTGCGATATTTTTCCTTGTTTCGTGTTATTCATGTTTTATTTTGATACTCACTCCCTCTTTCGTTGCAGACGACTACACTTCCTGCCCGTTTGGGATTCGCCCTAATTGTTTTTCACCTGTCCCTCATTAGCCCTGCTGCCACCTATCCCTTGTTAGCACCCTCCTTTTCATCACTTCCCTCTCTTTGTCACAGCTTAGAGTAACTAAGGAGGGATCCTTCTCCCATGATTGGCAGAAGTGCAATGGCATGAGTACGGAATGAACACAATAATACAATTACAATGTAGTCAATCCATATAACAGAAAATATACATATAATGAGTAATAGCAGCAGTAGTAGGTGTTACTAATAAAAAACATTCATATAATTAAAAATGATAATAAAAGCAGCAATAGTGGCAGAAATGGTAATATAAATGTGACTAATTATATTGGTAAAGGCCAAGGAGGGCCATAGCAAAGTTGCACAACCACCAGACTCCAGGGGGGGAGCCAAGTTAACATGATGTAATGAGACATGAATCTATATTTTTTATTAACTTATTTGGATTTTAAGTTAATTTCTAAAATAAATCATTGAACTCGTCCTGCTGCCAAATGAGTTAATCTGCATTTTGGTCCAATCCTGAAACTAGATGCAGGAAATCGACTGAGACAATGAATAACACTTTCTTACTCTTAATACAGTAAATGGTAATTTGTTAAACGTTTTGGAAAGGTTTGTATGGGACGCATAATAGGAAAATTAGCTCTAAGTTCATCACCAAGGAAATGCTTGGTCATTATTACATATGACTGCATTCACTGAGTGGAAGTGCAATTGTAAAAATAAAAGGCATATTATAAATCATACTCAGAACTCAATACAGCTCAAGCAATACATAATCATTCCCATTCATACAGCCCTTAGGAAACAATTTATCCAGAAAAGCTAATTAGACTCTACCAGCACATTGGGGGGGTGAGTATAAATACACTAATCTGGAATAAATAGAAAAAGATCTGCACACTCATATGAATTGCTGTTCTTTTATTCATATTTTAATTGGTCCAAGAAATAATGCCAATTGAATGAGACATGTGTGGAAGGTAGGCAGAAGAAGATTGAAAGACATAGCTAGTTTGACTTCATACATACTGCACACGTATCTAAAAGTTTCACCCTTTTTAATATTCAATCATACTTTCTAGATGCAAATGCTAATTCAGTGTGCATGTGCACACGATTGTGAGCTTCCTAATTGGCAGTACTCCTAGTTTTGGGATTCAGGGGCAGTACTCATAAACATTCTGAAAATACCCTGCGATCATAACTCAGCCTAGAAAAATAAAGCTTGGAGTTTTTTTAGATTTAGACTTGCGCAAACCAACTCAAGGAAGAGACATAAACCCTTACCTTAGTGAGGAGCTTGGTATGATACGTTCTTTTAAAGAGGTGCGATTGCTGGCCAGTCTATATAAGTAATGTTGATGATCGTCACGTAAACCTGTTAACCAGCGAACACTGTTGCCAAATATCTTTTCAGAAGCACTGTTTTTGGAAGTTGAATTCTTCTCCAAATTTCCTAATTGTTTGCTACAAAGAGATCAAAGTTGTTATCTATGAAAATAATGTATGTGACTTTGGGAACAGTTGCCAATAGTGAATATCGTAAATAGTTCAGAAACCTAATAAGTACCTCTGGAAAACATTTAGCACTGTGATCTCTTCTCACAGCCTACGCAACGGCTGAGTTTTAGAACCGTTTCTATTGAGGCCCTGTTTGCATATTCACAGCCTTCATCCTGATTCGGACAGACACTTTTCCCTGTGACGGTTTCATTGCTTTAACGACTATGGCCAGTAATTTAATCGGTTCTGTGCATTTTTCAAACAATTGGGCATTTGTGAAGACAGGGTATGAATAAGGACATAAAGATAAATGGGATTGATTGTGGGCAAGAAAATGGACAGCGAGATTGAAGAAAATGTCATTTATCATGAAAAGTCAACAAAAACACTATTTGCTGCCTCAAAACAGTGAAGCACCAGAGTAATCAACCCAGTCTGCTGTCATTTTCATCCCATGCTGGATGACCTAAAACTTTTAGAGATGTGTAGTGAAATAATGAGACATGCAGTTGAGTGCATCAGACAAGTCAGTGAAGCAGTTACAAGTAGTAAGAAGGAGAGCACTGAATTAGGTCAAAAAAGACTAAATGACCACTGGCACATGACTGAGCACGATCAAACAACAAAGTATAGTGTATTGAAGCTGGGATTTGTTTATGGTACGTCAAGATAAATGGGATTGATGGTAGACAATCAAATGGATTGATATAATTTATCAAAAATGCAACGAATCCACAATTTGTAGCTTGGAAGCAGTGAATCACCAGAGTAATCAACCCATTCTGCCATTATTATTTTTCATGTCATGCTGGATGATTTTAAAACTACCATTTTTAGAGATGTGAAATGAGACTTGCACTTGATTGCAAAGGTGAAGGAAGGCGCAACAGACAAGTCAGTGCAGCAGTTTCAAATGGTAAGAAGAAGAGCACTGAATGGAGGAAAAACAAGTTCTAAATCTAAATGACCACTGGCACATGACTGGCACAACCAAACAACAAAGTACAGTATGTATTAAAGCTAGACTAAACAATAGTCAGCCATGGATAACTAAGGTATACAGAGAGGGAAGCTTTCACAAAATATTAATACATACACCATTTCCATTTGAGTATTGTGAAGTGACCCAACCAACATCAGTTATTCTTCATCATCATGTTGTATCTCTCTATTTACTCCAAAGTGAGCAAGAGGAGAGAATACAAATGAGTAACAAGAGAGGGATGACAGCATACCTCCAGTAAATGCTTTTCATAATTTCTAACAAAGGTTAATTTATTGTAACCCTAGTTCTAAAAGTATAGGAGGAACACTCCACTCTGACTCAGGGTCAGGTGTGTCAGGTGCAGCACAGACGACATACAAGCTCCCCTTTTTACCAGTCCTGTGGCTTTTCAGAGAGCACAGACCCTGAAAATGTCAAAGAAATAGAGCAATATAAACAGACAACACTGACGCCAATATGTCCTCTACACTCAGCCTGCCGAACAAGGCTAGGGCTCGCAGTGGGAGGGTCTTTCTTGCCTTCCCCAGAAGATGCATTGTAATTTTTTTATAATTTAGAATTATGATGTTTTTGAATAATGGAGGAATTTTGTCTGAGGGTAGCCCCGCTGTGTTCACCACGAAGCATCAAGCAACCAGGGTGTACTAACAGGTGCACCCTGGTTGCTTGATGCTTCGTGCTCCAGAGGTTCAAAGGGACCCTTCACCAAAATCTTGAGCACCAATGGTAGTTCCCATTGCAGGGACCAACGACTGGTCTGTTGCTAAGAACCTAACACCAGGAATAATTGGCTGCTTCAGACCCGTTTATTTCCTAGTACATTGATGCATGAAAAATAAACACAGCAATAGTATAAAACCAAAGAAAATGTTACAATAAAGTATTATAAACAAACAAATTGGAGTAAGTTAAAACAAGTCTGTTATTAAAGTGTAAAGTGTACATCTAAGTGAAGCGTTGATCAGGTGTAAATGTATGTAATTGTCCTGGGGATGTAAAAGTGTTGGGACGGAGTCTCAGGCTTTATTAATGCGCCCAATTTCAAATGGGGAAAAAAGTTCTTGTGGAGTCAGCATCCTGGAGGCGTACAAGTCATGGAGGGATGGCAGATTGCAGTCAATCACTTTTTCAGCAGAGAAAATTATTCACTGCAGCCTGCCTTTGTCCTTGGCAGTGGCTGTACCGTACCAGATGGTGGTGGTGGTGAGGATGGAATCAATGATACCAGTGTAGAAGTGCACCACCATTGTCATTGAAAGGTTGAATTTCTTCAGCCGCCTCAGGAAGTAAATCCTCTGCTGAGCTGTCTTGGTGATGGAGCTGTGTTCAGCACCCACTTGAGGTCCTGGCACATGATGTAGCCCAGGGAAAGCCAGCCTTCGGGACAACCAGGCTTGTGGTCTGAGAGTCCAAGACGCATTCCCCAGCTTCACATGCTGCTTCCTATCAGACAGGAAATCTGTGATCCACTTGCAGGTGGAGTCGAGCATGTGCAGCTGGGAGGGCTTGTCCTGCAGGAGAGACAGGATCATTGTGAAAAGGTGTACAGTCCTCAACAATGTTGTATTTTTCCTCAGTATCCTTTTGAGCTCTTGGAATGGAATGGCGCTTTTCTAATCTTCCAAAGCGCTTTAACACTACATGCATCGTGTATTCATAGACTCATGGCAGGCTACCATGCAAGGTGTCAACTGACCATCAAGACAAACTAACATTCATACAACCTTCAAACACTGTAGGCACAGCTATGGTAGCAACTTGGGGTCTACACAATGACATGGACTAGCCGGAGAGCCAAGGATCAAACCGTTGATCCTCTGACTGAAGGACGACCCAGCTCTTTCACTGAGCCACAGTCGCCTCACTCTTAGCAGGCTCTTCTTCTCACCAATATCACTGATGTTCGGTAGATGGGTACCAATGATGATCTGGACAGTTTGAATCATCTGCTGTTGAGCCCTCCTGTTCGGGGCTGTGCACATATCATGCCAGTAGTGTTTCCAGTCAGGAGGCTTGCTAATGGCTCTTTGGTAAAATGTAACAACTTGTCAGCTGTGTTTTTCATCAAGATGGAGATGTTAGATGTCTGTTTGTCACGAAGATTCCCAGAAACTTGGTGATGAGGGTACAAGCTGGCTGGGAGGTTTTTTTTGGATAAACTGTTGAACCAGTTTCTCAAAACACTACATAAGAATGGGGCCATAGGGGGTAGTCATTTAAATTGGACATTGTAGAATTTTTAGGTACAGCGACAGCGGCTGTTTTAAAGCCGGAGGGTGCACTTTCTGTGATATGTTGAAAATGTCAGTGATAATATCAGTTCACTGGTTGGAACTTGTTCTACATACATGACCACTGATGTTATTACGTCTAGCAGCTTTATTCATATTCAGTCTCAGAGGGAGTCTTGTCACATCTGCTGTCGATACTGACAGTGGTCTTCTGGAGGTGGGGCTGACTTGACAGCTGACTCTTTGTTGAGCCTATCAAAGCACGTATAAAAGGTCTGTCTTCACACATGGTGGCGGGCACTCCTGCTTGTTGGTCTCTCTCTCCAGTCTTTCTTGATGCCGCTTTGCCTCCTTGATGCCAACTGGGGCGGCAGTGAAAAAGCTGTGAAGGTTGGCCCATGGGAGACAGCTATGGAAAAGTCTGAGCCCGCATGGAAATCTTTGAGTGAGAACGTCTTCATCGTCATGAAGCTAGAGTATCAGCAGGGAAAATCTGCAGCAGCGGACCATTGCTGGCTGAAGTGGGGACTTTAAAAAGGGTTGATCTGTCTCATTCTCATCATAGCAAAGCATCACATTGAAACAGCAGAAGTGGTCCCTTACCTTGCCCGTCATCAACCTAACTTACAATTTTAGAGATGAATTTATGGGAGTATCATTTACCACAGATTGTGGAAACATATTTACCATATACGACTGCAAACCCCTAGAGATCAAACAAAAGCAATGTGCATTGTGTCACCTGGATATACAGAGTTAGTTAAAGATATCCCAGCACAATCCAACTATCTATACTCTTATTTATAGATATTTTGAATAATGATAGATCAATTCAAACCAAATTAATAGAAAAGTGGAAATGCATGCTGTCTTTCACAATATGAAGCAGCATTATACAGTGATAAACCAACTGGTTATCTCTTCTATTTTTATCTCCATCCATCCATGTAGCCAGCGCAGCAGGCATGATTATTATTCTTACAAATTATTGTTATAATAATAATTATTATACACACAAGACAGAACGGTAGCAAAAATAGCACACAAGAATGGATCATTGTGGAAGACATTCTACAGGATTGTAGAATTACCTAAGACCTTGTAAGTGTTGATGCCTGAAGCTTTACAACCCCAGCTCCTCCAACTCTTCCATAGACTCATTGACTGTGACCTTCGGAAAGGCAGTTTCAGACCTACAAAGAGAGGCAAAGCCTTATTTAGTGGCCCAATCTAGCTGGGATGCAAAGGAGAATGTCAAGAATTGTGAGTCAACCCAATAACCATAAGCTTACAGCAAAGATACAGCCAGCTATTATTGCACCACCAGTTTAAGATAATGTACGTTGTACTTTGACGATTGCCTTTGTATTGTTTCAATGTAGCTCACCCACCAGCAAATGAGCGCCAAATGAGCACAAAATGAGCAGGGTACCTCCAAGTGCCAATTACACAAAGGGAATCCGGACATTGCTCATTTGCATATACCATTCACATTGAAACAATACAAAGCTGGTTGAAAGACATACAAGTTTCAGTGTGTACATTACTTCTCACAATGGGCAATTGTGCCATAATTAGAGGATCGCCGGTTCGGTCCCCGGCTTCGTTGCCGGTCTCTAGTCTATTTCGATGTGTCCTTGGTCAAGACACTTAACTCCAAGTTGCCTCCGTAGCTGTGCCTATGGTGTGTGAATGTTAGTTAGTCCAGATAAACAGGTGGCACCTTGCCTGGTAGCCACTGCCATTAGTGTGTGAATGATGACATGTAGTGTTAAAGCGCTTTGAATGGTTTGAAGACTAGGAAAGCACTGTACAAGTACAGATAATTTACCATGACAGAGTGTACCAGAGTTCTTTCTCTTATACTACATTTTCCATTTTGTTTAAAAGCAACCTGTGAAAAGTGACAGTTCAGTCCACTGGACGAACTAGCTAGGATTAAGAGTGGGAATTCCCATGTAGAGCTGATTGGTCAATGTGTTTGTTTAGAAATGATTATGTTTTGCTTTAGATAGTTCTAGAGACACATACTTGTTTTTGTATCTCAAATGGATATTATCTATAAGCCTACTATCTTGTAATGCAAGTTGTCTTGCTCTCTAGGCCAGGTTTTGCTTGGTAAAGAGAGTTTAGTATCAACAGGGCTCTTACTGGTTATATAAAGTAAACATTCAGACATGCTCAGACAGATACAATTTGATGTACTTCTTGTAGCTGTTATGTCTCCGAAGTATCTCCTCTTCAGCATGCCCGACTACCTACATTCCTTACTTGATTATATTAGCTTATTACTGTACATGTGTTGTGTGAGAGAGGTGTGAATCAGGTTTTTAGGGAAATGGTGTATTGGATTTATGATTGTAATCAGTTAAATGACTCATTGACACTGTCCATGCTCTTGGGGGGGTACGAAGATGTAGAACATGACTAAAAGAGAGGGGAATTCAATTTAGAGATGCAGGTTAAGGATTTGGTACTACTGAAATTAAAAAACTTAAAAAACTTAAAAAATATTAATATAAAAAAAATAGACTTTCTCTACTGAGAATGCTGTGACTTAAAGTATTCCAGGTGTGAAGTCATAAGGAATATCGAAATGCCAAGCCCATGTAGTGACAATTATTATGAAGGTTGAGGATAGAATTAAAAGGTATTTTTTTTTATTTAAACGTTATTTGGGCATAGACTAGAGAACTGTCAATAATTATATCAATATTACCTTTAAATAGTATATATTCTAGATAAACTGTTATAAATAGATGGTCAGGTTACCATGCCTGCTTGTGTGGTATACACACTGCAATTCCTTTTTATTGTGTTAGTTTCAGCCATTTCTTCAACATCGCTGCGCATCTGCTTAATTTAATCAAAATGTTGAGGTTGGGGGAGGGTGGAGGTTGGAGGGTAAATACGTGAATCACCATCCATATTGTGGCATATAGTGTTGCCAGATTGAGAGCAGTGTTAAACTGGTATCTCAGAATGACCTCTCCCATCTGTATTTGCATGAGTGCTTGTGGGATGGGGGCGCTGGAGCCGTGGTAAAGATTGTTCCGGTCAGTTAATTGATGCCGTCACAAGGAACATGTCAGAATAGTGTCATCTGTCGGAGACAGCTAATTAGATCACACTGAAGGTCTCTCTCTCTCTCTCTGTCTCTGTCTCTGTCTCTGTCTCTGTCTCTGTCTCTGTGGGTAATTTATTTTTCTCTTGCCTGCTTTAAAGCAACACCAGCCATGAAATAGATAAGACAGCAAAACAATTATGAATATATTTGCATTCTGCTTTTAATTAGAACTTTTATAATTGCGGGAGCTAACCTATTTTGTAGTGACAATTTCCAAAGTTAAATCAATTTGAACAAGCATGAAAGTGGAAGGGAAGAAACAGCCGTGCCTGAATAAATAAATGAAATACAGCCACTTGAGTTTTAATTATAAAAAGGCATCACCACGTGTCGTTGCATGAAATGAAAGTTGTTGAGAGATTGTTGCGATAACATGCCAGTGCCACATTCATGCAGTTTTGCTCTCCCTTGATAGTTCTTGGCCGTCTTGAAGGACCACTGTGTAATATATGCATGCGTTTCTGTTTGGATGGTTGCCGGCTGGTCTGTGTTTCAATACCTTCTTAGGAACATGTCACATGTTGTGAGTTGTGCAGGAACACTTAAAGTTCAACAGTCTCACTGCAGTTCATGAAATAGTAAAAACAAAAATGAAAAGCTGTGACTGTCGGAGGAGCGGCAGGAAAGTCCAAGATGTCTCCACAAATGGAGTTAAAACGTTGTAATCAGTTGGTCTTGTATTCAGCTGAAAAAGTTGGGTCTCCGATCTGCAGGGGATCCCACAACACCTGTATTTACCAAGCCCAAAGATATCTGTACAACCACTGCACTCATTAATTAACTGTTTAACTGTTATTGAATAATTTCCGCAAACCATTCCTTGCAAAAAAGTAAACAGCAGCTTTGCATATCTTTTAATTACAAAACCAATGGAAGCAGATAACCTCCTATAAGTTAACTGGTGGAAAAAAATGACTAATTAAAGAAAAATATGGAATTCTGAAAAATACTCACTATAAAACTGTACAAATCATCAAAAACACCTAGAAAACGTAGGAGCCTGCTACCGTTAAAAAACTGCTCACTTATACAATGTTATTGAAGTTGCAGAATAGGACCCAGTCAATTATTCAAATGACTGATCATTGTAATGAGACCTCTTCTTTTCTAAACAATGCCACCAAAAGAGGCAAATTACATTACAATTAAGAGTTAATTACTAATAATTAACAGTCTGGAAGCAAATCAAATTACACATAAAAGCACCAAATACCTTGTGTCGATCGGACGAAATATTTAGTTATTAGTATTATAATATGTTCTTTTGTGTGTTCTCACCTCCACAAACCCACCAGTTGTGTCAGACTGTGATGTGGCTCTGCTTTCACAAAGTCTTTTTTGGGATAAGACAAAAAAGATCATAATGATTTGATAATCCAACATGTGAAAATAATGCATTCGTCCTGGTCTTAAATGACTCTTAGGGGTATCAGAAACATAAGGGCTTTATACTGTATATTGATGGCCACTTAATGTCATTTGAGCAACTACAGAAAGCATATAATATCCCTTCCTTTACTTTCCTCGGGAATTTGCTAATCCGAGACTATTTAAGAAAAAGTAATTTTATCAATGATTTAACATGTAATCTGTGTCGTAAGAGGGCAATCTTTTACTTCTATAAAAAAATGTGAAAATAATCGTGGCTCAGGTGCGTATTTTGAGTGTAGGTATTAAAATTAAAATAAAGGTTTAAAAATGCAGTTTGCACCTGGATGATGCATCTCCTCAACACCCAAGTAAACAACCCTTGGTCCAGACCTTGGTGTGGATGTTCAGGTGGGAAAATGCCTTACGTAAAGTCACGGGGAGACATCTGCATTGCATGATTGCTAGCACTAGTTTGTTTGGGGAAGCTTCTACAAGCGCCTATTTGACACTGACAAATCGAGCAGTGTATCTACAGTGAAGGAATTACAGTGTTGAGAATCCTTTTATCTTTGTTTTGACTTTGTTTAGTTTGGTCAGATGGGCTTACTGCTAAATTAGTGCAACTTTATCGTCATTGTCATCGCAGCACCCTCAGACACCTTGAATAAAAAGGTGAAAGTGGCACGGCTGGCATTTTCCACGAGTTGTAAGATGCAACACGGCCCCTGACTGTGTGGGACCTGAGATAAAAACAGAATTTCCACAATTGGAAAGAGAGTTCAAATCTGATTTGGTCAACTAGGTCTGTAAAAGAACTCTGGAGGACGGGAGTGATGTCAGTCAACCATGGAGCTTTTTTGGAATGACAGGGGCTGTGACACTGAGGAAACGGTGTGTAACTGCCTCAAAGAAACTCATATTCCTAGTTATGGAATCGCAGCCAATCAGAGTTGAGGGGAAGAAAAAAAGGCCAAGGGAAATTATGGGCTGGGTTCTGGTCAGGACAAAACGGAGCATGCTCAGTATCCACAGCCACCGGCCAAGGGTACTTGATGTTTTCTATTGATTTTCAGTTACAGTTAATGTTGTTCTGTGGTATTACAAATATAAATACAGTTGAATGAACATAAATAGCACCTGGTTGTTCTTGGTTTGTTATTGTATAGGCATGTTCCCCTCAAACCGCACACTGTATATTCCTGTCATTAAACTGATAACGGAAAGTTCTTTTTTATTTTGTATAATGTTGCACCCTTAAAATGAACTGTCTGTCTCCGTTTTGCAACTTGTATTAAACTAATCCCACGGTTTAAAACAAGCACATGTCTTTCTAACTCTTCTCTTAAAGCCACAGCGCTCTCTTCCAAAGGGTCAATACAATCACTTTCTTCCCTTCACAGTTAGTACGTGTACAGGTAGGTAATGTTTTCAAACATTGGAATAATAAAATATGAATTAACTTAAACTCATGGTTAAAGTAAATTATTAGAAATGGACACACTGGTATTAAATCAGCAAGGCATATGAAATAACATGTTTCAGGGCGCTACAACAACCACACCTACGGTTAATCTCAACTACAAAGGCGATGTGCTAAACCATCTGAATTGAAATCATTCAACATTCAGCCTCTCCATCGATCCCTTTTAAACTGTGTCAAATGTGACTTTCCACACAATTTGTGATCCTATTTAATCTCTTATGGATTGCTTCAGCAATCCTTGCTTTAGTGTGAGCCCACTGAGGAGGGAATCGGCCTGGGCGATGGGAGGAGTTGCTTAAGTTACCCCTGAGAGTGACACCGGGGGGTGGGGGAGGCACTTGTAGACATCAATGTGTGGGGGAAGGGGAATGAAAGTAAGTGATTATGTTTAGTGTCTAATGGATTTTGAATGGATTGTAATCAAAGGCTGAACCCTTTTCATCAAACTACCTCCACTCTCTCAGGGGCAATTTGAAAAAGGGATGTTCTTCACACTTTCATGCAAATGAAAGATGGAATTGCTGTGAATTCCTTCTTTGGGTTTGTTCATCTCGGGTTCATGTTACCCGATACATGTAAAGAAGTGGCTGGACGTGCTCAAGTAATTAAAATCAAAAAAGAACATTGTGAGAACCATATGACGCAGGTGCTTAGAGGCAACGTTGTTTTTTTTTTTTTATAAATGAAGGGCCACACTTATATACCGCACTAAAGTCTTAGTTACATTTTTGCAATTTACCAGATACTTGAATTAACAACATTTCCTCATGTTAAAAGAAAAAGTATTCCAGCCTGCATTACATGTAACACCTATTTAAGGTTGCAAAGTAATTGTATATGAACATAACCTTATGAAAAACAGGGATTGTAAAGTACCTTGATCTGACAGATGTATATTAGCAAAGAAAACTATGATTTTCTGTTTTTGGTAAGTATATGGTTATCACCATATAACATTACATACTGTGTAGAAAGATGTTATCTTGTATGCCTACTTCTGGCATCAGCATCGTCTTAAACAATGTCACTTACTGATGACGGTTTTAACTGCTCTGAAGAATCTTCTGTTGTCCTTGGAGTTTGCACATACAAGTTTGTCCAAACAGTTTGGATGCACACTTTCCACTGTCTCCGCTTCCTCCAGGAATGTAGTGGGATTCATGAAAGTAGGGACGTATACAGGAGACCCACATTGAAACCTTTGAACTTTTGCAATTTTTTTTTTTTTTTTTTTTGCATCACAAACTACAAATGTACTGTTGGAAAACAAATACAACTTGTCACGTTTTTTTTTTTTTGTCTCTTATCTTCTTATGTCCTCTGTTTCCCTGCACTTCCTGTGATTCTCTATGCCCTGTCCCTGATTGTTTCCTCCTGTGTCTAACCACCTGCACCTTCTCTGTGTGCTTCCTGTGTATGTGCCTTCCCTGTGTCCCCTGATCATCCCTCATTCCCTTCCCCTGGTCCTCACGCCTGTTTTACCTGTTGCCCATTGGCTCATTAGTCCCTCACTACTTGGGTCCCCTCACTTGCCCTCTGCCAGATTGTCTTGTGTTAGTGTCAAACTCTCCAGCATACCCTTGTCCCACGCCTGATCTACCTGTTCTGACCTGGATTTTGCCAGAAACACCAGAAGATTACGTAGGTTGATTTCATGATTATATAATGGCTACTAAATGTAACTGATATTTAAACTAGAAAGAACTACATACACTACTAAGACATTACACTAAGGTGCACATAACAGCAAAGTTGTGGCGATGCAGTGCAGTCTGCTATATTAGATCATTTACTCTATGCGATCATGACTACATTTCCAATATGTCCATCTGATAAAGGTAGCCACTAATGATGATCCCTCTTCTCTAATCAAGCCTCTGCTCTCCTTGCTACTCCGAGCAGAATTAAGGGAATTAAGTTGTCATTCATGATGGCGGAGCCAATCAATTTCCAAGGGTCATTGGAGGACGGGAGAAGAGGACATGAAATGAGATGCCCTTTCAATAAGTAGTAACAGGGTTTGATGTCTTCCAAAGTCACAGGAGCATGCACACACAGGGGAACGGTTCACTTACACCAGTGATTTTATTAAAAATAAACAAAACAACTGAGGCTTTTGCCACTTTGTCAACAGCTCAGGACTTGAGGTTCAGAGCGCATGCTGCTGGCGTGTGTGTTTTTATATATATATATATATATAATGTGTGTGTATATGTATTTATTTATTGTCACTGTATAGTGACAAACCATCTATTCTGTGTCTGTTTTTTGGGGAGGAAGGCAGAGACAAAGGTGTCCATTACGTCACTATGCTTATGGAGTCGAGTGAGGCTCAAAATATAATCTTTTGGATTTCCACAACAAATAAGATTAGACGTCATCATAATAATAATAATAATAATAATAATAAATTCTCAGAGTAACCTCTTTCACGGTTTTTAACAAACTTTGTTTACCATGAAACAGCACCACAGATATAACTCTGAAAGCAGATGCTGAACCCGATAGGATAACATCTTCAAGGCAATCAAGGATCACTTCAGTAGCACAGTATGCCATGTGGGAAGAGATGGGATATTATATTACCCTCAAACTGTATCCTCAAAGTGCATCTTAAGTTGCCTTCCAATATTGTATCATTAGATCAAAGTATCAAACTTCACAACTTTCTTTTTAGAGCCATTGAAAATAAAATATAGTGTACATATTTTCCCACGTGGCCGGGCAGCAGGTGGTGGAGTGAGGAGGGACATCTTCTTTCAACCCTAGGGCCCGGGTTGAAACCTAAGCGATGACATGTGTTCATGCGGCCGAAGTGCCCTTGAACCAAAACACTGAATCTCTACCAACCTTCAGAGTATACACCTCTAGCTGACCAAGCAGTCTGACTTTCCTGTAGACAAGGGCAAGCGAAAAGAGAATTTCCATAAGGGGATCAATAGAGTATTGTGTAATTATTACACAGACCTTTGCCCTGCTTCTTGTTACCATGGGGAAAAGGAAAAGATCTAATCGGACAGAATCTTCTGTTTTAACCACGGTTGTGCAGCAAAGGAAATGCCTCAGGGCACTTGACAACACTCAAACTAATGTACTGTTTTTGGCAGGAAAAATAGCTACACAGACATATCAAAACAAGAAAAAACTCCAAGAGACCTACCTAGACCAATTGTTGTCTTTTTCAAGGGAGGATGGGGGATCTTGAGGGGGAGAGCCAAAAAAGTTCTCATCCCAACTCGTCACATACTCGCGCTCTGTCAGGAGCTCTTGGCGTTATTGTCTCTGCATTGGGTAACTATGACTCAACTTTTTAAACTTTAGGGTGTAATGGATCAGAACATGTACCCTTGTATATGATGTAATTCCCATTTCCAGTGATGTCTCAAGTTGTTGCAGACATTTTTGGGATTGTACCATTTGGACCACTTGAGAATTAACAAATCTTTTAAAAATACCACATAAGAACACAAAGCAATATAGAAAAATTGATTTTGTATCAAAACTTTAAACGTTTGGAGATTTCTGAAATAACTCTTTTTGGGCGTTTGAGTGTCCGTGAGTGGGACACTTCTTTTTTTTTTTTACAGCAGCTCCTCTCTGAAAGGCTTTAACCTAAATTAAATAGTTTTCATGTTTCTAAGCCTCATCTTATGCTACACTTTTATATCCTGATTATTTATGTCTAGATGTCTTAACAGAACCAAAGATCTTAGTCATCACACGCTTAGATATTAAGTTTTTACACCTACATGTTCAGTCAACCTGCCGAGGCAAGTGGACTTAAGGTGCTCCCTCTCCTCTGCTGTCCACCATCATCCTGCGTGATCTCGGGGTCATTTTTTACCAATGCTTGTCGTTTGACCCCCCCCCCATGTTAAGTAGCTGTCTAGATCTTGTTTTTTCCACTTAAGAAATTATGACAACTGAGATATATGTATTATCAACGGCTGAATTAGAGATTATCTTACATGCTTTTATCTCTTCTCGTATTGATTATTTCTTCTCAGTATGTCTGCGATTAACCGCTTGCAGGTAATCCAGATTACTGACACGGACACATAGATGGTCTCACCACATCACCCCCTTTCTCAGGTCCCTTCACTGGCTCCCTGTAGAGTGTAGAATTCACTTTAAAATCCTCACTGATTTACAGAGCACTGCACGGTCAGACTCCTGCACATGTGGCTGAACTACTTATTTACGAGCTCGTAGTCTCAGGTCAAACCTGTTACATCTTCTGTCCATCCCACAAACTCTCCTTAAGACTCGTGGTGACTGAGCATTTGGGGCAGTAGCACCAAACTTATGGAATGCTCTGCTTGCACCCGTATGCTTTGCTGATTCTCTGACGTCGTTTAAAAATCAACTAAAGACATACCTATTTACACTGGCGTTTGGGTAAAATTCATGCTCTATGGCTTGCTTTTTAATCTGTTTTTATTGTGTATTTTACTGTGCCTTCTTAAATACATGTCTTCTGTTAGAAACACATTGTAATCTATTGGTCACATTGTATTAATTCATTAAGTGCTCTATGAATACATTTGACTTACATCCTCTTTTAAAGTTTTAAAAATTGGTATAATTATGTGACGTCGCTACTATGGGGACTAAGATCATCACACATGAACCCAATTGGGCTCACTGGATGCACACGAGTTTCCACTAATACCCAATTTATGCACTTCCATGATTTTGGCAGAAATATTAAAATACACCATTTTTAGAATAGGCCTTAATAACTGCATTTTTTCCAAAAGGGTAGACTCGTGGTACCCATCAAACTGATTTTCATTCAGATATCTTGAGGTGAGAGGTAAAGGAAAAATGTAAATGCACATGTCAGTTGTTTTTTTTGTCTATTAATTAGCCTCCTTCCGTCAAACTAGCATGACATGGTTGGTACCAATGAATGCCTTACGTCTAGTTTCATATGATAAAAAGATGTTTGTGCTAGCATGCTTTAAAGCCTCTTTAAGACAGCAGCAATCCTGCAGGGTTCAGAGGGTGAAATCATTTTCAATACATGTGGTAAACACATTTATGCTCTATGATCTGAAACCTTTAAAAAACCATCTCTAAACACAATGAACATATGACATAATCACCTTTTTTAAAAAGCGTATGAGGCCAATTCCAACAACCTGCAGTTATGAAGCAACATTTTCTTTTCATATTTGGTTTCCACCAACGTCTGAGAATGTTCAAGAGCTCGTCGCTAACCTTGTCTGTCTGACATTTGATACAGGGCAGATCTTTTAGTTGTCTGCTGTTGCCTTCAAATGATGCTCATGTTACGGTTGAGAAAGCAGTAAAGTTGCGGTCAGTAAAAAAATAATAAATGTTAACAGTTCTGTAAAGCTTTTTAACGCCTGAGGGAAACAGAGAGTGATAACCCTTCCTCTGTGGGTTGTCATGACGAGCAACACCTTTCACATTACACAACATGAATTCAATTCACTGTTATAAGACTGTTGTATTGGAGCAGCTTTAAATTGTATGCTAACCAAATCCGTAATAACTAAAAACTAGTCAGTGTTTTTTAAACTGTGCTTTTTTCTCGCTATTTTGCTTTTCTTTTTTTATTCCCAAAGACATGTCAAAGCATTCTTGACAGGAACATGGAGTGGAGTACAATTATAATTGTTATAACTGACGAATAATACACTGACCCATCAAAATTCCCTGCAGTATGTGTATCTGGCTCTTGAGGAGGCAGACCAGTGGCAAACGCCTCTGGCGATGAGAGTTACTGAACCAAGATAAAAACTGTAGTTTGGGTGAGTAAAATTAGGTTCTAATGGGTCACTCTGCAGCATCACCTGAGGCCGCGTTGAAAATATCAAGGGAATGTCAGGATGTGAAGATGAGAGTGAGAGAGTGACACTTATTGTTATATCCAAAATGAAATGTCCTCGTTCCCTACAGCTCAGTTTCTCATGAGGACAATGGAGCAAAACTGTTGAGGGCGCTGCATGCATGCCTGTTCATTTGTATAATTGTCTTCCTACAGTAAATGCATCCCTGAAGGGTTGTTGTGAATTTGAAACCTCTGGGGTTGTCTCAGTCAGCGATAGTCTGACTGACAATCATACAACTCTTGGTGGTAGCGATTTAAAAAAGGGGAAACAAATGTAGTACTTTAGGAAATGGTCCACATGTGGAGATTTGTTTCATATTTACAAGTCCCTCAAACTGACTCCTTAGTTGTTGTTGTTTTTCTCCTCACCATTTAGCTCTCTGCCACCACTTTTTCTTGCTTAACGTCTTTTTCTTTCCTTCCTTCCTTCTTTCCTTCATTCCTTCCAAATGCAGGCTCAAGATGAACCAAAACGCTTCTAATTATTATCTTTTCCCACAGGAATAACTGGCTGCCAGGGGCTGGTAGAGTTCACTGAACCTACAAAGTGTACAGCTGTTATTTTTGACTGGTGTCCAAAAACAAAATTGGAGCTTCGGTAGAATGGGTGGAAATTCTCCCAGCTTAAAATGCTTGAAATGCAGAGGCTACATTACAAGTCGTTTCTTCAGGTGACAGACGGAAGCAGTAATCAACAACATATTATTAATTAGGTTTTAAGTGAGAACTATTCATGTTAATGCACAGAAACAGGAGGAGAGCTTAAATACACTAATATCAACACACACACTCCAGAAACAAAAGGACATTTTAGAAGCAGTTCCTGTTGTGATAAGTCCAGGTACACAGGAAAAAAGAGAGCTTTGACGCAATATCACACTCGCATTTAACAACCCATTTTCAGTTTTAGAAGCAGAAGTTGTTCGTCATATAAAGACAGGGAATTATCCAGCATTATTCCAATCCAGCAGAATTATTTTGAAGATTAATTTTTTTTCTTCTTTCTTCTGTTTGAAAATCACAGAAAATGGAGACAGTTATTTGCCATATCACTAACAACAAGCTGCTGCATCATTTCCACAGCTGGCCTTTGTTTGTAACAAAACACTGTTATGGGGAGCATACATGTAAAACATCCTAACTTGTATATCTGGCCTGATTCTGACATCTGTACACCTGGACAAAACAATCAAGTTCAGAAACTGTCCGACTACAGGCACAATGTTAGACTTCGGTGGGATGCAATAGCATGGCTGAGGTCTATTTCTTACCGTACCAAAACTTTAACGGGAACCGAGACAATTGCTACTGCAATCTGGGTGCCATATCAATTTTATAGCCAAACATGTGACGTTTTTTCCACACGGTAAGTGACAGTTGCAGCTCTGCGGTAGTCTTGTCACATCAGGTGGTGGATCACCATCTAGGGCTTTAGGCATGTAACAGAGCAGCAGCAATCACACAGAGTCTTAATGTTATTCATGTGTTCATTTACCTGAATTTGTTTTTTTTAAGAATGATAAGTAGTCTCTCCTATTCAATTTTTCATTTCAGTTAGTGACTTCAATCAAGGAAACTGACCTCCTGACACACTAAAATGGTACCTTCATGCATTATTGTATATGCACAGAGCATAGAAGCCAGATAATCTAATCTGATGTGCAACCTAAGCCAGAGGACATAAAATGCATGTCAAAAAGAGCCAGATATTAATTATTTCTGATTGAACAAAATAGTTCTCAAAACAGTATATTTTCAAATATCCATGTTGCAGGTGGGTTTTAAAAAAAGAATCGGGATGAGAAAACTATGAAAGATGAAGGTACGTGTCTCATGTCCAGTTACCATACCGGTCTACTCCGGGGCATATGCTTCAAAACCAGACCTGAAAGTTGTCTTGTGGATATTTGCCTCAAGGCAAATCTTACTTCCATACTGATGGC
The DNA here is from genome assembly GCF_009769545.1 of Cyclopterus lumpus. Lineage (NCBI taxonomy): Eukaryota > Metazoa > Chordata > Actinopteri > Perciformes > Cyclopteridae > Cyclopterus > Cyclopterus lumpus. The sequence continues at coordinate 10,300,575 of NC_046968.1, read as the reverse complement.
TATGGTATTGTATGTCCAAGTATATCAATACCTTAGACATCAATATTTAAGAGGTGTTTCAGTCTTCTCTCGGCTTCAACTACAGCAGAAGCAACAATGACAGTTGAGTCGACAAACCCAACATTGTCCTATAGAAACCACTATTCTTGACCGGCTAAAACTGACAATATATCAAAATGTAAAAAGAAAACATACTACGGCAACATTATTCCAGCAGGGGGATGAAATGTTCATAATTTAATAAATGCCCTCTATTGCTGAGACACTTATCTTCAATTCATTTGAGGAGAGAATTGGTATGAAAACCCTATTTCATCTGCACACCTGACAGCTATGACCTCTTCAGAAAGCTCACATTGCTCATGCTGCAATCTAACCTTTATGAGATGCCACTTTTCTTCTTCTGCTTATCACTATGACTGATGTGGACTGCTCACACCCATTTGCTGTCATTCATTTCATGCAACACTCAGTGTAAGAGCCACATGTGGTAATTAAATGTATTTACTCTATATGTACACTGAGTGGCGCTGTTATGGGGTCTTGTCCTCACCAATATAATCAATTAGATCATTATTGACATCAAGTGTTGGACCCCGGATAGGAAAAGGGTTTTGACCGCTTTCGGTGTAAAAGTCAGCTGCTTCCTTCGCAATGTTGACCAATATTATGTATACCACGGCGCAAAGGAATAAACCCATATTCATACAACATTGAACGTGTCGGTGGATCGAGTCTGCGATCGAGATGAACGCGGAGGTAATTGAGGTTGAAAGAACAGCGCGTCAGCCAGATCAATCTGGAGAAAACAACACCTCAGTAGCCTACGTAGTAAACTGGGCTCCTTTAACACTCAGTTTAAAACATATCCTTGCCAGTGAAAACACTTGTTCCATGTGTTTGTGCAAACTTGGTAGTGGCCTGAGACACTTTTTTTTGAAGTGTTCTAGGCATGCCTCAATGGGAGGAGACCTCGGGGTAGAGCAAGGGCACACTAAAGGGATTACATCTCCCATCTGGCGTGAAAGCACCTGGGCATCCCTGAAGTGTAGTTGCTTGGGAAAGGACAAATTGGCAGCAAAGGTTACCTGGCCACCACCAAGAAGCTGACCTGATGTGACTGCTACATGGATGATAGATGGACCAATGTGACCACCCCGCTCGTATAACTATGAAGGTGTTCTCGCTTACAGTAAGTTCAGTGTCTTATTACACTACCGGTTGTATTGTTGTGCAATATCTAACAACAAATGGAAGCAACCATCTCCCAAACGTTAAATAAACATCTTTGTTTAGTCACAATACAGTCAAATGGAGGAGTGTGGGAAACCAGATAATTAGAAACTCAATGTTACATTGAATTAGATTTTTTTTTCTCTGCTGGTTTCAGACACCAAATTGTTTTTGTTATTCTAACATGAATGCAGGATGAGCTCCACCCACATGTTACAAACAGGCTATTAAGGGTATTGGACAAAGGTGATTCTGTGTTGAATGATTTTAGTTTTAGTCATTACAGACTTTTCGCCTGATGCAACTAAACCAGTCTTAGGCAAATCACATAATTGCTGCACCACACATTGGAAATATCTTTCTCTGTTGTTTGCTGTAGGCAATGACACAGTCATGTCAGTGAAATTGCCACACTTTTCTCTAATGCTCCTGGGATTGTGCTGAAATATGCATCCCACTGAAAAATCATCTTAAAAATAGATGCATTATACGGCAGATGACACTTTGGATGAACTTTGAAAGATCAGTAACGGGGGAATTGGAATCTTCAAAGTTTACAGTGATTGATCATTTGACGGTTCACGTGACATTCAGTATATAATAAGAAGCATATCTAAGTGGCTATTACTTAATGCTAGTACATATATTAAGGTTAGAAACACTAGACTGTTTGTTGCTTTAAGGAGGAGTCACAGATTACGTATTGTCGCTCGAAGAATTAATCTTAAAATAATTATTCTGTCAATGACTAATGCTGAAATCCAATTTATGGGTGACAAAACGTGCCCTGTGTTTGCACTCATCCAAAGAATGTAAAGGGTTGGTAGACCAACAGGGGGAGAGAGAGAGGAGTGGGGAAGATGTTTATACCTTCACATGTGCACTCTACATAGAAGAGACACCACAGAAGGGTCTTTAAAGGACCATTTCTCTGAATTCCTGTGGTTAGCAAAAGTTCAAAAGAACCTCTTTTCCATATTGAGACCAGCAGTTGTACCAGCAGTAAAATCATAGTCAAGTATCTTTATGATGTGGATTTGTAATTTCTTTTATACAAACCCTGAAGTGCTGGTTCATATGATGACCCAGTTGCATTGAGGTAAACACCAGTTTATTCCAGGTATTCTTTTTTGGTGTTGTCTGAAATGGGTATTTAACTCCTTATGATTACCTAAATTCATAAAACTGTTGACAGCCTCCAGCCTTTTAAAAAGGTGAAAACCGACATTGTTTCACCTTATTCAAGGGGTGCAACATATTTCACAAGGTCCCATTGAAAAAATGTGTTGGATACTGAGCACACACAGCCTGAGGTTTTTTTTTCTTCTTTTTTTCCTGCATCCTACATTTTTTTCAGGTCGGGGGGGGTAGAGGGGAGGTATGGATATGAGAGGGTCTGTGCTGACCCTGACAGCAAAAGAACAGCCTTTAATAAGAGACATCTAACTCAGCGGGGAGTTTCTGTTTGATTTCATTGCTTGAGGCAAAGCTGTCTGAATATTACCCAAACTCCCCCTGTGCCTCGGCGGGAAGCTCCATCACACTGTCTTCATTCTTCATATTTTTATTGGTAGCAGGAGAACTGGGCTTGTGACGAAGCGTGGGTGTGTGCGCCTGTGTGCTCAAGTTGCGTGACTTGAAAGAGGTTGGGCTGAGAAGGTGTGTGTGTGTGTGTGTGTGTGTGTGTGTGTGTGTGTGTGTGTGTGTGTGTGATGAGCCCCTATATATATATATATATATATATATATATATATATATATATATATATATATATAGAAAGTGTAGTCCTGGCAACGGGGACGCTGGCGAAACTTAACGCCGCTCCGTCTAGGACTTAAAGGATTTTAAATTGTATTTAACAGTGTAGCCATTCTTCTGACTTAATTATTCTGCAAATAATTATTGGATTATTTTTTATTTTGTGATTGCCGTTGGCTCCTGCTCTCCACCACTGCGATCTGGTCAACTGGCGTTGGCTGGCTAGCCGGCAGTCTCTTGCTGGCCGGCGGCTGCCAACGAGCCAGCCGACTCCCTGCTGGATGCTCTCCACCGCTGCCGCCTGGACAATCCTGGACAACTGGCGTTGGCTGGCTAGCCGACAGTCTCTTGCTGGCTGGCCGACGGTCTCTTGCTGGCTGGCCGACGGTCTCTTGCTGGCCGGCGGCTGCCGCCGAGCCGGCCGACTCCATGCTGTTGCACTGAGGCTGGTCGCCTCTCAGCGGTCCTGGTGCTCCGGTAGTCCGGTCCGTGGTTGGCGATTGCATCCTCCCCGGCTGGCATGGTTCTGCAGTGTTCCACCTCGCAGCTCCTCGGGCTCAATGGCTTCTCTGCTCCTCCGTTCGTCTCGGCCATCGGGGTGCTCGGACTCCTTCGTCGGCCCCGTTGCATCCACAGAGCCTCCCGCGGAGGGTTTGTTTGCTCCTGGCCTGATCGCTCCATGCTTCTGGTCGGCCGAGCGCATCGCTGCAGCTCGTCATCACAACAACAGTCTCCAAGAGCGAGATGGTGGCAACGAAATTAGGAACTGTTACAGCTCCCCCACCACCCTCTACTCTTCCTGCTGACTCCACTCCCCAAAACCGGACTGGTACACTTCAAGATGTCGTCCTTTTATGCAGTTCTTTGGTTCCCCTATTTCAGTTTGTCTGTTCTGCTTTATTTTGTATTTGTCATTTTCTATTCCTCTATTGTGTTCATTGCCTATATGGCATGGTCTCCTTTGCCTCATGTATTTTCTGAAATGTTTACTTGTATTGATGTTATGTTTTTAACTTGCTTCTATGTAGAGCACTTTGTAAACCCTGTTTTTAAAGGTGCTCTATAAATAAATGTATTAAATTATTAAATTAAATATGTGTGCAAGTGGTAGGATGTCTTTCTCACGACGAAGCTGACTGAGTGGTCAAAATACAAACATCTTTTCAGCTGTCCTTTGACCACAGAGGTCAGAGATCTGAGCATAGCAGGATGGCCAGCCAACACCTTGGAAACAACACTGCTCATTTGTATCAAACTCACCAGCCTCAATCGCCTCATCAATCGAGGCTGCAGCCCTGCAGATGCAAACACAAGCACTCAGAGATCCTATGCCCTTTCATGCAATACACATGACATTATTTCACTGGTATTTTAATTACATCCACAAACAGCTTTATGTCCATGTAGATATAATTCTAACATGACTTTGAAAGAGTTTCAAACAAGGTGTTTTGCCAGCGAAACTATTCAGAAACTCGTGAAAAATTGCATGCGTGCGTGCGCACACTCATTTTCTTTTCACACAGTGAGTGTTGAAGTCAATGCTCAGCCACTGCTCTTGCTGGCTGGAGCAGTGCTTTTATCTACAATGTGTATTGTCCAGAGGATTTATATTACACACAATTTAGACTTTACTAGAAGGTCCCTTCTTTTTCCGAAGCAACATTACCATGAAATTATGAATGAATATGGAACAAATTAGCAAAGCTTTTATCTGACCTCGCTTCATTCATAAATGAGTTTAAATGAATGCCCTGAAGATGCCATCATAGACATAGTGGATGCATGATCACAAACCTGCCTAAGATTGGGAATGTTTTTTTTTACTCAAATAAAGTAATTGAAAGCAAATACAAAATGTGATATAAACCACAGGATGAAGGGAGCCAACATTAAAATGCATACTTCACAATTCCACACAGGGCATAAAAATTACCGCAGGATATGGAAGGCCTGCTTGGCAATTTATTTGAAAACAATTAATAATTTGCAAATTTGCAGTACTATTCAGAGTGAAAAGGCCATAATAGTAACATTTAGTAACGTTTTTTTAAAACAACCAGAAACAGAAGTCCACACTTGGTTGGAGTAGCATGATAGTCAACTGTTAGGAATGTTATGTGTGTGAATTGTTGGATTGGGTGAAGTTTAAGTGTTTCCCTCTCTACTAGTGATTGATGAACTGGTATTTTTCAATAATTACCAGTAAATACTTATCACATACTGTCGCAGTTACTCAGCATATTGCAACATTAGGTCCTAGCAAGATTTTTTCAACAGAGCACATTAATTATTTGTGTAAAACAACTGGAAGGTGTAATCCTCTTCATGTCTCTGTCACGACTTGATGCTAGTCTGATACGAGAAGATGAACATGATGCTGCAGGATGTAGTTTAGAGGCTGCTTTCCAGTCCCTTTCCTATGAATACCAACCACTGGGTGTAGAGATTCCCTGAAGACCTTTGCATGTGTCTGATGTAGTTGTTTAATAATCTACGAGCATTATACAACAGAAGAACGTTAAGGAGATAAAGCACTTGCGTTTGTTATCGCTACAAGACAGAACATCACTTAGCCAGGGGACTGCCAATGAAGCGGAGGCACTGAAAGCAAAATTCATCTTTGCCTTGTGGTGATACCCAGACCGTATACTTAATGAGACTATGAAAAGGCTGCTCCCTTCTTTTTTTCATAAGCTTCTGTTCCCCCAACATTAACAGTTTTTTGATAACTGATAAATGATAACTGTGGTAAATTGTCTATATGATTGTTTTGCAGTAATATTGTGTGGTGTTGATGCAGATTGTAACCCTAGTTTTCTAAGCACAGGTGGAGCCTTCTACTGGACTCCATGGGTAATACTCTTCTCCAATTACGAGTGTGCTTAAAACATAGCTGGCCAATCAGGAGTAAAGTGCGAGCTGATGCACTTCCCAATAATGACATATTGTAGTGTTCTCGTGCAGTGTGTCGAAACTAGCTTCACTGTTTTTTTGTAATCACTATCTGGTAGCTTAGCTCACCACACTTTCCAAGTAGCTTGCTTAAAACTGCAAAAGGAACATGCGAGCATATAGCAGAAATTCAGCTACATTAGCAACCCAGCGCAGTTGTGTTTCTGGCCATTGATAAATGTGTGTCAAATATTCTGTCACCTTCACTATAACTGGTTTGGTCCACTAAGTCCTGAGAAGAAAAACATTGGATCTTTAAACTAGTTGCTTGAACGTTTTAAAGTATGTATTTCATCTCTCTGCTATGCTGTATGCAGTTAGAAGACACTTAATGTAATTTGAATCCTAAAAAAGGTTGTGTTTGGCTTGAGTGGTCGGTGTGACTCAAACAGTCTAATTCTAATGAGAGTTAAGGCAATACATGAAAACAAGCTAAGAGCTACATGCGAATGATAGTGCAGTTCTTGACTTTCCTCATCAGCAATTATGTTACACAGACATATTATATGCAATGTAGAAAAAAAACACTAATTGTAGCTTTACAAACAGCTACAGAAATGTCATTTGATACATGAATTAAAAAAGCAATGCAATACTCCATATTGTACTTGTTCCCCCAGTCTACAATGAAATATTTCTTTTGTTATCTACTATCAGCTACTATAAATTGAGTTAATACTAGGGGCTGCTCAAGGATCCTTCTTGACCATTTTACAATAAAAGTTTGAACCACAAGGCCACAGACTGCTTCTCGACCCAACTTACTTAACTACTAGTGCAATTTAAAGTTGAAACACCTTCTCTCTGTCTTGGTTTGCTCTTGTTAGAATGTGTCTGACCTTAGTTTAAGTATGTGGGTCTCAACAGCAAATAGTGCCTTTATTTGTTTTCTTTGCCTCTTTTGCTGAACTGCTTTTGAGGAGACCGACTGTTGTCTGTTTTGAGCTGGTCTGCTCTAATGAGAGCCTAGAATCAAGCTACACAAAGACAGGGTATCACAAGCCATTTGGTGCTGCAAGGTGGTTAACCCGAAGCCGGCAATCAATTTGCAACCAGCAAAGCAAGGATGGTTTCAGTTAGCTGCGTGATGGTGATGTCAAATGCCAGTACAAAAGAGTCTCGCACTGAAATATTAACGCACCTGTGTCAAAGTGTATGAGTGTAAAAAAAAAGGGTACTAAGCCGTATGGGTAATACATACATGCAACATATTATTAAAGATGAATACCTTTGTCCTCTTTGACTTGATCTATTAGGAAACACTGAATTAAATGGGACATCTTTTGTACTTTTATGCAGCATATTTTTTGGACTTTTCTATTACAATCTTACATGAATTATAGTTGAGCATAATTCTCACATAAGTTGATTCTGCCAGGAGTAAAAGGTCTCTCCCCTGTCTCTGTCTGACAAACACCTCTGTGTCAAAGCAGTCAATTTCACTTGAAGTAGAAATATTTAAAATTATAAATAGCCTCTTTTAACAAAGGTGGACTACAAAAAAAACACAAAAGCAGGAGCCATTTCAACTTGGTAATGCATCTTCAAAAAGCTGAACAAAATAATTGTTTCGGTCCTCATTAAAGAGACTAAGCTTTCTTGTCTCTCTTTTAAACTGTGACCGTGTTTAGCGGTTCTAATAAGACAAGTCTATTATAAGAAATAAAATAACAGAATAAATGTGGTTTTGTTGGTAACGTCACTGAAGAAGTTGTGTCAACAACACAATGATGAAACCGCTGCACAAACACGCTGAATGATTTAATCCGTACAATATAGACCTAGGTCTGGAAACAGAAACAGAAATATCCATCTTCTTCCAGATTTATTCTCCCTCTCACGCATCATTCGACACATGCATTCCTCATGTTTAAGCACTGGGTCTACCTTTTTAATTGAAAATGAAATGAGTGAATGCGGCATTGAAATGAGAATAATTGATATACTTGAAGAGCAGGCATACGCCTTAAATTAAATAAGATGGCAGATTATTGAGAGCTTAAATTCCACCTTGGCTTGGAGGTCTCCCAGTGGGGAATGGATCCACTTGACCTGGAAACATGTTGATGGGAGAAAAGAGCAGTGGCTAATAATGCCACAATAACCCCCATGATGATTTAAAAAGACATGCCAAGTCATAAGTATCAGACTGTATTAACACACAATTTCTCGTGCGAGAATAAAACTCTCCACGGACCATTTTCATATCTCACAGGAAGTTTCCTGTGATTGATATCAAATCCAAACCAAGTAAAACAAGTATGCAAGAGGCATTAGTATTGTGACATGCATGAGTATGTATGAAACAACATGAAATCAGAGTTTAATAGATGTAAAGGAAATATGTGTATGTTTTTATCTTTGCATGAAGACATTTTTAGTCTTAGTTTTATGTTTCTGAGATCTATGTCTAGTGTCTCTTGCTGTAACTGACACGCTCACTAGGCATCACCATTAAAAGGGCCACAGAACCAGCAGCAACATCACTCTTTACTATGAAATGGAGTCATCTGAGGAGTTTCCTGATAAGGATTTGATGAATGTTTTCAGTGCATAAAAGCTCACGTCCAAGGAAGTTATTTTTCCTATATGTGAATCATCTTCAATGCTCTGTCCTTTTTATTACTATTCAACCTGAATTATTTTTCTATCCAAAATGACTGATTGAAATTACTGATGTACATTGCCAGAATCCAATAAATGACCTTTTACAAGTAACACTAATCACATCTGGAGAGCGCTTCACACAAAACCTTTCACATAGCAATCATCTGCTCGACCCTCCAACACCATTCCTTTGTCACACACTGTAGATGTGGGAACAGGGTGCAGATGACATCTGTGTTTTTTGTGTGTAATGACTGAATGCTGAAGTCAATTTTCTCTAGGTCCCTGAGCTATTGTCCAACTTTACTTTTTTTAACTTTTTTTCACAAACACACAGGAAGAATAAGAATAACATTATTTTACTGTACGTCACTGACGTGACAAAGTTTAACAGCTGCCACCGTTTTAAAGCCATAACATGGCAAAATCCCTTCTTCCCGCTTCTTATTTCTTGTCTGCCACACTGACAGTTTTCATATACCATTTCAGAAAGTCACACAAAGACTCCACTGGCGCAATAAGATAAGTGTGTGTGTCTGTGTGTGTTTGTGTGCATGTGACAGCGAGAGAGGGATTTGTCCTCACGTCGGTCGTCTGTAGGGCCTGAGCAAACACAGATAAAGTCACATGTGAAGGATTCTCAAAAGCACATATTACCTCCCTACCACACTGCAACATGGCACAATGATCGGACAGAAAAGAAGTGGACAGGTGTAAATGTTACCCAGCAATGTGCCACGTTCAGGCCTAAAGTCGTTGACTTTCACTCCTATAAAATGCTTCTTATTGTACTAAATGATTCATACCACTTTTTCGGGGCGATCTGTAATGTAATCTGTACTCTAGAAAGGCTTGACTTGACACTGATGAAAGTAATACTTACATTTCAGCAGGAAAAGTTCCATTATACTTAGTAACCACTGATGGGATATAAGGGGGTTGTAAGATATCCACTGATAGATCACTCTATCACTAAATAAAAGAACATCAAGTAATTAATTCTAAATTATGGACTTTAAGATTCAGTGCAGAACGTAATCCAAGAATGCGTGACAGAAGTATAAGATCCAGATCAGTCACAAACATTTCAGACATTTCCTTTTCTGTTTTTAGTCAAGGGTCAATCAAATAAAGAATACATCATACATGTGTGTAATGGTCTGAGTTTTTGAAGCACTTTCTTTTGTATTAATAATGGTAAAGTGTCTTTTGGGGTAGACTGTCATGGATCTTGGCTAGAGCCCAGTGCAGACTGTCATGCAACACAATGCAGGTAGTGTTAGTAGAGTAAAGGCCGCAGGGCAGCCATGTTTTAATGTTTTTCCCAGGATGGTGAGGGCAATGAAGTGCGACTCAGCAGTGTGTGAGGGGAAAGATGTGGAGAATCAGCACAGTGAAAAATAAGTGCAGATTGGGAAATATGATACAAACTGGTACATACCAGCTAAATATCTATCATAAAGGATATTATATAGGGTTTCAATAATAATAATTGTCATTATCAATTGCGCCTTTGATCATTTATTATCACGTTAGACAAAGAAAAGCAACACATACTTACACAACTGAGCAGCCGAAACCTCTCAGCGTTTGGTATTTTTGTTTGAAAAATGGATCTAAAGGTCTAGTTAGTGGGATTTGACGGCATCTAGCGGGGAGGTTGCAGATCACAACCAACTGAAACTTCTCCCGTGGGCCAAACATGTAGGAGAACCACGGCGGTCGACAGGAAAAACAGGAAAATGCAAATGAACCAATGTAGAGCCCTTGACCCTGAATTGCTCCCTGTAGCTGCGTCTACGGTGTATGATTTAAGCTCTTTATTAATGTAATTTAATTAAAATAGATACATGGCTCATTCTAAGGAAACGCAACAATTGTTATTTTCAGGTGAATATACACTAAAGAAAACATACCTAAAGATATAATATTTATATATATAAATAGATCCCCCTAAATGCTACACACTGTTCCTTAAAACGCAGACTCAATAGTTGAAATTTCTGCAGATTATTGTTTGATAAATCTACTTACCAAATAAAAAACACCCAAACAGTGAATCGAAACTCAGAAATTGTGGGAGAGGACAGCTCCCCCTTAAAGGAAAGCCCGGGGGATTCCCTAACCAGGCCCCTGTGGGAAAGATGCCGAGCCCCTCGAAACAATGTCCAGTACTTCTCTGGCCTTCCCTTTAACCCTGTAAGACCCCTGGTTGTAATATTACAATGTCACTTTTATCTCTCCAAAAAACACATTTGCAAAAACGTTTTTTGGGGAAAGACCATATTTACATAGTCAATGGGTCCTATTGTCTTGCCTTGCAATGCTATTGGATCGTAAATGTGTATATAGGTCTGGCCATAAGGCCATGAACTCACTCTACCTGCAAACTTTCCTGGAAGCACATCTCCTTGTTTCATTCAACTGGATATATCAACATTGAAGTAAGTAAATTCCATGAAATATTTTTTTGGGTGATTGTTAGAATATGTAGTTCATGTAAATACTAAGTTATTGTGGAATTAATGCATCACATTAGATTTTCAGCTTGTTATGTCATTGTTGTAATTTTACAACGTTGGGTGAAAATGGTAGCTAAAATAGCATGTGCACCTTGCACACTACATGGAGACATTCCACTTCTTGGATGTTCAGATACAGGATAAATACTTACAGAAATATAATGTATTTGATGATTCACACTTTACAAATGGGTTATTTGTTATAATTTTAAGTTTAGACCAGATTTGACTAATTCTAAATGGGTTAGGGTAACCCTAACCCTATGTTATTTCTATGTTCGCAGTGAGATATAGTCAACTGTTTTTTTTATCTGGACTTTGTTGGTTTGCCCAAATATCTCCTTGTTACACAAGCCAGATAATGTTTGTAGAATGCTTTGGAGGATGGTTGTTCAGGGACAAGTGTAAATGTTTTTGAATGTGGGGTTGCATGTATGGTGCATTGTTCAGGGAGAGGTGTAAATGTTCTGGAATATGAGGATGTAAGAGTTCTGGGGGGGTTGTATTTTCCTTTTGTAAATGTAAGTAGAGAGCACATTAGGCTACCCAGACAGTATTGTGTGCCATCAGTGCAATGTATTGCCTGAATAGGATTCATTTGCATTGTAATTAGTTATACTTTCTCTAACTATTGTTTCCATTTCAGAATGCCACCAGCAAGGAGAGCTTTCTTCAGTGTCCAGGATGTCATTGAGTTTTCATTCTGTTTTGTATAACATTTTATCCAGTTTTTATCTTTTTTTACCATTTTCTTTTTATTCCAGTTTTTATCTTTTTTAAATAAATTATGATTCATAAAAATATGACTGTTGGGTGATTATTATTAATTAAATGTACTGTAGTGCTATGTAAGCAATACACACTCCAAATTAACCATTAGTTGTTTCGTGTATTTGTTCTGACAGTTTGAGAGCAAATGCTGAAATTCTGCTACCAACTAGGCCCAACATTGCAATATTACAACGTTTCCCTAAAAACTTACAAAAACATTTTTTTTAAATGAATCCTTCATTATCTGCATCAGAAGACTCTTACAACATCATCTGACTTTAAAAAAAAAAAGATTTAGATATTATTTCTATGCTTGGGTCTTACAGGGTTAAACTACTCTTGGGAGGCTCTGAACAAAGCCTGGCCACTCACAGACTGGATGCAGCCACCAGTGGGAGAGGTTGATTCTCTGGGGAAGGAGACAGATGTTCGTGCTATTAAAGATTCAAAAGGTATTCGTGTATGAGTGGATGGCTCAGGGAAATGTAAAAAATATGTGGAACTTACCGGTAGCTCTATGTGTCTATATATGCATCTATGATTAGTGTCTTTGGGGTGACGGCGGCTTTTGTTATCTTGCACAGAAAGATACAAAGGGAGAAGGAGAAAAAGTGTAATTGTGAGTTGTTATACCCTTTCTGCTGGAGAAGCTGCTCTCTAGTGAGAGGAAGAAGTTGATGATGATTCAAACACTGCGGAAGGACACAGAAAGCTTTCATAGGCGGACTGTACAGAAAGATAAAAGATCCTAAAGATCCTTCTTGTCGTGGGCGATTTAAACAAGCTATGTGGTTGCAGCGTTAAAAACAAACTTATTTGGGTACTTAGTGCCTCCTTACAGAAGCCCTGCAAAATTCTCTCTGCTGTCACAACATGTGTGTCTCTATCAGCGATGTGGTGAGGGATGCTTGGTTCAGCATAGATTCCAGGTAGGATATGGCTCCCTGTTGATATCTGAAGCCCCTCTTGTCATTTCCTCTCGACACTTGTTATCTGACACCACCTTTGCAGTCCGACAACTCTCAACTCCCAGCGCGCGCCCTCGTCGCAGGTTTGACGCAAAAACATTTTACACATTTGAACAAAACTGTGAAATACCTCCTGATGTTGCTCCTCTCAAATTGAATAGCTTAAATATTACGTATATTTGATTCCAAGGCACAGAAAGAGCCTCTGGAGGTTCGTCAGTGTGACAGACATAAATGGGACATCATTTGACTCCAGAAGAGACTTCATTTACGCATAAATGGTGTGTACAGGCTAATGCAAAGCAGAATTTAATTAAAAGTCTAATATCTCTATGTGCATAGCTACATTCAGGGACACCATTGCCACCTATGTTTTGTTTGATTTGTGATGTGTTTAAGATTTCTATTTTCATCTTTTGTTGCTGATTTGATAATACACTAAACGTGTCGGTAAAATGTAACAACAAGATTATAAAGGTGCATGAGTGGTGTGTTAGGAAAGGACGGCTGTTTGTTTGGCGACAGCCTGGGAGATTACAAAGTTATTTGTTTGCATTACTATGTTATATGTGATTATTGTGCTTTTCAACAAACCACCAATGCAAACCGTATGTCTGGTGTTTTAAAAGCTTGTGTGGGCTGGGCACAGTGAATAACATATCTAATTGTTGACATGCATACTTAAATTAATCAAGTTTTCACTACCCTGTATCTCAGCACTGTGATCAAATTTACATAATGACCACATTTCATTGGAACTGCAAAGGCCGATGTGGCGTACGTGTATATATTTTATAAACTTACCAAGTAGTAAATGGGCCCTCACACTAAATGACACCAGAAATGTTACGCAAACAGACAGTTCTGAAGGGGATCGAAGCCTTCAAGAAGACATGTGACCTACTTGGTGTAACCTGCCTTTGTTCAAGTTTGGCCTCAGAGCCAGCTGTGACACGTCTGCTGCTGTCAAGTGGAATCATGGAAAGTAGGGCAGACGGGCGAAGAGGAGCCGGTCTGCATATACGCGTGTGCTTTAAGTGCTGCGTGCTTGTGATCGCGGCCCGGGCCGCCACGGGAACACACCGACCATATGCCCGGTAATGTCGGCAGGCAGGCAGTGTTACCGGCAGGAGAAAGGCCATTCAACTGTGCTCCCTTGGTCTGGAGAGGCTCCTCTGGTCTGACAGCACCTGGAGACGCTAAGTACCCTACACACTTCAGACATCACGCGGGCCATAATGAGAATACATGGTGTTACACAAACTCTGGTTTCCTCCACTGGAATGTGTTCCCTTCACATGGGATTTGATTAAAGTTGAACTCCTGTACATTTTCTCGTTCACTTGTAGTGTCAATTAAAACCACACGGAGACAGATCCGTCTCGAGTGATCTTAATACCCGACATACAGTAGTAGTCTTTGCTCATATGCAAGGTTGATGGTTGAACAAAATAAATCCAGTCCACTAAAGCATCCAAAACCCACAAATGATTTCCTTCATCAATGTGAACACAGTACATTTAAATCCCCATATGACTAAGAAAATAGAGCCTTTAGAGAATTAGCACAGCAATGCTCTTGTGAGCTAAGAGCATTATGTTATTTCAGTCCTCTGTAAATTGCTTTTGTGCATTGAAAATATGTCAGGAATTGTTTTTTGCCCGCCCACCTCGAGTCTCTCTCCAATCACTGGAGAAGTGTCCTACAGTAATACAGTCACACTATGTTCCTTATCTGTCATGACTTTTTCGAGATACTAGAAGTGGAACTGTAAATGAGCCTGGTTTCTTTTCTCTAGCAAGACAAAGCTTTCTGCTTTAATTGGAGTTCCATTTATGAGGAATAAAGCAACTGGCAGTTACTATGCCTTTATTCCTGTCAGCCAATGTATGTGGATTTTATTTCACAATGAGCTTAATTTTCCCTGCTCCGGCCGTCAGCTCTAAATAATATTTAAATGGGGCGATGAGAAGACTGCAGTCAAGCTAGATGACAGAATGGCTGGCTTAAAAAGTAATCTGAAATAATAACACTGGGAGTAAGCAAAACCAGAAAGCTGAAAAAGAATGAAATCAATGTGCACTTCACCTCTGATGAAGTTTCAACCCGACCACAATTTCCCTCAGTGGGGAGCTGTCCACATCCTTGTTTTCAGCCAAGAGGTCCTTCGAATTAAATGACACAATATGTTGATGTTTGTGTCAGAACCGAACACAGAAAGGTGTTCTCGTCTGTTGCCCTATCGGCAGGACAACAAGTTGTCTGTACCTCTGTTGTAAATAATTCAGTTTTATGATGCGGCAACACCATGTTGGGCTTCGGTTAGGTTCGGGCACCAAAACATCTTGGTTTAGGTTAAAATGACTATTCTGTTAAGGTTAGGGAACCTGCTGTTTATGCCCACCACTGTTATTGAGGACAGTGTGTCATCAGCAGCTGTTTCCAGTGAAAGACCTCTGATAAGCCAACTGGTGCCCAGTGGCAGACAGAGCCGGCTCCATGCCGGACATCGTGGCTTGGTGGCAACCAAAGATAAGAGGTAAAAGGAGAGTGAATATTAGACCTGATCTTGACTTCATCTGACTCTCTGTTGTCGGCTGGATGTGCAAACAGGCACACGTGTGCTACATCAGCCTCGACACAGTGAGTGATAGTATGCCAATGAAGGGTTAACAAACAACAAGTCCAGTTAAACAGATCCACCACTGTTTTAAGTTTGTTTTTGGAAAAAGAAAAAGGGAACATTGTCCATAAAGAGCTTCCAACTGGCCAGCATGGTGTTAGTTCAACCAGTCTAGCGCCTCTGTGAATAAAATAACAAAGCATTGAGAAGCAAAACAAGGAGACCCGGGGGAAGAATAATCAGATGCTATTCAGTAAGAAGAAACAAGTTCTTGCTCACTAAATTGCATGTTATTTACTGCAGAGGTAAACCCTCCAGCAACACTTGTCGTAGACAAAACAACACTTGTGCTATAAAGAATAATAAACTATTGTAAGAGCAACGCAGGTTGTCTTGTGGCCTGAAGCTGTTTTGACCTTTTCAGACTTTTCCCCCTCAATGCACCTCAAAAGTAGGTGAAGTTGTGCCAGAAACCCCAATTTGCCTCCCGTGTTATTTACAACAGTCAGTTGGCTGCAAGTCCTCAGCCATCAGTAGCAGTGGCATCTATTTACTGAACCCCCTCATTTGACCTTATAGTGGGAGTCATACAATCTAGTCTGTGTTCATGTTATTTGTATACTCAGTGTCATAATGCTGGGACATAAACATCATCTGTCATTGTCTTCCATTAGAATCTATACATGTTGCAATATGTGCAATAGAATATATATATATATATATATATATATATATATATATACTGTGGTAAATGCATCACATCAAAACACTGAGGCATCCTTAATGACATAATACTCCATGAGAAACCAATGCAAAACTAAGATAACTTCTTTTAGAATTTATTTTTGACAGCTTTTAAGATTTTAAATGTCATTTTGGACTCTTCAAAAATGGCTGCAAAGTGAAAATTGATCACATCGATAGGGTCTCGATTGAAGCGCACCAGCCAGTCTCGGCATCTCGGTGCTGCAGACGAGGTCTCAGCCGCCACTGGGCTCGGAGACGCCGTTTGATTCTTGAGATGAACAGCACGTTGCTGCGCTTTCAAACGAGAGGGGGGGGGGGGACTCGCTGTTCCCAGAGCAAAACCAGAGCTGACTCAGGCACTCTAACCCCCGTGCCCCAAATCACACAGCGGTGTTATCTGCCAGAGGATACAATCACGGAAACCCATCAAAGAGTGATGTGAGCCGGTCTGCTCACATGCATGCCTACCATGTGGGCCTTTGTGCGCACACAAACGCATCCAACGAATCACTCCCTAATTGCACATGAATACTCTGCAGGATGACTCATAATGAAAGAGTAATTAGGCCTCTCCATCACTGGCTTTGAACCAGACGCAGCTCTGACTTTAACGCAGCAGCTGCTTTCAGGCTTCTGCAGGCTCACCACGTGTTGGTTTGTTTGACCCGACCGTCGGACCTCAGGGAGGATCAGTGGGCTTCCTGCCCACCTGATGTCAGGACCTCCCCTCCCGCCTTTCAGTCATGTATTTCAACTCCCCATTTACATCACAACCTTCCTGCTCCTATTAGTGGTGTAGCCATGTGTAACGTCGGTTGGGATGTATTCCCATGCCTGGGCCCGAGTCCAGAACCGACCTGCATTTCACTCCTGAATGGGGCTTTGTGTGTGTGTGTGTGTGTGTGTGTGTGTGTGTGTGTGTGTGTGTTACTTGCTCAGCTTGATGACATTCTCGCGTTGAGCGTAATCCCTGGTAATAATGTTGTTGTGGGAATATAAACACGTGTTGCAACAACGCCCTCTTCTCAGTCACTCGAGCCAAATGGGGAGTCCAGTTTGTTCCAAATCTTGTTGACATCAAACTGCAGGCAAGCTTGACATGCACATACATATTAATGCAGTCATGAAGTCACTTATTCACTTGCTGATTTACATTGCAGAGCAGAGAGGTCCTAAATCAAAGGGATTTGAAAAAACACTTTACCAGATTTGCAATTTTGACGAGACAAGCTGTTTATTTCTCACGCGTGTTGTAGCTTTTGGCCCTAAACTTAATTTTATTCTTAATTTCTTCATTAGGCAAATACGACAGCGGCTCCTTCTACACTAATGCAATTTGCTAAACATGACTATAAGAAATGAATCACCGGGTGTCTGCATGTGAGCGCATGTCTTAAGTATAGCCTCAATACACACCAACACATTCATAAGCATGTCAACACGCAGACACAAAAGCGATATCTAGCTCTCCGTATTAATCTTGGCCGCGACTCTGAACTGAAACGTTATCTACTTGTCTGCTTGTTTCTGGTCTCGAGGGAGGAATGCGCATGTGGCAGAGCCGATGGGACAGATTCAGGATTTGTATGCGACGGGAGGACCTGTAGGAGCAGTGTGTCTGGTCTGGGTGACGCTCAGTGATTCTCCACGGGGTTTGGAGCAGAAGCTTGGAGGAAAAGACGTATGAGCTTTATTGATCACAGGCTGGTATGGAGAGAAGGAGGGAGGGGGGTCTCCTTCTGCATAAAACAGAGCTTTTATTGACATTGAGGATGCAACACGTGAGGTCACTGAAGAATTCATTCAGACTGTAAAACTGTAATGTGTTCTGTTGTTAAAAGTCTGGATTTGGGAGACACATCTTTGGCTCCTCCAAATCCTCCAAAGGCAGATTAAGGGCATCAATACCGGCGGTTGTCAGGGCGATCAGGTGATCATTTCACTTGCACATCATTAGAAAAGATGCATACTCTGCTGCACACGACACGTAAAGGTCATATGGTCTACCTCTGTTATTATCAGAACTAGGAAAGTAAAAGTAGGCGTCTTTTATAAAAATAATATCTAAAAAAAGAAGAAGTATTTTCTTAAATGTTCTGAAATTGTGTACAATATTTGTGGGTTATATCTGATCGTTGTGTGTGTTTAGTGGATTGTGTGGAACGTGAACAGAACATCGCCTTGTGTTGAACTGAACTGGAAGGTTTCAGAAGCTGCACTGTGAATTCGGAGGCTGACAAACACCTTTGGGGAATAGACTCCAGGGACCAGTAGGGGAGGATTGCCATTTGAATTCTTTGTGTTTGTTTCCTTTTTATTTATTTAAAAAAAAAAAATAGATGTCTGCAAATGCTGCGACCTGTAAAACTGATGTAGGCGATTGGGCGGACGTGATTTGAAGTCATGGAGGTGGCCGTTTAGCCGGAGAGGCTGCTCCAGAGGAGCGCTGTGTTCCCGTTTCTTTGCCAGCTTCCTGTGCGAGTGTGCTCCAGGTGATTTGTACAGCCTGTGGCTCGCCGAGCTGCACGCTCATCAACCCTGTGACAAAGTTCAACAAGCCAAACTCCCCGCACCATTTACTTGTCTACTGGAGCTTCACCACACAGCAGTCCCTGCCCCGGCTGTCAGAGACTAATCTCGCCATTCCCGTTTAAAAAAAAAAAAGACACTCGACACACAGCGAGTGCGTGAGCACAGACGTTAATGCCAGAGCTCTATTATGAAGGTACTCAGTTGTCTTCTCTTGTTTGGGAGCTTTGGGAAGTAAACTGGAGTCGAATGGATGTTGGCAGTTCACCACAGCACTCGGCCTGGCAGCAGTCAGCACATGGCGCCTGACCCCCCCACCCCCCCGGCCCTGATGTATCGAGCTGCTTGTCTTGTTAAGCTGTGGACTGGAGTTATGTAAACACGAATGGGTGTGGGGAAGGAATTAATCCTCGGCAACAGGTACATTTTTCTCACAAAATGTCTCAGATGACGCAGGTCGGAGGGAAAGTAAATATTTTCGCATGAGGTTCAGGACTTTGTACAAGTTAGACGTGGATGTCAAGTAACAAGGACTTCATTCACGACACAAAGATTCTATAGTATATACAAAAGAAAACACAGCAGCATAAGTAGTAGTAAGTGAGGATGGGCTATGGGGGGGTTTAACAGGAGCATGTTTCCAAGGTGTTGACATCATTACACTCTTTAAATACTGATGCTGATTATTTTTACTAGTAAAGACTCAAAAAAGACTCATCTGGTTTATAAGTGGCCAGCAATTAATTGTGTCTGTGGAGCCAAGAAGTGTTCGTTTAGATCACATAATGCCTTTATTTAAAAGCTATTTTTTAAATTATTTTTCTATCCTTTAGTTTAATTCACATTGTACTTATTCTGAAAAAGTTGTATGGCTCCCAGTTTCAAGAGAGCATAAAACACTGATGGGGAAAAAAAGGACTTCCAGCCACATGGTGATGAATGATAATGAGAGATTAGATGTATATGTGATGTTCAGGTGGCGCTGACGTTGCCAGATACCTGTGCAATCCTGATGAATGTGCTCGTGACAGCAGAGTTGACTTCCCTCCCTGAAGCCATCACTGTTCTTTGGCACACCAGTCGCAGACTGTGCTGTCTGAGGCTGAATCTTCGGCGTTGCCGCGCGCCAGCACCGTTGCCAAGCTGGCACGGGGACGACCGGAGAGGAAAGCAACAACGTGGGAGTCATCTCCTCTTTCCAAATGATGCGTGGGGGGGGGGGGGGGGGGGGCACTGGAAGCTTTGATTGTCAATCCAGATGAATGTTATGCCTCACATCACATTTGTCTGCATATAACTACTTTTGTGCTACTAGGTCGACTATCGTTCTGCTACATGTCTTTTCAATTAGTTTAAAAATCTATTGATTGGATATTACATTTTCGAGCCGTCAAGTGGACAGAAATGTTCTCGAGGGTGCTTCTCTGTGCTGGTAATTGGGACCAACGAATATGAACAGGTGGTTGGCAACTTGTCCTTTTTAAAAAAAAATGTCTTGTGTTTTTGGTGAATGAGTCACACAATTGTAGTTTCACCCATTTTACTCAAGGGGCCCAGTGTTTGACTCAGGCGGATTGGATGGCTTCTAATCAAACACGCCTATTCTCCGACTTCAAAAACAAAAGGGGAAATTGTTCTGAAAATCAGAGCTATGCCTCACTCTGCAAAGACCGTGAAGGACCGGGCCATTAAAATGGCAATAAATATCACCAGTCAGCACATTGAGGACATCCCTTCTCAATCGCCTGTGATGAGTGACACAAGATTGATATTATTATAACAGGTCAAATAGCAATACAATTGTCTTTATTCTTGTTCAGAAATGTATGTATAATGATATAAATAATAAACAGCTATAACTATATAAACAACTTTACAAGCTGTGATATCAAATAGCTTTTAAGAGCACATGTTGACATGTACATAAGTGTTAACAGTGTATTAATTACTGTGGAAGCCCTCAATAAATGATGTCTGTGTTAAAGCATGGAGGTATTTGCATCTCTGGAACACAGTGTGCCTCTTTTTCCTTCCAGCTTGCATACGCTTGCTCCTGTTTCAAACCAGGACAGCAGTTCGCGGATACGCAACGCCTTTCCTCTCATTAGACTTACTAAACAGGATAATGATTCCCTTGAGAATCTGTCTCCATCGCTCTGCTTGCCCTGCCACTCTCTGCACTGCCATCACCATAGTGATCAAAGCCAGATGTGCTCACTTCTGTAGCCGCCAAACAAAATACAACTGTACCGCTTTTACAGTTGTCACTCTGCTCAGTGCCACAGCCCTCAGGGGGTTTATCATGCACTGCAACAGCCCTACAAAGACACCGCACTCTTGGACTGTCACGCACACTCTTCAATTGAAATAAGCTTCACTTGGCCATTGAAAGTCTGCTATAATTGTTTATATATATATATATATATATATATATATATATATATATATATAAACAATTATAGCTATATGGCTATAATCACCCAACACGAACAGCGTTCTATTTTTATTTTATAGCATTTGACAAGTAAAGTACCAGCCTCAGAATAGTTTTTCTCCCCCTTCGCTCTGTCATAGTTCCCCCACTGGTGTTATTTCAACATGTAGCCCGCCTAATTGGACTGACATGATGTTTTTTGTGTTTTTGACTTTTTCAGAAACCTGTACAAATTTAAAAGCAATGTTTATCCTGTTTCCTCCCTCCAACCGGCTGATGCTTTTAATCTCATCTATATTATTAGTGACTAGTTGGTTCAAACAATGAAGATCAGTTGCCGCTGACAAACACAACAGCCAACCAATTCTTAATAATGTGCTAAAGTGAATGAACATGCAGAAAGACTGCAGGACACCATTCAGTTGTCTGAAGAGAGAATAAATCTGTGCACTGGGACTGATAGCGAGATATTCAATATCTGCTGTGATATTTTGCATGATTGCCAAATATGTGCAATTTGTTTGAAAAGCGGCGAGGGATGAGTTCTCCGTCTTCAATGCTTTTAGCAACAAAAACATCAACAAAACATCTCTGCGAGACAACAAAGACAACGAACTGAAAGAGGGCCAAAATGTACACCGGTGTACTGCAAGAGTGATCAAAGAAACAGACAATACACACACAAACACAGATGGAGGTAACCCCGGTGAAGAAGAGAGAGGGCTGCAAGATAAACCTGTCGAATAATAAAGGAGGTGGGAAAAATCCATCGTTGATTTAAGTGTTGGATCACAAACGCTGCATAAGCACTTTGCACACATGTGACCATTTGGTCAGCTGGGAAAAGAACAACGAGAGCCCCATTTGTACCTGGGTGACCCTATTAGGGTGTCGGCTTGCCACCATAACGGTGTCATCCTGGATCTGAGCCCAGCAACAAGGTGACTCCGCTTGGGTTGCGCAATGTTTGGTCAGGTTCTGCCTCAGAGGCCTGCTCTGTGACGCACCTCCACAGTTAAGGAGAGAGAGAGAAAAGAGGGAGAAAAGAGGTAAAGACACACACTCCGTTTCTGAGCACGTTTTGGGAACAGCTCAGAGATGTAACAGAGCAATGACAACAATGTTTTCACTCGGAACCTAAATGTACATGAGAGTGGGGTCAGAAATATGGAAACATAAGGCTTGCTATTTCTTTACAGGGAGCGGGTTGCCGGGCAAGGAACAGATAGTCCAAGAAGTAACAGCACGGTTGTTTTTAACAAACAGACGGCTGGCGTTCCACTTGCCTAACCGCGAGGGTCATTTGAGGTCTCAAGCAGTGTGTTAATTAGTTAGCTTTTAAAAGATATTTTAGTGACTATTGCGAGTGACTAATAATAGCAAAATGTCGGAGGGGATCTCTAAAAATCATAAGACAATTGACTCTTTCAGAGGGTCTGCAGTGTCGATCAAAGGGGTCTTGAACCACTGTGTGCTTCAGTCTTCCGTCCCTTACTCCAGAGCTGCTGCGCAGCCTTTATCAACAATGAAAGAACATCAGACTTTCCGGATTGCAAAAAACCTTCAACATCTCCAGAAGGAAACGTGGATGGACGGCCACATTGCCGCGAACCACCCGCTATAGCTGTGACCGACACCATCAGCAGTACATTACAAAATGATTGCGCCAGACAGCCTGACAACGGAGGCACCATCAAACTCAGCAGCAGTTATAAATACAGCAGAAAGCTCACTCTTTGCCGAAATAGCGACAAATCTGTTGATCTGCTTTGTACTCCCCCCACCCCCGACAAATCCTCGACACACATTTTAACTTCTTCTCCAATCAAAGAAGCCCAGATTGCAATCTGCGTCACAATATGTTTTGCTCCTCTTTATTAGGCCCATAGATAAACTTCATGGCTGGAGACACAGGCCTGTGAGTAATGAAGGCTCCCTCACCATAACAAGATCCTACCCTCCTTATGCTCTCCTCCTCTCAATTTGTGGCGCCTATGAGTTTAGCTGGTCATTTTCCTGCTCTGCCAGGCCTGCACAGATGCTGTGACAACAAGTAATAATTGTTTAGATCTTGAAAGCATAGAGGCAATTAAGGAGAATGTTTTGCCAGTATGCCGCTCCAGGCTGCGATTCCTGATATGGACATGTACGTCTGTCTGAATAGCATTAGTTTTCTTAAATGACAGACACACGTCTCAGCGACACAGAAACGGAGGTAATCCTCCGTGGCATTGGAAAAAAAAAAACAAAACAACAACAACAACCCAAATGAACTCTCTTCTGAGCCAGCGGCTTTACAAAAGAGCTGACGTATCGAAGTCGGCGACTGTCCTCGCGGAGAACCGTGAAAAAACCCTTAAAAGAAAAGCGATTTGATTGTAATACTGTTCAAGAAGCACACTGCGGCCAGCTGCAGCTGAAGCAAGGCCACTGGAGGAGCAACAACAACTGCACCGCTGAGTGCACCGCCGGGCAGGTGTTTGTCTCTGGCGCCGCTCCAGGTGTGTGTGTGTGTGGTGTGGGGGGGGGGGGGGGGGGGGGGGGTGTCTCTCCCACTGGTGAAGAGATTCACCATCTCGTCAGGTAGTGGGTTAACTGGTGGGAGGATGTCTCTCTCTCCAGTATAACCACATTACATGGGGTCTTTTGGACTCCAGTATATCCACTGTATATTAATATACACCGATGGATGGCTTTTCTGTTTCTTTACAGTTGCAGCATGCAGACGTTCTACCTGGTCACGACACGCCACCTTGCGCTCTGTGCGAGGATCACGGGGCAGAGACGACAGAAAAAGCGTGCTGGCTTGCAAAATGCAAATCGGATGCAGTGGAACATTCTCGGACCTTAGTCACTGCATTTGGCATACTGTGTTTGGACATACTACATATGTATCTGGCATATTACACAGTATGGAGCTATTGGTTTTGGAACGCACAGAACACAACAAGTTCAAAACTTGGAGAGATAAAAAAAAGAAAAAAGTGAATCCTCCTTTGGGAGAATTTGGGCACAGATGATCTGAGCCCCTTTGGGCCTCCATCATCCATGTGTCGCTCTTTAACCCTTTTCATCTACAGTAAGTGCTGCCAACTATTTCCCAAAGTATTTACAAGCATATACAACTGAAGGCTGAATATTGAAGTCCTATTTTTCGTTTACTAATCAAGCCGCATATTTGATCAATATTTCAGGATAGCTGTTTGGATGTGACGTGTTTTTCTGCTCACTTGGTGAATGTTAAAGCAGAATGCCAGAAGCACTGAGAACACAATAAACACAGACATGGGTATGTATAATATCCCTCATACATTTAAACATTTGTTAATAAAGACAAAACCTTTTTTTAATTTTATTTTATTGTAAATGTTTCTATAAAAGTGAGCAAATACAACAAATATGCTTAATATATGAGTAATCTTGGGGAGATAGAAGACAGAAGGCAGTATAAATTCTGGTTAACTCGAAGCTGGATGAACTTTTGTGCCACATTTTGAACAATAATACTCAGTGTTCCCATTCTGCAAAATAAACTTGTCAATGACATCCAATTGCTGTTATACATGTACAAGTACAATTTTATGTTTTATCTTGTATACAATAGAGATAACTATTTATTTTCTTCTTGAAACAATCAGATTAATACTTTGAATATAAAAGACCACAGATCACAGGAATGGAAAAAGACTCAAAGAATTAATAATTAAATACAGAGAGTAATAAATGGAGATTTAATTGTCACGTGCAAATGAAAATAACTGGAGTGTAATTGAAAACTAAAATGCAGGTAGGACAAGATAATATGATAAAGCTGTAAAATAAATGACACAGTAGAGGGAATGATAGGAAATTCCAATGTAAAAAGATAAGCGATATACTTTCTATATAAAATGTCATACTTCTGGATTACAAAGAACGTGCTTAACTACATTGCATATTGTACTTAAAGAGAAAACCTGACATATTCCAACTCTTCGGAATATATAAAGGATTTGAATGTTTTTTGGCAGTGCACGTTGCAGGATCAGGTAGAGACTGCTGCGTTTTCTCCTTTAAACTGGAATGTTTCACACTAACATGCTTAAGTGCAACAGTTAAATCACAACTTTTGTCAATATATATTATCTATTTGATGAAGGAACCTGAGGACATTACGTGGGCCCGCTGTCCTCTACTGGATCCTTCTTTTGCAATTCATATAAAAGGATTTTCTATTAAGCCAATTTAAAGATCGTGGAACTCGTTTGGTTATTTAGCGCTAAGAGCTTCATTCGCGAGTCTTTTCAAAACGGCGTCTTACTAACTACATTTCCTGCGTGTGTACAAAACCTTTGGTCACGTTCAGAGTGCGTTAACGTGTGTCGTTTCAGAGCGAACGTGCAGACGGAACCTCACAAGGCCCTGAGTTTGGCCAGCAGAGCCTCCAGATCGGACCCTCCGCTGACGGCAGCACCGGCGGGGGCTTCCACCTCCGCTTCCACCTCCTTCTCCTTCTCTTTCTCAGGCGTCTTCCTCGCCGTCTCCCTGTCCAGCCAGTGGCTGAGAGCCGGGGTGTTCTTGTACCTGCGGCCCGACTCCGAACACGCAGCAGCCTTGGCTCGGGATGGATGGCCCTGAGACTCGTTATGGGCCTCCTTGGCAGGGGGAGCTTTCGCCACCGCTGAACCGCCTGAATTTATATTCTGCCGAGAGCGAGACCTTTGCAAAGGTGCCCTGTTGTTTTCTGTGAGGGGGAAAAAAAAAACACAAAACACAGAGACACAAACATAGTGAGCGCGACTGTGAGCACGAGGGAGCAGAGCGAGAAGAAGGGACTCCTTTAAGTGAATGAAACAAGGGTTTAATGAGCACACAGACGGAATTAGAAAAAAGGTCAAACAAGCAACAGGATGTAAAATGAAATGGCAAGTGTCGTTTACGTACAGGTGCATACGCTAAGATCACACCGTCGAGCATGAGGGAATAATGGCGACGCACTCAAATACATGCACAACAAAGCCAAGGTGCACACATCCCCATTAGTCAGAATACACACATACAGACACGGCGTGGAAGTGAACGCTGTGCTTACAAACACAAGGACGAGGACGCGTCTCCTGACTGTTGGCAAGCTCAATATGATGGAATGGATATGGCTGATCGGCCGTAACAGAAACTCAATAACTTTGCGCGTCGCCCTTTTCAAATCTCCCAGTCTTTCCCTTTCCTTTTACATGACACCCTCCCACCTGCACTGATTCCCCCATTAACATCCATTCTCCTGCCTCTGTTCTTCATCTCAGCTCCTCATCTTTCTTATCCCCCCCCCCTCTTCTGGTTGCTGACTCTCTCTCTGGTTCACACACCCAGACAGTCAGTGGGGTAAAGTGACGGCCAGATCACACCTACGTTATGAATTATAATCCCTCCGAGTAGATCTTAGACTTCATCATCAGTATGTGTGCTGGAAGGAGAGGGCAAATCCATATTCATGTGACCTTGAGCGTGAGGCTGAGAGGAGTGACGCGGGGAAAGACACCACCGCATTTAAAATGTCCTGCGCCTGAAATGTCTGGCAAACAGGAGTCAAACACAGCGGAGCAGAACAGAGCGACCCGCTCTGTCAGCCAATCGGTAATGAGTTTGGAGCGTGGCCAGTCAGTCATGACAGTGTGTTTTATGGGCCGCGCTGACAAATGACAAGGAATGTCCCTGAACACAACCTCTGACAAATAAATAAGGATAAAGGGAGGAAAGAGAGCAGACGAGAAGGAACTGACTGCAAAATGAAGCACAGAAATCCAACGCGCACACGTGCACACACACACTTGTTAGGCAAACAAGACAAGAGGCAGTGGCGGATTTTAAAAGAATGAGTAGAGTGTGTTGCCTTTTTTTTGCTGTGACTGAGCCGCTAGCACAGCTGAAGATGCAGGTCTCCTCTCATTATCTCGCCCTTTTTGCTCTCTCTCCCTGTTGTTGCAGTCTCAATCTTTAAAAGATGACAATTATTCCCCACTGTGAATCCTGTGCTCACACTCTCCGATCCCATCCGGTTCCTCCCTCTTAAAACCTGTTATCTACCAGCCCCCCCGCCTGCGTGTGCGTCTTTGTGTTCCACCAGTCCAATATCTCACAAGCACATATTTCCTTTTCAAATCAAACACTCAGAAAAATGTTGATAAAATTATCAAATGTGGTATCCGCAATTTACATGTTAATATTTTGTTTACACTTCTGTCGATATTTCTGTATGCCAGCGGGTATTAATCAGACATCAGTTTCAAAATTCAAACATCAGCATCTTGTTTACTTTCGCATTTATTACCGTGAATTATAATTGAACATTTAAATTCACACTTCAAAAAAGAGATTAACCTCCCCCCCCCCCCCCCCCCCCCCCCCCCCCCCACACACACACACACACCTGAAAATAAGCTTCTGCTCAAAAGTGCAACTCTTTTCCTGACAGAGCGCCGGGCCTTTAGCGGGGAACATGATCAAAGAGCCGGGGGGCTCCGTTTCTTCTCCCTCTGCCCGCCTGTGACGCTCAGCTGCCCCTTCCTTTGAAGCCTGGCTAGCTTCCCAAAGTACGCCTTAATCTGAGCTCTAAGACATGTCTGAGATGTAAAGCGTGCGTCTTCTCACAGGTTCGTTAACCAACAACGGACACCGGTTCTTCAGGAGAACGAGTCAAGTGGAATTCAAAGACAGTGGGGTTGTGCATTTATCCCTCTGAGTCAGTTAGACACAGACTGAGACACTCGATCAGCAGTCCGATACAACAACCCTCACACTAAGAGTCAGGGCATTTCAACTTGGCTTTCAATTGTACATAAATGAAAGAGTTTTACTTTAGCGCAGGCTGTGTGGTCGGAGAATAGGGTGTGTTCTGCTGCTGGTGGCTAATGTCGCCTCCATATCAAGCAGAAGTGAAGAGCTTCTTTCTAACGCCACTCCCCGCTCCCACAGACTCAGGTGACATCACTTGAGGCAATTTATCGGATTCCGCACAGCCACTAAAGTCTTTGGGACAAACTTTTTCAGAAAGCAGTAGCACTCCCCAAGACCTGTAAACAAACCTTGATGTCCGACATTGGTTCTCCGTTCACATTAAGCAGTGACAAAAAGGCCACCATTTTGGACAGTCCCCCCCCCCACCCCCCCTAAGGGATGCATTTTTCACTTAAATGTTGACATCTGGATATTGTGTACGTCCCTTTCAGGGTCATATCCATCCTCTAAAATCGAGCACTTGAACAACACCAAATGTGTGCATGTCCTTGTACACAAAACAGCTCGATGCGTCTGTTATTGCCTTTGACCAGGAGGAGTGAGGGTTAGTTGGCGTTGCAACCTTTGTTGCGAGCTTGCCTTGGGTCGACTGCTCCTGTGGGCGTCGTTTCCAACAGCACTTTATTGTTCTTGCAGCATGCCGTTCTCTTCAAAGAGGAAGTTGGTGAAGGCACTGTAGGCACAAATGCTGCGTTTCTTTTGCCAACATGTTGGTAGTACGCGGTGGATTATTTTTTTTTTTTACCACCCTCCCCAACCCGATAGAACGTGATCAATTTCTACATTTTTGGTCTGTGCATTGATGTAGTAACATCCTGCACTCTTGTATTGATTTTCCAAAACGTAGCAGTTGATCTTCACACCTCGCCGCGATAGTCTATTGGAAAACCGTCCCCGTCCAATATTAGAAAAGGCTTTTATTCCATCTGCAAATAGCAGCAAAAAGGAGTTCACATTTCCTCATGTAAAACCATTCGCTCCATTTATATTTGCTGCTTCAAATGAAGCAGATGAGCTTTTACTCATTTTTTCCCCTCCTCCTCCTCCTCCTCAGCTCTCTTGAAGTTGGGAGAAGTTGGGAGGCAGACAGGCTTAAGCAGGGAGCCTCGGGAAGCGAAGACTAGACTGCAGCAGTGCTCGCCTGTCTTTCTCTCTCCTTACTGTTGAAGCTAAACCACCTGCCACCATTTAAGTGACAATGAACTCATCTACATGAAGAGCTGGTAAGCGATTGGAAAAAGAAAAAAAACACAGTCAACACAAACAAGAAAAAAGAAAAGAAGAAAGCCTGGAGATTGGTATTCTCTAGATGTCTGTAAAACATGAACGCGTTGCTACACTGCAGTCTATCACACTCCTCTCAGTCCGCCGCCATCCTTAACTTTGGCTGGAAGGCAGAATGGAAAAGACAAACACTTGACATGATAAGAGAGCTGGCATGTTGAGTTTGTTGCGTCTGTGCTTGCTCTTGCTGATTTGCTGTAAACTGTACGTCTCACAGCCCTCAGTCTTTCTTAACCAGCTACTGACACGGGTTGTGTTGCAGCATGAGACGAGTCACATGACAAACTTAAATGTCTGATAGGGTGGCATTTTGCAGCAATGTAAAAGGCCCTGTCCAATACTGAGTGTTTTTTTTTCCTTTTTTTTATATCTGCAAATAGCTGCAGAGAGGAATTCACACTTTCTTCTCGTCAGATCATTTGGTCCACTTGCATTTGCCACCGCTAATACAGATGCAGATGAGCCTTTCCTCTCATCTCACACTCCCTCCCCGTCTCTCCGTTCTTATGAAGTTTGCAGTATTTGATCACTTTAAGAAGAGAGTAGTCATGCAGACTCGGAAAAATACAGAGAGCAATATTCCTTATTTTCACCCTCCCTCTGCGGAGTGATTGACACAACAAGTTAAAGTTAGCAAGATCAAACACGCACACTTCCACAGCCGCCATGAAATCACAACACAGTGGCAGTTTCCTGCATGTTCTGTCTAATGATGACTATTTTCCCTGTTTGTTTGTTGTTGTTTTTGCATCCGGGAGACAATTTACTGTATAAGGGTCCTGTCAAAATGTATGGAACAAAAAACATGTAATACAAATAATAACATGAATGATTACTTGCACAAGTGTCCAAGGCTATACTTGGCATCTTCAAGTTGCGATTGTTTTTGTTCAATTTAAAAATTAAAAATAAAACAGGAGTGAGCAAATCCATAAAGTTCTGCCATTGGTGCCTCATCAAGTGCATCATTGTTTTAAGAGTCTGGCCTGCAGTCTCTTTCCCCATTCAGGGCTGGAACTCACAACTTCCTCTCCTCTAATAGAGGGCTGTGCATCCCCTGCCAGGTGAAACTGTGTGTATACTGTGCAGCAGAGAACTACTATTACTGGATGTGTTTGTACGGACAGAGAAAAGACGTGCAGAGGACAGCAACATTTAGGAGTTGAACAAGTATGGTGTCAGTAATGTGTTGATGCTCCGATGTCCCCAAGCGAGCCTTTTAAAAAGGTGAAAGCTAGCAGACAGCTTGTTAGCTTGCCTGTGTGCATCAGGCTGGCCGTAATTAAAGATCATTACCTGGCACACACGCCAGTCAGTGGCGGCTCGTTCCTCCCTTGTTCGACAGTTAACTTTAACTGTGTGTGTGTGTGTGTGTGCAGAGCGGTCTGCCTAGGGTCTCTGTCGTGTGGAAAAACAGCATGCGATTAACAAAAAGGATGAGAGGCAACTAGCAATAGAAGGAGAGTGGAAGGAGGGCAAGAGTGGGAGTAATGGGGGGGATGATGATGATGATGATGACGAGGAGGAGGAGGAGGGAGAATGATGACAAGATGGGCAGAATAAAAAGCCTCAGGACAATGATTTGGAGGCAATGATTGTGATTTGGACTAGACAGAAATAGAGTATAAAAAAAGAGATGGAGCAATAAGGAGACAGAGGAAGAGAAAATAAAGGAGGTGTGGGAATGGATTGTTGAAAGAGCCCCGACAACAATCCCTGTGGGTAATGTGGAAACTAGCACTGTTATAGGTAAGTGAAGCCTGTGCTGCTCTAATGCATATCAAAGTGTTTTTGCTTTGTTGAGCTGTGATTTGACCCCCCCCCCTCTGTCTGTTCTCCCATATTTAACAACCCCAAATATCTTTGTAAATACAGAAGAATGGATCATGGTGTTAGTGGAAAAGCCACATCGTTTGGAAGCCTTTTAGGTGCCTGTGTGACAGTGTGTATTCAGGAGTGGGCTTGGATTGTTTTTTTGTCCTCTATTGTTTGAATTTATTCTACCGCAATATCAACAATATCTGGCTCCACATGGCTTTTACTTAAAAAAAAAAAAAAAAGTAAGATCAGTGCATAAACAACAAATTAAGCAACGTCTGTTTTCATAATCCATAAAGTCATCAATTATAAAAGCCAAACACATTGTTTTCTTCTTCTGTTTTTGTTATTGTTCTGAATTGAATAAATTATAATTTTGGACTGTTGGAAATAAATAAAACAATTTGATGTTAACACAATTGGCTCTTGGAATGATTATTAAATTAATAATAATCAACAGATTATGAAATTCGACAGATTATGAAAATATTAATCAGCCGCAGCCTGGAGGGCATGCACTAGATCCAATGAAGGCTGAAAGAAGTGCATATTTTGATTTAGTGACAGTGATGATCAGTCCAATAAGAGAACATTGTTGGCCCGTTTATAATCACCACTTTTGTAAAAAGGATGGATAAAAGTCGGTTATCTCAAGTGTAAAAATGACAACCAATACAAAGGTGACACACATCCTTGGAGCTATGATCACAGTGCTGGGGAGCCTGGAAAGGAAACGGACTGGTTCAGAAGAGTGGCGGCAGTTCCTTGACATTTATAGGTCAACCTCCATGACTCACCTACAAACAAATCCATGGCGATCATAAACATTATTTGACTGGACATGGCAACGGTGTGTGCACCAGGGACACACTCATAAAGACATGTCAACACACATCCGCCGCCGCCATGCTTAAACAGACATGATTGAGTCACATTAACATCAAGTGGACATGACAAAATGAGCAGGGGTGTTTGCTTAAAACACCAAAAAAAGGGCAACGTGGAGGACATGAAAGGTCTGAGCTGGATGTCCCTCAAGTCTTCTGCCCCTCAGTGTGAACCCCCGCCACTGTGGGAGCAGCCAAGCATGACATCGCGTTAACACGCCTTGGTGCTTCCAACAATGCCTCAAAAGTGAGCCTGGTTCAACTGCCACTAGGACGGCTACCCACCCACCCACCCACCCACACACACACACACACACATGCACGCACGCACACGCACACAGTACTGGCTCAAACTGCAGAGGATGCTCTATTGAGAAGATAATTGAAATAAACAAAGCCACGCTTCCGTTTTTATGAACATACTTCAACCTCTCCACTGTCAAATGCTTGCAAATGCGATGTTTTTCCGAGACATCACACGTCAAAAAACACAGTTGTCAAATTAATTCTCGGGGCCATTTAGGAGGCGACTTGTTTGACGGACAGCCATCCACAATGAACTTTATATAGTGACACAAATAGTGCATAGCTGAAGGTTCCGTGACCATGAAATAAACACACATATCCAATGTCACAGCAAACTAGCATTATCATTATAGTGCAACGGCTACTACATGTTTAACGCATAAAGCAGAGATAATGATGCGACTGCTCTGTGCTTTTGGAGGAAAACACATACCAGTCAAAATAATAGTTTTTACCAGCTTAGAAATAGCATTTTTCAGAAATAAACACTTTCCCCGCTTTCAACTGCACGTGTGCGGCAGTGCAGTTGAAAGGGTAAAAAAAGAATAAGCAACACCATGTTTAGTGTTGTAAATTACCCATCTCAAGCAAGTAGTACATCTCTGCAAGTTGTTAAAATGCACTCATGTATTAATGAACCTGCTGTACCAGGCCATGGTCAGCGATTACACAAATAAGCAATCTGTAATAAATGGGGCAAAAAATGCACCAAAAAAAAAAAAAGAAGATGCAGGATCTTTTACAGCATAAACAAATCTGTCCACTTGTATTACAAAGAGAAAATACACCTGGCAGATGGTTGGAGCAGCCCGGGCTCTTAGTCCTGCTTTACTCTAATTATACCTACATGCAGGGTAATGGACTGAGAATGTTTCCTCGTACAGGGACAGCCTCACTTCCTGGGGTCTCTGTCTCTTTGCCTGTCACACACACACACACACACACACACACACACACACACACACACACACACACACACACACACACACACACACACACACACACACACACACACACACACACACACACACACACACACACACACACACACACACACACACACACACACACACACACACACACACACACACACACACACACACACACACACACACACACACACACACACCTTTTCTAATAAGCATTGGCTATTTCACTGATACAGGTGTATAGCCAGTGTACTCTTCTACCTGCGGCATGAATTAAACATGTCTTGGTTTCAGGCTCTGCTACCTGTTGTTGTTTGTGTGGTTACTGCTGGTAAATAAGCCCAGCAGCCATCGCCTAATGCATATGTATTTCCCCTCGGTGGCTTCACACTAACTAAGGGTTTCTATCAGCCGCTCTCTCCAGCAGTGTACACCTGTCACACTGGGAGAGTAAAATATTGATCCTTCACACGCCTCCAGACACGAGGCTGCTACGCACTCGCAAATGCGTCCGCAGACAGACAAACACAGAGAAGCACACATTTCTCGGTTAGCTTCCAATCAGCCTGTAACGTGGATTAATGAACTGGGGGACTGAAGAGAAGTTTATATGATGGATGAGGAGTACAGCCGATATACTCCTGAGAGCGGTACACACGGACTGCTGTGGATTGTGGAGAGGCTGCATACAGTAAGTCATCTGTATCCATAACACATGTTCAGCCCCCCCAGGAGTTTTCTGATAAGTTCCTTTGAGATCAAGAAGAGATATGCATAATTTTGGAACAAAACATGGTTAAAATTTCACATGAAAACTTCATGGTTGTTACGTTGCTGCTTTTTGTCCTTCTCTGGTTTTCACTTGCCAACGTCCAGGTAGGAGGTACAACCAGTACATTAAATGTGATTTATTGTCATATATTCAAAATAAAAGTAGGTATTGGTATTAAACATCAATACTAATCTGGTAAAGACTTTATTGTGTCAAAGTATAGAAAAATTCAAGTGTGGATAGCGGGCATTGAACGTCTGGGTGGATTCTTAATCTTGTTTCTTTGACTGGATGCTCATTGAAATATAAAATAGTATCTATTTTTTTAAGGGAAAGTTCTTCTACTGCTTGTGTTCAGACAACATTAAAAGATTTGGCTTCTTTTGTTAAATAAATGTCTATGAAATGTTTAGATTTCTCAACGTGAAATATGATTAAAAGAAAAGCTTCACTTTGGTATCATTCAAACTTGGAAATTCATGCATGATCTTTATACGAGTGATTGTTTAGCAACACCTGTGTATTGAGGCAACGTTCAACACTTATAATGCAACACAAGATTGAATCACGCACCACTGTCCTGACATCAAAAGGTGATTAAATATTTCAAACTCCAATGGAAGACTTCCGTTCTTTGTCTCTTGTCGTCTCTTGGAGGTGTTTATTTTTTGCCATTGTTTTTGCTGCCAGCTGAGGGCTTGTGTTTAACACTCAGGCCGACTCTGACAGCTCTCAATATGCAGGGCCAGCACTGCCAAACAGACTTATGAATTCCAAACAGCCCGGAGTCATGCTCCATATTTTATTGAAGTTGAATATTTAAAAAGATCAACCCACTCAAA
This sequence comes from Cyclopterus lumpus, assembly GCF_009769545.1. Lineage (NCBI taxonomy): Eukaryota > Metazoa > Chordata > Actinopteri > Perciformes > Cyclopteridae > Cyclopterus > Cyclopterus lumpus. The sequence goes on along the minus strand of NC_046968.1, from coordinate 10,265,816 downwards.
ACCCTATAAAACCTATCGTTCTGGGGCCTTGTGTCCTAAAAATAAAATCGCATCTGCCATATCGCATTACAGACAGCCACATCAGCCTCCATCTCTTAACCATTTCCTTTTCTCTGTTTCCTTCTCTCTCTGACAAAACCCATCTGGTAAGCAGCCTGTCTCCATCAACACAGGTTTTTGCTTTCTCTTTCAAACAACTGCAAACTTCTTGCTGCCTCCTTTATCTCATTCGCCTCCATTTCCTCCCTCACTGTCTGGAACTCACAATTTCTTCCCTTTTATTGGTAAAGTAACTCTCACCCCTGAGCTGTCCATCAAACTCATTTCTTCTCAGGGAATCACACAGACCACCAGGAAGAAAAGATAGTTCTCCATTTCCTTCCTACAGCACAAATAACCTGGTTTTCTTATTTCAAAAAGTGAGAAAAAAAAAATAGATATTGACCAGATATGGCAGAATTAGTGGAGACAGACTGTAATGCAGCCGGCTTCTGACAATCAGATCAAAGCAGTCTGCACCAAATAAAGGGAAAAACGGACAAAATGTGAGGAACGGACGAGACATGAGAGTTCTACCTGTGTGGCGCTTTTCCACTTTCAGCTGTCACACTACGTGCCATCATTCAGCCTTTCTGATGGCAGGACCCACGCAAGGTGCCACCTGCCCATCTACTCATGCAAACACCGCCAGCACAGCCTGCAGGAGCAATTTGAGGTTACGGGTCTTGTCCAAGGACACATCAATCCTGCCCTCACTCGGCTCATTGCATAATTAAGCATGAAGCAATAACTTATCCAGATAATTATTATTTCAGGCAGCTCTTAGGTCACCTCTCAGATAGTTGAATCGAACAAACAAACAATACATTTGACAAAGCATATCTGAGACCTTTAAAATATATTGGTGGAATTTTTAGATCTTCATGATCTTTTTAAGCAATTCACAAAAACACTTATTTTGTCTAGATACAGACTTTGAAAGAGATAGTTGTTAAACTTGAGGAAATAACCTCTGGAATGTGCCATAACAGGGAAAAGATTTTGTGGTCGGCATCCTTCTGGTTTTCGTGTAGTCTGAGTAGTATTGACCAATCACGGTTGAGCAGGCTTTGGTCAAACGCAGGTAAACGTTTGAGTGGGGAGCAAAAAGGTTGGAATATATTGGCCGAAAAATGCAATATCGGAACCTACCGGTTAGAATTTGACCAATATTGAGCTTTTCATTGGTTTAAAATTAGCTTGTGAACTGGCTGCCTCTCTACACTCCCAAATCCAGTCTCGCATTTGAAGTTGCTAATCCGACTGTGGACAACGAGCAGCGATGGAAAAAGGCCCGGATATATCCGCTGGCTATGGAACCCCAGAAATGTAGCCGCTTGCCTCACGTGGCTTATGTCATCAGACCGATAGCTGATGGGTTCAGAGAATACTCAATTACGTAGAAGAGTAGTGTTCTTTAGGTAATATTACCCATGCTAAAGAAATATTAAGAAATAGTACTGTTTTTATAATGAAATAATAATGATGACTTTGATAGACAAAGAAAGGTAAGTACAAACAAACAAGGCCCCATTCACGAGGACTCCAGCCTGACAACACAACAAGGACCGTTACATTTCATCTACCGACTGAAATTTACAATATGCTAATTGGTATGCATCCACTTGATTTCACATATCTTTCACATAATCTTTGATGAATAAACATGACACACACACACACACACACACACACGCCTGTGGGTGGGAACGTGTGCACACCACCCACCAGTTGGCAGGAAAATAAATCAGATCAAATCAACCCATACCAGAATTAAATTTGAGAGACAAGCAACACATCGGGCCAAGATTGTGTAATACGGGACGACGGTGTCATTACATACATTACTAAATACCATAAACATAAAGCTTGTACGCTTTTACATTGGGTGCTGCTTATGCTGACGAGGGTGAGAAGCGGTCTACAGCGTGGCGAGAAAACTATAAACTCAGGCGGGCTGTCGAGAAGTCTGTTTGTCCAACAGTCTGATTTCTGAGGACAAATAATCAAACACATATCCACGCTGCAGGCATGACACATCAAGGGAGGGAAGACAGCGAGTGGACAGTGTGATGGCAGGTTCCCACTGAGCTTGTACAAAAAGCAGCAGAGAGGTAGAGATTAGCAGGCTTTCCCGTGTTGTGAATGCAGCCGCTTCAAAGCGAACGCGTGGCGGCGTTTGCCTTGAAACTCAAGTGAACGACTTCAAATGGGACACACATTTGGATTTTCTGGCTTCCCAGACTGGACAAGACAGCAGCAAGCGGAAGACATCCAGGCTTCAGCGCCACCCATCAGAAGGTTCTCGGTCACGGGACGGGGGCTGCATGTTTTTCCACAACCTACTGTATGGCCGACGGGCTTCAAGTGCACACACAGCAACAAAGTAAGGGACTGCCGGCATCACCTTCTCCTCCTTTTCAGCCGCTCTACTCTGTGAGGCATCAGTGAAAAGAAAGCAAACTTCACATAGCACCACCACAGTGCTTTGGGGGTAGTATTGCCATCAATACAATTAGAATCATCGCTTTGTCTCCCAGTGAAGGTCAGCTAGCAACACAAAAACACAGACAGAGAGACAGAGAGAGAGAGAGACAGAGAGACAGAGATAAAGAGAGAGACAGAGAGAAAGAGAGAGACAGAGAGGCAGAGAGAGACAGAGAGAGAGAGAGAGAGAAAGAGAGAGAGAGAGAAAGAGAGAGAGAGAGAGAGAGAGGCATTTGGAGAAGAAACTAATTAAGTGACAGGGCAGGCCGAGTTCAGCTCAGACTCTGTCCAGGGGCCTCTTCCTCTTACTCTCATACATGCCTGGCAATTAAAAATACATGCATCAATGGGCTATGCAACTCTCATGATACAATTACACCTCCCGAATACATGTAAATGGGCATAGCCATTCAGCACAGCGTGTGTGCCCAAATGAAAGCCTTTTTTATATTCCTGTGCACTTAGAACCGGTGGCTGGCCAGCCTTGTTCAATTCAATGAAGCTCTCATCAATGCAGCAGACAAATCACGCGGTTGAAGAGGAGGTTGTACACTTCACGGCTCAGCAGAAAGCTGTAGTTCTTCACACAACACGAGTCTTCTTCAGGGACAGTCATCAGTAGGCCAGGACTGTGGTGTTGATGAGATTGGACCACATTGATGTTTAATTAACGCAGAGAGGAACAGAGATGTGTGCCCTCTCCAGATGAGGAGACACATCGAGATAGCTGTTAGCAAACACCCAGGGGAGGACTTTCAAGCCGAGTGGGACCTGTAGCAGTGACCTCAGTGTGTCAGTGTGTGAGGGTGCAAAGTAGCAGTGTAATTTTAGTCAATAAATATTTTTTTTTATTGAACTTCCAAGCGTGTACAAAAGAGCCCATCCCTGGCACAGTACATGTGTGTAATATCTGTTTATGTATTGATGGTTTAGCACTTACGCATCCTAAACAGATCGGCCCTGAGGGAGAGCGCAGTGCTTTGCTGTAAGTGTGTCATCCATCTCATTCCTCCTGAGAGCTCCCATGGGGCCCATATTAATCCATGCTCCCCTCAGATGTTCTACGTCCCCGCCCAGTGAGCCAATGGCCGCGTGGACAATGGAATGGGTTAATATTGTAAATGGCCGGCGGAGGATCACTGCCAACAGGGCCGCAGCACATTGAAAGCTTTGACTAAGAGAAAGAGAGACTTGGGAGTAAAATGTGCACCCATCCAGCCACGGCTGCACCAACAATCAGAGAACCAAAGAAAGTCCCGCTGACAAAGCGCTTTCCTTACACAGAAGTAAATTGTTTTGCTAGTTCAGTGCTTGTGTTAGCCTTGACCTACAGAAACACACACAGCATTTGTGGAGAAGAAGGTGTGGGGGTAATTTACTTCTTAAAGTAACGCGCACACACACACACACACACACACACACACACACGAATCAGAGCAAAGCTGGGGGTAATCAATGAGCATTTCTGTATCAGAAAAGCCTGACATGACAGGCATTTCTTTCATTAAAACAAATTAAAAAGCAGCCTTTCTTGTATCTGCCAGTCTTGTCTGCTCAGTGAAAGTTCAGATCAGGTGTTAACCACCGCTTGAAGCATGAACTCAGTAGGAGACAGAATTCCTTCACCTGCAAAATATATCAAAATGTGGGTCTGTGCTATAATATAGAAACAGCTTTCTATTGTAGGAATTCCTGTATGAAATATTTCACTCTTTGTCTCGATGTTGCGAGAACAAGAGACACCCCTGTATTTTAAACTTGCAGTTGTGCTGTGCTCTCAGCACAATCAGATGTACAAAATGGTGTTTGTTTTCTTTAATCAGCCAATGAAAAGAACAATGGCTCAGTGGGAGACATCAGAGCATACGGGAGCGCCTGCGGCACAATCCTACTTGTAATTATCACTACACCAATCAGCAAACAGGCGCAACACAAACGCGGGATCGAGGGAGGAAACAAACAAGTAAATAACTTCAGAGGACAAGACAATGCACCATGACAGCATGTAACACCGTCTGTCTGCGGCTTTGGTGCTGTGGCTGCTGCTATCATTGATCAGACAGGAGATACAAAAACAAAAAGGGAGAGAGAACGCACGACTGTGTGTGTGTGTGTGTGTGTGTGTGTGTGTGTGTGTGTGTGTGTGTGTGTGTGTGTGCTCAAGGTTCTGTATCTGTGAAAAGCTTAAATTATAATGAGGCAACTATAGCTAAAAGTAAAAGTGTCATTTAACTAACTTTCCAAAGCAGTCAGATGAGACACACACACACACACACACACACACGTGTGTGTGTGTCTTCTGACTGCTTTAGCTATAGTTGCCTCATTTTGATTTAAGTAGTCTAGACCGAAAGTACACTTAAATGTTCACCAAAAAAAAATGTATGAATACATGTCATATCCTAACACCACCACGAAACCCTTTAAAAAGACATTTTTATTTTAATGCCGAGGAATGTGTTTTGCATAAGTAAAAGGCACAAGCAAATAATGACTAGTGCAGCATCTGTATGACGGGACAGGAAGGGGGCGTGAAGCAAGGTATGTATGACAAACACGAGCACGGCCGTGGCTCGTTACAAATAACATGTCACATTGTCAAATGGAACAACAGACGTCTGCCGAAGCAATTATGCAAAAAACGCAGAGGGATTCAACTGGTTGCACTTCTGCTTTTTAGACGGGGAGAGCAACTATTCCGAGAGTTCTTACAAGCAAAACAGTTGCTTGTTAGAAAGAAGAAGAAAAAAAAAAAAATCAACCCAGTGCAAATGTGATTGATCTGAAAATGTTTTTCAAAATAAACAAAAACTGCTTTTGTTTGTAAGATCCAGGATATCAAAAGGCAAGTCGGGTTCAACTATATCACAGAGTCCTTCACCTCGCTGTGACAGAAATGGCCCTGCCGTGCTAATCAACTCCGTTAATTGTCGGGTAGATAACGCGTTCACTCAGTTGAGACAATTCCTTCATCAAGACGTTGCCATTCCCGACCATGCAAACGAGATGAGCCGGCAGCCACACGCTTCCGTTCAATTGAATTTGTGAAGTTTAAACAGGGATGCGAGTTAGACACATCTCCACCAACTCGTCTGCAGCGAGCGTGGTTTTCGTGAGGAGTTTCCGGAACGGGCTAAGCTTCATGCATGGCTGTTATCTGCCAGATGGAATAGTGGAGGTAGGGGGCTGTGAACTGGAGACGAGACAAGTGGCATTGGCTATGTAACCCGCGGTGACAGAGGAATGGAGAGAGGTGGTTCAATTGTTAAACTTTTTAAGTAATTGTTCTTTCTTGTCAGCTGGTATTTGGCCATGTTTCATGACGGCCGGAGACAAAGAGGAATTAATTATTCGGCAAAGGCCTTTCCATATCCCATTCAGCACATCAACTCTTTTGTTTGAAAAAGGCACAAAAAAACCTGCCTTAAGTAAAAAAAAAAAATTACAATTATTGCTCAATTGAGTAAGTTTAATCGGATCTTGCTGTATTTCTTGCCTGCTTTTACACAATCAATATAAATACACAGGCGTTCTTCTGAAGAGTCTGTTCTGCAGGTTCATTTAAACCAATCCATTGTCTGACACAGCACAAACCACTAATCATAATGTGTCCCAGAAAACTCATCTGCTGACAGCAAGATCTTTGCAAACTATCCCACCCACAAATAAGGTAAACATAATACGTGGAATAGAGCAGGAGTTAAAGTAATGTAGAGAAAGCATGGAGGGAGAGAGAGAGAGGGAGAACAGAGAGAGGGGGAGATAGAGAGAGAGAGCAGATGGAGAGAGAGCAGAGGGAGAGAGAGCAGAGGGAGAGAGAGCAAAGGGAGAGAGAGAGCAGATGGAGAGGGATGGAGCAGAGAGAGAGAGAGTAGAGGGAGAGAGCAGAGGGAGAGAGAGCAGAGGGAGAGGGAGAGAGCAGAGAGAGAGAGAGCAGAGGGAGAGAGCAGAGAGAGAGCGAGCAGAGGGAGAGAGGGAGAGCAGAGGGAGAGAGAGCAGAGGGATAGGGAGAGAGCAGAGTGAGAGGGAGAGAGCAGAGAGAAAGAGAGAGAGCAGAGGGAGAGAGCAGAGGGAGAGAGAGCAGAGAGAGAGAGAGCAGAGGGAGAGGGAGAGAGTAGAGGGAGAGAGAGCAGAGGGAGAGAGAGAGAGCAGAGGGAGAGAGCAGAGGGAGAGGGAGAGAGCAGAGAGAAAGAGAGAGAGCAGAGGGAGAGAGCAGAGGGAGAGAGAGCAGAGAGAGAGAGAGAGAGCAGAGGGAGAGAGCAGAGGGAGAGAGAGCAGAGAGAGAGAGCAGAGGGAGAGGGAGAGAGTAGAGGGAGAGAGAGCAGAGGGAGAGAGAGAGAGCAGAGGGAGAGAGCAGAGGGAGAGAGCAGAGGGAGAGAGAGCAGAGGGAGAGGGAGAGAGAGCAGAGGGAGAGAGAGCAGAGGGAGAGAGAGCAGAGTGAGAGAGAGCAGAGGGAGAGGGAGAGAGCAGAGGGAGAGGGAGAGAGCAGAGGGAGAGAGAGCAGAGGGAGAGAGAGCAGAGGGAGAGAGAGCAGAGAGAGAGAGAGAGCAGAGGGAGAGAGAGAGAGCAGAGGGAGAGAGAGAGAGCAGAGGGAGAGAGCAGAGGGAGAGGGAGAGAGCAGAGGGAGAGAGAGCAGAGGGAGAGAGAGCAGAGGGAGAGAGAGCAGAGAGAGAGAGAGCAGAGAGAGAGAGAGCAGAGGGAGAGAGCAGAGGGAGAGAGAGAGAGGGAGCAGAGGGAGAGAGAGCAGAGAGAGAGAGAGAGAGAGAGAGAGAGAGAGAGAGAGAGAGAGAGAGGGAGAGAGGGAGAGAGGGAGAGGTACTGCGATGGCAAGAGTCAGAGCACAATAGAGGAAAACAACTTGGCCGGAAACGTGGCTCGTAATACGTCCATGACTGCAATTACAGTCGTCACTCCAGTGTTGCTATAGGCCTTGGCTCTGGCCATGCACAAATCCGATTTTGTTTGTACTGATTTCATATCTGCCAAACCACTTGGCGAGGAGGGCGAGCTTACATTGTTATTGGAATTGCTCGAGTCTGGACATAATCAGACATCTCTAAACCCAGAAGGCCGATAACAGGAGAAGAACCAGCTTACACATCCGGAAAGAACCTATGGTGTTATCCTGGTGTACCACACCCACACACACACACACACACACACACACACACACACACACACACACACACACACACACACACACACACACACACACACACACACACACACACACACACACACACACACACACACACACACACACACACACACACACACACACACACACACACACACACACACACACACACACACACACACACACACACACACACACACACACACACACACACACACATTTAGCACTGGTCTGGAACAATAATCTTGTTCCGCTGCGGCAGATGGATGATGATTAAAAAACATTAGCGACTGTTTTAGTTTGGCTAGTACAGGGTCTCACACTAATGATAATAATGCCAGATTCTCCAGAGTGGCAAAGTGTTTGATAAGAAAGCGTTCACTTTCTGAGGCACGCTTATAAACGCTTATAAAGACACAATCGCAAGAGAGGCTGGGACTGGAGAGATGTGCATAGTTGAAAGTGCAGTTACTTATTAACACTGTTAATTGCATTTAATTTTGTGGTAAACCGTAGTTCAGAATGTTCTAATTAGGGGAACAAATTAAGGGGAACTCGTACAACAATAATCCCCAAATGAATTACATACAAATCAAATTGCAATACCAATATTCAAACAAACAAGACAGATACATTGTAAAATGTGCAATCTCTGTCCAGAGGAGCAACCGTTAGCAGGTTAGCTCGTATGCATGCGACCCAGCAGCACAGTGCATCTTTTCCTGTGAGGAACACAGAGACACGCATTCAAACACCACAAACAATGTACATTGAATGGCTCGTGCTCTACAGATTCCACTGTGGAAAACGTGTTGTTGAATAAAGCTAATTAATGGATCATATTTGGTGTAGTGAGTGGGACACTGCCAATGCGGATGCAGGCGTGCCGCATATTTCCAAACTTCATCGTGCATCAATGACTTGAATCACAAAAGAAATGACAGGAGAAGATTATGAAAATGATTCAAGCCCTGATCCTGTTTTCGAATACAGACCATGTCTTGAATGAATGTGATGTTGGATGCTTTACAAATGACATCTCTCTCTTTCTCCCGCTGTCTCTAATTAAAGGATTAGCCACAAATGTTTATTTCTGAAGGGAACCGGGAAGAAATCTCCACACAGACGCTGCCTGACAAACCGGTGTAGGAACGCAACCAGTGTAATCAACGCAGACACCCACTGGAACCAGCTGCTGTGTGGCGGCGGCTGGTGACTACTAATGGTTCAACAGCCATAGGTTGGTGGAGGAGAGAGATGATCTTTGTGGAGCTCGTGTTTTCCACTCTGCATGTACACTGCCACCGCCGTGTGTGACACACCGAGGATACAGAGAAAGATGAGCACAAAGCCAAAAGGAAAAAAAGAGAGGGAGCTTCGGAAGCCTCATTTCTCTTCCATCAGACGGGCATGCACTCACACACGATACGTGCTAATGTCTCCTCCTCTGTGGCTCCCCGATTCAAAATACCGGTGGCATTTCAAACAGGAGGACTGTGACACATCCTGACAACCTCTCCCTTGTTACGACTCCTCCTTTCTCCTCACCCACTTTCTGTCAGGCAGAAGGTGTTTCAGTGGCAAACGGACAAAGCACCTTTGTGGCGGGGGCTTTGACATCGTCTGTTTGGCCTTTGGATCTGCCGAACAGGGAGCAGAAGGTCTTTGTCGTCTGTCTGCTTGACTGTGGATGTCAGTCAGGAACCGGTTGTACAATTTATTATTCTAGATCAAAATGGATGAATCCCAAAGTCCCGACAGTTGTGATTTTGATTGCGGTTCAAGACAGGGACTGCTTATTGCTCTCGCTTAAGTGACAACTGTAACTGGCTAATTTAATTGGATTCATTGTCATCCTACCGGCGGTAGTGGCGAGGGTGTGAAAGAGGAACGAGAGGAAACCATGACATTGTGGTGCGTATAAGGAGAGAGCAGGAAGACATGATGAGGATAAAATGAACAAGCAGAAAAGGAAAGCAGGGTTGTATGAATGATGGAAACTGATGACTGGAGGAGGAAAGGGGAAGGAGAGGGTGCACAGACGAAAAAAGGCGCATGGAAGGTGAAAAAGCAGAGTGGGATTTATTTTCACCTGTCAACAGCACTTAAGGCCATAAACACATACAAAGCCCGAGCCTCCGGGGCATTAGGACAATATTAGTCTGCGAGTGTGTGTTTGCGTGTGATGGATGATTCCTCACATTGATGTAGTTTGTCATCAGAGTGTTGACCATGTCAGCACCCAAGCTGAATGTAATCCTCCTTGAGAAATCACAAACGCGTGGCGACCAGTGCACCGCTGCCGTCACTGCACCCGTTTGTGGTGGCGGCGTGGGCACCCTTCCACAGGATCCACTCACAAACGCACTTTATTTTAAAAATACAGTATCGTAGCCCTGATTCCCAACTGATCTTTAAACAACCTCTCCACATCTGTAATATCTGGCTCTTGATATCCTCGCGAAGAGGACATTTCAGAAAAGATAAACAGTTCTTATCACACTGTTGCAACGCCGTGAAGCGGAGTGAAATGTAGAAGATGATGCAAACCTAGTAGAGAACTAATGACGGAGCGTGAAAGGTAAAAGGGATCCTTTCTTCATCCCTGGATGAAAGAATAGAGAGGCCAATGGCGAAATGACTTAATTCATCACCTTTTGAGAAAGCCTTTCCATTAAGGCTTTGTGTCCGCACTGGGCCTCGGCTTATTAAATACCAACAGGCAAATGTACTCTGAATGGTGTCTGTGTGGATAGGGCTCAGACAGAAAGGAGCGGTGATGACTTTACGTGGTGTCTGAGCCTCCTGGGTCTCTTATTATTCTCTTGTACTCTCGACTGAACTCTACACAGAAATGGCCACGAACATTTGAAAACTGCAACGTCGTCTTCCCTTCACAATGCTGCCAATTAAGAGTAGCGGGGAAACATGACGCTTTCTGCCAAGAGAGCTGTTACTGTGTGAGCGTGTGTGTGTGTGTGTGTGTGTGTGTGTGTGTGTTTGTGTGTGTGTGAGTGTGTGAGTGAGAGTGTGAGTAAGTGAGAGACAGAGAGAGGAAATTTGACGATTGCAAACAAGCTTGAGAAAATGAAACTGAAACCGCAGGTGTTTTCTGTCATTTGTCATCTGCTGTTGCAAGTAAAACATGCATTTGTGCTGTGCGTAATGAACAATATGCAAATCCAGTTTGGAGTTACTCTCTCTGATTGGAATGAAAGATGCTGTTAAGCCATAATAAATGGAGACACACAATCTACCTCAGGAAATAATCATTTTTGCCAACATGACTACTTTACTAGTAATAAAGAAAGATCTAAAGATATGAAGGGTAAACACAAGAGGTGTTCATGGAAGTTGTATAACAAGGCTGTGTTTACTTAATTAATTTGCCAATTTGTCTTTTGATTGATTTGCCTGTAAAAAGTCCGGTAACAGTGAAATGTGTCGAAGATGATATATATTTATCTCTCGTCAGATTGTCTGACCCACAGTCTAAAAATCTAAAGATTAGGTTTATACTGAATTTAAAATTTAAAAAAGGAATAAAAGCAGCAAATACTGTTCTTAGCGAAGGATTTATAGATAAAGTAACTTACTGTATATGCATTGCTAATTATTGTATTCTAGTGAGCCTGTGTGTGGGCAACTGGCTGTATGTCAGAGTGATCAAATGAGTGACCAAAACAGAAGGAGAAAAATACTGCAAAAGGGAGAGAGAGAGAGAGAGAGAGAGAGAGAGAGAGAGAGAAATGCCTCAGATGCATGTGCGTATACAGCCTGCCAGTTTGGCTCTGGCGGACAGTGACCTTGTTTGCATGATTAGTAGAGCCACTGGGGCGTGATTGGCCCTGTTACAGTATTCTCTCCTCTTCCTTCCTGTCATCTCTTATTTATCAATCTAACTTTCTTTCACTACCCTTTTCCCTCCTTTTGCCTTTTTTGTTTCAAAGCAGTTTGACCAATTGTTCAATCTATTTAGCGTCATATGAAAACACGTTGCACTTTCTTTTTTCTTTTTTTTCTCCAAATGTTTCCATTCCTCCGTAATCCAATGCAGCAAGAAGGTCTTGATAGTATTATAGACGTTCAGGGCCATACTGATAGAGAAAATTAAATAGTGTTCAGAAAGGAAAACCTCCTGATTATATAACGTGTCTTTTCTTCAAGTGGTAAAATAAATACTTCCTATGGAAAGCATGGAAATGAAAAAAAGGTGATAGGAAGGTGGGAAATTTTTTTTTATAATAGACAGAACAACACAAAATTGTACTTAAAACAGGACACATTTTGAAAATGGATAGAAGCAATATAGGAGATGCTGAATGTGTTGACTTGGTTTCTGAAAACGTTCAGATTTCTCTGTTTCTTTATGATGACAAGTCTGTTGAATTGTACCTTTTGAGGGACCCTTGTGTTGGCTATTTGGTTTGTTTACCGTGTTATTTATGTCTTGCTGCAAACGCTAATTGCCTTTCGGGGACAAATAAGAGTTGAAGTTAAATAGATAAAAGCAACGAGCAGATGCCTATCTGTGTTTTAGAGCTGCGTGTGGGGGCAGGCAGCGTAAAACTGTGCCAACAAGCACGTAGCCAACAAAACGCAAGAAAATGGTGTAAGAAAGGGGTCAAAGACCCGCTGCTCCTTGGCACAGCAACGAGGGCGGAAGACAGCTGGGAACGGACTCCGCTGTTGACTCATAATGCAGATGATTATTGCTTTCCTTGTGAAATGACACTCATATTGTAGCTAATTACATTACGTTATGAAAACATAACTTTCCCTCCTTTAGTATTCTACTTTTGTCTCAACATATTTGGACTGTATTGTAAAGGTTTCTTTTGTTTTTTCCAACAGTGGCCCCTAATATTCAATAATATCTTTCACTATGCGAGGGCCAATGACTTGATTGAATCAAGTTTTTATCAGTTCGAAAGAAAACCTATTTGTTTCAATAGAACATCTCCTTTTCCTTTATTCTCAGTCGTTATCAGACGTATATTGAGTGTTTTATAAAGTTAAATAAAGCGCACAGGCATCCTGGAATTGAAATGGAACAGCTGTGACCCTGAGGTAATGATTTGAGATGGGTCGACATAGACAGAGTCAGGTGAAGACATTTGAATGACAGGGGGAAAATGGTGCTTGACGGCCAACCAGTTATGGAGTGGTTTCAACTGTCATCTGTCAACGTGGGAATAGCAGCAGGTTGGAGGGAAAACTGTGTGTGGTTTGTGTGTGTGCGTGCACAAGAGAGAGACGGTGAGTGATAGAGAGAGGGTGAGTGATAGAGAGAGAGAGATAGATTGCTGATGCATTCATCAAAAAAATGGTGAAACGCATCAGTGCTGCTGTGAACCAGAACAATGCGGAGGCTCGTGTTGCTGAGCCCACACGGTACATCATTAGAATTTTGCGGATGCAGAGAAAGCTGTGAAATGTATCGTGAGATAACAAGAGGAGATGGACAATGGTGTTCTGTGGAAGCGTCACAAGGAAGAAACAATTGGTTGTTTTACGTGCTGGTTGATGTGGCGTGAGGGGGCCAGTGTGTCTGGTTTGGGACACACTTGCATGTATATATTATATATATATATATATGTGTGTGCATATATCAGTTTTATTATTAATAAAATAAAAAAAAATAGGTGTTATTTTGTTTTCTTCTGCAACACAGAATCACAAAAAGCGGTCTCATTTAATAACGCAGGAAGAGATGTGAGTCACGAAGCAGGCTAAGTGGAGTAGGGTGAAAAATACACAATAAGGTGTCAGACTTTGAAGGGAAAAGTGGACAGGACTAATAAACATAGCTGATGCGGCTCTTATTCATTTGATGATACTGGTGGTGGGACTGAGTGCCCAGTATGAGCCATTAACATTCAAATAGAGAGCCATCCTGAAGCTTCAGGATCACAAATTAACTGTCAGGGAAAACTCACCAGCGAGAAGATGGTACTCCTATACAGTTGTTCCTACTGCTCGTCATCGGTACCATGCACATATGAAGCCAAATTAAATGAATTTAAAGCAGCTATAATCAATATTTTGAAATGATGGTGTATCGAATGACGATGTCAAAACATTGTGTCCATGTGAAAGGAACCACTCTGACGAGAATGACCTACAGATTATTATCACCCGAATCTGTGGCTCCCCTTGGCTTTAAAGAGCTCATTGTTCAGCTGTCCAGCTCGCAAGTGGTTGTTTTCACTGAAAAAGAAAAGCTCTAAAAACTCACCGTAGACGTCCTGAGGGGCACCAAGCAGCAGACCGACACAGTTAGCAACTAGCTGGTGAGCATAGCGGAGCATGTAGCAGCTAAAGAGACAGATAATTCCCATCTCAGGAGTTGGCGGGGACCACGCACACAAGTTCAGTTCTTAAAAGGAGACGATATGTCAACGTTGTGTGAACAACTTGTTTCTGCTGCCCCCAAAAGCTCAAAACTATCACCATCTTAACCGGGACTCACTGGAAGAAGAGACGTTGTATCTCAATGGGATTGTGCTGGTTATATAAAGCATTGCTACTTTTCTTCTCTTTTTTTTTTTACAGTAAAAAGGGTTTGACAATTCTATCATGATGCAATATGATCAGATTGAATGATCACCAGCGTTTGGTAATCCACTGGATGCCATCTAAATGACATTCATGCTTGTCGCCACCATTTGATAGATGGACTGCTTAGAGAGGATGAATTATCATTCGACTTTGATGTCTGGCTATTCTCTGGAATACACACACACACACACACACACACACACACACACACACACACACACACACACCTTATAATCACTAACGAAGCTTTGGACGCTTTCCATATGGGAGGAGCGTTCTGCATAGACGGATGATTTCACGACTTGAAATGGAGGTGTGCTCTATTGTCTCTCTCTCTCTCTCTCTCTCTCTGTCTCTCTGTCTGTCTGTCTGTGCCACCGCCCGACCAGTCTCCATCTCATTGAGCTTAACGGGTGGAGGGCTTCTTCTTTGGTGTCCAATGACTGTATCTATGGAGTCTACTACCAGCCCAGCACTAGTCAACCACTGTTTGAAGCATTGTGTGACACGTATGTGTTCTCCCATGCACACACAATTGTAGATAGGCAGTTCAAACGAGAGCAAGAAAGAGAGAGACACACACACACACACACACACACACACACACACACACACAGACACAGACACACTGGCATGGGTAGCCTTGTGTCCAGACAGCCCGTCCTGTGCCAAATGTTTAATGAACATCAGCTGGCAGACTATCATGAGCAAACTCTGGCCCACACCACTGTTTGATGATTAGCTACAACCCACGGGAATACACACTCACAAACACGCACTTTGAATCAATGGCTGTATAGAAACTAGACAGCCGTTCAGTATATGCAGAGCTAATAATGGCTGTATTCCCAAAACACATGGGTGAATAAAAGACATTTGTCCATTTTCCTGTCGCTCTGATTTCCTCTGTAGAAGTAACCTTGTTCCACGTCTTTTCTTTACTTCTTAACATCTGCTTATTTCTGCTTTCTCGTAATTGTTGTCTCTCGTTTTTTTTCATTCTCCTGACCCTCACATTTTGACATTTCTTCTCATGATGTTTTTCTTTCTTCCTAAGACAATGTCTGCAGTCTCCCTCCGTTGTCATAATTTTTCTTGAGACAGGCAGCTACTAGTCAACTGTGACAGCCAAACAAAGATACTTTGTTTTTCAGCAAAGAGACATATTCTATTCACAGGAAAAGAGGGATCTCAGATACTAATAGGGCTGAGTTGCACAATCATCTGTTTCAGTCCTTTAAATACTTTGATTTGTAATTCATATAAGGTCGATACCAACTTCATTGGACATGCACAATAATGTGCTAATATTAATTCAGGTTAACTGTTGTTCAAACAAGACAGAGTCCACAGCCATGCTAGGAGATATGTGACGCCGTACTAATTATGTCAGCATCCTAACACTAATGACATCACATGCTGATGTTAAGCGTATAATGAACCATGTTCATCATCCTAGTTGAGCATGTCAGGATATTTGTGTATTAGCACTAGTCACAAACTGTAGCTAATAATGATGGGAATGTCATCAGTTCTGGTCATAAACCAAAGTATTGGACAGTGTTTTACAATTCATGCTGAGGGAGTCATGAACATAAACCTGAAATGGCATCCATCAAGACATTCCACTCAAAACCACAAATGACCATCAAAGTCATTGGGATTCATACTCTGGTCATCATGGATATGTGCGTCACATTTAAAGAGACAGACCGGCCTGCATGTGTCGCAATCTCTGGAGCGATACTGCATGCATCTCCCACATTAATCTCAATATAACCCTCCAAATGTGTGCGACAAAGCATCTAAGATGAACACAAAAAAAAAGCATGTGCATTTTAGGAAAAAGAAGTCAAAAGCAGCATATATATATATATATATATATATATATATATATATATATATATATATATATATATATATATATATATATATATATATATATATATATATATATATATATATATATATATATATATATATATATATATATATATATATATATAAAATGCAATTGTTATTTGTGAAAATGGCACGCCTCGGCCTAATGGCTCACCAAATGATTCTGCCTGCAAGTTCAAAGCCTGAATCCAGTTACAACAGTTCAGCTCTCGAGCCAACAACTACCCATGAACACAAACGTGGATGAATCATATTTATGAGCGAGACAAAAATGTGCTTCACAGGCCCTCAATCACAAGGCTCCCTCACCAAGCAGATCAATGCTGTCTCACCCACATTGATCATTCAGTGATTGTGCCATAACAGAGGCTATATGCTATACTGTAACTCTTACAACACTTTATTTTTTTAACACACACTGATGAAGCTCAAAAGACCTGAAAAGACTTACATAAATAAACATAGCAGGGAACTCCCTGGTGGAAGCAGGTGGGCATGCAGTAGGACAGATGATGTGCTCGATGCATCAGTTTGCGAAGGAGAAAAATTAAAGCAAGACACGTGTGAAATATTCAGATGAGATGATAACCTGTGCCATGTGGAAGTAGTTCCTATAGCTACTGCAACGTTCTAATTCATACATTTTTCATCATCCATTTGAGTTGTTTATTGGAGACACTTTTATATGACAATGAGAATTTTTAACAGTGTGAATTATTTCTGCATGGTTTCAAAATCAAATAAAAGGTGCCAAACAGCACTACGAACCCCATTATTCTCATGTGTTACATACAGATAAGTAAATGATGAAACACACTGCAAAATATATTGAATCCAGGCTTGCTGGGTTTTTATTCTTGATTCATACTTGGGCTTGACTGCGACATGTATTCTCAACTATGTAAAGCCTCCCTGGTATTATAGCACAAGAGTCTTAGGAGGAAACGTGGTTAACAAATGGTGATAAGAAGGACTTGAACAGGTTGCCAGCTGGGAAGAACAGATATTGCATCAGATAGAATGACGAGGAATTAGGCGTTTGGAGACGCTGCCTGTGTTAGGTAAGTAAACCGCAGCAGCAGGATGCCCTGAGTTATTCAGCTTAGACGCCGCGGAGCTACTTGTGTTTCTAAATTAGCTTTGTAATAGATTTATATTAACTAGTGTTTTCATTAGCAACACAAAAAACCAGGACAGCAGTAAAGCCGTAACTTAATTTGGGCGTTCTAATGCCTCCATTATTGACTATCATTTTCATCTTCTCGCTTTACATCTTCAACACCCCCCCCCCCAGTAAAGATTCAGTACACACACACACACACTTAGTCAGTAAGCTATTCATCTGCTGGTTGTGTGTTGGCTTCTATTGTTTTGAGGTGTAACCCCTCCAGTAGAATGTAAATGTGAGAGAACAATAACGACTCAATCAATTGTCGCACACTGTCGTGTTTTTTAATCAATCGTGAATGTGAATAAAGACGCAACGATGACTAGTTTAGATGAGATCATGTAAACGAACAATTGAATGTAAGACGCATGGATTGAAATCATATTCTTAAAGCCACGCAGATGCACATTTCAAGAGAAAGAGTTGAGTTTAAATCTTCCCGAGTTACAGCACAAGTTTGTGTTTCTATAAAAGTAAACCCGTCTTACAGTCGAGATGCCAGGCACAATGTTTTGAATCATTTCATTCTCAACAACGTTGCAGTAGTCAGACACCTTGCAGTCTTTTCAGGGACACAGATTATATGGAACGGGGACTCTCAGATACCTGCCATACTAATCACTTTGCTCTCGAGAGCTCAGCATTCCAGGCGGACTGAACTAATCAGTGGTGTGATCAAGCAATTACGTACGCCGGTTTCTAACTTAAAGTCTTAAAAGCGCATGTTTACCTCGCAAGAATTCCCTGCTCAATAAACAAGATTAAACTAAACAACTTGTCTTGTGCACTTTTCTGGAACTGAAGCTGAGACCTGACCAGCATGCAAGTCATTTTTTCTTCGTGGCATATAAAAGAGATGTTCCTCTTTCATGTGTGATACGCTATAGTATGCCAGATATTTTCTCTCCGACTTTCTCACTCTCTTTCTATTTAACGAGCCCTCGTGAGAGGCACCAGGCTCATACATTGTTACTCTGACCATGTATACGGATGTGCGCACACAGACTATTGAAATATAGCACGTTCTAGTAAACAGATAGAAATTAGAAATTAACAAAAAATAGCCTACGGTGCATGTAATAATGTATGCAATATATGTACATATACGGTTATGCTAAGCATAAATGATCTGTCAGAGGTCTTTGCTGTACACTGGAGACGAAAACGCATTAGGAGTCATGTGATGGGTTTTCTTGACTACCAAATTAAAATCAATAATAAAGTTAATAATAAAAAGGATTGTTTACATATCAAATGTGTTCATCTAAATATCAAATGAGCAGAGACATTGCAGGAGAGAGTACAGCACAATTAGAGGTGTTGCTTCAAGTAGAGTTAAAACACGTTAAATTGAGGCTTCTACGGCACAGTGTTCTCCTAACGAAGTACGGCAGCATGGACAATCAACCTCGACAGAACCAGTAATTGTTGACGGCAAGCAAGAGGAGAAACTGGAAGGAAAAAAAGGAGGAAGCCATTAACCAATTAATCTGCCCTCAGAGGACATTTTCTATTGCTGGCTGGGAAGGGGCTGAGCACATCTGCATCGTAGTAACACACTGTCAAAAGGTATTTTCTGCGTCAATAGTCCTGCGCATAGTAAGTGCCTTTTATGTCTTTGCTCTTGGAATTAAGAATATGTAAGAACAGGAAAACAGCACTTACACACAAGACATTCACTCGAAGAATACGGAGGAGTTAACGGCACTCTGTCCACAACGCAGTTCTCAAATCAAAGAGCGCTTCACATACGTGTTAAAGCCAGGGCGCATTCGGCATGCCACACAAACGCAACAATGGCAGCACATACATACAGCATTTTATTTCACCAATTAAGACATCAGAATACATTTTAAAAAATCAAAGAAGCGCTGACCTTTTGAAATCCTGGATCTGTGCTGGTCGGATGCATCATCGAGCAAATGTGGTCTGTTTTTGATCCTATTTGGTGTGTTAGGTATTGACCAGATTAATGCCTTTAGAAACAGTAAGACATGCTCATTTAAAAAGGCTTAAAGTATGTTTTGGAAACATCCAATGGAAATTTGTATTGAATCTAATACTAACAAAAGACTGTTCTCGCCATCGATGCCGCACAATCAGCACATTTAAGACTGCTGTCAGTCGCTGTTGGATAATTACTTTAAAGACTCTGTAACTGCAAGTAGCTCACCACCATTCTTGAAATAAAGGAACAGAGAGACATCTGTACGATGTAGAATCAAAGGTTTCCATTTCTTCCTTAGAACCCAGTTGACGGCCTTCCGCCGTAATCGAGCAGCGAGACCTTATCATAAACTAACAGTGGGGTGTGAATTAGAAAAAAAAGAAAAGTAAATCGTCGTCTCCGAATGCCCAGAGGTCTGTAAATGACAGATTATTGATGGCGGCGCTTCCCAGATAATCAACAGTTCAGTTGCATGACTACGAGTGGAACTGTGAATTCTACCCATTCGAGAGTAACGAGAGCAGCCAGACGGGCGGCAACGCGGCCCTGTTCATGAGGGCTTCCGTCAACAGGTTGATACCTTGAAGGTTTTGTGTCACTTCCCGTCTGCCGGGAAGTGACACAAAACCTTACACTACTATCTCCATGACAACCCTGATGGCCCTGGGTTTGGGGAGCCGGCGATCCAGTAAGCTTTGCACTGACAGTGGCGGTGGAAGAGAGGCTTTGATTGATAAGCAAAGCTGCCTACCTCAGGCTCTACTTGGCTCTGACAGGGACAAAACAGCAGTCTGCTGCGCCTGCCACTGACATTTGTTATAAATCATCGGCAATTTCATCAGTCGAGAGTGAGAGACAGAGAAAGCCACAGAGAGAGAGAGAGAGACAGGGGGAAGACAGTGACTAAAAAAAAAGATGAAATGGACACCTGTCTCCTAGCATTGTTTATTCCATTAGTTTTTACTTTGAGCCCGTCCCTGTCCCTTCCCTTCTCCTTTTCAATTTCCGTTTTGGCCTTCCTTCATGCCATCCCAGAAACACCTTGCAGCTATGCAGTATGGAACCATATCACAACGTATAAGGTTAGGACAGCTTTACTCAAAAATAATTGTGCTGTAACTCGCCTTGAAGGGTCAGTTCACACAAATTACAAAAAGCCATATTTCTCCATTTATGCCTTGTGATATCTAGCCATGCAGATATATATATATGGGATCTGAGATATGTCTCTGACATTCCACACCAATAAAATGAGCGAAAAGTGAATTTCATGGGGCTAAACGAACTGACCCTGTGAGGTAAGATTACGTGGGGATTACGTGTTAAATTAGTTGAGGCTCTAAAACAACCTTTCACTCAAGCGTTCCTGGCCAGCCACGGTTTATCAGACTATGACAAATCGGTGGGATCATTTTCCCATCCCACACATTCTGGCAATTTACAGTAAAATGTGTGCAGGTCAGGTACAAGTGATCGAGTCCTTGATCCTGCCATTTTCAAATACGTTTTTGCGTCACAGAAATTGAACGGACACCTTTTTGTCGTGGCACGTAAAAATGTCTGCCACCCCGACCATCCTGCACGCTGATTTGAATGGGGATGTTTGTTCCACTCCTATTCTACTTCTATGGTTCGCGTTTAGAGGCACACAACCTGTCTTGTAGTGTTAAATACATGAAACCAAATCTGGGAGTGGGGGCCAATGAGAGATCCCAAAGGACACAGGTGGAAAAGCGGATCTAGAAACTGCTATAGTAAACTATAAACTAAAAGACAAAGCAAGACAGTAAGAAAACAATGCAGAGGCTTCCTGGACCTCACAATTCCATCATATACCTACTTCCAAACAAACTATCCATAATGCTCCCGAGACCTTTTTTTCCCCTTCAAATCCTCTTATCTTTTAATCTCTGAACAAATGAGTCCAGAGGTTTTAAAAAAAGAAGAAATAAAAGGCTGCTTCATGTCAGACTTGGGTCACCTAAAAATATGCCCCCGAACTTTTGATTTAGCAGAACCTCGCTTTCTTGCAACCAACAAGTGAGATCCCCATCTGTTCGGCACTGTACAGTGTGATCACTCCATGTTGGTGGGAGCAATGCAGCGGTTTGAGGAATAGACAATAGAATAGCAGGCTAGGCTGAAAGCTTAGCCTGGAGCTGGAGGGTAAGAGCTGAAATCTATAACAACGTTCCCCTCTCCATTTGACGAACTAGACAAAACAGCTCAGGCGTTGTTGAAAGGGTCCCATCAAGAAATACACTACATACACAAACAGTCTCCAGGCAGATACACCTCAACTATTTTTTTCCGCCTCGACACCCGTCTCTCGCGCGTCCCGTCTCCGTATCTTAGGCGTCTATCAACTCACCTCTGAAGCTGCATCAGAGGTGAGTTGCTCTGCACTCATCGTTTGCTGATATTTATTTATCTCCGTTTGGATCTTCAAAGTGGATCATTTAAGCCTACTAAAGTGGATGTCAACTCCTTTACCCCCCTTTCATCAAAGAACGAATGCTTCAAAATCTCAGGAGCTGGAAAAAAAACAAAAAGATAATGACTTGCATCTGATGAAAAAAAAAAAGAAGAAATAAGACATAAGATCCAAACCAGTCATCGGAAGAGCCGGTGAGAACTGTCAATGTGCGAGGTTGAATTTGCACATGAAAAACTCAGTGGTTTAGCATTAAGTGTTTCATTATTTGAATCCACCACACTTCCAGGAGGAGATCAGAGACTTTTCTTCTCTTTTACTGATCTATTTTGGTGCCCATCATTTCCCCCTCTAACGCCTGAGACAGATAATTATCCAAGGCTCCCTTTAGTCATTTCTCTCCGAGCAAGATGTTTTTATATGTGACACAACAGAGTGACAAGCTGGAGGGACGATAGCAATTAGCTAGAAAAATCAAGAACAGTTTCAGGTCCCACACACGATGTGGCAGTTAGAAGAGACGGACCCCTTTTCAGGAGTGGAAACTTTCCCAATGTTCTCCATTCGAACTTAAACACACCCGCGGTTCATTTATCCAGCGTGTCTCCGCGTGGCTATTTTTCACAGACACCCAGTGCCTATTCTTTGCATGTTTCATGACACGATACAGGATCATCTTTTAGCTCTGGCCGTCTCTCTCACGTACAGAGGCACCGCGTAATCACTCACCTCCTTGATAAATCATGTCCCCTCTGCTGTAGCCCAAACACCTTACATTGTCAGAGCTGAGGCTCGGCTCGCTGCAGAGCCTGATGGATGATTTACAGGCAGCCAGCCTCCTCCCTCTAAAACCTCCCTTGGTGGATAAGCCGTGTTCATTAACCCTCTCACATGTCTGAGCCCATGCAGGCTGGACAGTCTTACACTTTGTCTATGTAGTAAGAGGAGGACAATACGGAGAGACGTTATCCAAGGGGCCACTTCTATCTTCTTAAAGCTTTCAACTGTAGTCTAGTCTAAGTCGGCGAGCATGAAAGCCAAGGCTTACTCCGGTGGGCCTCATCTAAGAGCCTCCTGCTCCGTCCTTCTCCACTTTAAAAATAAATCAATAAATAAAACACAGAGAGGGGCTCCTCTTGAATTAAAGTGCAACTGCAATCCTGATATTAATTATTCTAAAAACGGTTTAAGGATGGTGTAAAGCAGCAAAGCAACATCTCTACACAATAATTATGTCACAGCAATGGAGCCTATTTTTGGTATCCGGCATTGCTTTGCTATAGAGTCGATAAATGATGTCCACTTCAGGGCTACACTGTCGATAGAGATGCCACGTGGATTACCGTTATTCTCTTCTGTGTGAGATTGTTGATGGTAAAAACCCAAAGGCTCAGTTATCTTCTATTCAGTCGCACTAGATTATATTTGCGTTAAAAAAAAAACAGCTTGTCCTTGTTCTAAAAATGTAGTGGACATAATAACTTGCTATTATGAATTGCAAGGCAGTATAACATCAATGAAGGTCACGCACACGCACGCGTGCACACACTAAGAAGTGCTGCAAAGTGTGAAAGTGAAAAATTACCATGTACATATAAATTCTGTAGCATGTAAAAATGTTTTGGGACTTTTAAAGGACACAATTTGACAATTGTTACAGGTGAGATTTAAATAGTATGCACGTATTGGAAGTTTTTACTGATTGATTCTCCCTTCAATTTGGATCCTCGAACACGTATCGTGCATTCACTTACCATCCAAACCAAAAGATATATTAAAAATGACCAAATGACATGAGGCAATATTTAAGTGGGAAACCGGCCAGGTATCCATGAGGTCTTTATTTGTGCTTTTGAAGAAAATTAAATGGCTTAGCTTTGGCTCCGTCTTTGTGTGCAACAACGGCAGAAATGGCATTATGTGTGGAACGTAAAGTGAGAGTAATGAGGTACAGAAAACAATAAAGCCAATTCAGCCAGCTACATCCCAACATCCCCGCTCGGCTCACTCGGTTTTCTGCCAGTATCAGACCATTTTATACTGGAGAAGCAAATGAGCAATTTTCTATTATTTCAGCTTGCAAATGTGAGATACGTTGTATCAAAACAAATGTTGTTTATAAATGTTTGGCTGGAGATGTTACTGCATGTGCGTGTGTACGTACGCGAGTGTACGTGTGTGTGTGTGTGTGTGTGTGTGTGTGGACAAACACAGAACTATCTGTGAAATACATTTAGACGTCCTCTTTCCTCTTTGTCTGACATTGTAATTACCATTCAAACCAGCAAGGCTAATTACCTCCCTGTTTAGAAAAATAATCAGGTCTGTACACAAATCAAGACTAGCCATAGAAGCCTCGGCCCAGCAACCAAAAAGGATAATCAGGTCTACTGGGCATGGTTATTATATTTTTTCATTTAATCAAAACTTGCATTAGAATTTAATGTCATCCATTATTCTATCATTTAGTTTTACAAAGATTATTGTTTAAATTATTCATTATATTCTGTCAATCAATTGTACTATCAATTTGTTACAAATTCTAACTCCTACCCCAACTGGGCTCTAATGCGATTAATTAATTAAGCAGAATTAATATGGCTTGTTTACTAAATGTGTTTTTAGTGTCCCAAACAAATTTTACTTCATTAGCAACAGCGGATGGAAAGTCCTGTGAAGCTTGGAGCCAGACATTATTGACACAGACGCTTTGGAATCAAAAATAATGATGTAAAGAGGATCATGTGGGTCTTGCCTCCAACAACAGGCACAACAACGCTACGATCAAACCAAATTTTAAAAAAACACGTGAGCTGTAATTTGCTTACATGTTGAAAGCTACTGTAAAATTTCAACGATGAAGTCCACCTATGCTACTCCACTTTGAGCCAAAGGTTCTTCTAGAGCTGAAATTCTGCATCCTTTGTCAAAAACAAAACGCTAAACGGCCCGGTGATATGGATCTCTTTCTATTGCAACAGACATCATACCTTATTGTAACAATGATACAACTGTTAAAACAAGAATACGCAATGCCGAATTTACAGAAAGACAACTTTACAACCTCAGAGTCAGCCATTCAACATGGAAATCGACAGTGTGGCATCAAATTTGAATAAAACTCCAAGAAAAGAAAAAAAACAGCAGATCTACAACAGTAAAAGTAAAAATCAGATGCGTGCGTGTATAAAAGGAAAGTCAACACACTGACCAGTGATGCAGATTTACAGAGCAGTAAAACCAGAAACGCAGAGGATGACAAACGTAAAATAGCCTTGTTATACAGCACCGCATGAGCAACGACAAGCATTTTAAATAATCTTTTTGTCCGTGCCCTTTGACAGCCAGCAGCCATTTCCATGCCTTTACTGCGCTACCCAGTATCTGCTTTATTGTGATGCTAAACAGTGAGTTTTGACATTCAGGAGGGCCCTGCCAAAGGACAGGCGAGTGGACGCAGTAGAGAAGAGAAGGCTTTAATGGGTTCAACTGGAATGGAAAGCATCTGCTAGTCTCCACAGGCTGGAGGAGAGGGAAATGTCAAGTATGGTTATTACAGAGCAGGCAGCAGCTCGACTTTCACCTGAATGAAAAACAGACTCGGACAATGCGCATGCACAAGCTACATCTCCACGCATTAACGCCCCGAAGGAACCCATTCACACACATGCTCACACGTGTTCACGAGCACTAACAAGGCAAATACACACGTGCAGTCAATGCCACGGTTTTCTCCTGCCCGCTTGGAAAAAATATCCTCCATTAAAAAAAAAAGACCTGATTTAAGATAACACTACCCTCTCCTGAATGGCACAGCTAATCAAAGCTTGTGAAGTGTTCATACATCTGCAGAAAGTCCCTGAGTGAGTTCCCCCCCCCCCCCCACAGATCACTTGAGTTTGTTTGCTAATTTGTACCCCTGAGGATGCTAATCAAAGCTAGTGCCAGGCTAATGAAGCTCTTGAGCCCAGAGGCCAGAGACACAAACATGGCCCTGTGACTCAAGGCTGAGCAAGTGTCTGCAAAGGGGGACGCACGCCTGTTTTTGTGTGTGTGTGTGTGTGTGTGTGTGCGTGTGTGTGTTTGTGTGTGTACAGTCAAACATGCGAATGAGTGAGTGCATGGGCATAAAAGTGCAGTAGGTACTGTATAATAGCAGATCAGCAAACCTGAGTCTCCCTCTCTAAGGGGAATCCGGCATCAAACAGATCCTGATGGCCTTCCCGCTCCGTCAGCGTGCAAACGTCTCTCGCTGCACTCAGAGCTTCTGGATCAGCGGGGAGACACCGAGCAGGTGGATTGGCAGCAGACACGACAGCCAGGGAGAGAGACGGAGAGATGAGGCACTTTGGTAGAATGCGCTAATTTTACCACCGCAGACCAAAGTGGCCGTGGGAATAATCAACGACAGGAGCCTTGGCGTTTGCTCCTCTTTCTGTGCGAGTACGGTGCACTGGAGAACGATAGCTGGATATGGGGCTGTTTACAGATGGGTTACCCCAGGAAGGTGAGAGGAATTTTAAAGCACAAATCATCCCCTTTTATCACTCCTACATAAAGTCCCCGTTTCCCCTTCGGAGTCAAGGCGGCTTAGTGGGCAACCATAGCAACACATGCTATCGGAGAGGGGTCTCTTTCTGCCAAGGCCCACAGTGTGACCAGTTGCTAATGTTCGCCTGAAGCATAAAACCAGACAGACAGCCCACTGAAAAAGACAAACCAACAGAGGAACACAACCGTTTTTAGGAGATGGAAGCACCACTGTGAGATGAGTGGGGGAGAAATGCTGCTATAGCACTTGTAACACTCTTTCACCAAAGGTATTAACACTAAGACAGAACTCAAGCGCCTCCCTTTGCAGAGGGCAGACATATAAAAAGGGGAGATAGTTCTCATTTCCCTCACGCGACAACAGAAGTTCATATAATCGTCTCCCTCGCTCTTTCACTCCCTGACGGCTGCTTGATATGGCTGCTGGCATTGGCAAATGTGGGAGGACCAGGAATGTGTGTGGCTGGGTGATAAGGCTGCTGTAAAATGTAATTAGCACAAAGCCGTGTTGAGAATGACTTCATTTCTCACTGCATTATTAACTAGAGTACTGTGTAAGAGCCTAGTCTCAATCAATGTACATAACCGGTTCATGAGAAAAGGGAGCTGGAAGGAGACAGACAGAAAAAAAAGAGAGCTGGCGAGACACATTTGGCATATAAAACCTGAGGTCTGTATCCAAACTAAACCCCTGATGCATCTCCAACCTTTCAACCCGCAGGCTTTTCTGCCTCCGTTCCCTACACACAAGGTGTATTTTGAGGCAGACAGAAGGCGAGACAGTATGCACGTGGAAAGAAAGGATGAGGAGGATCTAAGACGCCGGCTGAATAGCAATCCCACATTAGCGGCTTCACTTACTGTTTGGGGCCTGAGCTGGTGTGAATGGGCTGATTAGGGTCCTTGGCTCAACATGCTGAACACCAGTTTCCATTTCACGATCCACAGCCTTTATTACAGCCCGGCTTCCTCATAATCCAGCTAAAAGTGGATATCGGAGGAGCCTGATCGGCTTAGGACTTGGCTAAAAAACGTGGGATGTACGGCGGAGCAGAGTGCAGAGGTGTTCGTTATCATATGTTTTCTATTAGGACTGAGTGGGCACAGCCGAGCTCGGGTGGCTGTGTGTGTGCGTTTGTGCATGCTGCTCTCATCCATCACGCTGACCTCCGCGACCAGTCAAGTGAATATATATACGGCGCACCATTTCACTTTCTCATCCTCTTACGTTTTGGACTGGGCACAGATACCGGAGATTAGTACAATTTTACGAAATAGGCAACATTTTCTTGAGGTGTGTTAAGCTTGCCCTCTTCACATTCGCTACAGCAGTGATTATTAGTTTCAGCACAACTTGATATGGATGTGCATCACAATTCAACACGTTTCAGTGGGAAAAGGCCTCGGAATCAGGGCGGCAGGACACCCGTAACAGCACAAGTGGGAGCCATTAAAAGCTATTTTTCATTATCTATACCCGCGCCTCCAAGGCAACAGAACAAGTAAACAGCATCACAATCACGTTGAATGATATAGCGCATGGAAAACCGCAATCTATAACCAAAGGCTTTTAGTGAGAAACATATTTCATGCTATTTACTATACATAGTTATCCTTTAAAGAAGGCACTAGGCGCTGCTTCCTGGCTGAAGGTTAGAGAAGCCGCTGGCCAACAAATCTGGGACAGTTACTCTCCAACTACTTGAGAAAAGCTGCTAAGTGGACAACAGATCGGACTGTTTTGTACTGGGCAGTTTCCACGCGTGACTGAGTGTAACTGTGAAAGAGTGCAGCATGGCATTCAATAAAATGAAAGCATTGTTCTCAGCGAATTTTGAATAATAGGTAAAAAGGAAACTTTCCTTCACTGTTCTCCATCTCCCTCAATCACTGCACATGTTGGACCTAATTACACGAGCCACTCGGTTAAGGTGACCTTCTGTTCCATCTGTTAAATGCATGTGTGCACAGGCTCAAACATGCACACACACACACCCACACCACAAGTGCAGCACTTCAGACAGACAGACAAAGGCAGGTCAAGGTACACTTCTCCATCTGGATATGCCTTTGTCTACAAGAGCCGTTAAACATCTCGACCACCAATCGCCAAGTGTGGCGATAAGGGACACGCTGTGATTCTAAGTGGCCAAAGGATTGTGGACATGAATACCGAGAGCAGCACACCTGGCCACGTCTTCCACACAAGCTAAATGCCCCAGGAGGGGCCTTTGACCTTCAACCTGCGCATCATTAAAACGCGGGGGTTTAAGATGGCAATTCTGATGCATATATGCATTAGCAATTATGTGCAAAAGTGGGAGAGTGAGCACTTGGTGTTCAGGAACAGAAGCTCTTTGGCAATAATCTGTCACTTTAATGAAAAACGCACCCAACGTATGTGATGTGTGGATGATGTATTGCGACCAAATGCAGATAAATCAGAGACTCCTACTGTTAGGTTTTTGAAACAAAGACATGTGGCATCAATTCAAATAGATCTCGGGAGGAGAGCGTCCGTGCTCTCCTTTCCGTCTTGGGTTCACTGAAATGATTTAATAAGCCCTTCTTACTTTCATTTTTTTGCTTCCGTCATGTCTGGGGGAACGCAGCAAGGCTAGGAGGGAGAGATAAAGCGGAGGCAAAACAAAGTCAAAAAGTAGAGAGTCGGCTGAGCGAACTTTGAAAGGATGGGAGGCTTTCTCCCATAATTGACATTGATACGAACGGACTGAAATGTGAAAGAGGAACGGGAAGGCACACACGCAATCTTGCAGGATGCAGTTGCCTGCAGTGGAATCCACATATCACAGTCTATAAGAGGCCCAATCAAAAAAGGCAAGCATCTAACAGCAGATTCCACTAGAGTATCCCAGCCCCAGGAAGGAAGAGGGACTGACTCTCAGAGCTAGTTTTTCACAAACGTCTCACATGTGAGCACACAGACATAGGAGGCGACGAGCTTCCTTTCTCAACCACTTGATTTTGACTTTCATTTCATCTTCACTCTCCCCAGTTTTGTCTGAAGGATTTCGTACAGCACAACTTCTTGAAAGAGATCGTGGGTTGCGTCGCAAATTAAGCCTATTAGTCATCTCCTACACCCATTCACATGTGTATATAACCAAGCCATTTAAAGTCTGCACTGAAAAGCTGCCCACATAAACCAAAGATCCAACATTATACGGGAATATATATCCAGGAAAAAGTGGTCATCAAGTTGACTTGGCAACTACATCAGCACAAAACATCTCCAATAACTGGTCAAAATAATGCTTTGTAGTACAAGTAAGGAGACATAACTCCTGTTTCCATTTGGTAAACAGGTTCACAAACTTTGTGAAGTGACCTTTGTATCAATTTCTTTATCACACATGATAATTGTTAGGTCGGATTTCACTGAAGACTGAAGTAATTGCTCTTAAAGACAGAGACATTCACTCCCTCATAGATCTCGTTCCTTCCCACACATAATGGATCATCACTCCACAGGCAGGCAGCAGGCCGGCAGGTATGCACACACACACACACACACACACACACACACACACACACACACACACACACACACACACACACACACACACACACACACACACACACACACACACACACACACACACACACACACACACACACACACACACACACACACACACACACACACACACACACACACACACACACACACACACACACACACACACACACACACACACACACACACACACACACACACACACACACACACACACACACACACACACACACACACACACACACCTAATCTGGCGTGAGCTGTGTTCCACACTTTGAGTTCTGCGATTCCACTCAACATGTGATGAGGACCTGCTTGGAAGACTGAAATGACCAGACAGAGCCCGGAGAGATGTTTTCAGAAGGACACAGTTAAAAAGCTGCGGCTGCCTTATAGATTCAATTTGCAGATTCAAGTCTCTTACACCTGTGCGGCTAACCACCATCGATCCATCATTCTGTGCAGCGCAATCCAATTTAGAGTGTCGAGGAGCCCGGAGCCCTGCAGCCTTATCCTAACCCAGGCCACAGCCACCACAAAGCCTGCTTACCTCGATCCCCTGAAGTCTGCGGGTGTGTCTGCGTATTTCTATGTGGACGTGTGCGGAGGCAGACTGCAGACCGGGCTAAACACCGTAGCTGCTGGCTCATGTTAAAAGTGCGCTGAGCCAATTTTGAGGGAGGAGAGGAGATGAGAGACGGAGGAAGTGGGCACAAATGCTGGGAACCCAGGCCAGGACCCTTACTTTTTTTCTTTTTTTCATCATGTATTACTTACAGTAAACCGAAGAGTACAAGAGGAAGAGAACAGGAAGGAAGAAGAGGGAAAGAAAAATAAGTTTGCTGTTCTGCAGCAACCAGTGGGGGTTCTACTTTTAATGCGATTTTCTATTCAATCACACTCATCATAACTATGAAGCACGGCAGACACTCAAAACGCCTCCTTGTGCTGGGGCGCACAAGCTATCGGCCATCAGATTTGTTTCTGCGGACAACAAAAAGGAACCATAGGAGCTATAACCCTAACCACTGCTGGAAAAAGGCCCCAGGGGCACTTGAGCCTCCTTCGGTGGGAGAGCTTGATGGCAGCATGCATGTTTTGGATTGACCAGTTCAACCTCTCCCCATCGCCACAAATTACAGTATCTTCTGGCACAGATGTTTCCGTTTTAATTCTCTTTGCTGCTCCACTGGAGTGCAGCAACACTCCTGAGATCAATTATTAAAGGGTATTTAAAACTGTGGGAAAGGGAGGTGGTTGGGAAAGCAGCTGTTTAAGTGCTCCGACTAAACTTCATCACCTCCCAACTAAACAGGGAGCATCCTGAGGGTTTCACTCACTCCAGCAACAAAACCCAGGGCAATTAAGACCCGGATCTCCCAAGGAGAGAAGGAGATGGTGGAGAAGGGGTGCGGCAGGGGAAGCTGAGAGACTCCATACCAATAACAGGCAATTATGTTTGGGGAGGGCCATTGTCAGCCATGAGAGTATAGAGGAAGACAGCGGGGATATGGGATGGTAGGGAAATGAGGAGGAGTGTTATTTAGGAGGCAGATGGCAGAGAGGGGGAAATTAAGATGAATGGGCACTGAGAGGGCCGAGCTGGTGCTGGGGCTGGGCAGACTAAAAGTAATTAGCTGTGTTTGCTCTGGGAGGCTGGCAGTGAGTATGATGATGCCTGCAGTGGCAGGCTCGAGCCTTGAGCTTTATTAGTCAACAAGGCTATGCCTGAAGCTGCCAGCAGGGGGCAGCTGGTCCAGCAACCATCCACAACCCGAGTACCTGTACAGCACACCATGGGGTCTTTGTCCACAACATGGACACCGAGCAGCCCGTCCTTCGTGAACTCAAATGGCTTTTGACAAAAACATCCCTCACATTTCTTAAACACACAGCCAAACAGCCTCCGAGTCCAATTCCCACCCCCCCACATTATTTCACCCAAACCCACTGGCTCGTTCTTACCCCCTCACACCATTTCTCTCCATTTCTTATGTTACAGCCACCTCTATCTGTCTCTTTCCTCCCACCCTGTATATCTCCCTCCCCCTCGTCCCTTTCCAATCTAATTTCAGATAAGTTGTAGCAGAACAACAGAGCAGGGCCCTTTATCATTGCCATCAATGTTGTGGGTGGACTGAGCGTGAATAATTGTATTCATGCGTGCCTGTACCCAGCCCACTGGGATTCCAATTACAAGTAATAAGTGGTAATAGGGTTACGTAATTTTTGTAAGT
Source organism: Cyclopterus lumpus (assembly GCF_009769545.1). Classification (NCBI taxonomy): domain Eukaryota; kingdom Metazoa; phylum Chordata; class Actinopteri; order Perciformes; family Cyclopteridae; genus Cyclopterus; species Cyclopterus lumpus. The sequence goes on along the minus strand of NC_046968.1, from coordinate 10,233,814 downwards.
GCCTCAGTGATTATTGTAAAAAACCTTTGACAAGAGAAGAAAGTTGTTGTTTGTAATTCTGTTCACAGCTGAACGTTATGGGAAAATTTGATTTGCTATAATTAGTATCCCATCCAGTCTTCAATCCCAGGAAGTTTCTAAACGATGACGCTGAACGCTCAATGTTACAAGTGACTTGCATCCAATTTGTAGTCTGTATGAATGTGTGATCTGGAATAATCTGCAGTACATCGGTCAGAGGTGAGAAACTCAAGATGAACATTTTGTTATGCGAGGACACTTGACATATCCGGTTGTGAATAGACATCTGTAGCTTCCTTTATATTACGTTTTATAAATTAGAAATATTTGCCTTCAAAAGCATAGAGTTGAACTTAAAGTGCTGCAGTTACTGAACAATTTAGGGACCTTATCAAACTGAGCGCAGCCCACACACTGCTTTCAACGCATTTCATCCGTGCTTCTCTCACAGTCTGCACAACACGCAGCCTCCAACTGTATCAGAAAAGGTCTTGCACACTTTCAGAAGGCACACAAGGTCACACAAATGAAGAAAAGAGAAAAAGAAAAAAAAACTGAAATGTCATTGGACACACACAAAAGCAGGACACATGCACTGTAGAGGCGAAGTTGTAAGACATGCAAGAGTTGTTTAAGGCGGCCTTTACGAGATCAGATAAAAGACAGAGCTGCGCATGCTCGAGGCTTTAGCTTCGCGGGCTTTTAATTATTTGCTTTACCATGATTAACAGGCCTGAGAACCTGGCGGAAGGAGCTGGGGCTGATGGTCGTCTGCTGGTTATCTGTGGAGGGCAGGGGACATTTAATGTCAACACATCTTACTGCACTAAGAGGGATCAAAAAAGATCATGAGGAGGTATTCGCGAGCTGAAGAATGGATGTGAAGAGAAGGCCATTAACAGAAACTACTGTTCTGTTAAAGGCAACGGTGTCAATGGCCCCCTGAAGTCTACTAGACTGTCTGCTCAAAACACGTCCAGATGCCGACTTGGATTCAAGAGCATTTTGGATTTAAGACTGCCAGAAAATAAATAACTGGGTGTTGATTTACTGAGGTCCAAACATCAGACAGTCGTAGTAACGTTGTAAGGCTGGAGATTCTCTGGCATTGTGCTGCTAGCAAGCATGTGTACAAACAACAAACTAGTGAATTGTGCAAGGGACTGAGAATGTGTGCAGCCAAGGCTGGATAACACCATGATGCATTCAATTCACTCAGCTTGTCAAAACATGACAAGAAACATATGCATCCAGTTGGCAGGTTGGGACTTAAGCTCACTGTGATTTTTAAACGTCTGACTGGAATCAGAACATTGCCCAAGTACAATATGGACAGCAGGTTTTATGTGAGAATCTTTGTTTGTGTGTCGGTGGAGGGAAAGGATAAGAGACTCACCTCTGGGTCTTGGCGCTCTCTTCCTGCGGTCTCTGAATGCAGCTCCTGACTGTAGGGCTTCCAGCAAACTATCCATCACACCTGTCTCGTCATTCTCTGGAAAAACAGAGAAGAAAAAGAATGAAAGGGTGTTGGAAGACAGAGGAGAGATACAAACAAACAACAACATAGAAACGCTGCCTCTGTGTCTTCAGAATCAGTTCACATCAAGGTCCGTCCGAAATGTCATCATTTTATCCAGTGACCTTGACCTTTGAGCTCCAAAATCAGTGTATTTTATTTATTAATATTCAGTGTATTCTTGAGTTCAGGTGGCCTAAAACAAATTACCTGGCTGTGTATCAATCTCTTATGCTGCGTTTCAGCACACACACACACACACACACACACACACACACACACACACACACACACACACACACACACACACACACACACACACACACACACACACACACACACACACACACACACACACACACACACACACACACACACACACACACACACACACACACACACGATCATTAATGTTGATGCATAATGGAAGATTTGGAATTACTATTACTTATGTTGTGTGCTATTTGGGGTAAGTGCATATACGTAAAAATTTGAATATCGATTTTGACGTGAATTAACATGGCATAGGTTGAAATTAGGAAGCGCTCAGAGTTAACTACTGAAGCAAAAGGAGGCACATATACAGGGACGAACGGTGCCCAATCAAGCTGGAATGAAACACTCAAACCTGTCAACATATTATATTTATGTACAATACTCTCGCAACACAACATATCAAGCCCTTGCTTTGTTGGAACTACTAGGCTGCAGATATATTGTAGAAAGGGAAAAGCTTTGAAGATGACATTTAAATCATGCCTTGTGTTGGTGCGGCTGAAAACCTGGGCCCCAACACCTGAGGCATAATGATGGACGTGGCTAGTATTTTGCAGTAAAAACAGCCTCCAGTGGAAGGGAAGGAAAAAGGATAGCAGGTATATGGAAATGCTGAGGGAGAACACACCCTGTCAATACAAAGTGATGCTGCAATTGTCATGCAAATGTAAGTGTGTGTGTGTGTGTGTGTGTGTGTGTGTGTGTGTGTGTGTGTGTGTGTTGCCAATAACATTTGAAGTCTTTGTCAACCTCCATGTACATGTGAAAGGCTGTTTCCCACTAAACTTCACATTTCCACTACTGACACCCTGGTAAAAAAGATATCCGCACACTTAAATCTATGCAGAGAACGCTGTCTTTTTAGCTTTAAATCAGAGCATACAGGCCTCAGCTGGAATGGCAGGTGTAGAAACAAAACAGATCATATCCCAATCACTGTATGCAGTGCACCTGTGCACACCCTGGTGGTCGAGGCTCTGCCTCCTGTCAAACACAGCTGGAACGTGCTGAATGTAGAACTGAGAGGTTTACCACAAAAAAAAAAAAAGAGAATGTTTTTTTCATGACAAACAGTGAAGAGAAGTTTATATTAGCTTTTATTATTGTAGATTATTGTAACTGTTTGCACTGAGAAAAAATAGGAAATGGAACTGAAATGAGCCAAAATCTGCAAAAGAGAAAGCAGATGAAACTTGAACTATACACCGTCAGCAATATTCCGACACCTGCAGACACGATGTGCACCCTTGTTAATATCTGGTACCTTTCATCAGCACCCTGCCACGACATTCCTTTTGCCAACGGAATCAAGAGCTCTGCTCTGCATTTCTAGTTTGCTGTCACCAACTGAGCTTCATGCCGAGTGCTGCTCTACAGAACAAAGGCTCCTGCCATCTTCACGCAGCCCTTTCACTGTGACATGCACTCTGAGGCCAGTATTCATAATCACAATTTTACCTCCACATTTAGTAAAACTGCAATATCAATTAAGATATGTTTTATGCTCACATGTAATTGAGCACTGTGCACCGTATTAAGCATGCATACGACTGATTGATTAGTATGAAGTTCCAGAGAAATTGCAACAACTTCATTAGCTTCACAGAGGCCAGGCTGTGACTGCTGACTCACTGAGTGAAGAGGAGGACATTGCTCTGATTAAGCTTGGGTGTGTTTTTGTCACTCTTTCCATTTCATGAACAATCGGGGGTGAGGGGTTAAACAGTGGGAAAGCTAAACAAAGAAACATTGAAAAACGTTCAAGAATGCTTAATGAATCATTCTAACTGAATGTTAGATTGTATTTAGATTCATGGTTATAAATACAATGACATTTTAAACATGCCAAAAAAGAAGTGCATGAAAGGGAATATTTGAAATGTAAGTTGGGGGAAAAAATGTTTTTGATGGAGGGCAAAAGCTGGTCCAATAGCCCCCCCCCCCCCTTATGCCAACCCATAATGAGGACATTTCATGAAGGTGTAAAAATAAATAATTGCTTTGGAGAAGAAAAAAGTACAAATTGAATGAAATCAAAAGCCCCACATTTGAGAAGATGTTTTAGTGGTAATCAGTTTTAAATATTAACAGACGCAGATAGCGTTGGTCTATTTCAAAAGGTATTAATGAGGACTGGGACTGCAGGCAGCGATCAACCTCTGAAGCTCGTCACCTCGTCAGAAGCCTACAAGCTCTTCTCCTCATCTCTTTCAAACGGAGACTCTTTTCACGAGCCGTTAACTACAAACACTAGTCACACTGTACCATGGGGCCTGCAAACTGAAATTGTCATCTCCTTTCATGCGCACAGTACCATGCGGCACCATGGTGGGATTTCTGCAGACCTACAAATACTGTCAATCAGCTCCACAGTACATGGTCCCCTTTGCAGCAAACCCACTGAAGCTCCCGTATTGAGGGCAGACGGTCCCTGGGGCGGTGGGCTGTGGTTGTGCCCAAACCCCACACCGAGCTGGGAACACACACACACACACACGCACACGCACAGTGGATGTATCATGGCCCACTTCCTCGCCTGCCTGTACGTGTGCATCTGTTGTGCTTTTCATCCGCAACAGTTGCGTTCCTCCGGCTGATGTGTGCCCAGTTCTTCCATCATTACAGAGCAGAGAGGCAACACCAATCTCTGCGCGACACTGACGCTCCTCGACGCCCAAATTTGTCTCCACTGCTGTGGCAATTCATCACAGGTAGCTTCACGCTTCCGACAACACACAAACACACACGCGCGCGCGCACACAATGACATACGCAAAAATGCGGATGGAATACAAAAAGCACGCAAAAAAGGGAGCACAACAATCTACTGAAACCGGCAGTGTGCGCCTTCACGTGTATAGTACTCCGTTTGACTCCAACCCACAAGTACATGAGACACTTGTGAGCCTCGGGAGGCGAGGAAAAAGAAACCCACTCAGATCTCTCGCCTCAGGAATATACAAAAACAGTCCAATTTTACACATCAGGCGCAACTCCGACATGCCGAGACAGAAAACCGCTTTATGGTACGAGACACGAGGTGCTTTCAGACAGCCAAAGTCGGAGAAATCGCAAACATATTTATACACTCACGCCCACATGCTCACAAACTTAGAGCGAGCTCACAGACATGTCACATGGGTACTAATGGAGGAGGAACACATGGCAGAGGAATATTAGTCAGGCTTGTAGCTGTGAAATTTGAAACAGTCATTCAGCTGGTGAAAGGTGGTGCTGAGGAGGACGTGGCACGAGAACAAAGACTAGTGAGAGGAGCGGGACAGTGAAGAGTGGTATCCCAACCTCTGATTGGTGCTTTGATGTGCACAATTCGCCTGCCGTACTCTATTCCGCTGCATCTGGGTTCAGAGCTCTCATGACATGTGCACACAGAGGCAAAGAAAACACCAACAACATGAAGACTCTCTCACAAACCAGTCCAGGCCTTACTGATGTCTATTTAAAGAACATAACTGTGTGGAAATATGTGGTTAGGTGTACAAATGTGGGTGTACTTGTGAGGTCAACAAAAAGAAGAAAGCAGAACGGTTTACAAAACAAAAGAGTTAACTCTTTGAGAGGAATCAAGACAAAGCTTAACCTCCACCTCTGGGAGAAGGCTGTAGTTATCCTCCTGTCTGTAGTGAAACTTCAGCCATCTATTTAATCAGAGCTTGCTCAGACTGGGTTTTTTTTTCCTCCATTGTCTGGACATGCAGCCTGCGAGTGAGTGTCAAAGTCTCGGCTCTATTCAAGCCCGGACTGATGCTTCCCCGCCACTTTACTCAACAGCGCTCCGCACTTATCATCAGGACAATGGCCGGTTGCAGCAGTGTGGAGCAGAGGTGGGCCGGAGCAAGGCAAGAAATAGGGTCAATTGGGCTTGGATGGGAACGCTTACAAGAGAAAAATGACATGCCCGAGTACAACGAATGCAGGCCGAGCACCTCGCTGGCGTGGACACTTAGAAGACAAATGGCGCAATAAGGCCAGTCAGCCCCCTCTCTCTCTCTCTCTCTCTCTCTCTCTCTCTATTGAATACCCTGTGTTGCACTTTACTGACACTTTGAGCAGCAAGTAGTCAAACCATTCACTGCATGATGAATAGAGATGCATACATGACAACCACACATCATAACCAGCTAACACCTAATGTAGGGATGTGGTCTTCTTTGCCACTGTATGGATAGAAACATTAATACTTTTGCTGCAAGTAGAAGTCTCCATGTGTCCGTAGTAGCACACAATAACCTAATCACCTGTGATAAATCCATACCCCATAGAATAGAAAAAAAAGAGTTTCTTTCTATTTTATTTCGATTGTTTTACAGCTTCAGGCCTCTAACAATGAGGCTGTCTCTAAAAATCACACCGGGGGGGGGGAGACTTCAAGATATGGAGATATGGCTTCGTATTAAGATGTCACTGGCGGGAAATGTTTGAACCAGAGCCTTCCAGCAACCTGTTGAAGGCAGTCATATTGAAATGTTTTAGCATTTGTAGTTTCTATGCTCTGTTGCTGGATGTTATGTTTAGACAAAGTCTGGATAAAATTGATTTTAAATAGGAATGTAGAATATTGTTGGGCAAATGACACAGAAAAAAAAGAAGAGGAGAAAAGATCTGTCATCTGAGTCGGTCCATGAGAAATCAGTTCACCAGGACCTTTGTACATCTCCGCCCCCCGAAAAAAGCGTTCTATTGAATATATAAGGTATGCCATTTGGATTCAGTTTCATTTAACTGACGTAAATCTTTGTTTGAACTCTTGAATAATGGTGATAAAAAAAAAAGTGATTCATTTAAGATGACACAGGCAGGTCTGGCTCCAGACACAAAGAAATACAGCAGAGCAAATGACATCAAACCCTCACAAGCAGGCAACAGCTTGAAGAGTAACTGCACCCGCCCTGCAACAACAATCTGGCTTGCACCACCAACTAGATGCTCAGCATGCTCCCCCCCATCCCTTTGGCACTGTAGTAGGCATGCTACAACACAGTTGGGTTCAACATACTTATTTATACCCTTCACACCATATAGACCAGAGCAGACATGTTTCTGATTCCTCCAAGTTCACACATTCACACCTCATGGAACTCAGCGGTCCGACATCTCGGCGAACATTAGGACATCTTGAGCCTGGTTGCCCACAGCAACACAGGGGAACCGCCCACTGCCCAGCAGTACAAGCCCAACCAAACTGAGTCGACTAGAACAGTAAAGGTACGAGGAATAGAACCGCATCGAAAGTGTAACCACTATAATACAAAGTCATGGGTACAAGAACCAACTGATGAGAACATACAGCCTCTCGAGCGTCGACCAAAACATGCCATCTTTCTTCATCTCCCTCTCTTTCTTTCTTTACTATGCTCGTAGCATCTTTGCATGCAGGGTTGCATCTCTAGCTGTTCTTCTATTTGACGTCTTAATAGTTCATCGCTTGTAGCCATGTAGGGAATGTTAAATAAAGCTCTGATGTGTAATTTGTCGCTCCACAAACATTCCCGCTCCCGGCCTACCCTGGGAGTTAATGCAACAGATTTGTCATACAAGCCAGGCACAGCTAGAGGAAGGGAAAAAAGAAGAAAACACCTATTCAATCTGAATTTCAATCTCCGTAGGGCCATATGCAAATGTATGCAAGCTGATGCTCTCGCTCTCTTAGACTGCCAGAACACACAGTGCAGGCGACGAAGCCAGGCTGCATATGATTGTCTGTAGGTGCCCAGTGTGTGTGGCAGGTAAGTGAGGCCGAAGCTAAGGAGAAGCAAACTGGGAGTAGCTCACGTTTCGGGAATACATAAGTGGGCAAAGCTGAAACCAAACTAAATGCAGATACCTGTCGCAAGTAAAAGGAGCAAAAATCCATTTTGATCATTTCCTCCAGGAAAGCCTCCCCCTTCCTTCCCCTGTCTCTCATTGTGCTGCCCTTCAGCATAATGTGGATGCGTAGCCTCTCTGGGGCTTTTTAGGGAATTGATGGATAATCAGATGATTACACATAGAATCTCCATTGAGGACAATCCTCCCTGACAAACAAAGAGAAAGCTCTTTAGTTAATAAATAGGCTGAGAGACAGAGAGTGAGAGAGTGTGAGAGAGTGTGAGTAAATCCTGTCCTGGGTTGGCAGCACAATACCAAATCTCTATCACATATTAATTTCATCCCAACAATCTGTGTGTGTGTGTGTGTGTGCATGTGTCGTACATTGCCAGAAACATCACTTCTTGAGGATGTCACTGAGTTTGCCTTTAGCGTCATCAAAATGTGAGCGTATCTAAACACATTTCAAGCTCCAGGCATATCTGTATAAGCCTTTCTGACTAAATTGGGCTGAAGTTTATTCTCGTGATTTTCTCATTCCTGAACTTCTTCTCTGATTTAGAAAAGTTTGCAGTGAAACAGAGGGGGGGGGAGTCCAAGCTGTCAATCAAGCTAGTAAGAAATCGAACACGCGAGACTGAAACAAACAAACAAACATGTACCGTAATGTTTTTTATTCTCCGACTATGATAAACTGAAAAAAAGGTTGAAAACAAACTGATATAAATTAAGTCCAAAGATGAAACCCAAAGTTTTTATATTCATCCGCTTTAATCCAATATTTTAAGAGGCAGCAATTACTGCTTAGTGCATATGTGGTTAGGTTATTGTTATCTGGACACTGCACGTATACCCCATCCTTCCTTATAAAACTGCTAAGGCTCTGTTTAGTTTCATGGCATCTAAATTCTTCATTTAATTGCTGTCTGGATTCTGATTCGGACACTCCCGGGCTTTAACATTGTTGTTTTTAAGCCAGTCTTGCTGGAAATTAAATTCCTTCCCAAGTCCCAGTTCTCCGAAAGATTCCGGCAAGGTTTTGTTTTGTGGATTTCTCCGGATTCTGCTCATTTTAACCCTCTACCTTCACGAGCTTTCCAGGGGGCCTTCTGCAGAGAATCATCCCCACAGCATGACGCTGCCACCAACATGCTTCACACTGGGGAAAGGGGTCTGCTGATGTTACACACGCCCACACGCACATGCACGCCCACACACACGCACACGCAGTATTGTATTCTATTACAGAAAAATATTAAAATGCAAAAAAGCGGCTTGAAAGTGAGCAAAGCAAACTGACAATATTTTGTCATATAATTTCAAATGTGACATTTCAACAGGAATTAATGATACAGGTAGAAGGAGCTTCTGCAGCTCTGCTGTCTGCCAATAAGTGGAGAGGCAGAGCCAAGCGTCAAGCCTACATCTGCAGACCATTCATATTGATGCATGCATATTACCATGCCTTCCGAATATAAACACAGCCCATACAACACTGGCCTACCGGGAGAAGTTTTTTTTGGGAATTCAACCCTGTTGCTGGTGTTTTCAGATAACCACAGTCTGACGGGAGGTTGAGATACAACACAAGCTACTGGACTAACAAACAGTACATAACCCATCAACTAGAATCAAGTTTATAAAATTTCAACCGGACATGACCCTTCATTTGGAGGAGACCAGCACTGTAAAACTTCATGCGCTCTCTGGCAAATGGTGACAATTGAGGAATGTCCAGACGACAGTGAATGGAAAATGGGGGTTTTGTATTCTGTTTTAGCCAAGAGAGGGATTGGTTTTGGCTTGGTAGGAAGCCCACAGCAGCACTTTGGCCTGGATAGAGCACGGTGGTTCTCTGCTTGCACTCTAACGTCTCCAGGAGTTCTATGGTGGCTGGCATAGTTATGCTAGCTGTAGATGGTGGTGCAGGGCTGAGACTGCCAAGCTCAACTGCTCTGCCAGCCTTGGCTTTGGGTCTGGAGTCTGCACTGTTGAACAAGTTTATGGCATCAGCGGCGCTCCGAAGGGGAAGGGAAACAAACTAAAAAAAACAACCTTGCAGTTGGAACCAAATGCTCTGGCATAAGGTAAACATTGCCTTCTTCATAGCTATGTGTGAACCTGCTTGGTAAATAAAGTGATCACTCTAGCTACATTATCCCAGAGGGCCACAGCAATGGGAAGTGTTTGAAAAAAACTTTTTACTTATCCTCCCATAAACATCTACTGATAGTATGCAAGCATGCGTAACGGACACAAAGTGCAAAAGCACAAACCACCAAGCTGAAATATAGGCAACGTTGATATCAATACAGGATGTAATATTCATCCAGCGCAGGCGAACATCAAAGCAGACTTACAGTAACAACATATCTTTGATAACAAAAAAACAAACATTTTCATAGAAGAACCATATGTGTGCCAGTCCAACCCTGAAACTGTTCAAAACCCAACATACTCTTATCAGCAATGAACATATTGATCATAAAGCCAGAAAGTGAGCTGTGTTAGATTGAAAGTGTTAAAAAAAAAACCCGCATGGGGTTTCTTTTTCTTTGCATTGCTACCAGTGAGACATTAAATGTTATCCAGAAAGTCACGTTGGAGTAACAGACAGTTACTCCAGTTTGTTTACCAGACGGGACTTTACAACTGTGTCATCACAGTGGCATTATTTTATCATAATCATTTCATCATCATAAAGTAAAATACTAGGAATTGGACACCGCAGCATCTTGTTGGGTGACTTCCCATTGCGGCCCACAAAAAATCTCTGAATGAAGAGGCTTTTACCCAAACACGGCTAATTTTGCTCAGAACTTGGCTTGACCTATCATTTCTTGGTACCTTCTTAAAATGTCCTCACTTTGTATATTATTGGACTTTTCTTTATGATAACCTAGCAGCTGAACACCAAACCTGTTGCTTGTGGTTTAGTTTAACATGTTGTCAACATGCAATATGAAACCTCAATGTGAGGGTATGAATTGTGATGATCGTGGACTTATTGGACGATATTCAACCCTCTCCCTTATTGGACTGTGGTATGAAGCTCTGCTCTCTCAAGAAGAGTTACTCACGGGGTGAATTGTGGTTACGGAGGCTGTCCTTCAACCAACTGACCTCGGGTCAAAGCTCATTTAAACAATCATCTATCCAAGTCAAGTTTCTTGTAATAACACTTTGCAACCCTGTCCTTGGCCAGCCCTGTTCTGTGACCTCACAGGACAGGGCTGGCCAAGGATCTCACAGGACAGGGTCGAGCAAGAGGCGAACATCTATAGTTGGATCAATGACCAGTCAATCATTATAATATCGCCTTTTATATTCCGAGGTTGAAAGCGCTGCACGTCGAGAACCATGCGTGTCCACAAATCAAAGGGAAAGCAACACGAGGTGAATGTTGCCTTAATAGGACACAATAACACGACGCAGAGTGAGTTACAATGTCTTGCATGTCTGGTTTAACAACCTATGCTTTTCACGACTGTAAAACTACATTTGAAAGATTAATCGGTCGGAACTAATAAAAAATGAATAACAAAAAGGAACGCTTTTTTGATGTTCTTTCAATATCACGCAACCGTGTATGTATTTACAGCATCACTTAAATACTTGTCCATCAATCAAAATAAGACAAAATGCCTTCTGTTTGATTGAGGGATCCAATCTCTCTAAAGTACTAAATACTGAAATGTGAGAAAACAAGGGCTCTCCTCTAAATCCATTAAAGCGAGGCCTTGTGGTTCCTTGATAGATGAAAGTAATTGTTTTGGAATGATTTCTTCCATCATTTCACCAGATTGAGCTCCCTGTAAAAGGCGACAATGCAGACTGAACGGTCTCTACCTGCATTGACTTCCAGCAACCTCCTCTTCTTCTGCTGTCTCTCCTGCTTTTCACGCTCAGCCTTCTCCTTTGCCGCCCGCGCTCTTCTCTGTTTCTCCTCCGTCTCCCTCCGCCTCAGGTTTTCCTTCAGTGCTTGCTGTTGGAGGGAGGGGGAGGGGGGGGGGGGGAAAGAATACCAGAGAGATCATTAATTGGGGTTAATTACAGGAGTGTAAAGCCTGTCAAAGGCAGATACATCTTTATCATACAACATTAATGTCAGATGAGACTTCTAAGGTTCATTTTCAGCCTGGTCTTGCCAACTAGACACAAAAAAAACAAAAAAACACTTGAAACCAGAGATCCGTAAAGATTGAGTGATGGAACAATGACGTGAATAGAGGCTGCTGCAGGTGCATTCATTTCTGTTCTAATTTTGACTCTTTCCTAACATGACCCGCCAGATGGTGTGTTACGCAGAACCCTCTGAGAAGCCGTCATTGGGAACAGTTTGGAAAAGGGCAGGCACTTTCAAAAATGCTTGGCAGTTGCTTGGATGAGCCATCTGTCAATCAAGCCGTAGCCAGTTGGGAGAAGAGCGAAAACATTGTTTCCATCAAGAAAAGCCTTCAGCGCCGTTCTTCGTCTCCACTTCGGATATAACTGATGCTATGGCAGCATCGAAGCTAACCACTTCAGGAGCCGCCATTGTAGTTTTTACCAGGCGCCTCTCCGTTGCACACAGGACTGGCGTGCCGGTCAAAAGGGCTTAAAGCTCGGTAAGATGGATAGTCGTGTGATGTGCTCCTGCGATTCTCGCATGGATTTTCGAAGATCCTGCTACCAGCGAGGTAAACTCCATCCTGGAAAAAATACATATATGTATTCATATTTCTAGAGAGTATGAAAGCTCTGTTTGGATGTTTTGCTTGTTCTTTTGTTTGTCGCTCTACACTCTTTATCCCTCGTAGCATCACCTTTGAAGCTCGTGGGGTGGGAAAAAAACATTCCCTTGTGTTTAAAAGAATATATACCAACAATATCAAATGTACAAAGTATAAAAAGGCACACCAATGCAACAATGGGTGTATTAGTGTGTCTATGCGTGGCTGTGTTAGGGTCAGTAAGACAGCATCAGCATCCCCTGGTGGATACCGAGTGAGAGTCAGTTAACAGCTGGTGAGCTCAGTAGCAATGCAACGGCAGAGGAGCTGCACGTGGGTCACAGGTGCTCCTGTGTAGGCGGATGCTGACGTCGACAACACTGACTGCAGGTCAACTCGAAACTTAAAACCCCCTGATTTTACACAATGTGACAGATTGTGAGTATATTTAAAACATAATTAGGGAAACTTTCCTATACTAGTATACGTAGTTACAACCCTGGAATGTAATAAGGAAAACTGAATGTGTTTAGAGTTAAAGTATTGCACAGTACTAATTATAAATCATATTCCACAATGCTTATGTTAGGATTCCTCTTTAGCAGTAAATTCTTCTGATTTGAATGTTAAAATTCTAGTATTGCAATATCGTTATATCCTATATATAAATATATATCTACAGTACATCAACCACTGTGGGTACAGGCTCTATAATCCCTTTGCCAAAGGCTTGTTAAACTCAAGATAGTGTCGATAGCTTAATAATGCCACAGGCAAGAGACAGACTGCATATGATTTAATAGAGTGCTAGCACGATTGCCATCCTGATCAATAACCAGTCACTTAAAGAAAGAGAGTCTGGGCTTTCATCAAACACCCAACTCCTCCTCCTCGACGTCTCCCCTCCTCTTGCGTTATTCACACAGCCCGACTTGACAGGCAGGTCAGTGGAAGAATAGCAATGCCGGACCAACATTAATAGATGGACACAAACAAAGAACAAACGCACACGCTACAACAAAAAAGTGTAGTCCATCGAAATCGACACAATAAAGAGGGGAAGTCACTTATTGAGGCTCACTGACAACCTCTTATTAAGTCTGTCAGCCAGTGACCATTTCTGGAAATTATCGTCCACTTGAATTCAAAATAAATCTGTGTAGTTGATTCAGCATCAACAAGCCACTTGAAATATAGAGGAACGACAACTTCAGTAACCTCTAATGCTAAAATGACTAATAGTAGGTGTGTTCCAGTAACGGTGTACAATACTGGTGAGTAAAGCTGCATATGTGGTCTCCAATAGATGCTCTACGACCGCATGCCAGGACCTTGAACTTTCGCTCAAGGACTTATTTTCTATTTTGAATTAATACAACGACCACATCTTGTCGGAGGTAAGATAATTCAAACAACAATTATTTGAACTCACTCGCATGAAGAGACAATAGACGGTAACGACACTGATGAGGACCACTCGGCAGGTTTATAGAAATTCAGGAGGAGAGAGAGAGTGTGCTGAAGAGGAGAGGAAGAAGGGGAAGCTGAATACCAAATGACTGACACGCAGAAGCTCTATTTCTAAATGAAACCAACTCCTCCACAAAATTAACTTTGATTTAATGTAATGAAACTGTCAGTTGCCTGTGGCAACCACTGATTCACAAATTACTATATTCTTAATGGGCATGCAATCTGGTAAATTACGGGTGGAGAGAATGAGGGGAAAAGAAAAGGAAACGACAAGAGCACCGACACATAATACATTTCCAATCAGGAACAATTTAGGGATCCCAGGTTAGTATTCAGCTGTGATGGATGCCTCATGTGAACTTAGTCAAAACTCTGAAACTCCTTTTCCTCTTCACGCTCTCATTGAAATGTCAAAATACATTTACTGAAAGAGAATGAAAACAACAAAAAGACGTCACTACCCTCAAACAAAACCATTTTCCTACAGACAGCGAAGCGAGCGAGTCGGTGGTGAAATCAGTGTTGTTTACAACAGCCTCACAGATTGGACTGCTGATTACTAAAATGTAACAAGATGCCCAACAAACATATGATGCAATTGATAAGGTTGCGATGAAATGAACAATTGTGAGCCAATAACAATACGGTTAAGTTCCAGGTAATTTCATTAAAACGGGACTCCAACAACGGTTAGGAATTAAAACGTATTACAATTCATCCCGAGAGGGACGTGAACGCCTGTCCCAAAATTGCATAACAATCCATGCTAGAGTTGCTGAGGTATTTCAATGGAAACCTACTGCTGGCACTGGATGCACCGCCTGGGAATCATATTGTACCAAGTTGAGATATTTCTCCAAAGAAGTCAAAACTTTGAACTGAGGAAGGTCGAGGGTCACCATAGTCATCAGGGTGTTAACCAATAAATAGTTGGAACAAGTTTCATGACAATCCACCCGGTAGCTGTGAGGTTCTTTCAATCCGAACTCAGTGGGATTCGTCCTCTTGGGACCACGAATGCCTGTACAGAAGGCCATGACAGTCCGTGACAAAGCGTAGGACCAAATAACCGATGGAGCCCTTTCTGATGTCGTGGCTGCAAGGTGACGGCAGGTGATTTCAGTAATACGGCGATGCAGAGGTCTGTAGAGGCGACCGCTTATTTAAACCTGGACACGTTGCTGCTGCCAGCTGCAGGGAAAACAATGATTAGTCAAAAAACGGTGTGGGCCTGCTCAAGAGGATCACTTTCAAAACTGAGGATCACGCTTAAACTGCACAAAGATAATAGGCAGGGAAAAAAACCTGCTCAAGAACATAAAAAAAAAACATCCTTGTTAAAACAAAACAAAAATTGATATGATCACAGCTGGCACAAAAGGGCCTGCTGTCCTCTTAAATCACAGAACCAATTAGCAATCCGAGAACAACAGAAGTAACAAAGAGCCTGTGTGGACATTAACGGACTACAGTGACATAAAACATTAATTGTGAGCATATTCAAGGCAGTTTTCATTTGTTTGTAAAAAAATAAATAAATAATGTAAATTCAATATTAAAGGCAAGAATAATCCAACTAGTGAAAAATAATAAGAACTGAAGAAACTTTGATTTTGAGAGATAGTGAAGACCCTGAAACTACAAACTACAACTATAAAGAGTCATGATAGCTGTGCCTTCTGACAAAGCATTCTTGTTACTGTAATGTAGAGCTAGCTGAAATGGAAAGGGGGAGGGGAGAGAGAGAGAGAGAGAGAGAGAGAGAGAGAGAGAGAGAGAGAGAGAGCTCTCTGAGGAAATTGCCCTCCACTCTCCTTCATCACTGCAGGTCTGCTTCCCCCTCCTCCTCTCCTGGATGTCCGCCATTAGACACGCTCAATTGGATTCCTGTCAGATGTGCGGCCTCGCCCTGGGTCTCCTTCCTACGGGTGACTGAGCATGTTGTACGTGCGTGCGTGTGTGTGTAGGTGTGTGTGTGTGTGTGTGTGTGTGTGTGTGAGAAAAAATCTAAGCAGCTTTTCCTACAAAAAAAGAAAGAAATCGCAGACAGAAAATGACAAACGCGCACAAACAAACATACGCAGACACACACACACATTTTGTGCAGGCAACGTGCCCACAGTTCAAGGCTCAGTCCGCTTCAGGCACTGGTCTGGAGACGCCATGCACCTATTAGCACCGGCCTTGGCACAGCAGGGTAAAGGCGGACGCAGATTTGACCGAGAGGTCCCGGCGCTGAGATTTACTGGATGCCTGCGTTCATTGACCTCAGCTTCTCACAAGTTATGTGTGATGTTCCCATCAGAACAAATTGTTGACCTAATGCATAAATAGCTACCTTGGGAGTCTTGACCATATAATTCAAGTCTTTAACACAATGGTACGTTTGGTCAGAACACAAAGGCTGAAGCATGGAGCTGAAAGGAAAAAGGATCACAGTGCCAGCAGCGCATGTTATGTAAGTGGCATTAGACCAATACATGGAACATATTGAGGTCTGTATTATTTGCTCTGGGTCTGATTCGTATCGGGACACGGCCCTGTGATGAACCGTGTGGCGGTTAATGGAGTGAAGAAAAGAATCACATCAAAAGGTATCTATAGCAAACATACACATACAAAGGAAAAGTAAGGCTCAAAGCAAAGGGAAGTCTTTTTTTTTTTTTAATGATTGTCCGAGTTTCTTCGAGCATGTGAAGCCTGTGTAGATATTAAGGTTACTTCAGTCTCAGGTTAGATGCCACGTACAGTGGCCAGAATATCCGGATAGGTGGCAACTGTGGGCAAAGATGTGAATTTGATCATAAAAGAAGGGAAGAGGGCCTCGACGTAAACAAATAAAATACAAATAAAAGTAAAGTAAAAGGTGCTCATGTGAAAGCTGGACACTTTTAACGTGGCGCGACCTTGTTGGCAGTTGGCTTGAACAGATCCCAGTTTAGACAGGGATATTCTTCAAGCTATTAACAAACTGTCGTTGTAATGCTGTAACTCGTTGATATCAAGTTTCTAACAGATATTCGGAAAGCCATCACAATACACACTGCCCTTCTCAGGAGTGAAGGTCGTTAGTTTAGCGGTTGGGCATCTAAACGGTTTACAAAGACTGAATAACGATGTAGACTGCAGACCTATTTAACACCAGTCGGACCTGTACCTTGTATACAGTACACATGAAATGTCTCCATCAGATGCCCAAACACAAACATATAGACGAAGCGTTGGAGTACAAGAGAATCTGGAGGTATAACTAATGACTGTGTTGGAAAGAGGCATGAAAGCCATCTGTGTGTGTCTGTGTGTGTGTGTGTGTGTCTGTGTGTGTGTGTGTGTGTGTGTGTGTGTGAGGTAGATGTTAAGTTGGGGGTAGGGCAGGAACTTTAGTAGGCTAATTAGCTGCTATTATCTGTCGCCTGCTGATTAAACACAGTGGGTCTCCACAGCGCCACAGCTCACAGTAGCGCCGGACTGATAAGGCCACGGAGCTCAGTGATGACATAAATGTCGGGGCGAGACTGGACTACACAGGACTGGCACTGTTCTGCTTAATACCACAGGTGTGATAATCGCACAAAAGAGAAGTCGAGGTCCTGTCTAGTAAAACTTTAAAATACGACTTGATAATGACGTTTAAGTTTTTTTCCTTGCGCCAGTGCTGCTCATAAATACGGATGAAGAAAAAAGCAGGCCTATATTTTTTTAGTTAGTTGTTAGTTGATAAAAGACACAAGATTAAATCAACAATAATTGTTAAATGGCATTATAGTCCACATGAGTTGGCACTCCAGGATCTTTTAGTTCAGCAGGTGCAGTTGCTTAATGCATCTACAGCATGTGCCACAATTTCAGTACATTCTCTCAAGAGCCAACACATTAACACATCACTGGTAAACATCTGCAACATGCGATTAACGGTGAATTAATTATCCTTATTTCTATCTCAACATGTAATCAAATACCTCCTGTAACGCAAAACACATCGAGGCACCCCCAATTCCACTGAAGATCAACTCAAACAACCCAGAGGTCAAGAGGTGCGCGGTGTACTCACAGCGAACATGGCACGGAAGTTGCTGAGATCAGTGAACAGCTCGTCCACGGAGGTCTTCTTGGGATCA
Source organism: Cyclopterus lumpus (assembly GCF_009769545.1). Lineage (NCBI taxonomy): Eukaryota > Metazoa > Chordata > Actinopteri > Perciformes > Cyclopteridae > Cyclopterus > Cyclopterus lumpus. The sequence continues at coordinate 10,215,870 of NC_046968.1, read as the reverse complement.
ACGGCGAAGTACTCGAGCATGTTCTGATACAGCGTCTCCATGTTGCTGTGCATTACCACCAGCTTGCCATACTGCTCCCTGGCAACCTTGCTGAAGCTGTGAGGGTCACGGTCAAGGTCTCTATCGTGTGTTAATTACATGCTGGAGCAGCTATGCTACTCCCTTATTTGACAGCAACACAGGAAGTGTGGGGGAAAATAAACAAATAAATCAATGCATTTACATGTGCCGCTGTAAGGATTGGAGGCCGTAAAACAGATTGCGAGTGGTAAACTGGGCTGTCGGCCTCGGGAGCGCTGAGACCGGCAGTCAGGTCGCTACCACAGTGAGCCGCTGTGACCCCTGTGCAGCCTACGGCATCTGTGACTCATGTCTGGCTGCCGGCAATGTGGTGCTGGTTTATTTGACACGCATAATATTCAAACGCAAATCTATAAACAGGAATAAAAAAAAAAGAAACAAAATCATTCTGCTTTTTTTTTTTTTTTTTAAAAAGGGAGACTTTACTGCACTCAAGGTGCAAACTGTTCCAACATCAACCCTCTCTGCCACTGCCATTTCAAAGCCCATCCAATCAGATCACACATTTGCTGAAAAGCTTTCAGCATTTCTTTTTGCACTTCTTTTTCAAATCCATGTAAACACGGCAGAAAACTAGGTATTTGCGGTCTTGGCACTGGTTCTCTGCCAAATGTGGCAACGAGCAGTGTCTAATAATGCTTTTTTTTTTTTTTTTGTCAGACTAACCCCAAAAATGAGCCTCCCTCCCTCCCCCACTGTGTGGAGCAAATACATGTCCTTGCATCTCAAAATGTCCCAAGAATAGTGTCGAGACCTGGTCCTCACAGACATGGATTTATATCCCACAACACACAGAGATCTACGGTCGCCAAAAAAACAACTCATTTTCAGATCGCCTGCACAGTAGACTGATGAGCATGGAAGAGCATCTCAAGGTCCTCCTGGTTAAACCTCGGAGAGCGAAGGACAGCTCTGCTCTACTGGTACGTTTGTGGACGAGGACAGACAGGTGATGGTCATTAGAAACCAACAACCACCAACTCACCAAGAGTCTTACCAATGACCCCAACAACCTTGTCTCGTGGCAGATAAGAAGCAAACATGTCTGTCTGTCTGTCTGTGTGTGGCATCACGATTACGTGGGCAGCCTCTCTGGCTCCTATTGTGCCCCTTCATTACAGCTCAATTGATGGACCTATTTGATGTCTGGCCTCAGTTGAATCTGGCTGTGGATGGGACGACCTATTCACAGCGGGATAAATGCTGTTCAATAGGCACTGCTCCCAGATTGACTTCAGTAATATCCTTCCAAGCCAGGAGCTTCTGGAAAGAGGCACGAGGAAAGCCTGAGCAGGTGATGGAAAGGCGGAGAGGGAGAAAAGAATAAATTGCAGAGTCGTGGTTGATAAGTATCACGGGGTGCTAAATATTTCTCCTCCTCCCGTTCCCACTCTCGTAAAGTCGTCCCCTATTCCAGAGAAATCAGTGGCCCACTGCAGCTCGCTCTCGAGAATTTCTGTTCAATCTTGCTTTCTTACTGATCCTTCACTCTTTTCCCTCCATCTATTCCATCATACTGTCTTTGCCCATTCTTTCATTTTCTCACTCTCCTTTTGTCTTCTTCTTCTCTCCAGTTCTCAGAGGCCACTTTTCCCAGCGTAGCTCAGAAGTGTAACACTTGACCACCAATACCACTAACTGCGTATTCAAGTAGCGCAGTAGGTGTCATGAAACTTTCAAGGTCACCGATGTGACGCGCCGAACGTCTCACGTTTAGCTGGCGACTGTCGATTTTGTTCGTGGGAATAATGACGCACTTCAGCTGCAGGTGAAGCTGTATCATCTTTAAAAGATGCGTCTTCAGGATGAGCGCTGGAAGAAAAGAGCTAATCTCTTTGCCTTTGATCTAGTACTTTTAGAAATCTTATGACCTGCACGACTGGAAATCTTCAAAGATTTGACTGAGTAATGTTCAGCAATGGTCGGTATTCTCCAATGTGGGATAATAAGGAAAATGAGCTTGATTATGCAAACACGGCTTGCCAAAATCGATTAGCAGGCACATCTATAGTACAGGTTAATAAAGTAATCGTGTTCATAATGAGAGTTGCCGGGGATTTTTTTATTTACATTCTGTGCAACTAATTATTTTCAAATTAAACTTAAAAATGATATGAAAAAAAAATGACAAATTAATTCAAGGGTGCACCAAAGTCAGTTGCTTTCAGGAGTTTCCAGGTTGTAGATACAGGAAGTGACTAATAACAAGGCTATCAATAAAACTGTATTGGTTCTCTTGATTACAGGTTTCTGTTAAATGTGCAGGGGGGGGGGAGAATTAAAGTTCCAAAAATATGAGCACAGCATGGAGTGTGAGGTTCTCATCGGCCTCGAGGTAAATATGACATTGAGCAGCATAAGCGGCTCCATTTAGATCAAATATAAGATCTGATGAGACTTTTGGTCTCTATGGCTTAAAATTAGAGCCTCGACGCTCAGTGTTTGTATTTCCATGAGCGGCTTTTACAGTAAGATTCCAGATTTTATTTTCACTTTTGAAGGAGTTGCTAAAAATGAGACTTTTCTTTTTTTTCATGGCACCTGGAGTTGCAAAGCAAGATTGTGAAAGACAGAGCTGTCAAACCCATTTTCAGTGAACTTTTCCGTATTGCACTCAAGTTCTCTCCGAACTACTGCAGCACAAGCCATCAGTGGCTCAGCCCCAAGGCTATCGATCAAAACTACATGAAGGGGGAAGGTACAGGGTGTATTATTGAACACACACTTACACACCTGGTCTGAGACACGCCTGTCAACCTGATCCACTGGAACTACCTCAACGTACGGTGAATAATTAACACTTCTGCCAGACAGATATGGACAGCTGTCAACAAGGGGAGCTGAGGAGGGCGCAGAGACAATAAAAGTGAAATTGCAGATTTATGCGTTTCTGAAATAGCGCTTTTGTTTAATTATCATGAACTGACAATTGAATCAAACTAATTCAACTCATTCCGTCTGCAGCAGCAAACAACACTGACGTTGTGAAAAGGAAAGAGAGCGACAGAAAGACGTCCTGATTCTCCCTCTCTCCATCTCTTCCTTTCATTTTGAAGTTGCCCTCAGTGCGAAGTACCCTTCAAAAAGAGAGCTGAGAGGGGGCACTGGTACTAAAGCCTGATTATGGATGGGACGCCACTCATTACTTGCACACATCATCCACAGTATATATATAAAAATATCTATATAGGACTGAGCGTTGTCTCCCATTTCTTTTGCGTTTTAACAGCTTATTATACCTCTACCGTACATTGTGGATCGCGATGACTTGTAGATAGTCTGTATATAAACAAAGTGATGGACATTTTCATTTAGGGTGACGAGAGGAGTAGAGTCACTTTAAAAAAGTTTTCATTACAAAATGTCTTGGAGGCAGTCCAGTTTGAAAGTGACGGGAACTAAAAGACCGCAGCCTGAGAATCTCATTATGTAAAAGATAAAGCTAATGAGTTCAACCGGGCCTTTAATCGACCAAAGACTTCAGAGTTATTACCTTCATACTAGTTTATTTTTTAACTGTGGATGTTTTTTATTCATATATTTATTATCATTAAGACCTTTAACATATGAAAACTTGCCCTTCTGACAGCCGATGCAGCATCACAGTGTTGAATGCAAATATTTTTTTTAAACTGGTGAGGGGAATGCATGCGTGTGCAAAGGATATTGCCATTTTCGTGAAGAACATGTCGTTTGGGTCATCGGGGGAGGAGAAAGTCTCCAGGTCTTTCTCCAGCTGCAACAGCTGCCTCTCCATCTGCCTGAGGCTCTTTTCCAGATTCTCTGCAGACACTGATGCACGCCCACATAAATCAACACACACACACACACACACACACACACACACACACACACACACACACACACACACACACACACACACACACACACACACACACACACACACACACACACACACACACACACACACACACACACACACACACACACACACACACACACACACACACACACACACACACACACACACACACACACACACACACACACACACACACACACACACACACACACACACACACACAGGAATATGTGAAGAAATAAGCAGAAAGAGGACGACTCAATTACAGGTACAATCATATGCATTATTTTTTTGAGGCTCTGAAAGGAAACAGAGAAAAAACAACACAAAAACAAAGAAAATAACAAGGAAAAAAAAGAAAGAGAGGCGCCGGCTCAGTAGCAAAGCACGTTATTGTGAGTTCACACTGTGCCGGGAACACCATGGGAATAAACAATGACTGAGGAAAAAATAAACATCAAGTGACGGCACGTTCAATGCACTGCTTTTTATTATTCCATTTGCCTCTTATACGCTCATGTGTGTGTCGCAAACAATTACATTCATACCAGAATACAATGCCCTTACTGACATTGGAATTGGAGTGAATGTAAATGCCAGTTATTGATCAGTAACACAAACAGAGCAGCGGATGGAGCGCCCGCCATCCTTTGTCTTTTGTCTCGTCAACAGGTGCGTGGATCATGCAGGTGGGAGAGCAGGGGAACACTGAGCCCAACTTTCTGTTAAGTTGGTCATGGCTGACACTTTAAGCTAGTCACTGAATATAGCATATGGCTTAAATTACCCTGATTAGACCCTGCTTGACAAAAAGGCATAAGCTGCTTATTTTTAAGTAGTTTCAAATGTCCCTTGATCCTAATACATGCTTTACGAAAAGAAGAAGAAGAAGAAAAAGAGCGAAAGAGAACTTCAATGTGGCTAAGCTTCTCACTGAACTCATAGCATGAAACCCATTTACTGATGGGAACAAACTGTCTTGGACTCACAAACACACAGATATTTTAATAAATGAGTCTGCGGTCTTTTGAAAAAGAAGGAGCGGCGTCTGAGTGCTGTCTTGCAACAGCAAGTGAGGGTGAGCACTTGAATGTACGTACAGAGCCGCACTGCCATTCAGCTGGATGAGAGGAGAAGGCAGGTGGCACTGTTCTCTCGCCCGTCACTCACGATCGGGCGAGAGAGAGAGAAGACCAAATGCACTGCATTAACAAAGACTTGCCTGTATGACAATGGCGACAGTACATCTACTCTTTCTACTCATTGCACGCTTTATTTTGTCCTCAAAGTCCTGCCTTTAAATTGTATGTGTTCCTGCTTCCATTTCTCGGTCCCTCAGCCACGGCAGTAAGAGTGGAAAGTCAGTTGAAGGCACTGGAAATGTCACAGCCCACCAGTCCTCTAAAAGCTCTCCTCACAAAGTACAGTGTGAGTGACCAATGGTGTCTCAATCAGGGCTGTATTCACAGACTGGTTACATGTATTTTCTAAGAAATCACCCTGCCAATCTGGATGGGGAACAGAAACCTGTTTAAGTAGGCGTTAAAGTTTCAGCAGACAAATTCTTCTTCATTCTTATTCCATTTTTTTGTATTTTCGGAACAATGAAAGCAATTGGGAAGTCAGGAGCGTACAGTTAAAAAAGATGCAATGTGTAATGTCTAGCCCCCTACTCCAAGGGACTTGAAGGTCGCATTTCACCTCTACTTGGTCCATGAAATCTTATTTACACTCATATGTAGAAATATAAAATTTAAAAAAGCAGACTACGAACTAACAGCAGGGCAAGAAAAGTCACAATTCCCAAAACATTCACATAAACATTCTAATTACCTTTGTGTGTAGCGTCGGCCTACAGTTTAGGTTAGCCATCTGTGTTTGTGTCATTGACCGGAAGCTATACGGTCCGTGAGCGTTTTTTTTCATAGTTAATAGTTTAAGAAAACAACCCGCGCTACACTTGTAAAAAATAAATAAATATTAACCTTTGAATACATGATCATGACCATTGCCCAATGATTATGACGGATACAATTGTCCAACAGAGACATTTTAAACAAATCAAACAGACAATTTTGATTCCATTTCGATTATTGTCTCTCTTTATTGCGAAAGCCTTTCTGCATAACAAACCAAAAGTGTGCAGAACGAGGTGCAGACGTGGAAGGAGGCCAGACGGGCAGTCTGCTAATAGAAATTATTAAAGCCCGGTGCTGCGCTGACTGAGAAAAGAGCAAGGGAAGGCGAGACGGAAAGCAAAACGGAGAGGGATCTCCGCTTGTTGGCGTCCTCATCCAAGTCCCAAGCTTTCTGTTAATGAGGCCAAGAAAAGACACCCAAAAAAAAGGCAATGGCGAACGTTAAAAAGACATTTTGATACCGGTGCATCATGCATGCTTTAAGCCCACAGCCAATCAGCTGCTGGGAAAGAAAGCTCCCGTTCAAAGAGGAGCGAGGGGGGATGGGATTGTGTAGCAAAACGTCTTCAAGCTGTTTTAGGAGTGAACAGTCAGGTTTGTTACAATCATTTGGTGCCGATTGGTGTGTTCTCTGTATTGAGGTCTTTTTTTTCTTTTATTTATTTTATTTTTACTTGGGGTTTGCAGTGTCCAAGTGCGAGGCACGTATTCAGTTCTGTTACGTTATATTGCAAAAGGGGTAATATATTATTTGTATCTCACCTGTGAGAGTTAGTCTGAGGGGGGCAAGACTCATTTTATTTCATTTTTATTATCCTTTTGTTTTGCATGTGGTTCACTGAGAAAAGCTCCAATGATAATGCTAATCACAGTAATATATTTAAAATGGTATTCATATTGTTTCATTAGGCTAATAGAATATATCTTTTACTGGCTTTGTTTCCCTTTAGAGACGTTTTTATGAATTGATAGAGTTGATTCTCCAGAGTGGGGACGATATATTCCTATAATTGTTGGGCTAGGGATTAAGGGAAGTGGTTAGGTATTATTGCAAATTAATTATGGAGTCGTGCTGGGGGAGCCGGGACCAAATCCATGGTCCTCCTGCTGCCTGGAGACAGTAGCAGCGGTCCCCTACGACACCGGTACAGCGCTACCTGTTACACGGGCAACAACATGCTTCAGGTGAGAATCTGCCTGGGACTGATCAGGAGTGTGTGTGTGTGAGTGTAACAGCTGGAATGTTTTGTTTAACACACAGAAACGTCTTTGAAAACAGATGATGCTGTGTGAACGCACATCTGTCACAGACGACTTAGGAATTGCAAAAATAATTGCTCTGTTGTACGGTGAAGAGCAGCGCTGGAGACAGAAAACATAAAAGGGTGATTGCGAGTCTTCTTTGTTCCATCTGGCCACCCTGCTCTGGCCTTCTCTGTCTGTGTGTTAAGGCATGAGCGATTTTATTAGCAGTGGGGCCTGAATGGCTGTGGGGTCCAGAGGTGCTACAGACAGATATAGGATGTTTTCGAGGAATAATAATTGGAATATTTGCAGAGGTCAAATCCCCCCCCCCCCCCCCCCCCATTGACATCCTTTTATTACCCTGCCAACCTCCTGTGCTATAAAGGAGACTGAGTGGAGCACACAACGGTGCATACTCGCTCACAAACAGCCCCGCTCCGCACGGAGCACCACTATGCATCATCCTTTGATGTATGGAAATTAAGAGACTGGAAAGAAATGCAGATCTGCCTCCTGAGGCCAAAGCCTGACAAGTGTGACTAGACTGATGGTGCCTGTGGCTGGGAAGCGGGGGATCGGAAATGAAAGAAATCCCGGTGCACACTCTCAACACCGACTGCTGTACATATAGAAAGAGCGTGAAGGTCACCGAGTTGCAGTGGGCTTTCAACCCGAGGCTCATCACTCAGGCCACATGTGGCGAAACAAAGCGTGAACCGCGTATTAAAGCAACACCTCGCGATCGTTGAATCCTCCTTGATGACTCCTCGGGGGCCACCAGCCTCGAACAGAAGCCGGAACCGAAATAGCTTTCCCGTCTTTGTGACACAAAATGTATGCAAAAGGGTCCATTTAGCGTTTGCGCGTAGCTTTCCAAGTAAGTAGCAATTTGGCTGTCAAGGGGTGATATTTGAAGATCTACGAGCTGAAGTAGCCTGATTGAGCACATTAATATGTCTCCGTGTTTGGCGGATTTCGACATCAAGCTCGACACCGAGCGCCGCACAAACAAACCGCCCTAATTGCCCAAACCTGACTGCTGTGTGTCGCGCTCCGCGTCTCAGAAAAGGAAACGGGAACGGGAGAGAAACGGGACAGCGAACAAGATTGATAGACCCCCGGAAAAAAAAAAGACAGACACATAGACAAGAAATAAAGAGAGATCGACACAGGGAGATATTGACAGTCATAAACAGATGCATAGAACATGAGAGAGGGAGAAGCAGCACGCAAAAGGCGGCTTCTCTATGTCGGGGGAAATAATGACTGTAGTGCTGAAAAGAAGAGAGAGGGGCAGAAAGCAGGCAGACACAAAGGAACTCTGAACTAAGCTGCAGTGTTGCTTCCATGGGAGACGTGACTGGCAACGGGGGGAAACGGAGGCTGCGTTACGCATACAGTCAAAAGACGGCGGCTTTTGCAAACTAAAAGCGAAAAAATCATTACTGCTTCCTCTATCCAGCCTTGTTTCATGCTCAAGTAAGTTATTTGGTTAGTGTCTATGAATATAACAGCCTTTTAGTACATCTTGAGGCCTCCCGAACGGCTGCCAGGCCGTGACGAAAAAGAAGCCACTCAAAAGGCATGGCTTGCAAAGACGAAATGCAATTTGTGTGCCTGAATACGAGATACGGAGGAGAAGAGACACTTAGTTCACGCATCTCATCTTGGTGCCGACGCGCAGCGGGGAAGACAGTGGCGGGGAAAGAGCACCACATCTTTACGGATGCATATATACTTGGCTTGAGGCCCACGAGGTGGACAAAGCTTGAAGAGAGATCCAAGGATTGTGCTGTCCATTGATCTCGCTCTTGTACTTATGAATCCCGGCCAAGGGCTCGTGGCCACGTGGCACAAGAAAATGTGAACACTCCACAGGAGCATCGTTATCCACAGATTACGAAAGCCCCGACAAAACATGGAGGGGTCCTTACGAGGAAGCGTCCAAACACTAAAGGCACACATTTTATCCGTACTCTGTTTTTCTCCTCTTCACCCTTTCCATCATTCCCTCCTGCTGGGAGTGGAGCAGCGGGTACAATCGCCTTTTGAGCAACAAGACGCATGCTGTGGCCGCGTGTATAGTCACACACACACACTCTAGTTACACCTACAGTACGGCCGCTTGTATGGGTGGGTACACACACATACGCATACTCACTACTCCCCCTGAGAGCTGCCTGTGGCAATATGAACAAAGAGCATGGCCGAGTGTCCCTCAGACCGCCCAGTCTGTCCCTGCTTGCTTGTGACCTTTACCATACTCTGGACACAACAGCCAAAACTCTAAGCTGCGTGTATGTTAGTGTGTGTGTGTGTGTGTGTGTGTGTGTGTGTGTGTGTGTGTGTGTTAGTGCGTGTGTGTGTGCGTGCGTGTGTGTCTGCGCGAGCGCGTTTTGAGTGCGTGCCTGCGTGTCAAATCAGAAAGATGAATTTGTGTCAAAGCAACACAGGATCGTAACCAACATTCAAACAGGCTATTGCTCTTCATCGGAGCAGTCGACGGGGCCTGAAGTATTCTCTTGAAAAATTGAGCCATAACTCTTGTAAAACGTGCTCCAGCGAAAGATTAATGTGAGTATCAAACAGCGGTGCAGATGAACAGAGTGCAGCATAGATCAAACACTAAACTGGTAGAGTACAATGCATGTTTACAGAATCAACAAGCGCCTAATCCCAGAATAATCCCCAGGGAGTGACGCAAATAGAAAAGGTGAGAGTTAAGAGTAAATAAAACAAGGGAATAGAGAAGAAGAACGCTCTAGTTCCGTCTCGGCGACAACGTTGACTGTAGGCCATTCTGTTTATGCTTTCAGCAAACCACAGCTCTGATAACCGCTCAAATACAGTCAAAACTGACAAATGTGAAAAAACTAAATGTAATACAAGTCATTTTAAAATGTGTGTTACTAGAATCTTTTCTCTGACTGCATGTCATTGCCAGTCTTTCTTCTCAGATCGCACCGCAGGAGCTCAGGTAAACTTACTTTGCCTTGCTGGACGTCTCTCGAGGGTTACAGTTCACGGATTTGATGTGACGCAATGTTAACATGCGATACGGTTAATCCATCACTAGTTGATGCAACTGGACAGCCCACACAGCTCATTATTGTTTTCATTAGACTCGCCTTTCCCATCCTTGGGAAACACTGCAATTATCCATACCATCACTCGTGTTTATATCAGGTGATACGGCTTAATGGAGAAGCCAAAGAAGGCCTTTCTAAATATCTAAAACATTATTTAGTTTTAGCAGCATGCTCTCAGAACACAACTTAACAGACAGGTTTTATTTTTTTTCCTCATTTAACTCTAAAGATAAAAACGCAGACTTTTTTTTTTGGGAGTTCCAGAGGGAAAAAAAGTGTCTTGTTTGTTTATATGTCTTTTTTTTTTTGCTCAAAGAATTTGAACGGCTTTATTACTAATTTAGCCTTTGCACAGCCAGTTGGCAGAGCTCTGCGGGTAAACACCGGCAGGGATGCTGATTTGACAGGGAGTGGATGAAACTGCAGTGCACCGGGGGAACTTGAGTTGAAGCCCGCATTAACCGAAATAACAGCAATAATCACACCGAGATTTCACCCCAGAAGAAGCTGGAGCTCGTTAAAGTGTTAGAATTAACAAGAAGCAACGTGGTTGTTGCTTGGTAATTAGAGCAGTGATCCTTACATGCTTAAAGAGAGACAATAAAAGATGTGCAGTACCTTGGTGTAAACCTAGTTGTTTTTGTCAAATATGGAAATATACCCAAAAGCGCTTGTGCGCTCGTACGTAGGTAATAATCAACATTACCTCTGCTAGATCGGTCCACATGCTCCAGGTCTCCAACAAACTTGATCACGTCTGGAAATTCCTCCTCACATACTTCCGCCAGGAAATGGAGCAACGTGGTCTTCTGGTCCGCCGACTTGGTGTCCTTGAGCTGGAGTAAAACATACACAAGGTTACACTCAAAGCCCTTCGATAGTAAAAAGATGCATTTAATTTCAGTTCCTTTAGTCTTACATCATTTGCCAATAGATTCTAAAGGTCGGACAATAAAGAAAGCTCTGATTGGGGACAGGCTGATTGCATATTTGGCACTACATAGTGCCTTGGACTTCCCTTGTCACTTAAAATGTCCCAGGCTCACCCAAACCATATAAGTAGGAGGAGGGCTGTGTCGTGTCTGTGTTTGATTGACGGCAGCTGGCGGGCTGCCAGAGCCCCGGTGGGAAGACAAAGTCAACAAACTGCCGCTGTAGCCTGCAGACAGCACGTTGATGTTGGTATTGAAGGGTGAGGAACCGCAGCAGCCTCTACCTGCACCGAAGTGACATGTGCGGCTACGCTTTAAACACAGTTTATTGTGCGGCAGCCGAGCAGTCAAACACATACAGATTGGGAGACTTTAAAAAGGAGCGCTAATGTGGATTACTGTTCAAAGTAGCAGGCTACTGTCAAGCTCAGCGCACCCCTCTGCTCTGCTCACGATGGAACGCTGGCCGCTTTACGCAGAGATCTGACTGCCTGCGTCGAAGTTAGGTCTCCACCTTAACCAAACGGTGTTCAGTCAAATGAATGCAAAGCTGGGGGGGGGGCAACCTGGAAACCAAAACATTTATTGGATTTTGGATTTTTCACTAAAAGAGAGAATGTGGGACAAGACTGGGTATAATATATATCCATCCATCCATCCATCCATTTTCAATACCGCTTATCCTCAGTAGGGTCGCGGGGGCGCTGGAGCCTATCCCAGCTGACATAGGGCGAAGGCAGGGGACACCCTGGACAGGCCGCCAGTCCATCGAAGGCACATGTAGGGACATACAACCATTCACTCTCACATCCACACCTATGGGCAATTTAGAGATCAATTAACCTGCAGCATGTCTTTGGACTGTGGGAGGAAGCCGGAGAGCCCGGAGAGAACCCACGCTGCCACGGGGAGAACATGCAAACTCCACACGGAAGGACCGCTCCGACCGGGAATTGAACCCGCGGCCCTCTTGCTGTGAGGCGACAGTGCTAGCCACTACACCACCGTGCAGCCCGTATAATATAATATATATATTATAGAATAATCATACTTGGTGCAACAGTAGAGAAGTAACAAGATATTTTGTGTTCTATAACCGCATCGACAGGCTGTTACGTGTGCTTCCTTCCTTCCTTTCCTTTTTAGCTCTTTGCATGTTGACAATGCTACAGATGATTTCATGTCTTGTGCTCATGCAGCAGACTCATATTCACAACTTGATGACCTCCTGCACTTTGTGCCTCTCTCTCTCTAGCACACAACACTGTTTCACTCCCTGATAAATTTCCATCATCACTCTTTTACAGTCTAATTCCGAGATGTCTCTCAGTATCCCCGGCAAACATCCCTCCTGTGGAGTGCGTTGCTGTGTATCTCTCTAGGTGATCTATTGGTAGACAGCAGCGTACTCAGCCCAGCTGGGTTTAATCATGTTTGTATTATCTCGTCTAATCAAACGTTCTCATCTCTTTTCATTTCTGTTTTGCCAATGTTTTTTTTTCTTCTTTTTCCCAAAAGCTTCAAGTGCTCGCTCACAAAAGGTCCCTCTCTGAATTTAGATGGATGGTAATCATTGTTGACAATGTAAACATTTAGCTTTTTTTTTCGGTTGGGCTGGATGCAATTTCCCTTTTGCCGTGGAGTGTGCCGTGGAATTAAGTTGTCAAAACACGGGGGCAGGGCACAAAGGTGATGTCTTCCTCTGTATCTGCCGCCTCCGACATCGACGCACACCTCGGTCGCGCAACATGCCAGCATGAAAATAAGCAAATAGACGCGCCGGAACCGCATCGTTACAAAGGCGATGAACACAAAACATATTCCTTCACAGACCCATATTAATTGACAAACAATCACACTAATGGAAACCAATCCATCATGAATGTATGACGTATGAAATCCACAAATGTGGACGCACATGCACTGGTGTTTGTATGAGCATAAGCCCCCCAAGTCTAACAGAGCAGAGAAGTAGGTGGCAGTGATGAATGGCTGCGGTGGTTGTTACTGTGGAAACTGCAGAGAGTGTGCCAGCAGCTGTAATGTAACCACTGGATGAGCCTCTATACTTCAGGATTACACTCTGGTCACACCACCATAGGAGGTAAGCTCACTGTTCTTCTGTCCTCATGCCATTTCAAATCCAAAAGGTGGCGCCTATTTGCGATGTCGCTGACCCACTAAGCACAGGTAGGCCTGCCCGGTGCAAAAGACTTTCAAAGGGATGCTGGCCGTTGCCTCGGTTATCTATTCAGAGCAGGTGAATGAGAATGAAGTACCCCCTGGGTTTCGACTGCTTTGATAGATGCCAGCAGATAGAGAGAAGAAAATATCTTGTTGGGCTGATGGTGTTCATTTGAATGAGTTTCAAACATGATGTCTAATAGAAGCCATGGGACATGAAAGAAAGAGAGAGAGAGAGGGGAAAAAAAAAAAAAAACACTAACACGTATATACACAGAGGCTGAGAAGAATACAAGAATAGATATGAAGAGGAATGTCACAGCAAAATACAATGAAATAATGAGAAGAATCTTATATGCTTCCTTCACAATTTCATGTTAACTTTATAGTGCTGCTACTATAGTGCAACAACAAACACAGCTGTGTAAAAAACGTAGGCTTATTTCTTTAACATGCATCTCTCCTGTTGAACCCATACCACTGGGGTGATTAAGGTCTCCATCCTGTAAAGCGGACAGTTGGCGGTCTGGTCAGCGTTTCAAACCCCTCACCTTGCAGAGGGAACTGAGGTCGAAGCCGTATGACTGGGCATTTCGAGAGCCTGCGTTCATGTAATTCCCCAGCAGCAGCACCAGCTCCAGCAAGCGACCGAAGGAACGGCTCTTCCGGACCTCATCGCAAGCGGCGTCTACAGCCAGGATATCTGGACGCAGGTTGTTGACCTGCTCCTCAAACTGCAGCCGGAAGAGGATGTGGCTGAGGCGAGGACGCAGACGCTTCACACTGCTCATCTGGAAGAGGGGGAAACAGAGATGGGGGGTTGGGAGAAAAGAGTGATGTGAAAAGGAGAGTTGTAGGAAAGGGCAATATAGCACGAGAGGACCAAAGCGAGGGTAAAGGGGAAATGATGTCAAAAAGGGAGAACAAAGTCACAGAACATAGTCAAACTTAAAATAACTACAATCACACTTTTAGCACAGTCTCACGTACAGCCGATCTAATTTAAAAGACAGTTATGCAACCGGCATGCTGGAAAGTGTTGCTAGGCAGTGGTAATAGAAGCTGGCACTGATTTGATTTGGGACCCAGGTCCGGTAAGTTAATTGTGGAGTTAGTGTCCATATAGGGCAGGCAGCGGAGGGGGTGGAATATACAATAGGCTGCCTTGGATTACCACTCTCACACAATTAGAGAAAATTGGAAAATATTGCATTGGGCCCAGGGCCTGGCCACAACAGTGATTGTGTGTGTGTGTGTGTGGGGGGGGGGGCGTGGGGAGGGGCGCAGGTTCCAATTGTCTGTTTCACACAACAGCTGGCTATGCGGTTTGATGTCCTCCATCAAGGGTTTAATTATAGCTACTGTAATGTTATCAAATGACTATTTCAGTCGGTGAGCGAGAGCGCGCGCGTGTGCGTGTGTGCACGCAAGCACGCACGTGCGTGCGTGTGTGTGGATAATACTGCCTTCAGCAGTCCAATGGAAACAGGGGGACGAATTTGACTACAAAGAACACGTTACAGAATATATAGAATGTCGGGTGTATTGCAGAGTCAAAATACAATGAGGTGGGAGTGAAATTATGCGCCAAAAAAACTAATTAATATGCCATGTTATTTTGGGCAACTTAAAAAACATGTCTCTGTGGCATGTCAAAACAATTTAAATCCTCGATGAAAGACTTTAATTCAAAGTCGTGCCACTCATAAGGTTTGTGAGTACAGCTGAGCCAGCAGCATGCGCATGCTGCGTTTCCTCAGATTGTAGGGATGGAAATGAAGTTCATAAGTCATCAACCATAACACGCTGCAATAACAGCTACTGTAAAGCAGAAGGTTGAGTTTTTTTTTTGCTTTCTGACTTCACACAGAAATGTTGACAAAGAAAACGTTTAACCTGGTCGTGTGCAAAAGCAGCTGCACAAAACAATACACATTCTCACAGTGTCCAGTGCAAGATTTGTCCGAATGTCAACAACGCAATCATATCTATTGCACCCACGGTAAAGCTCAAATCAAGCACTAGAGTGGCAGACATGGACACAAATAAATAAATAAGACAGACAAAATGCACGTGTTTGCACAATGGTAAATTAAAAATTCCCTTTGAACCTGAGCTTTTCTGAGAGGTGAAAGCACACAGGCCTCCTTGGGCCCACGCAGGCACAGAAGCGAAACACTATTATATAAACAGGCTCTTCTTTGTTCTATGTCTCCCTGATGAACCATACACTCCAGCTGAGCATGCTCTTTCACCCCCCACCCCCCCTCCTTCCCAATCACCAGCTCAGTCACTGCATTTTCATTCAGTGATAGGATCCCCTTTTCATGCGTGTTTACAAGTTGCAAGTTTTTCCTATGTTTTGTCAGTAACTTGGTCGCAGAAACACAAGATTCACGAGGAGCTCGACACTCCTCATGCATAATTCTGCATAAACCTCCTTTGAAAAGTCTTTAAGAAAACGATGCAGACATGATTAGACAGCAGTGCCGCTCTTTAATGTGCATAATTTAGTGCTGAAGTCTACAGGTGTCCTGCCTTTCCTCTGGAGGCTTAAAAAGATAGCATTTTAAAAAAAGCCCAGGATATGAGGATATTCATATGAAAGTGCTCCGTTTGTGTGTTTGAGAGAAAGAAAGGGAGGGATATGATGCAAACACAACATTTCTCTGATATTGATACCGTAATAAAACAGTGTACGCATAACACAACTTCATAGTTCTATACTATATAGAAGATATAATATCACAGGTCCCCGAACATGAAGATACTTCTTTCTATTTTTGTGACATACATTTACACATCGGTGCGCTATGAACCAGCTGATGTGTGTACTTACCACAATTCCAAACTGCTCCGGCTCTGACAAATTTGCATACTCGTTTTTATACTTGGCCAAGGCGTTCAGCTGCTCCTGCTCCGGGAGGTGCTTCACAAGGTTCTACAGACAAGAGAGAGGAAGGAAACGGAGTGAGAAGCAAAAAGGAGGAACGCAGAGCACACAAAGAAAAAGCATGCATTCCTTTAGATATCCAGCCTAGCGATGGTTGTGTTCATGATGTGTCCAACACACTTCATTGTATTGATCGCAGCTGGTACGGCATTATATCCTCCCTCATTTTCATGTTTCAATTTCTATACCATGTACCGAAATGTAATGATTTAAAGTGACCGAGAATGAAGCCGGTCGCCTGCATCGGCGAAATCTGTTCCCCACAGTCTGTGTGTTCAGAAAGGAACCTCAGGACTGCCACTCTTTGTTCGAGGCTTGTTTAGAAATCTAACCTACTGCTGTTCTATTGGCTGTGTGTTTTGGGGACCGTCAGCCCTGTTGATGAGTTTCAGTAAAAACAAAGTTTTGCAGCGGCAATAAAATGTATTTTATTATCCAACAGAAGACTCCGGGCGATGTATAGGTATAGAGACAATTGAAAGGGATTGCTTTTATAGACAGCCAAAGGGAATAAATGTTAAATTATTTGAGCCATGTTGATTGCTTCGCCTTTTCCTCTGAATCTAACAGCCATCCCAACAAATACTGCCACCATGAGAGAAATATGTTGCTCTGATGCATTCAAATTGGGTTGAAAATCTGTTCCCGAAGCCTGCAGTCAAAACAAATATTGCCACTTTTATTACTCACATTTAATGGAATTTGCCTTAATGACTTAATTATTCACGTGTTGTAATGAACAATGATCATGTAATGAATTGATCAAATTAATTCTTTAAAGTCTACATCAGGAGGTTTTACCTTGGCGTATTTGTTTCAACTCCGCTTACCCCCACTTGCCCTGACCGATCACATCTAAAACCTCGGAATACATTTATCAATCTCGTCAACATCTGGTGCGAAAATTACATTTTTGATGACATCTATATGCTGATCTAAATTTAGCATGATGTATGCAGACCATATGCTTATAGTATACTTATTCCAGCCCTGTAGACTACTTTAATTCCCTATTTGCTGGACTTCCCAGTAGGTCAATGAAAAACGCGTTCTCCTTTCTAGCCTCCTTGCACCGGCTACCTGTATCCCTCGGAAATTATTCTAAATTGTCATCGCTTGCTAGCCCCGTCCTACACTGTTGACCTTCTGTCCTTACACTCCTCTTAGGCGCCGACGACCCGCTGACCAGTTGGGTCAAAGCTGTAGACAGTGGGTTGTGAGGGCTTCCAGGGTTCAAAATCAGGCAAGCAATGTCAAGTCCTTTTTTATTCTTCTTCTTTTTTTTATTACATATTTTCTCAGGTGGGCAGTCCCAGAAGTGTGTCTGCTAATGTCAGAAAAAGTCAATAAAGCTCTACATTTTACAACTTAAATGCAAAACTTGCCCGACCTGGATCATAGGTTCAGTGAGTTGCTCCTCATCCACCTCCACTATCATCCGACGGATTTCCTGATAAGGCATACGGAAGGAACCCAGGAAGATGGCTGAAGAGAAACAAACAGAAAATGCAGCAAATGCTGTGGTAAATAAAAATAAATATTCAGCAGCAATTACAGGTATCATTGCAATGTCATCCTCACTAACAATAGTGAACAAAAAGAACAATATAATTCAACAAAAATAAGTAACAAAACAAAAGATGGTGTGGAATAACAGCTCAAGGACACATGAAGGCCATAAAGTAGGAACCAAAAGAGAATGACATTACATATGCATCAGTACATAAGTCAGCCAGACATAAAACTGTGTTATAAAAAGCGTGAGATCATCAAGCACATGGTTCCACAGGGGACTGTTGTCAGGATAAGTCATTAGTCTAGGCAGTGGTCCCATCTGATGCAGAACTTTGAAGGTTAATGGGATATGTAAAAAGGTAAATACTGTGTTGATAAGAGTATCATATATCCAAGCTTGCAGCTTAAGAGTTCTGTATTGGAGTTAGTCTGGTGTAAAGACAGTTGCAGACATCACGGAGCAGAACTAGGAATAACTCTCCAAAAATAATATTACGAAAACAGGCCAGTTTCCCCCCAAAACAGAAAGGATCATTTGAAAAGAGTAATATACATTTTCTAAGTTAATTAGACTTAACAGACCATTAAAGTGCACTGGTACAAACAATTAATGGTGTGTCTTCGGGCAAAGTTTGGGTAGCAAGATAAACACAACTGACTGCCTTCATTCACTGGAGGTCTGACTGACTAACTAGTCCTCTACACATATGTCTAAATGTGAAATTAATGAGCCGTGTACCTTCAGTGCTAAAATTTTATTCCAACTCGTTCTATTGAATACATTTGCACTGCACCAGCATTAAAACCCCACATACAGTACTCGCTCTCAGCCTCCAATACTTTACTTCCTATGCTCCAATGCATAAAGCGCCTACTCTCCCTTTTTTCCCCCCTCTCCTCATTCCTGCTCTAGGATTTCCTCAGCGTGATTTATCACTGTTACTTGGCTGATTAGTCTCATTTTCTTTTAATACATGAAACAAAGGTCACAGCTCCCCTTGATATAAGCCAATGAGGTGCTACAATCTGGGAGTGCTTAAGAGATCAGTTGGATCCCCATTAATGCCGGGTGCTTTTAAAATTGTCATTTTAAGAGTGTGTGTGTGTGTGTGTGTGAGAGCGAGGGCAATACGTTCCTCAATGGGTGCTTAACATTGATAATTAGCTCTGTTTTAGAAGCCATTAGTCACAGGTAGCAATGGCCAGGTGTTGTCTTGTTTTAATTGCTATGGCAACAAGCAACGGTGAAACTCATTCCTTGCCAAAATCCTCCACTGGGGGTCACTTTATAACATGAAATAAACCTATATTAAAATATACAGGAGGTGACTAAGGTGGATAAAAAAAGGGTGTACAGGGAGAATGAAAGCCATGCCCAGTGCACAGTAAAATCAGGTTTCATGGATGTGTGTGTGTGTGTGTGTGTGTGTGTGTGTGTGTGTGTGTGTGTGTGTGTGTGTGTGTGTGTGTGGGGGGGGGGGGGGGGGGGGGGGGGGGGGGGGGGGGGGGGGCAAAAAAGGAAACAGATACTTACAAAGATTCTGTGCTATCTTGGGATCGAGCACCTTGAGCTCTTTAATTCTCTTCTTTATGGATTTCTTATCCTCCAGATCCTCCTCTTCTTTTTTGGCTGATGAAGACAGAAACACTGAATTATTACCAACACATGAAGGTAATGTTTACACAAATGCATGCACTTACTGTAGTGCTGACGTATATGGATGGATACACACAGATTTGGATACAGCGAGATTATGAGATTTATCTTGTTCCAGAGTCCAGGCGCAACTTAAGGAAGAGGGCGACAGTGACTGGAATGTACTCATTTTAAAAAGATGATCAAATGTTTAAATTCAACCCTAAATTCTTTCTCTTTGTTTGTGTGTTTCCATACTTCTCCAAATGATTAATGACACGGTCTGCCATGACAGAACGCCTTTCCACGAGAGAAGCATGGAGAAAGGGATTATGGGAAAGTGCTGTGATCACACCACTGACAGAGCACGGTATGGGTGAGCCATGGCTCTTCCGTAAACACAAGGCTGCACATAAAGTAATCAGGTTATAGGTGAAGGTAAATCTGTTCTGGTTCACATGGAGCCAGGCGGGTGGGTCTGTGTGCTACTGGTAGATAGAAGAGGTCTGGATTACCAACTACAAACAAACAAAAAACAATAAGACACACAGATATGCACATCTCTCTTGCGCCACGGAGTTCATGGTTTTAATTATTTAAGACACCAGATTAAGAGAACAAAATGTGCATCCCAGGAGTATGCTGGGTAATTGTCTGGTGCTGTAATTATGGTGTGTATGGCGAGGAGAGGAGAGCGGTGAATCCACAGGAAAGGTATTTCTACCATTCCACATGGGCTTGGTCTTCTTTCAGGGATCTTGTATCTAATTAAAAAGTGAAGAGGTATGCTGGGAGCTCCCGCGGAAAAGAATGTTAGCATGCACACCCACAGCACAGACCAGCACACGGCCACACACCGAGCTATCCTTCGAACTTACGTGGCTCCTCTGTTGGTACGCTCTCCTCACAGTCTTTCAGTGCAATGCGTGAGAGAAGAGGGGGGGGGGGGGGCAAAAGAACAGCCGAGGAGGACAACGGGAAATGTGTACCAATGAAAAAAGAGAAGAGAAGAGAGAACGAAGAGATGAGAATACATTTTCACAAGACTGCATCATGCCCACTGCAGCGTGAAACACGCAGAGACTCGAGTGGAGAAAGAGCAAAGGCGCAACAAAAAACTTTAAATGAAGAATGGCTGATGATACAAATGAGTGGAGTCCAGATGATTAATGGTGTCTGAAAGTAGGAAACAACTAGATATAATAGAAACTGAAGAAAAAATACCCATTACATGAACATGTAATAACAATTTGACCTCTCTTGATGAATAGTCTCAAACACATAGCACACAGACATGCGTGGCATATTTTTAACATAGATAGACATGCAGAGATAGTTGTTAATACAATAAAATATCTTGGATACAATTAATTTGGTCTGTGAAAGCATTATACTCCAAAATTTAGTCTCAACAGTCTGGCAGTCGCTTCGCATCTTGTGCCAATACAACACCCTTCAGTTTTCTACGGCCCTACTTGAGTAAATATGTTCAACAAGTGATGATGGAATACACTTTACTTTAGTCTCTAAAGTATATTGAGTGCATATCATATATATATATATATATATATATATATATATATATATATATATATATATATATATATATATATATATATACATATACATATACATATACATATACACATACACATACACACACAGGAAACCATGTTTTAAAAAAAAAAAGAAGGTTGTCACTATTTATTTGCATAAATAACTCAAGTATTTATTCATATGGGAATGCAATCCTGCATTTGATGTTATTATGTATTAGGATGCAATATAAGAAGCCGGCCCCTCAAAACCCTCCTGCTTACTGCATTAAGACATCATATTGATCTCCTCATCATAACTTATAGCTTCACAGAATCTCATTTATTCTACCAACACACACACACACACACACACACACACACGAGAAAAACACACTGCAGCCGAGCCTTAACCACCTTGTTGCAGTGCATATAAACCTACTTGGCTGGGTCGTATAATCCATGAATCATTCTCACATAATATTGCGAGGGCTGCATCCATCTATGTCGTATAGGAGACAGTGATAAGATATATGCAGGGACGGACGGACGCACACACACACACACACATACACTCTCTCTCTCTCTCTCTCACACACAGAGCTGCCTCAGGTGTTATCAGTTAAATCAGCTAATTAGATCGCCACCTTCCAGCGTCAGCCCCCAATCTCCCTGGCCTTAAAACAGCGCTTCTTCAGGGAAGTCTGCTCATTATACATCAGCCAATTAAAATGTCCCGCATGGGGGTCAGAGGTCACCGGTTAATCAATCAGACGGAGCGGCGACTGTTGTAGTTATCAGATCACGCCATCGCCCAGGAAGTGGGGAAGATAAGGCTACACTTGTGAGAGCGGCGCAGTGGGGAGTCCGCATCGCACAGGCCGAGCAGACGGCGGGAAGGAGCCAGGGACACGGCGCAGGTGTGCGGTCCTCGGGACTTCAACATGCATTTGTGTGACGAGATTGTTGGACAGTTTCGACGATTTAGAGAGTCAAAAGCAGTGGCATGTAATCAGAGAGCGGGCACGGAAGAAAATAAAAAAAGATGTTACATACAAGGCCATCGACTAAAATCAGAGGTAACGTCAGACGTTGAGATCAGATACCGCAGGAAGGGAAAAGGCAGGACTCCATCACGAGACAGGAGAGAGCAGTCTCAGTTGAAAGGTATTCTGCATCATGCAACAAAAAAAAAAGTGTCGATTTGTGATCGTGTCTTTTGTTGGACGAACGAAAACAAAAAAAAACGAGTAGTCCTGGGGCGTGAAAAAGAAAGAAAAACGCCTTGTTCTTTTTCTCAAGAAAACAAACAGGATGTTTAGTTGCGGAGTGAGACGAGGACGCAAAGCTGGGCATTTTAAAGAGTTATCCTCTCACGCGGAATAATACCGACTGCTTTTGATCCCATCTCTGCCGCAAAATTATGGCAATACGTAACAGCAGACATGCCCCCACCCTCCCACCCCCCAAACCACAGCACTTCCCACAAGGCAGTATCAGTGAATTGGTTCTTCAAAGCACTAAAGGGAATGGTGGATGAAATAAAACTGCTGTGAAAGAGCATGACTGATGATGTACATGACAGGCAGGCCTCAGAGACGAGCAAGTAACACCTCAAACCCCCCCCTCCTCAGCCCTCTACACTCACACATCATCTCATCAGGATGGATTCCTAATCAGTAAAAACGCCTTACTGGAACTGCCTTCCTTCTTATGCACACGCACGCACACACAAAATCTTAACACCGATATCAAATATACTCAATAAGTTATTAGGCGAATAAGGACTTGACAGACAGTGTTTGTGTGTTTATTTTGCCCGTCACTTTATCCCTTAGTTGTCCAACAACCTGACTTCCTGAGGAGATATCACACTGTAAGCTGACTTTTCTCTGATGAGACTATTATTTATGGCATGTTGTAGTGATCTGAGTATCCCCCCCCTTGAGAAAGCAGATACACAAGCGCATGGTGAGGGGGAAAGCTGAGAGGGCAGCAGTCTTCAAAGGGTAATTAAATCACTGTGGTGTTTACAATAGCCACAATAATCAAGGCAGTCATGCAGGTAAAGTTTAAATAACTGCTATTAGGGGAGTTTCTGTAGCACGGATAATATGGGGGGCTCGCAACACACACACACACACACTTGCCTCAAGCTAAATCCGCTATGAGACAGCTGATGCACAGGAGGGGGGCTGTCTGCAGCAAGTGAACAAATCCACCGTTCCGACACATCTGTCAACTCTACAGTCAACAGAGGGGAGACGAACCGTCAAAGCGGCCGCGCCGCTCGCCTGTTGACTCGCCGCTCGGAACCAGCTGCGGCCTGAGCAGCGCTAGAGACTTCCACAACCTCCGGCCTGTCTCGCCGAGGCACAAACTCAGACTAACGGCGACATGGCGGCTCGACTGGCCCTGCTCGCACACGGGGTTGCGGGTGTGTGGGTGCCAGTGACAGAGAGGGGAGATCAGAGTCATGAAGTGAGGGGCTGTGTTATGAGTGAGCTAATCAAAGTGAACCATGCAGGACCACCTCTCTCTGTGATCCAGACTAGATGACCCAGGGCCATAATTAGTCGGAGACTTTCATTACGATAGCAGCAAATTAACAGACTTCATTAGGCTTTTTCTCTGCTCCACCACGATCCTTTTCTTAATCTAACCCGCTGGACAAATTATTGACGCCAAATCAAAAGATTCAGTCGAAAATCAGTATGTCCTGGCCCGTGGGGATGCTTTTTGCCAGTGCTCTATTCTCAGTGGAATAGTGCCCCCTAAAGGCCTCGTGAAGAGCTACCATGGGCCTCGAAGCATGTGTGCTAAAATTAGTATTTCTTTGTCATATCAGGTATGAGGCATTATTATCTCCATTTCATTTTCACTGTGTGACAGCATCAGTCCGATCAGTTGTTAAGCCCACCCTAACATTTCCCAAGTCATTCAGTGGATTGATGGCAGCCTAAATCATCCATGTCTGAAGTCATTTGGCATTTCCCTGTTTTTTCTCCCGTTGCTGTTGAAAACATATCGGTGCCTGTCCGTCTCCAACACTCCCCCCAACCCCCACATACACAAACCTACACGTGTGGATGAAAAATCACCACAGAAGAATAAAGTCTCGAAAGCAAATACGTTTTTAACGAGCCAGCCCATTACGTTGTTGATATGAGAACATAAAAACATAAATTGGGAATAAAGTGAGGTGCTGATGCTTGAGAAACTGTGGCAGAAGATAGAAAGAAAAAAACAATGGGGGAGTTAAAAGGAAAGCTGAAAAACTGAAGAAGGTTAAGCACACAAAAAAAACGAGATGGGAGACAATGACTGTGTGCGTGTGCATTTCGTAATATGTGTCAGTGATTGCTCCAAAAAAAAAAAAAAAAAAGTACAGTACGCAGGAGCGAGTGTTACCAACACATAAAAGCCATTTCTAACCAGAATCGCTTGGACATTTTATGCTCACACATATACATATATATATATACATATATATATACATATATATATACATATATACATATACATATACATATATATACATATATATATATATACATATACATATATATATATATATATATACATATACATATATATATATACACATATATATATATCCATATATACATATACATATATATATATATATATACACATATATATATATCCATATATACATATATATATATATATATATATATATATATATATATATATATATACATATATATATATATATATATATATATATATGAAAATAGAAATAAATAAAATAAAAAAGCCATGTGACCACAGCTTCCCTTTCAACAACAACGAAAATAGCCTTTAATGATTATGCATTTGATGAGATCTCCCATAATGGTACACATTTTCTGCAGCCCGATAAAAAGTCATTACAGAACTAATGATGTTCTTCAAAATGTCACAGCAAAAGCCTAAAAGAGACAGCGAATGGGAGAAGACTGAGAGAAAGTGCATTTGATGTGAGCGGATATGTAGCGGGGGAAAGCAATGCTAATGAGACAACAGCGTGAGGATGGACACCCTGCTGTCACCCTCAGATACAGAGTGGTTGGTTCTACCGCATAAGGGAGTCATTTTAGCAGCTAATTACAGCGGCTAACTTTTACAAACAGCCAACTGGACAAGTCTAACCTATACATCACGTTACAGTTTCACCCGAGTGCTGCTGAGACGTTTCTTTTTAGCTCAAGAAAACTCAAAGTATGGATGTCAATATCAAACACTTTTGACACTCTTTTCGAGCCTCCTTCAGGCATTTGATTTCTTGTTCCTTCTAAAAATAAAAAAAAGGCCACCTACTACCCTGTCTTGTTTTATCCTTTGAGCCGCACCTCTTCTAGTCCTCGATCTCTTCATAATTCCCCTTTGGTGTCCACAAGCCTCCTCAGCTGCTTTTTCTTTGTGTCTCATTGCGATTCAAAAGCCCACCACATTCTACGCACAGCAGACCACAAAAGCTTCTGCAGTTCCAAGAAACTCAGCCACCTTGAATTCAAGAGACCTATTAACCATCATCGCCACATGGTAATGTTAAGTGGCTCCACTTTTGGAGGCAAGTCTGGGGGTTATTGTAGCAGAGACGAATCAGAGAAGAAGCATGGGTTTGAATGATCATGACTCTATTATGGGTTTGACAAGTCACGGCAAAGCTGTCCGCTCTGACCGCGGTCTTTACCTTCACATGGGAGCCGTCCCTTGATCATGTGCGCTCCTGAACCACTCCAAACACCCACGTGAGCTTGACCTCCCCCGCACGCGACCGCCACCTCCGTCAAGTAATCGCCCCCAAATACACTTGTGCAGGCAGACAAAACCCCCACAAACATGCTTCCAGCCCGGGCTATTATAATCATATGGAAATGGGCTGTCTAATTATCTTTTACAGCATGCGAGCAGTGGGAAGAGAGCTCGCCTTTCCTCAACTTTCTCTTTGACAGGCTACATTGATCTGGAGAGCCACTGAGAACACAGGCCTCACTGCCACGGCAGGGGACATAAAAAGGGGGACACTTGTGAAGCATCCTGTTCCAAGTGTTTAATACCCATGCCCTCACTTCTAACAATTTATTCATTAAGAACCGACTTATGTTGAGGCTTTCATGCTGAACTACACTTTTACAAGCGCTATCGTGGACATCTGTGATACATAACACTTTGAAACAATACGCAATGATTAATTTGTCATCAAAGTTAAAATCCATTAATAAAAAAAAAAAATGTTAACAAAAGGTTTTTAACCTAATATGTATTAAACAAATAGCAAAATTAGGATAACAATCTGACAACACAACAAAATAATGCAATTATATTAAGTACCCTGTACATAGAATACATTTCTTAACTGGTCTTGAGATTTAAAGCAAGCAATGTAGGAACCACTTTTCCCAGTAATGTGCCATTACTGCTTTTTACCGTCGCCCCAGCACTATATTTTCAGCCAGGAAGTGGACAGCTGTAACAGGGAGATCCCATTAGCAACCGCTGGGCTGCTATGAAAATAATTTTAAAAATGTTTTATATATATATATATATATATATATATATATATATATATATATATATATACGCAGTAGTACCCAGCAAAATAAACTGCAGTACTACCAATAGTATTATAATGTTGGCCACCAGCACAGTGTCAGCCTTTAACACACAATGTGAATTAGCAGAGGTTATTTTAGGCCCATCCTACTTGTTTGTATTTACATGTACGCACACACTAGATGACATTGCGTCTAATGTCAGCCGCTGATAAATGCTCTTGTAATCCCATCAGAGATCTTTTAATGTTTGCATTAACACATTGAAGCCTCTTTCAATCACAAAAATCGCAGGCTATAAAAAGGAGTAGAAAATAAAGCTCTGAACGGAATTATTTCTAAATTTGCATTCGCCAACATCCATTGAGTCTCTACGCCTTGCTGCCTCTGATCGTGCAGTGCTGTGACTTTTGGAAAAGAGGGAGGTTATTAGCAGATGCCTGTGTCCTGGAGAGAAATGGCAAACTGATTTTGTGATCTTTGAGAGTTGGATAATTGGATGTTATTTATTAGCCGAAAA
The DNA here is from genome assembly GCF_009769545.1 of Cyclopterus lumpus. Taxonomy (NCBI): domain Eukaryota; kingdom Metazoa; phylum Chordata; class Actinopteri; order Perciformes; family Cyclopteridae; genus Cyclopterus; species Cyclopterus lumpus. The sequence continues at coordinate 10,188,877 of NC_046968.1, read as the reverse complement.
GAAGCCCCGGTAAAGGGCAGCTCTCTTCATGCTCATTTTCCCAGCACGGTGGCAATGAATCCATCTCGCTGCCCTCTCAGAGATGGAAAGAAAAGGCTGCTTTATTCCAGATGTAAATTAAGGTACCTCTGCTGAGACCATGAATGCTAGCATGCAAAAATATATCGATTTAGTAAAATGTAAGTTTGACAAATGCATTTATCTCCACATAATACAAAATATATTTCAGAGGTAAGAAATAAATTGGATCCTTACACCAGCAAAGGGCCTGAAAAATCAAATTTCAAACCCTGTATCAAGCTCATAGTGGGAGCAAATTAGCCATATGAGTTACTACATATACCTTGCAAAATACCTGGTGGCCAGCGGGGGGTCCCTTCTACTTGATATGTTTAATAATTCTCCTCACAGAGACTCAATAAGACAGGTTAGGAAGAGAGTATCTCTCTCTCTCTCTCTCTCTGATTTCTCTCTCTATATTTGCCATTTAATAAAGTATAAAAATGAGAAGTGTTAAAAAAGAAAAATAGACATATTAGCTAGATCAATAAAAAGCCAAGAAGGAAACTCTTCATTTCAGGGACAAGGTTGTTACCTTTTCACTGATTTCACTATGAACAAGTCACATGAATTGAACAACATTTCTGATAAATGTGTCAGAACATGAACTGTGTGTGTGTAGCCAAAGCCAGATATAGCTTATAGTGGAAGTGGCACCATGCCATGTTTGTTTCCACTGGTGCAACTTCATGTAAGACTTAAAGAAAATTCACTGGTGGTAGAAATGCAAAAAGACATAAAGTAGCCTCCGATAACAATGATTTCACATATCGCTCAATTCCGACCCGCCAGTGTCTCCAAAACATGCTGTGATGTTCCTCCTCTTTAGCAAACACCGGGAGGAAAGCCGTGCTATACATGTTTTATCTCCATCTATTGACACAAAGAGCTTCTCCGGAGGCTATCGGGAAAATCACAGTAAGTGCTGAAAAATCTGAGAGCTGACAGCATTCTCTCCAGGCGTCCACTCACTAGATTTGTTTCTCCCTTTTTTCTTAAAAGTAGAGAGCAAAACAAGTAAAAGTGGTGTTTCTTTCTCGCCCTTGCATCTTCAAATGTTAGGGATTCAATTTGTATGGATTTCAGAGAAGTAATCAGTCCTATCGATAATGCAAACTACTAATTACTGAGACACTGCAGCCCTTCCAGAAACACTTCATCACATCGCAATACAAATGCTCAATATTCCTAGTTTTTGGGATTTTTTTTTTCCCCTATTACAAGTCCACTCAGCAGAATGGTAAGAGCTTTTCAAAGCAAAATAGGTTTGACCCAACATGTTACCAATTGTAAAGTTTTGTCTGAGTATCAACACGCCATAGAAATGAGGACTAATCTAGTTTACACTAACCAATAAATAAATAAATAGTTGCGCAGACCGCACACTCATCGTTAAAGGAAGTGAAGGAAATGGAGCTTTGAACTACTGTGAGAAACGCAGTCCGTCCACGTGCAACACAATACTCGCTAATAGAGCGAACAGGACGAATCGGCCTCGCTGGATTGAAACAGTGCAAGCAGTAGAAGCCATCACATTTGTTCAACAAAAAATGAGTGTAAGGTGAATTAAACCAATGCGGGGTTTTCACGCTGCACTTAGCCCCCAGGATAAGAATGCTTCCACACTGCCACTCCAAAGTGGGCGAACCCTGACAAGCCGAGGGCTCGTCGGTCATCCTTCTGGAGCGTAAACATCAGTCACGTGTCAGTCAACGGACATTTAACCCGCGGCTAGTTGAAGAGCCGCGTGAACCCTGGGTTAACGATGTGTGTGAAAGGGGGCTTCGTTATCCCAAGGTCAACTCTACGCCCAGGGCGAGGGATCGTTCTGGGAAGGCAGTGTGCAGCGTGAAACGCGTGAGTGCTTGTTCTCCATTTTGACAGATCAGTAAAATCAGGCTGAGGTCTCGTTTGTTTCCCCTGCATAGCCAGAGTAGTTTAAAACACTAAGAATGTAACTGCAATCTGGATTATAAAGGAAAATGTGCCCACTGTTTTGTCTATGTCCAATCAGTGTTGACGGTAAATGTAGTCAATTGAAGAATTTCATTCCTCAGTACATGCTTCATTGAGCAGGATTATTATCTGGACCTTTTATGTTACCGTTTTATAGTTAACTTATATCTTGTCTTTTACTGTATTAAAGCACTTTCTTTAATAAAACAAAATAGTGCAATTTTGTCTTGGGCATTTGATTCATTATATTTTTGGGAATACATTGTTGAAATCATATTCATCTCCCACTCTATATGGTGATGAAATGTGCAGAGATTGTAAAACACAGAATCAGTTGGAAAAAATCCAACCGATTCTGGCAAAAAAAGTTTCATAAGGTCCTACTTTAAGTATGGGAACTACCCAAACACGTACTTTAAATTGGGGAGAAAGGCAACTAACGGGTGAAAGTAAATAATACTAACCTTTGGTTTCTGTTCCAGAGCAAACATGACGGAAGATCATGCAGCCAAACAGAAGATGCAAGCATAGAAATAAGAAAAAAGCAAGAGGAGAAAGGGAGAGAAACAGACAGAGCAAACAAGAGGAAGAAGAAGAGCTGGTTAGTGATCTTTGAGGTAAGCATTATTTCAGACATGTTATTGTCCGCAGAGACAACAGAAAGCATTACAGCAAATATAAAAGCATTATTACAATCCAAAGAGAGCTATTGTATGCATTTACAGAAAAAAACACACAGTCCCATTGTTATGAAACTCTTCATAATAACGGACTCATCAAAAGCAGAAACCGAGTAGTCAGAAAGAATCACAGCATCTCGAGACGTGTTCGTTCATGGAAACCGTGTCATAATGTTCTGGCAGTGGTTTGAGTCACCAATGACATTAATAGTCAATGTCTCATATTCACATCAGGCACCACAGGTCGGAGCCTTAGTTTGCTCACCTAAATGGAATAGAATATGACCGATCCATTGCCTTCATTGCATGTATTACCATCCTGATTTCGCCCACGTACAGATCCGGTCTGATCCGGTTCTCCACATTCACGGCCGTAGCATAAGCGTCTGTGAATTGCACTTGTGATGTGTACAAAATGATTTGAACGGTTGGAGAAAGAAGCCTTAATAGTCACGAGTTCAAGCTCGAAACATATAAATCCATTTTCTCAGAGACTTTAAATTTGTCGATGCGTGTGGATATTTTCTATTAAAATAAAATTCTACTTTTTCTGCCTTTTTTTTCCAAAAGAAAGAAAATACAGATTCTTCAGTTTTTTCACAACATGGGTCAAAAGACAATTTGTCACAATGAAGTGCAATCGTGCTGCAGCGCGTGGCACGTTCTGGTCTCTCTCTTGAAGTCCCTTGATGAAGCCGTAAGAGGACGGATTCCTCTTCCTTACAGGCTCCACCCGCAATATACGAGACAGTTAGCGCAAAGGCTGCAATTAAAGCCTACGGATGTCAAGAGAACATATTAAAGCTTAGAATTCAAAGGCAGACATTGAAGCATCATTAGTATGCTTCATTTATAATCTGTGATTATTCATCACAATGAAACAACCCTCACTCATGGATCTAATGCTTAACTTGAGTTAACTCCCAACTATGTGTGTGTGTGTGTGTGTGTGTGTGTATGTACAGTGCATCCGGAAAGTATTCACAGCGCTTCACTTTTTCCACATTTTGTTATGTTACAGCCTTATTCCAAAATGGATTAAATCCATTATTTTCTTCAACATTCTACACACAACAACCCATAATGACAAAGTGAAAACTGTTTTTTGCAAATTTTTGCAAATCTATTAAAAATAAAGAACGAAAACACAACATGTACATAAGTATTCACAGCCTTTGCTCAATACTTTGTTGAAGCACCTTTGGCAGCAATTACAGCCTCCCAGTTTCTCCCATTCTTCTTTGCAGAACCTCTCAAGTTCCATCAGGTTGGATGGGGAGCGTCGGTGCACAGCCATTTTCAGATCTCTCCACAGATGTTCAATCGGGTTCAAGTCAGGGCTCTGGCTGGGCCACTCAAGGACATTCACAGAGTTGTCCCGAAGCCACTCCTTTGTTATCTTGGCTGTGTGCTTCAGGTCGTTGTTGGAAGATGAACCGTCGCCCCAGTCTGAGGTCCAGAGCGCTCTGGAGCATATTTTCATCCAGGATGTCTCTGTACATTGCTGCATTCATCTTTCCCTCAATCCTGACTAGTCTCCCAGTTCCTCCTGCTGAAAAACATCCCCACAGCATGATGCTGCCACCACCATGATTCACTGTAGGGATGGTATTGGCCAGGTGATGAGCACTGACTGGTTTCCTCCAGACATGACGCTTGGCATTCAGGCCAAAGAGTTCAATCTTTGTTTCATCAGACCAGAGAATTTTGTTTCTCATGGTCTGAGAGTCCTTCAGGTGCCTTTTTGCAAACTCCAGGCGAGCTGTCATGTGCTTTTTACAATCCAATCAACTGAATTTAGCACAAGTGGAGTCCAATCAAGTTGTAGAAACATCTCAAGGATGATCAGTGGAAACAGGATGCACCTGAGCTAAATTTTGAGTGTCATGGCAAAGGCTGTGAATACTTATGTACATGTTGTGTTTTCGTTCTTTTTTTTAATAGATTTGCAAAAAACTGTTTTCACTTTGTCATTATGGGTTGTTGTGTGTAGAATGTTGAGGGAAATAATTAATTTAATCCATTTTGGAATAAGGCTGTAACATAACAAAATGTGGAAAAAGTGAATCGCTGTGAATACTTTCCGGATGCACTGTGTGTGTGTGTGTGTGTGTATATATATATATATATATATATATATATATATATATATATATATATATATATATATATATATACATACATAGCACCATGCAATTCTTATGAAGCCATACCTTGTTCCTGTTTTGTGAGTAAACAAGGTCTTTTTTTTTTTTTTTGCGTCTTGTCACAATTCACCCATGTGTCTGTTATCTGAAAAGTGAGACATGGATATTGGCTGATACACACATTCATTGGAGGCATCAGGCTTTCAGCGTAGGTGACATTCACCCCTCGACTCATAGAGCTGTTGCCTTTGAATGGATGTGGAGGTCTTTGATGCTGAAGGCTGAGATTAATACAGCCCTGAGAGAAGGTGGTGGTGCACTTGAGCCTCCTGTGGCCAAAATGAGTATTACAAAAACAAACATTTGTTGGCACATGGCACAAAAATAATTCTTCACTATAAAATGTTTTCAATTCTTTCACCTGTTCTTCTGTCAAAAACACAAGAGAAAAAAATATGTATTATACTTAGAAAATGGTTTACCAGATACATTTTTCAGGGCTTCTACAAATGACTGATATCATTCCCTGCCTAAATATCTCAATACTGCTACTAAAACGATACTACAGCAATAATCAAAAATGTCAGGGAAAGTAATGGAATAATACATAAGAGAACATGGATTATTATTATTTTTTCATCTATTGATTTAAAAATGTAAAAATGTATCAATTACACAATATACATGGTATGCACTAACCTGATGAGCCGTTATGTGATCTCTTTGATATCACCTTTTAGACGGGCTTTAATTTGGCTTTTTTTGTGGGGGAAAGAGTGCCCCACCGGCACATCAGTAACAATTCAAGAAGAGAGTGCTAATTGTGAAATGCCTGGCAGTAGTAAGGTTGAATATTTAGTCTGTTAGATATATAATAGGACAAAAACTACCTCAATTTCAGTAGGACTATTTTTATATCCGACTGTTTCCGATGGACTTGAATTGCAACTTGCAGACTAAATCGATTGATCTGTCTCTGATTGATTCTGTCGGCAGGCCCAGTAATTAAAGGTTATTTTGGCCAAGTCAAGTCAATAATTTGCCCAAAATTCTGAGGAGACAAGACAAAATATAACCTTGCAAAGGAGTTTGACAGAGAAAAGATTACCTGAATAAATGTGTGATACTGTGAATTTTAAAAAAGAGGAAACGTCCACCTCGGCTAAAAACCCAATGGAATGCAATCTTAACACACATGCAAATACACACACACACACACACACACACACACACACACACACACACACAATGGATAAAGTCCATACTAGCGTGCTTCTTATTTTTTTAGCCTTTTTCAAATACAAAATTGGCTGTTGCTTTTCCTGTGCTTAAAGCCACTCTGGGTTCGCTCCATTAGCCTGAAGACATATCCTGAGAAACATTGCAGAGGAACGTCTTCTCACTGCGTCGGGCCTAATTGAAAGGTTCCACTGGTCTTTAGTGATTAGGAGAGGCCATTTGTATCAAAGGTTAGCAGCAAATGAGCAGAGACGTGAGAGACGAGCACAAAAAATCAACTCATATTATTCAGTATGGTCTTACTTAATTTTGTTCGCTCTGACCTGCTTGCTCAAAATTAAAAACACTCACTTACCGCAATTTACTCAGAGAGGAAATGTGTTGAAGTGGCTCTGACCCTTTGCCAAAAAACTAACTACGTACTCTGAATAGATGAGCAGAGGAGCCATAAAGGAAATTGCCGCTGTAACTATGTCTACTTAGTCAAAGAATAATGCGTTTCACGCCTCGAAATGCATTAATATAAATTCTGGTTGAATGTGTTGGTCTAGCCTTCTTTCAACACTTTTGAGTAAGAATAATGTTTGTTTTTTTTTCCTTTTTAAAATCACTGTATTTTTATTTAAATTCGATTAAGTCGAGGTCTGCCAGAGACACAAGGGTTGGTTCAAAGTCCCCATTCAAACTCAGCAGTTTGTGAACAGGATGGCGGGGATTCTCTCAGAGAACAACAGCAAGAGGCGCAAACAGAAATGAATATTTAATAAGAAAAACTGAGCGAATGCCATTTCATGCTGTGTACTTTTTTAAATGTTTAATGCTGATCCAGATGCCGCTGCTCTTAAGTGAGATGAAACATGATACTACATGGCTGAGTTAATAAGACGACAAGTGCACGCCACACGGCAACGGAAGCAGCTGGGTTCAGGAGTTAGGCCTCCACTGGGACGGGAGGACCCAAGGAGGACCACGACGTAGAGAACGGACTCAAACACTGAGAAACGTTTGATTTAGTCGAGTGTTTCATGCCGTTCCTGGCAAATCCCAAATGCATTACTCATGAGCAGCAACGAGCCTGGCAGCCGACATACCGCGGAGCGGCAGTTCTTTTCTGTGCCTCTCCATATGATGAAAAGTGTTTCATGATAACTGTAAAATAAAATGCAGTGTGAGAGAACCTGTGCTGGCTCTGGGACATTACCCTAACCGAGAAGTACTGTCTGCAGGAGGACATCCTTCCTTTGTACTCTCCAGAGAACACCTGCTTGACTGTTTGTCTACCTGCTTGCCATTTAGATTGCCTCCATTATTCAACACCTCAACGGTAGGGAACAAGGGGGTGTACTGGTTTGCAGTGCGAGGGGGGGGGGCATAGAGTTGTGACAGGTAGATAACACCTGGATGAATAATTCAAATTGGCATAAGCTAGCCGAGTCAGTGACAAGACAAGAAAGAAAACACAAGGCATGTGAATAAATCATCAGGGAAGGGACTAATAGACCACGCACAGGAGAGGACAAGACTGATAACATCTCATGCTACCTCCTGCTCCAGCTTTAATCAGCCCAACAACCTGGTACATGAATATTACACATCTTGCCAGCCATACTAATGCGTGAGGATGTAACTGTATGGTGTCTTATCATGCAGCATTACCACCAGGAATAGTCAAAATGGCCGCCAAAATCCAACACAGCATAGTAACCTCAGGGACTTTACCGAGGAGTGCTGACTGCTGGCAGATATGTCCCGTACGGAAGCTGCTAATAAAGGGGGGTGAGATAGGATGTGAGACCATCCACATGTAGTCAGTTCAGATAAAGTTAGACATTATTTTTCTATTTTAACGTATAATGGCCTGAATATCACTCGACGGAGTTAACCTAGCGCATAGGTTGAGATAACGTTGTGATAATCATAATATTAGTTTTGCTCCATATCCTGCACCAGTGACAGTATATAAAGTAAACTTTAAATGAAATAAGGAAACTGTAGCTAAATCAACATTCCAGTTCATTTAGCTCTATAAGACCTCCACGTACGCTTTAAACAGAAGAGGAAATTGCACCAAATCAAACTCACAAATAATAGTGCGGACTTCCGTCATGCATAGCTATCCCCCCTATCCATTCACTGAGCGTGATAAAAAGCAGTTTGTTTGCCAACAGTAGCCTTGAGGGTCGAAGCGAGCACTCTAGCACTTGTCTCTCGCATCCATTCCTTGTTTTACGGCTCCGGCTCAACCATGTTATTCCCGAGCAACACATTGAAAGTTGAAGCCAAAGTCGGGACAGGAAGACAAGATGTCAGAATATCAGAAAAAAAGTGTAATTGGGAACTAAATTAAATATAAAACATAAAGTGAGAGTCTGACCTGTTCTTTGTGAACTAAAAGTGAGAGCGACTCTGCCGAGTAATCCTGGTTTCGCGTATTGGTTCTCATCTGCCCGCACCCAGAAACAGCCCTCTGACATTTCCTGGGGACGAATCTGAAAACAAACACAGTTCAGCACATTTAGTCAATATAAATAATCACATAATTTGAAGCAGATATTAGTCACACATCAACGCCAATAAAAGACCAATCCATATATTGGCGAGCCAGTTCCCAAAGTAGGTGTATGTCCTGGTAATCTGCCAGTTAATAACTGGAATAGGAATGCCCCGATTGATCGAGAAGCTTAAATAAATACTGTTATTTGAAGATGTTTGCACAGCAATATTAGAGGGGGAATTATGACCTGTTTAACTTGTGTTAGAAACCTTTGACTTATAAAGCGGTTTGTGTGTATGTAACATCACAGTCACTGTGTGCGAGTCAGGAGCTCAGTAGCAACCTCCAGAAAGGAAACTTTAAAGAAAATAATAATAATTTCCTTTTCGAAAAGGGTGTTGCCCCGAGGGGAATTTAATGATTTTTTAAATATTTAATATAGGCTTTATACTGATTATTTCTGGGTGCAATCACTCAACTTCACATCATCAACCAATGCATGTAGTCCATCCATCCATCCATCCATCCATTATCACCCGCTTATCCATTATCAGGTCGCGGTGGCAGCAGGTTCAGCAGGCCGACCCAGGCCTCCCTCTCACCCGCAACACTTTCCAGCTCATTCTGGGGGATCCCGAGGCGTTCCAAGGCCAGCCGGGAGATATAATCCCTCCAGCGTGTCCTCGGTCTTCCCCGGGGCCTCCTACCAGTTGGACGTGCCCGGAAAACCTCTAATGGGAGGCGTCCAGGAGGCATCCTGACTAGATGCCCGAACCACCTCAGCTGACTCCTTTCGACACGAAGGAGCAGCGACTCGACTCCAAGCTCCCCCCTGATGTCCGAGCTCCTTACCCTATCTCTAAGGCTGAGCCCGGCCACCCTACGGAGGAAGCTCATTTCGGCCGCATGTAGTCTACAATGCAAATGTTTTGAACCTTTCGAGGCTCATCAATAATCATTCAATGTGTTGGTATTATTTAATGCATTCGTGCTACAACCTGGTGGACCAAAGTCGGGCTGAAATGCTTGTGAATATTGAACTTAAGGTTGTATCTGTTTGCACAGTGCTCATAAGAAAAGTGAAAAGCCAACAGTTTGCCACGGCTTCCTGTCTGTCAGAAACAGTGTCGTCACAGAACTCTAATCGCTAGTTTGTAGTCCCTACTCTGTAAAACCACTCAGCAAGAGTTGGAAGTTTGAAGTCTTATTACTGAAGAAGTTTCCGAACAGCTTGGTCCCAAACATAACCACATGTGGGGGCCTCATACAGCTGTGCCATAAGACAGGTCCTTCTCATGCCACTTTCAAATTGCAAGCATATGGTTTGGTTTGCCGAACACCTGTACCCCACATGTACATGCACATCTGAGATTAAATTATTAATCAAACCACAAACTAATATCACATGTGGTGAGAACCAATATTGCTCTGCAGAGAACAACATCTGCGGAGGTACCACTAAGGCTGCTCTGACAACAGCATCTGATCATCTGTTATTTTCAATTATTATTACTTGCTTGGCACAGAGTTAGGAAGTTGTTGTTTAATTCTTAGAGAAACATCTGTACTGTTCAGGTTCTGCCAACGAACATCAAGAACAAAAGGAAGACGGCGCGAAGGAAAGGGCCACTATAAATATCTGGCCTCAATTTTTAAGTTTCTTGTCCCAAACCTTATGTTCACCATGATCCAGCACAACGGGAAAACATCTCTAATCTCTCTTTATATTGTAGACCGCAGGTCCTTTCTCCCCGCTGCTGTCAGGCTACACAACAAGCTGAGCTCTCAGTAGGCCACAAACACTTCGAACACTTTGGACTTCGCACTGAACAGCACTTTAGCCCACCCACTGGTGCAATACTAATACGTTTAAGTACTTTTTAATTTTTTTATTTATTTTATACACTTTATTCTATTTCTACTCCGTCTGTATATATAATATTCTTCTTGTTTTTACTCTTTTATCTTATTTCTGTTATTATACTACCTGTTTTTTACTTATTACTGTGAGCAATGCTGCTGTAATCCTGTAATTTCCCCACTGAGAGACTAATAAAGGATTATTTTATCTCTTATCTTATCTTATTGTGTTGAGTTTGAGTTGTTGATTGTTTTTTAGTTATTGGTACATTAGACTGCATTGCATAAAAATGGCCTCGGTAAAAGATGAGAAAGTGCTTGCAGTGTTTCACCTTGGACCAGTTGAGGCGCTTCATGGCGGTCTCAGGCTTGAAGTCCTTCTTCGGCCTGAGGCCATAAGGCAGCACATGGTGAGTGGGGGAGCCCAGACCACCACCAAACCCTAGAGGGGGTGGAGGGGGGGCACCAAAGGGAGGAGGAGGCCCTCCGGGTGGCGGAGGTGGCGCAAGACAACCAGGTAAAGGTGGTGGGGGAGGGGGAGCGGGCATGCCAGGTGGGGGAGAAGGAGGTGGAGGCCCAGACAGGAGCGCTGAGGAAGATGATGCTTGTACGACATGGGCGGAGGACAGAACCACAGGTACAGCTCCAAACTGGAAAGGTAGGGAGAGAACATGATGTCTACTTAGAGACTCCTCTTCAAACTGGAAAGAGAAACACAAAATAACACAGACGCACTCTCCCACATTACATGAATGTAACAAGGACGTAATGCAATTGTTTCAAGTCTAATGGTGTAATTATTTTTATAGAATCAACATTCTATTTACCTTGATTACTTTCATTTCCTGATTGAATTACAACTTTCTTTTAATTAATAAAACCCAAATGAAGAAGCACTATTGAGTTATCCTGGAGCTAGGCACTTGAATACTTTTTTTTTTAACCATGATCACCAAATCTCAATTACCAAATCCAAGATTATTATAAAATACTGACTGTGTAGCTGAAGCATAATATGCTGTAGCTCCAGAGAACTCCACTGACATTTCCAAAAACTATTAAAAACACATTATGGCGTCATACTGTGGCAATGGTGATGAGACTTGTTGCTGAAATTAAGTCATTCTTGATTTTGGTCTCTTAAGGGGGTTCATTCAGAATATAAAGACAGCACAACGTCAGCTGGTTAGCTGGTTGCTGGTGTTCAGCAGCAAGAAATAACACGTGTTATTTCTCTTGTCTTATTTCTCTTGATGATGGGAATTCACATTTCAAACAAGAAAAAAAAGGTAAGCAGACTAAATACAGCATCTGCCAAGTGTGACTACACAATAGGCTTTCCGCTTTAATACCACTGTGCTCCGGATAGCGGAGGCGTGGTCTCTCAACCGTCGTGCAGAGGCTGAATGCTCCAAAACGATCAGGATTCTTGTCCAGAACCTTCCCACAATGATTAGTTTTTCTTGTTTTAGATTTTTCTTTTTGTCAAGCTAAAAATCAAATGTTATAACTGCGGCTACAAAGTTCCGTAAATTGTATCATACAGAGCAAATGGCTTATTGATCCATGTGGCGGTTTCAGATTAAAGACGCACACTAAAAGGTCAGCCCCGGGCCTTTACTCCGCCACGAGCCTCGAGAGGGAAGAACTCCTTCGCTGATTTAACAAGCGTGCGAGTATATGTGTGACGGTGAGAGTTAGACTGACACAGATGGACAAAGGCAGCGAGACAGAGTGTGTGTTTGTGTGTGTGTGTCTGTGTGCGTGTGCGTGTGCGTGTGTGTGTGTGTGTGCGTGTGCCAGTATTTGCTAAATGTACCACCACAATTCGAACCAAGGTACGATTGAGTATTCATTCTGTTTGCTCACTCAAATTGAAAGATTATCGGGGGAAAATAAAAAAGGAGGTTCTCCTCTGCTCTCAGAGCGTGTAGTTATCTTGCAGCGCCAGAACATGGGAGCAACTCTGCGAGCCAGGGGGCTTTGAAGAGGGATGTCAGAATAAATAAATTTTAGAACAATTTCCTCTCGTGAGATGAAGATCATAGATTCAGAAATGGCCAACACAGGGACTGGTCAATGTTCTTATTAGACTTAGTGTCAGCTAGTCAGTAGAACCTCCACCTCAACCCAAACTGCAGGCTCCAGCGGAAAAAAAAGAAGAAAGTCTCACAAAAAAGTTGAATTGCAACATGCCCCATTTAAATGGGGTTGGTTGAGTAATCCAATCCAATCTCACATCTCACAGAATGAACACAATGCACGAAAGAGGACACTGAACACAACACAGGTCATTTACCTGGGATCTGAAGGCCTGCAGCTCTGCTTGGAGTTCAGATATTTTTTCATCACACTTAACCAGCTGAGCTTGCGCCTGCTGTCTACTTAGAAACTCCTCTTCAAACTGGAAAGAGAAACACACATCCAAATGACACAGACCAGTGCATGAATGTAACAATGATGTAATATAAGCGCTATTCGTTGTAAGCGTTTCAAGTCTAATGGTGTAATTAATTTATAGAATCAACATTCGTTATATTGGGCTATATAAAATAAGGATCTACGACCTGCTGCTTCAATTAATCCCAGCAGCCAATCCATTTGACCTCACACATTTCACAAGCATGTGTGTGTGTGTTCGAAATACTCGTTGTAGTAAGATACATTTACAAACATAAAAAGATAAACCTTAATATAATAGCTCGGAGTGTAGGACACATTAAAACATACACAAGAAGAAAACGTGTGTGTGTGTGTGTATATATATATATATATATATATATATATATATATATATATATATATATATATATATATATATATATATATATATATATATATATATATATATATATATATATATATCACTGTTCTCAAACTGATACATCTAGAGCATATGTGCAATTGTTATCGACAAGAAATAACCTTTTTATTTAGCTTTTAACTCTCCTTGGTTGTACAATTTTAAAGTAAGCAGTCTGATTATTATTTTATAACCAGTAATACTCACTTTCAAAAGACCTATTTTTTTTCTCTGGTTTTTTGGGAAAGAATCAAAGAGCATTTGAAGCGTGTTGAAAAGTGTTGACTGCTAATGCTACTGCTATGATCTCATTATTGTTTACCAACACAAGCCCCCAGGAATCACCCGTGCCATGTTTACCCCAAAGTGTTAATGTTTTGTTATCTAAAAAGATATTATTTTATGGAACAAATTAGAATAAATGCCTTAGCGGGCTCTGTTTTGGCCGGATGAAGTGGATTTGTTGGGGATTAAAATCAAAGTTGTTTTTGTCAATACTTGCCTTCTGCTCCAGTTCTGAAGCTCTTTGTTCGTACTCATCAGTTCGAGCTTTATCTATGCACACCTCTGAAAACAAAAAGCAGAGTGAAAATCATTTACGTTTCATTAAAATACCTGTAATGTACATAAACTGCCAGAAGTGTGGGACTTGCCTAAGAGGTGGCCGAAGTCCACATCTAGGCGCTTGCGGTAACTGAAGTCTGGGTCAGTGCCGCTACGGTGCAGCACGATTTGAGACACACACTCCTCGATGATCTTAAAGTACTGGGGCCTGAGAGTCCGGACAAGTGAGACAAGAGAGTCAACAGGAGACCAGAAGAAAAAGACACGGGGGGGGGGATACATTGTATTTGATTTGATTCAATTGTTTTAATCAGTCATGTGTATGCATTTGAGCAAGAGCTGTTATCTAGACAGAGTGAAGCGTGAGAGAAAATGAAATATCTGAAGGAGAAGCAGGGTTAGTGAGAAAATGTGGCGCATACCATCAACTTCTCCACAAATACATATGAGATATCAGAGATTCTTCGCATAACAGGGGGCTGCAAGCAGGGGCGACCCACCATCATGGTGCCTTAGCGAGTCAAATAAAAAGCCCCATGTTTGCACAACAGATGCGATTCGAAACCAGTTGACAATACAGCATCACAATACATGTAACCTGCTCCAACAACACAATTAACGATGTCGACATGAGAATCGGGTCTATAGAGAATTATTACACATCTCTCTCTCTGACACCAAAGGCCACCACACAACGATGGCAGGTTAAAAGATAGCAAAAGAAAGGAAAACATAATAATGATGAGGGATGAACAGTGACAGAAGAACAGAGACCGCGTTCCCTGTAAACACATATACAGCATGTATTCTATAAATAAATATGGAGAATGAAACATTTTCAGTTGATGTTTCTTTGCCTTTGTTTTCCCTGAATGTAAGGCTGCATTGATGATGAATGAGAAGGCTAACGGTCTTGATTCTTGGCCCTATAATATGGTAAACGCGATGCTACATAAGTTAAGGGTCTTTTGGTTTCTTTAAAACGACTTAAAACTTTCATTTATAACTCTCACCTCAATATAAGAACCGTGAACAATGGCATTGAACAATAGGGAATGCACACCGACCGATTACCAGGTGCTGAGTAATTGCGGTTAAATTGTTTCAAATGACTCTGTCGAAGGCGATGATCACAGAATAACCGCGGGCAGGCCACAATCGGAGAGAGGAGATAGTAAAATGCAACAGCTGACATGCAAGGCTGGGTTACACGGCGCTGTAAAGGGGGAAATGTCCGTTTGATCTGCTCATTATCTCACTACAATGTCGCCGAGAGTCCAAATCCCTTCCACACATCATTAACACATCGTACTTTGAGACTGAGAAACATCGATAATCAGGGACAATGCTTTCCACCCCCTCCGAACAAAAATGAGACTGGATCTGATATATGTACGTATGTATATAGTATGAATACCATGTCTATGATTTAGAAGGTGAACTGATGGAATTATGTTCTGAATGAAGATGGAAACACTGCCAATCAAATGACATGAGGCATGTTGTCAGTCAAACTGCTGCTGTTCCTTTCATCACTGTGAATTTGAGAGCCCTGTGTGAAAAGGGACTTTCTTTTTGCTTGAAATCAGAGATCACTCCACCAGGAGAGATGCCGTGCATGAAAAAGGATCACATGAGATTTGACAACTTATGTGCCAATGCTGAAAATCAATGATATCAAGGGAACGGAACTGCCGGAGGAAAACTTGAAAATGTATTCTAAAAATAAATACTTGAAGCCAACCAAAGGAGAGTCTGACGAGAATGGAGGTGAAAATATGCAATCATCCATGGCATTAACCGACGCATTGGACAAGCAACACATTCTTAATAATATCTAGCACATACAGTGAACAATAATGGGTTTGCCTTTAGGATAACCACGTCCTTATAAAGAAAAAACAACTTTTGTTGCCAACATTAGTCCCGATACTTCCAATAATCAAATAGAAATGCTGTTGTGTGTTGTCTCAATGTAAATGGTCTGTACTTGTGCTTTTCTAATCTTCTGACCACTCAAAGTGCTTTAACACTTCATGACATCATTCACCCATTCGCACACTGATGGGAGGAGCTAATAAGCCACCTGCTCATCACGACTAACTAACATTCACACAACGTAGGCACAGCTATGGGAGCAATTCTGGGGTTAAGTGTCTTGCCCAAGGACACATTGAAATGGGCTAGCGGAGCCGGAGATCAAACCGCCGATCCTCTGATTGAAGGACAACCCTGCTCACCACTGAGCCACAGTCACCCTAGCAAGTGTATCTGCAGAACCATCTCTGCACTATAAAAAGGCACTGAATGCCACTGGCCACCTCATCATGAAGACCAAAAGAAAGCTTGCTTTCATGACAACTGTAGCAATTATTTTTAATGATATGATCTTTTTATCTTAATAGTCACTGAGGCCGTAAAAGAGTTGCCGTCACAATTACCAAAGCCCAAAGAGTTCCATTTCATTGTGGTATAACCCTGTGAAGTTAAGTCACATACTTGAATAAGCACAAAAGAGTTAGGACTCGTGCTTTCAAGAGAAAAGGCTTTTACCAGTTTAGAGCAAGAGAGAGAAGCGAATGGTACCCTCAACTCTGGTGGCATCCTGGACCGGCTTCCACACAGTGAGAAAACTCTAAGAAACGCTTACAGGGTGGATGTGCTATCATAAACAGGAAACGTAACCTATAATCCCACAAACTATGAAATGCTTCCCGACCCTGGAAGTGTCTCCGGGTTCGAGGGCTCTGTAAGGTAAGGGGTAAGCTTCCTGGGCATGCCAACGTTAGTAGCTTAGGTTAGAGCAGACAGACACACAGTTAAATTCATCCCTCAACCTTTTTGCTCATGGAAAAAAAAAGACACCACTCTCTGAAGTCTTCATTCAGTATACCGAGTGTTGCTTTCAATAGAGCAAATATTAAAACTGACAGAACTGCCATGCCTAGTTACAGTTGCTCGAATTTATTGGACATTATTATTTGATTTTCAGTAGAGGGGATTAGAGAATGGTCAATTGACTATTGTTTAAGCAGCAGATTCCGATGACAAATCATAATATTGAATTATCGGCAATAAAGCACGAATAATATAAAGTACAACTGTGACTGTAATCTATGTGGTCCAGCTGGTTATCTGCCGGAAGATTACGAAACAAAGGATGTGTAGTCTAGATATGCCATGGTTAATTAGAACTGGACTGACCTGGAGGGAAACGTGTTTGTGTGCGTGCGACAATGTTCTTATGCCGTTATTCATGCTTGCAAAATAGATAGTAGCAATGCTGGCAGCCATAACACCGATGTTAACATTTCCTAATAATTTCAGATGGAGAAAACAAAAATCAGCCCACAGCCAGAGCAGAGTGTCAGACAGCTCGCTCAGGTGTTGATTTTGGGTGGGAGAAGAAAAAAAAACTAGAGCTCCATCTTTTGATCAAGCCAAGGTTTAACACACACCCTGCTGCAAGAGAACTGGCAGGAATTAAGCCTTTGAAAAGTACCATTAATAGGAGATGAGAAATACTCAGGAGCCATGGCTGCTGTAGATTGACTAGAGATGAAAGAGACACCATTCTCTTTGTTAGCCAATGTCATTGAGTTGGGGTTTAAGGCGTGAGACCCCCACGAATCATAAGCTCTTCATCAGTGCACATCATTACCAGTGTTCAAAAGATGCTGAGACCTTTGCTCGCGTGTGTGCATTCGGCTAACATGAGAGATTAAAACTCGGTCATCCTTTTCCACACATGGACCATACGTTACATTACTGTACACTTCAGAGCAGAGCATAAAGAAAAATAATACAGAAAGGGGAGAAGACGATTGAGAAGTGAATAAAAGAGAACGCATGCTCCATTACACTTTAGATAATTCATGTTCTGTGAGTCTTGTGTGTGCTGCTGATTTTTACCTGACCAAGTAGTCGTTGCGTATGAGCATCAGGTGCTGCAGTATGGAGAGGAAATAGGGCTCCGCACTGCTGTCCTTCACCATACTCTGCACAATACTGAACACATCCCCCACATCGGTGCAGAGAGTCAAGGACTTTTGGGCAAACACTGCATTTCACATTTAAAAATGAAGAAGCTACTGAAATTAATATAAAAGTAACAACATTTTATCTTTTTTTGGGAACAACTGACCCCAGCTGGATGCCAGAAGGGTTTACATGTCAGCCACATTTACAAGAAACAGACACTGCATTAGAACTCCGTGGTGCACGTGTTGGTAATAATGACAAGGATATTCCAGCTCGCTCTTGATGTCCTCCAGCCTGTGAGAGAACTCCATCATGTCCTCTTCTCGGTGCTCCTCAAACACCTTTAGCTGAATGTCAAGGCCCTCATTCCTGATGGTGGTCAGTTTCTGCCGATAGATTAAGGCGGGAAAAAGATGAAAAAAAAGGTAAAACGCATAAAAAATTTAAAAAAAGAGATTGGAATAAAGCAAAAATAAATCAGAGATCCCCTCTGACGTTGGCACCAAAAGGGGAAGCATCAAGTACAAGTGACGACAAGGAGCTCATTCTAAACAGTATTACTAATCATGATAAACCGGTGTAAGGACCTGCTCCTCGCTTTAATTTATTTTGTTGTCTTGGCAGCTCCAGTAACAATGTTTACAGATAAATATGTTAGGTAGAAGGCATAAAAGCCAGTAAGAAGATTATTAGCCAAGGCACTAGAAACCTTATTGGATTGTGGGTGCTGGCACAGACAGAGGACGTGCAAACTCTCCTCTGTGTTTCATAAATTATTTGCTGGAGCAAATCTACAATATTCCACTGAAGTGGACAACTCATTTAAATATTAATACAAGGTGGGTGTGAGTTTATATTGGCAGTGTGTGTGTGTGTGTGTGTGTGTGCGCGTGCGCTTACCGGCAATATCTCTTTCAGGCCACAGCGCATGAATTCATTTCTGATGTGCAGCCTGAAGTCCAGCTCATCAGGGGATGTTACTAGTGCATTGATGAGCTGCATGCAGGCCACCTGCAACATGAAGGGTACACAGAACAGACAGAGAGAGATAATGAGAGAGAGCAGAGGGAGAACCAGAGAAAGAGATGACTGACTTCTTCTTCCAGAAGTTGATGAAAAGCATGCCGGCATGCATTCAAAATGAGTTATGTCCTTGGAAGCAGAGGACCATAACTAATGCATGTCTATTTTCTTCAGCCACCAACCAGGGGGTGCTGATTTTAATATTAATGCAGCAACTGCAGTCCCATACACACAAAACTAACTGTCAATTTAAGGGCAAACTCGCTCTTTTGGAAGCAGTTTTTCACTCCTCTATGAGCTTGGTTTACTGCTCAGGGACCGGCGCATCCTGTGACTCTTCAACTAGCCGGGCAAAAATCAATTATTGATCAGTAACGCAATCCACTCATGTGTGAAAACAGGGTGTGGCTATGCTAAAGCCAAGGAAGGGTATTCAGATGTTTTCAGCTTCATTGTAAATTTGATTATGCACGTTATTCTTTTGTCATGGCACTCAAGTTCAGTTATTACCAGTCTTCAAAGTAGAATTTGAATATTATAATTGGTATGCATCGGTAGCATTACAAAGTGTCACAAAACCATCTTCTTGACATGTCCCTGGGGTGCAATGGCCGTCGAGAAAACAATCCCACTGTTATATTTAAAGATGGTAACAAATATTTGAATGATTGCCTAAAGTCCAAATACCCTTTGGTTCCAGTGTACACACGTGCATTCAATATTAAATCAATACGCAGAGAGTTGACCCTTACTGGAAACACTTAATCAATAACAAGAGACAAAGGGGGGGGCAAGAAAGATCCCAGCAATACTTTCCATCATTTTCCATGAATAGAACAATATAGAGGCAACAGTATGAGAGTATTCCAAGTCTGTAATTCGCTTCCAGCCCATCATACATTTCAGTCATTCATATCCGCATATTCAGTCATCACAGATATGTAAAGACACTCGGACTTTAAGAAAGAATTCTGGCATCTTTCACTGAAAGGGTCCGTTTACACTTTCTGTATAATATGTGTTTTCCCGGAGCCAGAGGCTGCCAGTCAGAGGAGGCTGTGTATAAATGTAGTCCAGTAGGACAGCGAGCCTTTGGCCACACAGTATCATGGTCAGGATAACAGTAGCTGGGCTTTAATAATGCACAAGGCTAAAATGAAACTGTGCTGTGTATTAGGAAGTGGAAAGTAATAACAAAGCATCAAATCCTTCCCTCACTATTTTCCTCCTCCGTTGCTTCCACCCTCTTAGCGCGTCCCTACGGCTTTGCACCTGTCAAAGGTAGTTACAGCAAACTGAAAGAAAATGCTACGGATATTTGCTTCAGGTTGGCAAAAACAAGGTACCATCATTCATTCCAGTTTAACATTGGCCATTGCACGAGTATAGAAAACAACCAAAGGAGCAAATGGTCACGTATTTTAGACTTTTTTGCTCATCTGCTGAATATGTGTGTGTGTTATTGGATGAATGAGCACTCTCTTCCCATCCCTCAGCTACCAATTAAAAATGCAGACAACATACTTTAATCATGAATTACATTATTGTGACATAAACCGATGCCGTCCCGGTTTAAAGCAGCCCAAGTGCAACATCTCAAGAGTACGTATCAGCAGAGAGATGATACGTGTGGACAATTATGTCCACAGAGAGAGAGGGATTACATGTGAAGGGAGTGCGTCCGATGAATAAATGGAAAATGGAAAATGGACATGGACGGGGAAAAGATTTGTCAAACCATAAGGTGGATTAAGAGGGGGACTCGGAGTTTACAATATATTAATTTATCGGCACGAGAAAGGAAAAGCTTCTTTGTCCATAGATTAGAGAAATCTGTGTTTGTTTCATTGTTAACTCTTGTTATTGTTGCGTCATTGTGTTTTTCCTTAGCTGTTGTTTTAGTGTTGATTTGACTGCACAATGATATGATTCCTCGTTCTCCAGTACGTACTGTAGTTTGTAATGCAACTGGAAAATCTTCATCTCAATTGAGCAACTAATACCACAAGTATTGTGTTCATTACTGCAAATAGAAAAAATCAGATGAAACGGTTCGAACCTCAAGTTGGACACTTGAGGTTCGATACATAAACCAATCCCTCCGAAAACAATGAACAAACACAAGCCACTCAACATACAGGAAGTTTGATAACAATAATAATAGGTACAATGATAGTCTCTATACAGGTGCTTCAATGATTATAACAAAGACTATCAAGATTAAAGATTGTGTGACTAGACCGTTGAGCACGGAGCGGTTGTGATATGTTGAGATAGTCATCACATATTTCATCCCAGAGATATGAGGGAAACGACCAGGTGTCAAAAGCTGTACAGTTCATGTACTTTGCACTTACTTGTAATTGAACCGAACGATCTCGTAGTCCCTGGACAATGGGACTGAACCGCTCCATCGCTCGCCACTCGCCTGCTGTGGTGATTGCTTCAAGGACCTTTTCCAAACTAAAATGAAAACATGAAATGCATGAGAACACCTTTGTAAAAAAAAAAAAAAGCCATACATTAAAGGGATTTAGACCGTGAGCTCTGTCCTTTTCCACTGCGCTCAAGGTTCCTTTATTGGCAATTTGATGCAAATGTTTGGGCTTTTTCTCGGGGATTTCACCACCTTCACGGTGAAACGGAACTTATGACTGGAGTAGGATCGTGATGAAAATCAAAACGGATCAAAGTTATATTGATCAATAATTAACTCAACTTTTGTACAACTGGACATACTAGTCTAACTTAAAAATGCATACTGTACTATATATATATTGTTTTTATTTTTTTGTTCCTATCCAACATGACACTGCAGCCACGTTTAATCTCTCAACCTATTTTCAGCATTTTTTTTTCCAGGCACTCACAAGCTATAGGCCTTCTTGCCACTTATTCCAAATATTTAACTCATACATTGTGTCAGTTCAGCCTTTCGCTGAGTGTTGGTTGTTTTGTGCTTCACCTCCTCTATTAGAGGCCCTGCAAAACCCTTTGATTTTAATTGATAATGACTAATAAATGGCAGTTATCAACCCAGTCTCACGATTGCTAAAGAATAAAATGTCGTCTTTCAAAAATGACAAAAGACATGGATATGTTGACAGAATGAATGAAGGCAGAGCATACGTGTTCTCTTCGCCCACAATGCAGATGGCTGACAGCAGCTTCATCACGTCAGTCATCATGGCAGACTGGGAGGGATCAATGGCTCTTGCCAGTAACGAGAGACTCTTCTCCTCCCCCAGGATTCGATCCAAGCCATACTGCAGTAAACACAAATACAAAACATGATTACCCAGATATGCTGTGATTCTCCCCCATTTGCAACAACAAGAGGACAATGTGCTGTGAAACAGTGACACCCAAATTGTATTACCTTAGGAACACAACATGTATTCAAAAATCTAAATATATTAACCTTCAGTCCGAATTAAGTTTGAATGATCAAATGTTTGGCCAAAGTTAGACTGAAGGTTAACTTTTGTTTCTTTTTTTTCTTATTCAGAGGTTGACAGATGATTGACCACCCTTATTAGTAATTACTGCTGAACAATGAGAACACACGTCCATTCATTGCTTGTGGTTAAATTCATTTTTTGGGGGGGGAAATTAAAATGTCCGGGACAAATAATGAGTTACACTTAATTCACCCTTTGTATTGGAATTAATTTGGCCTTTCTTTTACCAAGGAAAGCATCAAAAAGTGATGTGTTTCCTCTCTTTTGAAAAACGATTGCAAAGTGCTTCTGTTGACCCGACACCAAACATTACTGGGCACTCAAATCTAATTTCCGGTCTGCCTGTTTGATGTGGGCTTTATACATTTGAAAAGGCAGTCAGCGACGCAAGTTGTGTACTATTCAAATGTGTCCTAGTATCTGAGCAGTTATGTTAGTTTGCTTACTTTTTTAGAAATATTATTACTTTTCTGTCACATTTCTGTTATGTCCGTCATGGTACATCCCCCTATATTTAGCTTTGCTTCATGCATTAAACTGTTCAAATAATTGATGGCTTCACAAAACATACTTCATGACCAGAGCACAGTAATTAAACGGTGTACTTTTTGCGCTGAAGAAGCCAGTTGTTGCTAAATCTCCAGAAATAAAAGAAAGATTAACTGTGACAGCCATCTGTCAGTGCTAAGCGTATATAGAAGATAAAGAGTGTAAACAACGAGCAACATTGTAGTCTGTGGGTCGCAATAAAATTCAAATTCAGAGTTGTATACTGTGTACTAATCTATATTAGATAATTGGTTTCCTTGATACTGTGAAGTTGTTCAAAGGGCACTTTCACAGGGTGGTAACTTTTAACATTGGTGACAGACAATAGGAAATATGCAACTGTGTGACTTCACGCGGAAGAAGAAGAAGAAGAAGGAGAAGAAGAAGGAGAAGGAGGAGAAGAAGGAGAAGGAGAGAAAAAAAGGTTGCACTGACAGCTGGCAGAGAACACCTGTCTTCTTGGCATTGTGGGTACTTCCCATCCCAAGATTCCTCTCTAGCCAGGGAAAGGTCTGGGCTGACAGAGAGGCCTCCGGGTAAATGCTGGCGTCTGGCGCCTGTTGAGACGCAGGATTACACGAGACCTTACAGCACACTTTGTGCCAAAGCGCCTGTATTTCTGTCTCCGTTGGGTTTTAGCGCCATGTGGCAAGATCTTAATTTTTTTCAATTTCCAGAGCAACTGTGGACTATCAGCAAACAAGGAGGAAAAAGCGGAAGCTTTGTGAAATAAAGACACTTCAATGGAACATATTTTCAAGCACATGTCCTTTAAAACCTGGGCGGTAGTTTCTTAATGTAGTTCTCTATTGTCCACGGCTCCTATAAAAAGGAGTCGCAGGAACTAAACTCACACACTAAATCCATAACCAAAAGTCTATTTTGCCTTTCCAAGGAAACTGAAGATCTGTTAAGGCAAATAGACTGCTCTGTTTGAGATGCAATATTCACACACACACACACAACACAGAAACAGAGACACACTGTTGTGTGATGTATGGTTACTGATGTGTTGTCTAGTACATTACCACATAGAATCTGCAAATAAAGTTGTTTTCTCACTTCTCTTTCTTTTCACCAACACTCTCTTAGTCACACACTCTCTCTGTTAAGTGAGGACTTTTTGGAAAGTTCACTTCAAGGAAACTTGGATCTGTGCAAATATGTCACACAGCATCATCCAGATTGCATCAGGACATTAGTAGAACTCCCCCCAATTGGCTCCATAGTGTTGTGCAGCTACTCTTCTTCTCCACTGGTCATAAACCCGTTGTAATTGAAATCCCAGGTGCCTAATTTGGTAATTGCATGAAAACACCAGATGTTGACGTGGATGGGATTAAAATTCTCAACTCAAAATACAAAAAGTTATTTCAGATAGATTTTTTTCCCCGAAGGGTAAAAGGACAAAACTGAATAACAATGAATGTAGGAATAGTACACATTTGGTGGGCGAACACCCGCCACCACAGCTGCCCCTTTAATGAGCCTATGAGAATTCATCAAACTGCAAGCACTCCCAGATAAACTTAATGTGGGCTATGATGTCCACAGACACAAATAACCATTGAAAAACAATACAAACTAAATCTTTAAATTAACAGAAAATAATATTCCTCCATACCCGTTTTCTTTCAACAAAACAAAATGCTAGTAAAGAATGACACCCCTAGTGTTTGGAGAATAAAAGCATTCATCTAAGGTTTAACAAACTACGCAACTTACCATTCTACCAAAATGAAGAAACAGTATCACATGGGTCTGCTGACAATAAACAAAAAATAAATCTATTGTCATTACCTTATTGTTCATGATGGCTTTGAGACACTGGACAACTTTGTGTTGATTCTTTTTGTCAAGCTTCTCTTGCCTGGGGACAAAAGAGAGTAATGAGGAGCAGTCGGCCTCTAAAGTAAAGCATGAAGACTCCAAACTCTATGCAGGGGTGTTGGAAATGAGTGAACATTGTCAGAAACAGATACAGGACTCTGAAACAAGAATTGAGAGTGAGATAGGTGAGTCTGCACACGAATACACGTGAGTGAGGGTGCAAACGTACGGTTTCTTGAACAGCAACCTCTCCAAAACGTCCAGCAGCAGTCCGAGACCCTCGTGCCCAAAGCTCTGCACCCAACTGAAATAACAAACATCAAATCGATATCATAACACGGTAAAACTGACAACTGATAGCAACACTTCCATACTCATCAGCCACTGTGGAAAGTTTTAAGGGAGAAAAATACGAGTAGAAATCTGTACTTTGTGCTGAGGAGAAAGCAGCAGAAGCAAACTTCTGCACTGATATATATTAGACATCGGGAAACGGCAAATGGAAAGCACATTCAGACACAGTTCGATCTAGAATTATCTATACAAGTCGTGTAGTCTGACCCAATACTGCAATTTTGAGGATGATATGCATATCAATATTTGAGGATTTACTTGATTAAAAACAAACATCTTTGGAGAGGATTCCATAGCTTTGACCGAGATACATACTGAGCAGGACATTTTACAGTTGAAAAACATTTGTCCAGTGTCGTTTGTACGAGGATAGAAAAACACTTATATCAACACAATGCTGTTAAAGGCCTTGATACAGTGGCATTCATCAAAATATTAATTCATCAAAAAATGAAACATGGCCAAAACAAAAAATCACAATGCAGTGTAAGGAGTTTGGGGGCCGGAGGGAGATGGAGGTTGCACTAATATGACGCAAGTGACATTTGTGAGACGTATCATTCTCAAGGAGGTTAAGCAAGTTCACACCGCTCCATAAAATATGCTATCGGAGGATTGCATTTTCCCGACTGCGCCGTCTGTGTGAAAGTTGATTTAAGACACATTTTATGGAGAAGGTGCCTTTGATGGATCCCAGGGACTGCTGCCTGTAAATAAAGAAGTGCTAGCTAAAGCTTGGGACAAACACAATATACAGGTGTATTTTCCTCGTAGAAAGGCACATTTCTTTCCAGTGAAGGAGACATAGTTTGAAGAAGGCAATGCCGTCTACAAAGACAACTCAACTAATTCCTATTTGACATTAGTGCTGGTGAAAATATTACACAATAGTCAGTGTATTAACGACAGGAAAAAGTCAGCATGACCCAATTTTGGCGAAGAATACACGGAAGCGAGGTAAAATACAGCTGTGGACGTGGGCAGCAGCTAAATGTATGCTAGCTACTCTAAGAGGAAAAAAAGTGTGATTTTCATTTTGGAGTTAACTTACCCTTTAAGCTTCTTCTTTAACAATTTAGTCTGGTTAGGCTAATTGTCCAACTCTGGTCTTGGCTACTAAGATCTCTCTGGAGCCACGTGTTGTGAGAGAGCCGTTAGAAGTTAACTCAGAAAATAGGGCATTCATTACATAAACCAAACAGTTCCTTTACTCTTCCCGGTTCTGATTTACAATTATTTCTAAATCTGTACTGTAGATGAAGGAACGAGGGTGCGTGCGTGTGTGTTTTTGCCTTATGAAAACTATTCACATTTTGAGATTTGATGGATACAATCAAAACAGAATGGCAATCAAGATAAAAAAGAAAACAGTGTTACTATTTCTCATCACTGAGAAATCAAAATGCTGGAGATCCAAAGTTTTCACCCAAAAGTGACAACTGCAACTTCAAAAGACGTTTTAACTTCGATTCAAATAAGAAGCACAAACGGGGACAAATAAATTGTTTAGACAAAACCCTTCAGGGTATGCAAAATATAGAAACAAAGACAGCATGAGTGAGACTGGGAGCGACTGCACCTCCCTCCTGATTGAAACCGAATAACCTCTCTGAACATTAGCATGCAGTGTTTGTACAGTCCTAATCAACAAGCTGCATGCCTCCCAGCATCAAATCTACAGGACTTCTCAAGGTGACAAAATGGGAAGCAGTTATCTGAATCGCATGTCTTTAAAAAGGAGTGCAAGGTTGTATGTAGATGTTGCGTCGATGCTTATTTTTGCTTCACATCACATGTTGTTCACACCTTGAATGAACACAGGTGCTGGCTCAATTCCATTCATCTTCCGTCAAAAAACAAGGAAACGCTGCACTAGCGATGATTGAAGTTTGTTTTTCTTTTTGTGATGCAGTGACTCAGTACATGAGGAGGGTATCTGATTCAAAGAGGTGCCACAGCAAATTGGACTGCAAATGTGTGTTAGGGAAAGTTGATTCATTTCGACTGAATAAAAGAGCACGGGACCGCTGCAGACCGGCGACAGCCTGACTGGCACTGCAGCAGGTAATTCAAGCTGGTGTAATCCAATTTAGCTTGCCAACTTTGCTGCTTTAAATTAAGTAACTTCATAAGGACAGCGACAGTAACTGGTGAGGTGGTTTCTACAGATCCTGGGTACCGTTAGAAAACAATTACAGACTGCTGAAGTCCCAAGTGTACCGTGTACAGACATGACACCGTCTCGGGGACATTAGAGTTGAGAAATCCGCTGTATGTTCTGATCCCAAAATGCTCATCTCTCGAGACATCACCGCTCCGTATGTACAGTGCTTACCATTTCAGTTTGCTTAATCTTTGCAGAGAAGAACAGCAAAAGTCGGGACCATCTTGAGCAAACATTTTCACACAAACAGCCTCATACTGGGAGTCAGATTTAGGCGTTGTGTCCAAACTGTTCCCTGTGAGTTGGATGTGGGAGTGTGCAAGCCATTAAGGGGGAAACATGTCCTGCTCTTGATGTATTCGAGCCTCCATGTGTAGCTCACCAGGATGTATTGGGTCCAGGGCAATCATTGCACAAACGAATAGCAACAATTCGTTTGATTTTGACATATATTATAATTTTAGTGAATGGTTCGGCCTATTTGAAAAGATCACCACAGCTTCAAATCTCCCCGACCTCAGCCACTATGACAACCTTATGCTAAACTGCCTTCTACAGCGTGGAAGCAGAGCAGGCCACTGCATCATCGAGGTGTCTGACTATGCATGTGGCAGGGTCAAGAAAATACGGGAGGCTGGCAAAAACTGTCACTGCCATTCTGATGAAGATGGGGACGGCTGCCGCCAAGGTGGGTGTGAATTGAGGCTCTAGTGATTGAGAAAGAAAATATATAAATATAAATCACTTCTCACTGGGCCGTGGCCCTGGCCATGCTGGTTATAGAGTAGGCCAGGCGAGGGGCTTGACACGAGCTTCATTGAAATGCATAACTCAGTGGCCACTGCACGCTAGCTTTTCATCATCAGTGCGGAGGCAAAGAGCTAAGGAAAATAACCAGCTGATCTATGGCAGGAATTATTGCACAGGAACCCAACAAGCCTGTACTGTCAGGGTCTGCTGCAACAAATATGGAAGACATCTGCCTTGAAACACATGAGTGTTTTCAAACGGCTTCTAGTAAGAGGCCTGGGAAATGTACTATATCTCAGAGCCCAGAAAGGGGCAATTTAATAGCTGTCCACAGCACCTGGAGAAAAGTCTCATCTTCGAGAGCGAGAACAATCAGGCTGAGGCAATAATGTATCCAAGGAATGTGCCTTTGTGTCAAAGCTGAAGGTCAGGAAGTCGAGTGGGCATGAGACGGATAAGGCTGTGCAGACACACCCTGGGCCAGTCTATTGATCTTGTACTTTGTGTTAACTCACACAACCTGCTACTTTTATGCTGACAATGAACAGCTCAATTAAATGGCTCAACGCAAGCACAGAGCGGTTTTGTCTGGTGACGACACCAATAAAGTTCATTCTAACAAGAGGGCGACTACAAAGACAGAGGCCATTAAGAGAGAGAGCGAGAGAGAAACTGGATCGCTTTGTGCGATTTGAATTTGAACAGAAAGTAAGACGACAAAAAAGAAAAATATGAAGTGGCAGATGTCTGGAATGTCGTTCGTCTGTACTGGAGTTATATCCGTTTTTATGTCACAGCCGTCTCAAGACTACAGTTTTTTCGCCACAACATTTAAAATACGTTAGCGGTAATGCGAATATAATT
This sequence comes from Cyclopterus lumpus, assembly GCF_009769545.1. Taxonomy (NCBI): domain Eukaryota; kingdom Metazoa; phylum Chordata; class Actinopteri; order Perciformes; family Cyclopteridae; genus Cyclopterus; species Cyclopterus lumpus. Next base: position 10,160,098 of record NC_046968.1, on the reverse strand, counting down.
CATTTCTAGGGGACCAATAGAGGCACTCATGGCCGGTGTGTTTATTAATGTCACCGGTCATCTCTCTGTTAACTGTGTATTCCTCGTGGTTACTAGGTTTATTATTATTATACTGCAAGCAACATTTGTCCATATACTAATCTAAAGCTAAAAATTAAAGACTTGTATGAATACGGCTGCAATTTCCATAATGCGGAAGCTAACGACAATTGTAAAATGGTAGAATCCAAGTTCATAATAACTTTCTAAGACAGTAGTAATATTAATTTAGTCACACATGCTTTGTAGTTGACATGCTGTCTGTCTAGACTCTAAAGTAATTAGTATTTAAAATTCTGTCTGCTAATTTAGCATGCTTTGGCAGCCCTTGGGTTTCATTAGTTCCCAACATCTGGCACGCCTCCCACATCCCAAATGACAAACTTTAATCACATTCTCCGGCTGAATGTCCTCAGTGTTCAGAGCCGGGTTGTGTAAAAATCATCTGAAAACACTTTGCTGGGGAAACTGCGGCACCGATTCTATGTCCGACTGCTACCTGGTAACATCGTCATTGTCTTTGGTCATTGAGAATCGTACAGACGACACACACACACACACACAGACGACACACAGACGACACACAGACACACACACACACACACAGACGACACACAGACGACACACAGACACACACACACACAGCTTTCAGAGTCGCAGCTCTATTCCTGTATTCCTCTATTACCAGCCGTGTGGACATTTCATAAATATACGAGTCCATTGCTGAACATTAGCTACAAAGCTAGCCATGGTGATTTTGTATGACGTTATGAATATCAATGTGGGTTGAGGTGCACTGCTCCCAGTAAACATTGTCTATTTAACAAATCAGAAGTGATTGAGGTCCGTGTCCTGTCAATGTTGTTTGTGATCGGTCATCATGCCAGAGGGAGCAAATCACCATCTCACGGGATCTTTCTCACGTGATCTCATGGGGAAGCGGATGTACACAAAGCGGAGGCTGCCGTGGCGCTACAACTTGCCATAGTAATACTTGCAGTAATAGTGGGGAAAATCAACAGCAGAAGTCTGCATTACAAATATGAATGGGGAGACGCGGTCAATACAGGGAGTCTATTTCTTAGCAAGAGGTGAGATTGTAACAGCAGTTGTGAGATCTGTGAACAGTAGCATGCGCAAGGCTCTACATCAACCTGGACTAGGGTTGCAAAAGGGCGGAAAGTTTCCACGGGAATTTGGGGAATTTAAAAAAAAAAAAAAATTGAAAAGTTTTTTTGCAAAAGCATATAACAGGAAACTTAAATGTAGTTGAGAACAAGACTATGCACGCCTAGCTCAGCTGGACCCTGAATGCAGCTGGTTGTGAACATTGTCTGCCAGAAACATAAACGTTTTTGAACGTCTTTGTCATCAGTGTTGTCTGAACGTTTCAGCCCATATATGCCTGGCAAGTGTGAGAGCACCGAGTTGCGTAGAGGCCAAGAGCGGTATTGCAGACAGATGGAGATTTCAATTATAGCTCCCAACATATTGAAAAAAATAACTGAACTAGTTCATTTTTTGGAGCTGTGAACTATGAACTGAACTAGTGTTGTCGAAAGTGAACTTTCCCAACACTGTTTGTCATTACCTAGCATATTGATTACTTGGTAAACTGAAGCCATGTTCATTTTAATACCAAGATTATTTGTATACAGTAGACTAACTTTTTACAGCAGTAAGGAGGACGTTGATGAGGTCCAGGAAGAAAGCATTTAGACCTGAAAGGATTCAGGGAAAAACACAACAACAAAAAAAATGGGTTGGGGGGTGGTGATCATAGGGAATACACCTTTTTTATTCAACGTTCATGTTTTTGTTGTTTGATGAAAGAATAAAGTTCTACTCACAAAATGTCAAAAAAGTCAAAAATGTCAGTTCTATTATAAATGTTTGCATGCATGTCTGCTTATGACAAGGTAAATACAGTTAAATTACCCCAAAATGTCCAGTTTATTCCTGTTTATTCCCGTTAATTCCCGTGGAAAGTTTCCAACTTTGAATATTCCCGGAATTTTGCAACCCTGACATGGACATTTGTGTTGATCTCATCCACACTTGAAAATTCATTCACCATTTTTAATACAATACAACGCTTTGATCTGCAGGTTCTGAAACCAGGATCACTATCACTATCCTCCTGACTATTAAGTAGCTGATGGCCAGTATACACAAACAAGATTTTGCAACTGAATTGTGCTACTTAAAATATTCCATATCTTTTGTGAACACTGCTTCAAACTTTAACATGACTTCTTGGAAAATAACCCCATGTTATTGGTCCATCTGCCAACATGCGAATGAGATACTGTAAACTACTTGGATTTGTTAATTATACAATGCAATAAACAGTAATTAACACTCACTCTGGGATCGGAGGAAAACTGTAATCACGCGACACCATCAACGGATTCATGAGAAGCAAAGCGGTATTCGACCGAGTGCTATCATCTTAGAAAGACACCGAGAAACAGACCATAAAAAAAGAAATGTAAGGAAAGGATATTCATCATCCTATTCCCTGGGAAACAAAAACAGTCATAAATCAAAGAGAAAAATGAGGCGCCTTATCTGGCTAACTTCACAGCTAAGGTAGCTTGACTTCGAACAGAATCTCAGGAGAACGCCTCCAAGGTTCCCACGCAGTGAAGCGCGGCATTGCACTAAAGCGATTACGAGCCACAAATATTTTTAAAAATGAACTTTAAAATGTTGTCCCAAGTATAGCAAGTTAACTGACTCCAAGAGCGTTCTCCAGGGACAGAGGGAGGGAGAAGACAGAAGTAACAGCAATGCAGAACATCTGAAATATAAATAGAGGTCACGTGAGGACAGATTGAAGCCGCTCTAGCAGATTGCTACTAACAATAACAATGCTTGTAACTAAATAAGTTTCTAAAATGGTATTAAAACATTTTTCTAATTCTTTGAAATGTGCATTGGTTTAAAAAAAAAAAAATGTAAGAGATAAAATTGTAATATAGATATAAATCTTCATCAAAGAAATATTCATCTAATTCAGATATTAGGCATTTTAAATGATCACTTTTCACAATTTTTGATCAAAATTAAACGTGCAAATATAATATATTACATCATAAAAACATTCACCAGACAATCCAACAATACCTTTGAGAAAAGAACCTGTAACGTCCGACAACCTTGTCGAAAATTGCTTACACTGAGGTCATTGAAAAATATGTAAAATTAAAATTTCAGTTGCACAACCTACCAGGAAATAAAGCATGTGGTTTGTTCTTTCTAGTTCTTTCTGAGTGAACTACATGGGTGGCGGGTGTATGAGAGAAAAGCATCCAAGGTTTATTAAAAACGTTGGTGTAAGGATACGGGATGCTAAACTGAAAATAAAAAAAAAAATCTGGAACCTGAAGGTCAGCTTTAATATAAAATCAAAAACCAATTTCCACTTGTTTGTCAGATGCATTTATCAAATCCATTTAATACAATTACATCCTGTAGCCTTGCTGGTCCTGTGGGCTAGCACTGTGGCCTCGCTTCACAAAAAGGGAGAAAGAGAGCTAGAATAGCGGAGGTGGGTAAGGCAAACAGGAGTCAGAGGCAAGCGTCACAGGACACTCTGGAGCTGCAGGAAATACCAAATGACCTCCAAGTCTGCCCTGTCTTCACCAGAAGGTCGCTGATGAAGGAGCACATAAGTCTGCCAGCCTATATCTGACAACACCCGATATTGGACTGAGGCAGTGAGTAAGAGATGTTTGCTGCCACGGTTCCAAGAAAGTGACGGTGACCAGCATCCAAAAACAGTGGCAGACAAAATACCTTCATCGGCAAATCAATCCCACAACTCAGGACCGTCATGGTGCCATTAGATAGCGAGGGGTTACCGCTGTCGGCCCACCGTTTGTAGCCGAAGCAGATTTATGATCAAGCCAGACTGTCATTACCCATAAGCCTGACGGTCCATTTTATTAGTGGTGACTTAATCAAACGTGGGGGCCTGCAAGCCACGTTTTCATCGAGCATCACACAGGTGAGGGTTCCATAAACAGCAGTGGGTACGCATAGACTGTGGCTTTGTATACCACGGTTTCATGGGAGCTCTAGGAACAAGCGATCACTTTATTCATACATTAGTCACACACGATTGAGGTGTGCATGATTTAATTACACGATTCCTAGACGTTTATAACAGCCTTCATAAAGCATTTATCACAAATGCACACAATCAACAAACTAAAGCACTGAAAAACCAGGCAGCAACCTGCCAATGTGGATGCATCTTAAAACTTGCATTCTCTCTCCTGACTAGCAAAAAGAAGTCAGATTGTATGGAAGTCTACGAGAAAATGACCCTCCTTGTCACTTGATTTAACTCAGTAAACATTGTAAGTTAAATGAATTTATGGTCTCAATTGTTAGTTTAAAGTCTTCTTCAATACAGCATGATTTTCATTTCGTAAATTATGGTCCAGTTTAGAGTATAATAGACCAAAAAGTGGAGTATGCTTTAGGGCGTGATGACTGTGATTGACAGGTCACTGCAGCTACCAAAGCCGTATACAGCATGTTTCCAAGTCACTCCTGTCATAGTTCATCACTGAAATGAATTCAGTCACTGATTTTACATGAGTTATTATGGTCACTTATATAATTTTAATCAGACCAATGTTTCATTAAAAAAGGCAACTGACAAGCATATATTAACTCCCATTTACTGTTAACACAAGTAACACTTGAGTATGTTTGCCTAATTAAAGTTTTGAAGTATATCTGTCGTTGAAAGTGTAATGTCATCGATTCAAATAAAAAAATAAAATAATTGAGGCTTACCAAAAAAAAGTGGATTCATCATCATCAAAAGGTCTTGACACTAATCTCCTATTGGACGTCTTGATAGAGCTGCTCAGCCGGTTCTAGAAAACATAATGAAGTATCTGTAGATTCCATGTGCCGCCATTCATACACGGCTGTGTAGAGAGCAGCAGTGCTTGGGTGGGAGTGCTTTTGACGTGTGCGCTCAAGAATATGATCCTGGCTCCTGACCCCTTGCCCCTGCTTCCTGCATCCAGCCCCTAGACTGGACTGGACCTGGCCTCCTTCCCAATGGCCCTGCCTCCTTCTTGGTGCCTCATGCCTCAAGGGCCTGGCCTCATTGGTCCGGCCTCTTGCCTAGTGGGCCGGCCTCCCGCCATGGCCCTGCTGATGCTCCTGATCCGATGTGAGGTCCTGGGACAGGGATGTTGTATGTGTACAGATTGTAAAGCCCTCAGGCAAATTTGTAATTTGTGATTTTGGGCTATACAAAATAAACTGAATTGAATAGAGAATATATATATATTAAAAAAATTGGTGCGACGGTGCGTAGCGAAAGCTTATCAGTGTTGAGATTCTCCTCCTGTTGGCACAGACTTCCTGTGGTTGTTGAATCAGAAATGGATGACAACATATTGGGCACCCAGAGTTATGGGATAGCACCTCATATTTATACAAAGACCAGACAAACCTCTATGAGTGTAAATGTATGTGTATAAACCAGAGACTTATTTTATGTGGTGATGGAGCAGCTGTAAACCGATCGATCCAAACTCCATCCAGAAAACTTGCATTTTAAAAGTTTTTGATTGTTGTCTAGTGGAAAGCCCTAGAAAAGCCTTAATTCAGACAATTTACAAATCTGCTTATTTCTGCATCTTTTCTCATTCGTTTATTGCAATTAAACCCCAGCTTAATCTGTTATTTTGGGGTTCATACTGCGGAGGTAAACCAGCTCAGTGAAACTCGCTGAGCACCTCAGGATGATGTTATGAAACCAGACACAACGACGTTTGGTTTTCCGACGTAACAGGAACGTCCTCGTATGCAAGACTTCCACAACATGTGCAAAGCAGCAACAGTGGTTATTTTTGCCAATGGATAAAACACAAGGCGAGAGTCCTGAAAGATGAGGCAAGACCACAGTCATCCTTAATCAGCCGTTAACAGCAGAGAGAAAGGCATTGTGTGGAGTGTATTAGGGTTCTTACACATTTTACCAAAACATTTGTATGACTTTGATGCAAAATACAAAATGTGTTAAACCCTGAGAACTCCATTGCCTCCAAAAAGTTTGGAGGCAGTAATGATTGGAAAATAACTAAATAAACTTTTGATCCACACATATTCGCAGAACTTTAGACGCGGTGTCAGTTAATACTCAGAACTAACTATCTTTTGCAATACAAACTTTGGAAATTCTAAACCAATTCCCCCTCCAATTTACAAATAACCTAATGGAATATTAAAAGACGAGCGATTTCCATGTTTTAACCACCCAAATAAATTTGCAGTTTATTTTTTTTCATGTCTGCAAGCTTCTCATCAATCTGCTCTTCAATCTCCAGCAGAGAGGCTTTCTTTTCTTTGGCAGTTTAGCAGAAAGCATTGGATCTGGTGATCAAGGTCAGTTTGCTTTCTCAGCGTATTCATCCACTGATTTCTCAAGGGTGCAAATGTATGTCTTCGTTTTCAAATCCTCCAGCTCATCTGTGAGGGCCTTTCTTTGCTGCTCTCACTCTTTCTCATCATTTCACCAAGGTAGCCAGAGTACTTCTGCCTGGCTCCTACAGCAATTAGCAGCTTATTGGTGATCTGTACTTTGGTTATGCCCCCCCCCCCCCCCCCCCCCTCAACAGATCTGACATGGTCAGACAGTGACTTCTGAGCCACCGGAAACTTATCCTTCCGTCAATTCAGAGTTGTCAAATCTTGATCTTGATCCCTGCCTCTCTGAAACAAACACATTTACATGTATGTGGCATACAAGCTGCCACTCAAGTCGGGGAAAGGGCTTTGCCTCACAAAGAGGTTTTATTTGTAATTATACGCTATGGTAAATTGGTCAACTTAAACAACTCTCTACCAATCTTAAGCCACATACACTGTATATATTTGTGTAACAAATTTATTGTATTTCTTCATTTTTAACAAAGCTTTTCAAAGCCTGGAAAAAGCCATTTTCAAACTCCATACAAACCTTGAGCATTGAACAGAAGTACAAGTATCTGTGTGAAGATGTTAGTTGTGAAGATGGCTACTGGGATCAAATAAATCACACATCGGTGTGTATGGTGATAGGTGGTGGTAAAGTGTTAAGAAGTCTGTGAAGCTTAGATCAACCGCCTTTAAAGTGTCTCTGGTAGAGTAAATGATAATGTGAAACAAAACCCCAACCTCCGACCCAAAAAGCCCTAAGCAACAATCTAAATCTAAGAGAAGGAGACAACCAAGACAAGGCTGCCAGGGATCTGCTCGTCAATGTAGCTTAGATGGAACCAAAAGGGAACGCCCCCCCCCCCCTCCCTCCCTAGTCACCGTCAGATTTAGTTCGTACTGGCAACAAATGTACCTTTGCAAAACTAGCCATCCTACCACAAACAATATTATAGTCAAGATTTGCACTAGTGCATAACTTCTTAACCCAGCCTAAAAATAAATGTACAACTACAATATTGTCATATCTGGAATTTTGGAGAAAATAATTATTGATGAAATGTTGTCAAACAAAAGCTTAAATTGAAGGAATCTAAATGTTCTAGAAACACTATGCTGCAAAACAGCTTTAAAAATGTGTGACACACTAATGTAAGTAATTGAAATGGAAAGTAACCAAAAGGCCGAGGTCAAACGAGTTAACTCCATGCATCTTCTAATTTTCATGTGATCCTTTACAAATACAAATGTGAAAGGATCCATTCCAATGAATTATTTTAATTATTTTGTTAAACGACGATGTAGCCATGGTAATTAATGAGAATAAATTAATACATTGGATTAAATGTGAACATTACTTCTTTTTTTTGCATTTCTTCTTCAAATAAAATATATATACATAAAAATCTAAATTTTATTTGACTATATATTGACTGCAATAAATAGTGCATAGAAGTTGATCATAATGCTGCCACCCTCACTTTGCATGATTTTTGAAGAGACTATTTTTTCTTGCCGAAAGGTATCTGGTAGGTGGAGCACTTCTAAGGCTTGAATGTACACTACAATCTCTTTGTTAAATGATTACAAAAAAAGATGTTTCATGACAATATAAATAAGTCCCAGCTGGTCGACTATGTCAGCATGGGCCTTGCACACTCAAATGTCAATACCATTTAGTCATATCATTTAGTTTCCAGCTCAAAACATATGTTTAGGCGTGCAGTACCTCTATAATAAAACAAGGGATATAGTGGTGATCCATCAAAGTGCATTTAGACTCTGTTCATTATTAACAAAACTAATTACAAAAGAGACAATAGTGAGGCCACCAATCAATGCTAATAATCAGTTAAAAGAAGAGAGCATTGTCATAATATTGCACTGTACCTGACAGGGTTGCTGGTAAGCGACACTCGCAGCGAGTCTAGACAGGCAAACAGACGTTCATCGATCACACCCGACTTCAGCTCTCCCAGGAATTCCTGGGGAGATATCTGATGGCTGCTTCTCAAGCTGCCCTGGAAAAGTTATAGGGAGAAAGAATCTCTTTAGTGCAGCCGGAGAAAAAGTGATCGAAACAACATGAGGCCAAAAAGACGGAATAGTCAGTACACCGACAGAAAGACTCCATGACAGCTTTCAACAAGTACAAATGTGCAAAAATTGATTTATTTCCAGTACCATATACCCGTCCCTTTATAAACCTGAACATTTAAGTCGTGCCTACTTGGATGAACTTCATTCTCATAAGCCCTGTTAGACAAGTGTGTATACACGCCATTTCTCACCATATTGCTTTCTCTTCTTCACGATTTCACAAAATGGCACTCTAAAGTACAGACACCTTAGCCAGCATGATGCAATGGTTACAAAAGACCAGAATAACTCCATGAATGTTTTCCCTTACCGGCCTGAAAGTGGCACAAGTTTGAATCTTTAATTCTATAAAATACAAACCATTTTGACTGAAGTAAGACTGAATGCCGTTTTCAAAGCTTTTGGATCAAAGACTAAAGCCTGGGTTATACTTTCCTGTGTTTTCTTTAATTTGATGGTCTCTTAATTAGTTTCCAAAGTTCCAAATATCTAACATCAAAATAACACATGACCCAAATAGCACAAGTACAAAGTGGAACAGAATCAAAAATCTTTTCATATTGGTTCAAAATGTTGTCATCAACAGCAAATCACAGTAATGTTATATAATCTTTGATCACATGCAAAAGGAAACCACTATTTATTTGTAATGCATGACTAAAAGGTCACCAAAATCCCAATGGACCCATAAGACATGTCCTTAATGAAAGTAAAACATTCCAATCTAATGTATCTGACTATAGAAACAAAACATGATAATCTACATGCATCTCACCAAACTAGTTATCACACCTGCACATTGTATAGTCGAGGAAGACGGGTGCAAGACCATTAAAGCTGAAGCTTTTCTTTGCGTTTTATTTGCGATGGTGGTGTGGAGAGAAAGCTACATTTATTTGGTTTATCTAGACAGCTGCACTAATGCCAAAACATCCCATATCGTTGGGTACATTTTTTTATTCATCAAAGGCCTCAGAAATCAGCTTGTATCCCTACCAGCAGGAATAAATAATCCCTGGTGTGCCAAAGCAACACAAACAATGGAACTATGCCCAGTCAGGCTCTCCCCTAACACCTAAAGCCCAAATCTATGATATCCTGCTTAATACATGATTAATATAAAAGTAGATGTTACGGTCTTGCTAAAAAAATAATAAAAAACACTTTTATTCAATCGTCAAATAACGTGAGATATAATTATCATAAGCACCTCTATAGCCTTAGAAAGGGAAATGGATCATGTGCATGTTGAGTGAAAATATTTCTTTGATATTTCTTTTAACTGATTAACGGCATTAAAATCGGTCAAAATGATTCGTCGGTACACGGTTGATTATCAACATTTAGTACTCAGTATACTCCGTTTACATTTAAAAATGTACATTTACCTACAATGCTACCACTATGTTTTTGTTTCAATGATCAGCTCCTTTAACAATCAATCACTGTAATTGAGGTCTTAGCCACGATTGGAATTTCGGAGCCAGTAGACCACAATTTATGTTTGATCAATGTTGAGCCAGTAAGCTCCTGCCTCATGTTTTCAAATGAGAGCTTATTAAAAGTCTCTGAGGCTTGCGAGCAGTTCATCCCAAGGAAGTCAGAGGTGAATTGAGCTCCACTCTTTGGCCGGTTCACAGAAAGTTGTGTGTAAAGCATGACAAATTGGACGACATCCACTTGATTGACCAAAGTTAGACTGGTTCATATCAGCATTAGCATTGGCTTGAAATGCATTTGTACACAGACAGAGGACTGTGTTTTGATCCATATCTATGCCATTGAAACTGCATGCAGAGAGAATCTCTTCACAGGTGTAAAGGAGGACAATTATAGCAACCAAAAAGTAGAGCTGAGGCTTTTCTGGAAAGTCTCCAGGTGTTTCAAAAAGGCAACACTAAGTAAAACACAATCTCCTACACAGCAGGGGAACTGCAGACAAGTGAACACAGTGGGGTCTCCAGTAGGTAGAATCATGGTGGTTATTTCAGGACAACAACTGCGACACACCAAACTTGACTGCATCAATTTGGATGCCGTATTAAAGGGTTGATTGGCGAAGCCGTCTTTTAGTTGAGAAGGTCGTATCAGGAATTATTATATATATATATTTTTTTTTTTTTAAAGTAAGAGAAATGTAACAGTCAACTGAGCCGAAGTTGACTCCTCGCTCAGCCTAAGCATCAAGGAAAGTTCTTTAAAGATTTTCTTTTACATTTTAAAAAGGTGTTATGAAAAGGAGCAACCTCTGGAATAACTCACTGTGCAGGATTTGTGCGCAACTTTAGCAGTTGAGAAAGAGGGTTTGACGGCGACAATGAAGATATGAGTAACGTTATAGCTGTGAACGTAGCCGTTTGTTGTGTGTACAGTTTAGGCAATTCGGCACTGAATTAATGTTACAACTCCTCCACAATGTGCGCAGTGTGCCTGTACCTTAATCCCACCTCTTCTAAAATGTTTTCTCCATGTTTCCAGCCTCAGTTTAGCAATAAATTGTGCATGGCCTGTCAGACACTATTGGCTCGATTAGTATGTCTATAAACAAAAATAAAAATAATTATTAATATTGCTCATTACTAATGCAATACAAGCGGTTTAGCACTATGCCTCCAGTGGCACCGGTTGCTGATGTAGGCTACTTTTTCATTTGCCAGAACATATGAAAATGAAAAAAAAATGCTTGTTGTGCAGCCGTAAATCTACCTGAGTATCTTAAATTTACTTTGACAATAAATTAACTCAGTAATTACTGATATGAGAGAGATACTGTACGTCTTCATGATCATTTCAAAACGTCCCTCTCTAAACATATAATTTACCACAACTTGTGTAAATGTAGCATTTCATAAAAACTGGTGTTTTGAAGGACATTAATTTATGCCGTTTTTGCCAGAGCAGGTAAACAAATGCAGGCTATACAAACAGGCTGGTCCCCATGGTAACTAAAGATGGACAGCCTCAGGCGAATTTCGAGGGATGTCTGGTAACAGCTAATATAATAAATGCTACCCTTCTTTGCGAGACACTATGCCAACTTGTTAACCAGAAAACATTAATAAAAAATTAAAATAAAACATGTAAAAGGATAATCTCAGCTGTCAGCAAAGAGCATGTGTTAAGATATGGGGCATTCATTAACAATTGATTTAAGTTAGTATGTGCCATCAGAAAGAGGTTAATCTAAAGCCTCTGTTATATAAAATCAATTTTTAAAAAGCCATGGAGGCTGTTTTCATTTTTATTCAAACTAAGCATCACAGACTGAACTCATATCAGCTATAAACACACTTGTGGGTAGATATTTAATGGAGTGTCACTTGCAAATTGTAGTCTTTCAATAGGATTCTAGTCTTAAGGGGAATTGATGTAAAGCATGGCCTTTTGTTGGTGTGGAAAAGAAAGAATGGTCAATAGTTCCGACTTCTTTGGAGACAAAATCGTTATTCTCTAAACACTAACAGTTTTATCACCCTTCATCAAGATCCGTCTGTCTTCTTTGAGGGTGAGTAAAAGAATAGCTTCGAGCTAAATGCTGGAACTTTGAAGGAGGACCAATCAGCCATGAAAGCAAACTCATAAAACTGAAGCAATTACCTTCCAGTATTCAACATTGTTATTAAGAATTAATATCACACCTCATCCATTTTTAGTATTACTCAAAAGCATCAACTACTTATGTTATAATGCCCAATCAGCCAAAAATCATCAAAGATCAAAATCTCTCACACATTAAATCATGTAACTATATAAAATTAAGAATATAAAGTTCAAAAATACGCATTCAAAAACTTACAGTTTTAGAGGCAGTAAAAATATACTGGATGACCATTTCTCTCTTGGTGTTGAGGTCCTTCTCTCTCAAAGGAGACTTTTTTTCTTCACTCAAGTTCATGTCCTCCTGAAATAAAAAGAAAATAAATATATATTTAATCTAATAACAAATAGTATTAGGGTGTTTACATTTTACCTCTGGCAGCAAGATTTGCTTTTTCTCACAACGTATTAATCATACAATAATTTTGGAAATATTAGATTGTATCCGACATGAGGTTTAGTGTAGACAATTATTTTTCTATCAAATTTATTTTGTTTAGATTTTGGTTATATTTGTCCATATTGGCAAAAACATGAAGATACATCAGAAGCCTTTTTAAAAGTAGTGACAACAATTTCTTGTTTTCCAAAGTTACCATAACCTTAAACCATAACAGTGTTGCATTCATGGTTGTAGCCCCACTGCTTTTACTTGCGTCTACCTGTTGTACTTTCCTCAGACATATTGTTGTAAAGTATGTCTGGACATTGTCAGCCCCAAAAGTCTCAAGTAATTTGAGTTCCACATGGCTCATGTGGGATGTTTACCTTCCATAAAAGTCTATTCCTAATTAGTGAAAACGAGTTGCAGTCATCTCCCAACATCCTTACAGCAGCGATATGCTGTTATCGAATGCCCTTTTAGAAAATAGAAAGCCCAAAATATCGTGGGCTTTTTTTAACATATTCAGTGTTTCCTTTAAAAATCTTTCTCTCCCATCGTTAGTCACTTTGCATCACATGTAGGTTTTACATGTCACACTACTATTTCTCTACGAAACCTTTGATGATGTTGTATATAGTTAAAAGCAACATACCATCATCTTTTCAAACAGGGCCAAGATCTCTTTCTCTGAGGTGATCTTTGATGAAAGCTCCTCAAACTGATGTGAGGTGGATGATGAAGAAGTGGACCCGTCATTAGTGTTGTGTTTGGAGTGCGATAAGGGCGGCCGCTCCTTTTTACTGCCGGGGATCCGAATGCTGGCGAATCTGTCCAGCTGTAAAGACAACAGAGAACAACAGTTAAAACAGGGAAACGTACACGAGGATTTTCAGTGCCAAGTTGAGGCACAGTTAATATGTTTAGCATATTTAATGTAGACAAAACATGTATTAATGAGTTAGAAAAGCAATGCCATTAGTGGGAACAAAGCACACAGGTACACAGAACATCCGTTTAACACATGTTGAGGAAAGGCATGGAGAGTTAACGGAGACATTAGTAAGTGAGAAAAGCAGCCGGTGTTCTGTGATGTGAAAGAATCCAATGAAGATCCAGTTTCATTGCCACTCAAAATAAGCAGATTAGATGCCTTTTTGTAGAGGGACGCAAGTAGAGACTGACAACCAAGGGAAGAGAAAGCATACCAGCTTCTCGAATCTTACCACATCATCTGTGATATTCCTAAATGGTAAGTGCTACAGGGGGGAACAGAAAAAAAAAAAAAATCAGGACACACGTAGTAAAATATTGTTTCAACCCATCATTTCCAATATCATTTATAAACAGATACAGAAAAGTGTTGGTTCTTTATACACTGCATTGCAAATGTGTGGCGTTTGTTTTCTTGTAGCATTTAGGTGCATTCTGAAAAGGAAGTGTTGCCGTTGTTTAGCCTCTCCTTTGTTATGCTTATCTTGAAATTCCAAAAAGGGAGAGATGCTTCTGCTCATTTTTCTAAATAAGGACTTCAATAGGACTGATATCTGAGAATCTCTCATTAACATACCTTCACCAGTGATCCTTTAGATTGCAATGTAAAAGGTGAACCTGCTGTGATGTTAAGATAGTGGGCAGCGGCTATCAAGGCTGTGATTCACAGGTTTTTAAAAAAAAGGGACCCAATGTGTGCCAGCTGAATAAAGCCCAAACTGCCGCACACTCCCCAGGAGCCTGTACAACCATCACCAAGCACAATGGGTGGGTGCCAAGGTTCCCCTAAAAAAAGAAAATCCATTTGCGGCACCCAGCAGTGCAATGTTAGCAGATTATTAAACATATGTGCACATGTCTAAAACCAAATGGCGTGTTTATCAACGTTTATAAGTGTGAATTGCTTCAAGTGCTCCAACAAGCCCCGTCTGAAAATTATAACGGATGGATTTATGACATAGGAGATTGGCAGTTGGCCTGTTGTTGCCTGTGCGCACCAGCTACCTCAGTGCCTGCCGATCAACTTTTGTCTGCTGCCGTTTCTGCTCTAGCGGATTGTTTTGTTTGTTTGTTTGCTCGTCTTCCTTTTTTTCCCCCCCGGTAGACTTCTTGGGAAAGTTGCCATCTGTATTTCGAACATGTGTAACGGAGTCAAAAAAGGCCAACGGAATAATCCTAATAAGGAAAATATGAAAACTGTCATATTGAAATGCTGAATGTAAAACTGACATGGTAAGGTTAGGATTTCTTCAAGCACAACAGCAGACCGCACAGAACCTCGGAGAAATAAATCAATACACACCTGTGTTTAATTAAATAAAATCGCCCGGAATAAAATGCGTCAACCTGTCAGTGAGCAATCTTCCTAATGAGTGCTACGAGATTAACATCATACATTTGTGTCCAAACTGTGCTCGAAAAGAAAACAGGCTGAAAGATGACACGAGAATGTTAATAATATGTTAGAGGATGATGTTTCTGAAATAAAGTCCAATTGAATTGATAAAATCACCCACAATATGCAGAATACAGGAATTATTTTGTCTCCACTGATGAGCTTGGCAATTGGTCAAACTAATTGGACACAGCTGTCAAACTTCTACCTCATATGCCCACAACGTGACAGACTATGCAGGAGTAGGCGTCTAATTGGAATAGCACTAACTACAGTAAGACGAACCCCAACTGACTATTGTCACTGATTTCATTTCATGGATGAGATGTTAAAAAGGGGTCAAATGTACCTAGAAAATTGTAAATATTAAATAGTTTGGATACTTTGAGGTCAATTACAAGCGCATGAAAAAAAAAACCAAGGGAAGCAATAACTCAACTAACAAATAAAAAATCAGCATTCCCACCACAGCCTCTATTCTCAAATATTTCCCTACACCCAAACTGTTGCACACTTTAACATAATTTGAATATTACTGTATATTACACAGAAATGATAGGCTGACTTTAAGAAACTTCATTATTATTCAGCCCTTCAACAATGAGGAAAAGGTGGAACTAAATTGATTTGAATGCATATCTTTCAAGAGTAAACTGACTCTGAACACAATAAGAACAAAACAGCACAAGAAAACTCCCAACAGCGTCCCTCAACAATTTAACTTCTAATTGTTATTCAAGTACTTGTTATTTAGCTCTGCTAAGGCAAATTATGGGGGAGGGATGTCCTGAATAGTAACTTAGTCCACCTGTTCTGTTGTTACAGGATTAATGGTATGAAACATAAAAATGACAAATATAAAATGAATAGATAGACATTATGCAATTCATCAAAATGTTATTATTTCTTTTCCACAGACCAACAATGCCTGAGCAGCCGTTTGTGCCAGCTGTCGCACTCTAGTGCAGGCTGTACAAGTCTCTGCAATGAAGTATGAAGTCATTGCAGCTCGTGGACCCAGCATGTGCCTTTAATATGGACACATCAGGATGTTCAGTGGTACTTATTGAGTCGTGTTGCATCTAAACAGCAGCACCAACAATCAGCATTGGACAAAGGAATCCACAGGTGGCCTTCCCAGGGTGCTTGCAGTGCAATAGCAAGACATTGTCAAACAGAAGGAAAAACAAAACTCCTCAACAGGAAGCTGTAAACATGACATGAGTGCAGAGTAGATGGCACTCGGCACAACAACAACAAGACCTAGCAGCTGGATAGGAATTATTATCATTTCTTTTTTCAAATTGCAATTTTTAAAGTAGTAAGATTCTTTGGTTTTTCCTTATAAAACTTGAGGAGTTGCAGATTTTTTCTAAATAAAATTATTATTCTTTAAAAAAAGATTTGAGTTTGGGAATGTTGATTAAACAAAACAAGTCGTCTGAAGACATCATCTTGGACTTTGGGAAACTGTGATGGGCCTTGTTATTCGTTGTTTCCTGGCATTATTTTTTTCATGAAACAATATGCATTGGCTGCAGCCCCACCCAGGTGCTCATTGGTATTTGGGTCCTGAAAATGAGGAAGCAGGAACATTTAAAGGCCGTCTCTTAGCACCCATCCACAGTCACGATTAAAAACTTCAGGCAAGGGCGAAGCCCCAATGGCACGCCAAGTGTACATTTCCAAGGCTTCCAGAAAAATAAAAAGGAGTTGACCGAGTGCTTCAGGTAAGAAACACGACTGGTAACTAAAAAACTAGGAAAACAACAAAAGAAGTTGTGACTATAAAGCTAGTTATAGTGCAAGTTGGTTAAGCAGCAATGTTTTTCAAGTTCTCACGATTGCAAATCTTCACAACAGTTATTTGTAAATATATCAGCAGATTCACTTTACTTTCCGCTATCACCTTGTTAATTTAATCAACCTCTGATAACATCTTTTTAAATAAAGAGTGAAAACCCCTTGTTGAAAAATAACCCACTGATGTAGAAAACACTGCACATGCAGTCCACAACAGAAAAGAGATTGCTTCATGGAGCAACAATTAAAGAACCCAACCCAAAACTGTATTGATAAACAGCAGATTTTGAAAACTTAATCTCTAATAGCCTTCATTAACAGCACCGCTGTGTTTATTGTTGTTATTCTATCAGATTTTTTGGTTTCAGCAATTGCATAAGCCGGAGGAAAGCAAATTCTCATGACAAGGCAGCGAAAGAAACAATAGTGCACTCAATTAGCAGTAATAAAAAAATACTGTGGTCTTTCAAGTTAAGATTCTAATGAAATTTCCTTCTATATGAATGTTTCACAAGTAAGCAGGTCACATGTGTTTAGGTTTAAGTCTGTTGTAGCCTATATCACTCAGAGCTCAGTGTCACAAAGTGTGTTCTTTACACATGATCTAGTGAGGACTTTTTTTGTATTATACATATACTGTATATGTATATTTTCTGTCAATTGACTAATTCATTAATATCCTACCAGTACCTCTACAATTTCAGCCCCATCTCAATGGTACTGAATACAAAGTTACTAAGCAAAGTAGCTTATAACAAAATAAAAGTCAAAGAAGAAATTTGCATTGGTGGAAAAGAAAATGTCGACCACAATAAATACTGATGCTCCCTGGTTATTGTGCATCACATCGGTCTCCATTTCAACTTTCAGCTCTAACACGATAGACATATTTCGGTGCTAGTGTTTATTACCCATCTCTTTTCCATTTGTCAAGCTTTTATGAAGATGAAAAGTCTTTCTTGTTTTTTTTTTAAGTTTTACGATAATTGAATATGTAAATGAAGTGTCTCAATTATGCTAAATCTATTCCCAGAGACTTATTTGAGCACCAACATTCAGTAATATTGCCCATTAACACTAGAAATATTCACAATAAATGAGTGATCCAGTAAAATAGATATTAAACACACATTAGATTAAAAAAGGACCATAAAATCTGCTCAGAGATTAAACTGAAAACCAACAGATTTGTTGGCAATGAAAAAGGTCCTTCTCATCCTTTATACCCTGTACTTAAGGCCAAAAACAGCATCTCAAAAGAACATTTATCCATTTGCATTAACATCCTGCACCATTTCTTCACTTTTATAATGCGCTGCTTGAAAATAGCCTTAAAGTGGCCTTCAATGGAAAATCCACTTTCCCCTGATTCCAGTCAATATTGTGGTACTGCAGTGCCACCTATTGAGATGACTGAATACATGAATGCTCTTCTTAACTGTGAAAACTATTGACATTGTCTTTCAGTTTAAAAAAAAAATATTGTTATGAATTATAAATGTTGCAAGACAGTCCAAATCAGAGAGGTGTCAAGACTATGCTGTACCATCACAAACACATGGATGTATCTTTTAGTGAGAATAAGAAACAAGATGTTATCTGGTTACGCTTTTCTGAAAGAACAGAACCGTAAAGGAGAGCATTTCAAAAATTCAAGGCTCTCTGGGAAGCAACATGGTCTCAGTGTGTTGATTTTTGTTTTGTACATTAAAAAGAGAACCAGAACAATAATTAATACCTTTGTCAGGCTGAGTGAGAATGTGTATTTCAGCTCACGTGAGGATGCTTTGCTTTTCACTCTTGCTGACAACAGTACGGTAAAAAAGCACGAAAAGTAATCTTGGTGCTTGTACTGCTTTTATTTCGAAGAAGCCACACAAAGTATCGAGTGCACTGCTTGCTGCTGTTCAACTGCTGTTGAACGCTCCAGAAAAAAGAAAGTAAGTGGTCCTTAATATAAAATGTTTTTGGAAAATAATATTGCCAAAAGGTTAAGAATGAACTTCCATGTTCAGTGACTGGTAACAAGGGGCCTGCTTAGGTGAAACGCTGCTTGTGCTTAATGACATTTTCACAACATGACCTCAAGGACTCAATGTGTGATCAGCCCCAAAGTATAATTGGCTAAAACCTAAAACATCAACAGAAGACGGCCGATGTCATCACAAGTTACCGCAGAGCCCCAAGTGATCCATTCATGTTGCTTAATTTGTTCGACTAACAGTTAAAAACCCAAAGTCCCTCCCTATATGTCGGTGGCCAGTGCAATCAGGTTAGATTCACATTGGCAGTCAGTCTGAATAGTTACACACACACACACACACACACACACACACCTCTCCCTACCTACCTACCTACCTACCTACCTATGCAACCCTACTTTCAACCAGCACTGAACACTCATCTCATTCGGCGAACAGGCGTTTTTATAAAGGAATAGTAAGTGTCGGACATTTAGTTAACCAGTGGGAGTGGATAATGACAGGTTTGAAAACCCATTCCTGCACACACCTTTCCTACGATTCAGGACTAGAATCTCTGAAGGGCAGCGAAAAAGAATTAACTTGTGTTTGTACTCTCATAAGAGCGAGGTCAAATTCGGGTTGAGCGTGCATTAATTAGACCTGTGTCCGACAAGTCTCCCTTATAAAAAAGGGGGGGGGGGGGGGGGGGGGGGGGGGGCGTGTTGTTGTGGAAGTTGGCTGCTTTGAAAATGAGACTTCAAATCGAGAACCCTAACAATGGTAATGCTTTGTCCAAACAGCAACACCTCCTATACCACCCAGAAGAACACAGCAGACATTCACCAGGCAGACGAAATGTTGGTTGGTTTGTGTGCAATAGTAGGAAGGACGTGGATTAGTGTAAATCCTAAACCCTGTGCTAATTTTAACCTTTTGATTTCCTACATGCAAAGCAAAGTCACGGTCACCGTTTCACAAAGACGTTCAGCGATTGCACTATTCATGGACGGGTTAGGGGTTAGGGAAGTGAGAGAAAGATTCTGTGGAGGCAATTCTCTCCACAAGGTTGATAATATAATGTGTCAAGTAAGAACATTGCACAGGCATCTCCACTTCTATTCTGTTTCACCTACTTTTCCTTAGGCACAGCTGGTAGCTGAATAGACAGTTGTGAATGATTTTAGGTTCCTGGAAATATAATACGATAATAAAAGGTCATTGCCACATATATTTCTAAAGAGTCTTTCATCTTTATCTATTCTCACTACCATAGGAAAAATAAATGTGAGGATGAATTATATGAAAAGAAAGTCATTGCAGACACTTTTTCCTTAGTTGATTTTTGCAGTGTGTGTGTGGTAAGGAGTCCACAGGTGGTATCTCATTCACACACACACACACACACACACACACACACACACACACACACACACACACACACACACACACACACACACACACACACACACACACACACACACACACACACACACACACACACACACACACACACACACACACACACACACACACACACACACACACACACACACACACACACACACACACACACACACACACACACACACACACACACACACACACACACACACACACACACACACACACACACACACACACACACACACACACACACACACACACACACACACACACACACACACACACACACACACACACACACACACACACACACACACACACACACACACACGCCAATGCAGCCTGCCATACTTACAAACTTCGGTTTGCGGTCTCCCTCGTCGCAACATGTGGTGTGGTTGGAAGCGCCCTTCTTCTTCTGAGGTTTGCAGTCCCGTCCGGCAGTGGCTTGAAACCGCTGACTGTACCCATCCATGTTGTTGATGCTAAAGCGAACGACCTCAACACCTTGTGATGTAACGTCGCGTTAGCGCACACGCCCTAAAAAATGTAATTTTTTTTAAATGGTGAAGACGACACACGCGGGAGTTGTCAACTATACCTTTCGTGTTACATTTGTCGGACGGCTAAAGTTATCGCCGGTTAACGGAGAGCAGACGTCCCTTGTGTCGGTATCAGAGACGCCCAGGCGTAACGTTACAGCTCCCAGTCCGCTCTCCCAGCGGCCTTCAGCGAGCTCACGTTCACGTCACCCAGCTAACCCTAGCAAAGTTCGCTAAACTATCGTTCACTGGAGGCTTTACTGAACGCTAATCCAATTGACGGACTCGTCACGTTAGCTAGTTTAACGCTTCCGCTCGCAGAAGGACTGAATGCTGCTCGCGACGTACCGGGTTCCTCGACTGACACCACACGTATCCGTCCATCAATCGTGAGCTATATAATCATTACGAGCGGTCGCTGAGTCGTTGGCCGTGTAAAGTTACATGTGTGGGGCAGATATTATTTTTTGACAGACCCGCGCAAAGGGGACGTCAGCTGCGCCGGTTCAATCCGACCAATAGCATCACTGCACCCCTCTGTGTACGGTTGAAGAGGCTTTTGATTGGCCGCAGTGAGCTGTCAAACAGCTCGACCTCGTATTGGTTCGTTTTAGGTACCTGGGTCTCCCGTGGGTGCGATGGTTTGTGTAACCCGACTCTGCCAACCAGGCAAGCTGCTGAAAAACAAACGCAACATGCACTTCAAAGTACAGTACTGATAGCCTCCAGTTATTGAGGAGTGTCCTGTAGATAGTTTACAAAAAACAAAAAGGGCATATAGGCTAACCCAAACCTAAAAATATTTTTTTATTGTGGTAACTTCATGTAACCGTTACACGGTTACCAAGACGACGCATACACTTCCCTGAAGGCTTTAGTCAGTTTGAATGTGAGTCATAGCAGGCCTCATATTATGCACGGTTGATAAGTTTGAAGTGGGATGACCGCTGTCTTTTTAAACTGCACAACAGATCTTGGATGAGAAAAAAACATCTGTGTTAGTGTCTCTGTGCCACATTAGTATTACTCACTAGATAGGTGGAGACAGACACGTTTATGTGTTTTAGAACATGTGCTTCCCTTCTCCTCATCCTACCCTGTCATGTTTCCAGGAGTCAACAAACCCTTAACTTCACATGCGAAGTTCACAATTGATGCTTTCTTTTCTCTCTCTTTTTTTTCAATCAGGTTGTTCTACTGAAAATACTTTACGCTGTTGGTTTTCATCTTTGTTTGGCCATTTTAAAATCAGCCTCAAGCTACAGTAAAATCCCAAATAGCCTATTGTCTGATGCAAACAGCAATGAGGTGAAGTGATGCAACAAACAGAAACTTCTGTGAGATCCTTCTCCCGTGCTTTACTCAAACAATGATCTGCTCCGGTATCAACAGCTCTTCTAAAGCCAACAGGGAACATGCATGCCCCTGTTAGTGAGACGCATGAATCATATCAGAGAATATGAACGGTGTGCCATGATGAGCCACACCATGACGGGGAACAACGTGTCTCTTCCACGGTCAATGTGGTCATTCAGCAGTTCATGTGTAACATACATGGGATTTGACTCCGGTTACACGTTGCTCCATACGGGTGGAACTTTATTCTCGGGGACAAACGTAATCCTCATGTTTGTAATGGGATGAAAAGCCACAAGTAGAATGAACCTTTCACCTGCCTTTGTGCTTCCAGACAGCTGTGGCTAATCCGTCTTAAGACCTCAGACTGGGGTCAAATTATAATGAGACATGTGTAGCCTACTGACCAGAACACATTTAGCAACAGTTGCTTGTAGGTTTGATTGGCAGTTTAAAAGGAAAGAAGAAGAAGAAAACACATCTTTGTCACCATCAAGAACAAGAAATATAGTTAACAAACAGGTCACAGATTTCAGCTGTCTCTGAGATCATGTAATTTGCAGCTGTTATATTACCAGCATCAATCTTTTACAAGTGGAGCAGTGATTCAGTATAATTATGCTTCCCTTATTAGCATGTCAATCTGCAAAAATGCAATGGACTGGGACAAATTCCCACCGATACGTAAACTGTCATACGAATGGAGATTTATACAAGCATGGTTTTCTATGTGAAAGACTGGAAACAGATTTACCATGCCCAATTGGAGTTAAAAAAAAAAGTTAAATGTCATTATTGAATGAAACATTTCGCTATGAAATAGAAATTAAATTTTTATTTGACATCCTGAAATCTTGTTATCTTTAAGGACCCTTCTTCTTTGAGTCGCTGAAAGGCTGTCGGCGTGGCTGCCAGCCGTGTGTTAACGCACTGCCATTATTCTAGCCGAACACAAGAACCGTGGCATTGTGCCTCGCTAATCCTCTCAGAAAATGAAAGGTCAACCCTTCCAAATCGGTCAAAGAAATCCACAGGAATAATA
Organism: Cyclopterus lumpus; assembly: GCF_009769545.1. NCBI lineage: Eukaryota > Metazoa > Chordata > Actinopteri > Perciformes > Cyclopteridae > Cyclopterus > Cyclopterus lumpus. Next base: position 10,137,030 of record NC_046968.1, on the reverse strand, counting down.
GAAATTCAAAAATCTCTGTATTGATAATGACATTGATCTCTGCCATTTAAACAAAAACGCCTATTCAGAAAATATCAGTGTGAATGTTGTATTTCTTCTTATTGAATTATGTGTGCTTTACTGGCATTGTCACATTGTCATATCATGAACAAATACAACAAATATTAAATTCATAAGGATAGATTCTATTGTTAAAATTAGCCTCAAGGATAGTTTTCCTTTCTACCGTATTGGGTCTCAAGGTTGCTCAATTCATGAACAACAACAGAGTTTGTTTTCTAAAGAATTGACTAGGCCAGAGATGTTTTATGTATTGTTCTAATCTTTTGTGTACCAACAAAAAAAGAAGTTTTATGTCAGTGGTTGTGCCACAATCCAACCGTGTATCAAAGTCTTCAGTCGTATGCGATGAATACAATGAAACAATGTTGAATGCTGTCTTCATTGTATAGAACAAATATTAATCGTTAGTCGGGGATATCAGAGGCTCAGACTCAATAAGGGAAATGTTATCCTCACAATGAAGCTCGGTGGACTGGTTCATTCTATTGCTGAACTTCTTTAAATCTTGTGAAACACTTTAGTGTGTATATACTGCCATCTTGTGGTTACGATTAAAAGTTATCCCTATATTAGAATCCAGGGTTTTATTTGACTTTTTCTTGTAAAGTACAAAGTGGCATCTGTCCTTCACAAATCTCAGGAGTGATTTAAAAACGAGAGTTCTAAAATGAATGCATGATTATGCTTTTTCAATAATCCAAATAATGCAAATGTGTGCTGTACAGATTGTAAAGCCCCAAATCTGTGATATGTGATATTGGGCTTTAGAAATAAAATGGACTTGACTTTCATAAGACACATTCATTAAAACATAAATCACCTTGGTTCAGTGTATTTTCATGATATGCCAAATCAGACAAATTGTGCTACAGCGTCTTCTCACATGACTAAAGAAGTAAATAATAATGTCAAAATGGGCCTGATGTGAGCTCCATAAAATACATCTGTGCAACAATCGGTACATTCACATGATTGTTTATTCTGTACAACAGTGTTACCAACAAAATAGTTGACCACAAACAAAACAGAGGTAACAGTCGTCAGTGACATGTCAGTGACATGCACATATTGTCAACTTCAAACCATATTTGTGTTAACAGCTTTGTGGACACACACATATGCCTTTATATATTGCATTTTTCAGGCACAGTAAAACTCTATGCATACACAATGGAAGGTATAAACATTTAAGACAATGACTTTTTACAGATTCTATAGAACTGTAATTGGGCGTTCACACTAAAAACTTTGAATGGAAGAAAGATGCGTTTGACCCTCCTGGCACGCCGTCGCGTCTGGGCCGGTGACGCACGTTACGTAGAGCGAGTGGTTCAATACTCACGTTAGCAAAGCGTTATCGTTGTCGGAAGGAGAACATGCATTACCGAAACAGATAGTCGTCGTTAGAGCGTGCTCAATCCAAAACGCGCTGGTGTCGTTATTTACACATCTACGGTGTGGATGAAAAATGACCGATTTGACAGCTTGTTTGACCAAAGAGGGCTGGTAGGTACCCTGGGAGCTAATGTCAGCGAGCTAGCCAACGTCAAACTCACCGAGGTGCCAGATTGGTGTGGGCTCAATGCACTAATCATTAGCCCGAGCGGACTGTTACAGTAGAGGGGGACGCGGAGGCTTCCGCGGTGCACGCGACCCTCTATGAGGCCGTTATTCGTTTTTCCTGATGCGAAAATCAGTATTTTAACCCACTGGGAGCTAGCAGAATGAACAGCGTTAGCCTAGCTACTGCGGCTACGGCTAATACACAGTTAGCATGGCTCTCTCCTAACGCGAGCTGTTGACGTTACAGTTCGCGTTAGCTGGTGAGCAGTTGTCACGTTAAACCCGTTTTTAGTCTTGTATTTCGTATTGATGGAGCGGTCTCACTCTCCCCTAGATGAACAGTATTTATCTTATCGAATTAAGCCAAGTGTTGTCTGTTCGATACAGATGTGTAGCTTCCAAATGTATTTATTTTTTGCAGATTATGCAATCTTACCGAGGATGCTGAGCCCTTAAAACGACCAAATAAATAAATAACTTGTTAGTTGAGTCTTACCGCGTGGGGAAACACACCTATATCACATTCTTGATATTGTTAAAACGTTTGAACAGAATTCAGTTTCTCTCATAAGAATTGTACATAACTTGTTCACATATGACCCTACATATTTATTGTGATTTATAAGTCGAGGGTAAACGATCTCTATAATCTTTTGAATGATGAAACATGTCGTCCTCTCCACCTCCAGGTACCTCAGCGACGAAGGCATTGCAGAGCTGAAAGGGTCTGCTGAGAAAATAACACACAATGACATTATTCGTATTGCACTCAACGTAAGTTTTCATTCTGCAAGTTTTGCATCTACACATTTACTATACGCCGTATTAATGCTGCAGTGTGTAGACACTGTTCAATGGTGGGGTTAGCACTGGCTGCAGTTTTGTGAAATGGTTATTAAATGTTGTGGTACTTCATCATTTGATCATTGCTTTTCAGGGGTACATTGACATACACAGCTATGGACACACCGTATTAATCTGGGTGTTGCATTCTTTTCTCTGTTAACGTTCAGTGTGATCTAATAAGTGGTGTAAATAGACTTATGTTAAAAGCATATTGAGCCTATTGTTAATAATGTACGTCCCACTATTGGCAGACTCTGCATCTGCTCTTTCCACCTTCAGTCGCTCCCCAGCTCTTCACATCCAACTGTCCTTTTCTCTCTTTGATCAGACAGTTAAATTCAGTCCTTTGCTTACATCCTAACATGATAGAAGAAATTAACATGAGGCCAAAAATCTATTTGATTTACATGGCATGGAGAGACAACATAATAATAATAATAATATCAATAATAACTATGATGATGATAATGATAATATAAATAGTTGTAAGATAAAAAAAAGCCAATATAGAAAACACACTAGACAATACATAAACACAAAAGTGGTAATTAGTGAATAGGAACCGCAGCAGTTGTAGAACTGAAAATGCTTTTGCGTCAGACAGGCAGTGACACTCCTTCCCTGATCCGTAGTAGCACTCCAGAACACGCAGGAGTAGAATTTACTGCAAAAGCCTTGACCTTTAAGTTTTGGCCAGGAGGACTGCCACAAGATCTCAGACTGCACTTTGACGTATTACTGCATACCTGGGTTAACATTTAGCAACTTTGAATCAACTAGATAGCAACTAGATTCTAAGAATAATTGGGAAACAGTTGTTGTTGTAGTTTTTACTTCCTTTTAAAAATAATTGTATTGTAATTGTGTTATGAGGAATTTATTGAGAAATCGATATAAAGAAGCAAGTTACCTGGGGAAATACAAGACCTGCATTTCGAGACAGTCAGCTGCACTAAAACAGGATTGTATTAAAGGACGGGTGACAGACAAACTCGGAATATGTACCATGGTGCAGACAATAGATACCTGACAGATGTTTGCGCTGTTGAGACAATTCGTAAAGAGTTGATCATAGTGTTGGTTACAAAGTGTCACCATGTCAACTACTTGTGTGCTTTGAATTGGCTCCATGATGTCCACATGTAGGACTGAGGGTACAATAACAAGCCGAATAATATACTTGGGGAGATTATTTAAATTTTGAGGCACAAAACACTGCAGGTAAACACATTTCTGGAATTCTATTGCATTATTTATTTTCAATATTTGTTATATATATATTTTTTAAAAAGTGTTCTTTTTTTGCAGAGCGACCTCAGGCCTATTGGGAGAAAAATCCTACCGTCTGATATCAATAGTGGACGAACTGAGAAGGTGAGTTGAACCGAAATGATTATACGGCCATTTCAATGCTGTATTTGTGAAACTCTGTGGGAAATGATGCGCTACGATGTCAGTGAGTGCAGGCTCAAAATTTTCAGCTGAAATGCAGTTTTCATGAGTGCCACTAGATGGCCCCACCACACCGACAAACAGGGAGCGGAGAACCACCTCTTCACCTGTGAAACTAGAGTTGTGCAACTGTAAAGAAAAGATGTTCCAAATAGTGCCAGAGGATTAAAACATGAGCTTCTTTGTACAGTGTACATGATGTCGAACAGAATGAACGCCGTCTCAACATCTATACTTACATTAAACCACAGATTGTAGTATAACATTTAGAGTGCATTTACAGATGTTACAAGTTCTTTTTCGCAGAGCTAGAAATCCTTATTTGAGAAGATAGATTCAGTGGTTTTATAATAAAACGACCGCCTTGAATTTAAAGGTTTGTCATGTAGCAGCTTGGAGAAATGAGTAAACCTGTGCTGCCACTGGTGTACTAAATGGAAGGAGTATTTTTTCTTAATTTCCAGTAACCACGGATAAATACTCAAATAGTTTGAGTCTTTGCTCATATTTTGCTGTAGCAATCCTCCCCCACATGCTGCCGATTTCCCTTTCAACGCCGTGCGTCTGTTGTTGTCTCTTGCACTCGGCCAGTTGGAAGGTCCGTGTGTTCTTCAGGTGCAGAAGGTGAGGAACGTCTCGGCTCCCAAAGACCATGAGGAGTCCCAGGGCGCACCGCGGATGCTGCGCCTTCAAATGACAGATGGGCATACCACCTGTGTTGGATTGGAGTTTCAACACCTGTCTAAAATCAGGTACTCTTATAACAGTGTTCTCTTTAGGAATTTGGAAAATATGCAAATAATGACATGTAGTAGTTTGTAATTGCCTGGGAAGTTAGTGTTCTTGTTTAAAAACTAAATTACTATAAATAAATATTTTTAGTAGCAACTTAGATGCTAAACAGAGTGACACTAAGACATTAATCGTCTTTGAGTGTCTAGAAAAGTGCTATATAAATTCAAAGTATTATTATTATTATTATTATTAAGCCACTTCCTCGTATATTCAAAGCAAATGTAAAACATATTCTGCACATACTCACCACCCAACCCCACCACCCCACCACATGCCTCAATTTTCCCGTTATCTGCAATTTCCACGTGGTGGCAGCTATCTTAACAATTCCCGGCCTTAATTAAATCTCCATCCCAGCAACGGTGGCCTTGGTGACGGCTGCCATGGTGACTAGCCAGTCTGTCCAGGTGGAGTGGTCCGAATGTGGGCCTCGACCTCCTGATGGGAAGAGAGGAGAGTACAAAACAAATCTCCTCTTTATGAGCATCTGGCAACGGCAATGGCTGGTGTCGCTCATGAAAGTGTCCGCTTGGGTGTGCGTGAGGCCGTAAGCGAGTGACAAAGAAGGATGAGATTGATTACAGGGCCGTTCAGCGTGTTGGACGGTGATATAGAGCGATGGCAATTAACCACTGAGGAGCAACATTGATTAGAGGGTAAATACTGTGTGTGCTTGTGTTTGATTGAATCGAGGCCAGTCAGAGCCTCACTTCTGCACTGGCTGCTATCATGAGAACAGCATCCATCCCAGAGGTTCGAAGTGAAATCCCTAATTGTTGCTTTTGCATCCGGCATCAGTAGCTGGAAATCCCTCTAAGTCCTTGCGCTTTCTTAATGAGAGAGGCAGAGGCCTTATCAGGCCTGATGAGATAGAGGGGCTTTTAATTTACCATGAGGATGGGTGAGCAGCTGGGATTATTAATAGTCTTCTAGCCTCGCCACCCATCCCCTGACGGCGCTAGTTCATGTCATTTATAAAGTAGTATGGGTAAAGTCGATAGGGTGTGGGGCCTGGTATGTGACGTTCTTTTACGTTTTAACAGTCAAACTATTTATATTTGAAGCATCCTTTCACACGTACTGTTTAATAATTTTTTTGTTTTGTTTTTTAGTCTTAATACCCCCCCGGGAACAAAGGTAAAGCTCCTTGGTACAGTCCTGGTTAAAAATGGTCTTTTGCTGCTCGATGACTCAAAAATCTCCGTCCTTGGAGGAGAGGTTGATCACATGGTGGAGAAATGGGAACTACAAAGGGTGAGAGTCGATTTTTAGCGGCTTAGCTGCTTTTGCTCAAAGATATTAAATTCACCTGTTGATAATCGTTATAAACCTGCATTGAAGGCCACCTCCAGTCCATATTAAGAATTGTCCCTTTACCATCCACCCTGCAGAGTCTGGCCAAACACAGCAGGAGTAACATTGGAGCAGAAGGTGGACCTCCTCCCTTTGTGCCATTTGGTCAGGTAAGGGGTAATATTCATTACGACAGTTGGCTTTTCGAAATAAGGTTACAAAGGGCTTCTCTGACATAAACACCAGAGGAAAACAATAAACTAGACGCATGATTACAAAATGCCAAACTAACAAAAATAATGCAGTCGGGGAAAAATGCAAGTTTAGGGAAATGAGATTTCAGCAGTGACTTAATTGAAGTCTGAAGTACTGTTGAATAACAATAAGCTCACAATTGTTTTTGAGGGTCCAGGCAAAGGCCTGGCTCCAAGAGTGGGCTTTGATTTCCCTTTTCTTGTAAATGTTCTCTCTGATCTTAATCATTGTGAGTCTTCATGAATCTTTAAAATGCATCACTGAATTTTAATTCTGCTTTGTTGTCTTACACACACACACACACACACACACACACGTATACACACACACACACACATATTCAGACACAAACACACACACACACACACACACACGTTGCACACTGTGCACTGACAGTTTTCCTTCCTAAAAATATACGTGGCATTAAGTGTTGCCTTTGTACAGCCTTCAAATAATATTGGGAGAAAAAAAAGTGAGAGGAGATAAGCGGGTCTCTAAATTGCACCATTGGATATATACTTGCATCACATTGTCAAACATATTTACACACAGTTGTAGATTTGAAAAGAATAACCATGCTCAATTCCCAGTGCACACAAACTATTGAACTATTGAAACCTTGATTCCTCCACATTTTGTGGTTTTGCACCACACCGCATCATTTCTCATTTTTTAAAGTCAATGCTCCCTTGGCAAGAATCCCCGCTTCAGAGCGGGATACATCTGGATCAGCTTGACACTTGGATTTTAGGATTTTCACCCACTCTTCACTCCAGATTTGCTGAAGCTTTGTAAAGTTGGCTAAGGAGCATTTGGGAATGATCATTTCGCATTCTCTAGATTTTCAGTGTAAATCTATTTCTATTGCCGGGTCACTCCAGGGCTTAGTGTTTATTGGATGGAAACTTGGGGTTATAGATAATATCCTATTTCAAGGTAATTGTGAAGCAGTCTCTTCAAACACGTACTTGCATTTTATTTTTCTCTTTGTTTCACTGGACATTTTGTTTGATATGTTAAATTTTACTTTACATATAATCTGACATTGGAATGATTTAAAAAAAAAAAAAAGTGTTGGGTACACTTCAGAACATTGAAATAAAGTAGCCTGTGCGTTTTAGTCGTCATGACATCAATTACCACTGAGATATCTAGGCATGCGGTTGGGTTTTATCTGCCTTGCCCCTTCAGAATCCATTTGCCTTGTGCCAGTGCCTTAGTTAGCCTGGCTTATCTACAGAGCTCACAGACGTTTATCTTTGGGAACTGTTCTCTACTGAATATAAAGAACAAAGTAAACTGTCCACAGCGAGGTCTGTGAATTATCCAGAGTAAACCGGGGACATTGTCTTCTAAATCTAAACAGAAATATCTCTTTTCAAAGCGTTAAAGACCGCAAATACAATTCCAATCCTCCTCAACAAATTGAAATAGGGGCAGAAAGATCAGTGGTGGCGATCTCAAAACCTGGGCGAATACGTTCCATCTGCATAGCGAGGCACCGCCAGGAGTAATTAGGATAATGAGCCCTATATTAATTGCGCAAGTGCAACGGCATGTGCCAGGTGGTCGGACGGTGTGGACGTCTCCAAGCGCACCTGCTGTCTTGTAGGTGCAGCAGCGCAAGGTTGAACTTTTAACAGCTGCGCCGATCACAGTGATGCGTGACGACAACAGCTCAACAAACAAATAAAGAACGTGTCTGAGTGGTGCACAATGTGAGAACACAGCGCCATAAATCTGCCACCAGATCAGATGGGGTGTGTTTTTTATTTATTTATTTAATCATTAATTACATCAAGAAAGAAAGAAATGTAAATTTTTATTGATCCCCGTAGAGAAATTCTTCTCTGCATTTGACCCCTCCTTAGTTATTAAGGAGCAGTGGGCTGCAGTGAAGCACCCGGGGAGCAACTGGGGGTTCAGCGTCTTGCTCAAGGACACTTCGATGGAACCGGCTACCTTGTGGTTACGGGACGACCACGCTGCCTCATGAGCTACAGCCGACCGTTATCATCACCATCAGTCCAACAGCCTTTCAGTCACCGTTCTGTCATGTTGTAAATTGTCACATTATATCTTGGAATGTGATGCAGCACCGCATTGCATTTCAATGATGAAACACTGAATGATTTTAAAAGTTTGAGAGCAGGCTGTGACGCACGGGAGTAATGAGCTTCGGTAATCTGATGGCGCTCATGTAAATGGGCAGAATATGGAGTCATTACGCACCTGTCTGATGCGCGCATGTGTGTATGTGTGTGTTTTGTAACAGCCTGGTGTCATTTGCACATGATTTAATGAAGGTTAACGTTGTGGATGGTCATGGGTAATGGCACATCTCAAAGCAGAGGCTGCAGATTTATCAACATATCTGTCCTCTTGCCTTCAGACGGCTGCTGGGATTTACCGCCGCCGGTCAGTCAGTCTGCTTCATCCACATTAAATTCATCTACTGGCTGGGGAGTGATCAATTAAATGTGATTATTTACGTTTTTATGCATTATCACTTACCAATGCAGGCATTGCTAATGCAACAGTAAGATGGCGAACCTATGGTAAAAAAATAAAGGTCGCTCGCTTCTCTGACTTCACTTCCTACAGTTGTGAAAAACAGCTGCAGGAAGTGTTGTGTTTCCATCTCATTTCTTCCAAGTCACTTGGTAATATAATACAGTTTGAGTTTTGAAACATAAACCGTGAGCTGAGAGGCGGCGTTGGGATGTGGGTTGCTATTGGTTGGCACAACAACATCCTAAGAGTGTAGCTCCAACATTGCATGTGGACATTGTCACTATACATCATTAATAAACATGTCCTCGCTCTCTATTTGCTCCCTGTAGAAGTGTGCGAGGAAGGAGGAAGTCGACAGCAGGGATCTAGACCAGAGGAAGACCCTGAGGTCTCAGAATGTGGTCAAAAGTCCTGATGAGAATGATGAGTTTGAAAAGCAGCGGACAGCAGCTATTGCTGAGATAGCCAAGACCAAAGAGGTATGTAAACCCTTGTCATGAGTCTTGTAACTTCAAGGTACTTCATTATTTTACAGAGCTACTGCCATGTATAGCTTAGATTTGTTAGCGTTGTCTCTCAAAATCAGTCCATTATACTGACCAATAAGGGTCTGCGGCAACAAATTGTAATAATATCCTTTATAATATAGTTGATGTCCTTTAACCCTCCTGTATGTTGTGTTTCAGGACCACCCCTTGTTCCATAATTGCTGTTTCTCTTATTGATTGTAATTTTTGCACATGCCATTTCATTCGTTCTCCATTTAAAAATACATTCCCCTTTATCGGCATTCATCTTAACCTCGATTCCTTTTGAAAGGCGAGCAACTCTTCCAATTAAGAAGCCTAATTACATTGTCAGCTACAAAGTTCAGTTTCTTGCGTCGGCTTTATTGTTTCGCCCAGCCCTGCAGCCGCATCGATCGCCTTGTTCTTCTACTTGTTAGGCTCCGAGGACGTTTGGTGGTGGGGGAAATGCAGGCAGTAATTTATCCAGTGGCGCTTCCTCCTTTCGGAGCCGAGACTCGTACCAGCAGAGGAGACGGGAAGACTGGGTCGAAAGACCTGAAAGCAGAGAAGATGGGAACTACCGAGAGCTGGTGAGGAGACACACTTTTAAAACAAGTCTGTGTTGAGTTGGTAATGAAAGCCACTTCAATTGATTTGTCCATTCAACCAAAATCTCCATGTAACAAAGCAATTGAAAGGTTGGAACTCGTTCCTCTTTGGTTTTGTTCGTCTGGTTTGAAGTCTTTAGTTCATTGCTCGCAGACTAGGTGAGGCATTGATTCTGATTTTGTAGAAATCTAAATGAATTGGAGGCTTGGCCGTGTTGTTTTCCAATCAAGTGGCAGTCCATTTGTCTGGCTTTGTGTTGTGACTTGCCAGGTTCTAGGCAGAACCCAGCCAGCAATTGGGCTCAACACATAAATAGGATGGAAGAGGATATTATAGTGTTTGGCTTGGTAATGTGTTAATGATGGTTTGTAACTTGGGATGCGCTAATCCAACCTAAAACTATGTGATATCCATGACTCGCCCACTTCAAAAGGAGGTTCTTTGTAGATGGTGTTTTCTTTCTCCACATTCTTCCTACTCTAATTTTTCTCAGTTACATCTGAATCTATTATTGCTGAACTACCATCATCCATCCACGTGTCTTTTCCCCATACATTTTATACCCTCTCCATGGATCTCCATAGAAGCATTGTTTTTGTAATGCTTTTGTTCTATTTATTTTGATGTTCTCCACCTTTTGTTTAGGTGGATGAGCGTGCTCTGAGAGACATCATGGAGATGGGCTTTAACAGGGAGGCTGCTCGGCAGGCTCTGATGGATAATAACAACAACCTTGAAGTGGCACTAAACAGCCTACTGACTGGATCTTCTGCTAGCAGACCCGAGCCTGTGGAAGCTGAATCTATCAAGCCCCCAATCAGAGGTTCATACAAATACACACACGTGCACACAGAGCTGCCCGCAGTGGCTTGAGAAAATGTTCCATAGCCTGAAACCGTTTCGTTTTTAGAGTAAGAGTGAGATTGGAGGGAGTGATGTGAAGGTCCTTTTTTGTTATTTATTTAAATGCAGTAAAAGTCACCTACAGCCTAGTTAAAGGTCCAGATTGGCAGTTTTGCTTGTTTTAGTCCCTTTAACACAATTTGCATACACACTTTGCTGCAGACAATTTCTCCCCCAAGCACACCCTAAGGTTTTCTGATGGTTTCCTACTTTACCTGCGGTCATTTCTTTAAGAATTTGTTTCAGCATTGTAAATCAACTTAAAACTTCTTTTGCAGTAACACAACTGAGTGAGTCTGCTGCAGACCATTAAACTTTCCAAATTCATGTAATCTCTAAGGAATTTGAGTGATTTGGGTTTTGTTTCTTCAGTTAGGTTCAGGTTTGAAACACAGACACGCATGGATGCACACAATCAGACACATAAACGTGACACTCGGGGTAGAATATCCAGAATCATTGATGAGCTGTTCTTATATGGGTCTACATGATCTTGTTTTTGGTTTCTTCTCAGCCAGAGGAAGGGGAAGGGGCAGGTCCAGAAATGAAGATGAAGAGGAGGGAGCAGGTGGAAGGCCGTCCGGACCAAGCACTCTTTTTGACTTTCTTGAATCCAAAATGGGAGTTTTCTCCATTGATGGTGGGTGACGTGGTCTGGGTTTTCATTCTAAACTGCCTTCTCTTGGTCCATAAACAGACACACTTTAACCCTTTTACGTGACATATTAAAGGAAAGAACAATTAAGAATAATTAAATATTGGTGATGCTCTATGTTTCGTAATAATCTTCAAATAAATAACATTATGCCATCATAGACAGAGTCACTGGTGAGCTGAAGGGAATTAAGTTATATTCTCTTAATGTCTGAAATCAGTGCTTGTGTAGAAGAACAATGCTGCTTTAGCGACCGTTAATCTTCATTGAATACCACACTTTATTGGGGTCTCGTCAATGCTCCTTGTATTATTTATCCCCTATTGTTTTGCCATAGTTTTTTATTACACTGCTCTCTTTTATCGGTTTGTTTTCTCAGAGCAAAAGAGCCATGGACCTCAGAGACACCATGAAAGTAAAGGGAATTTCTCAAACTCTGACTATTACTCCAAAGACACATCACAGACCAAGTTCTCCTCGCATAATGACCACAGGCAACAAAGGAATGACAGACCACCCCGCTTCCACAGGGACTTTGATTTTCCCAAACCTGGCCAGGAGCCTCACTCTGACTGTACGACCCCCCAAACTTCAGCTCAAGCCCCGCAGTGGAAGGGCCAGGAGAGATGGTCACGAGGCACGTCGGACAGATCGCAAAATGACAGGAGAGAGACGAGAGATGAGCCCATTTTTACTTCAACCTTCTTGACTACTTTCGCACATTCCAAAGAACCTCCGGAGCAGATGGAGTTTAGCGCATCTCACCACCAGCGATCCAGAAATGGAGATGGAGGCGGTAGGAACACGGCTGGGCCGTCAAACAGGAGAGGAGTTAGAGACGGCGTACCCACATCTAAACCCACTGATTGTGCAGGCAGTGAGCCCGATGGCAGAGGGAATAGTAAGCGTACGGACAGAATGGAAGAACCCAACAACAACAGCAGGAGGAAGGGGAAGACTGACCGGCCAAACTCAGACCACCTTGACCGACAAAGGGATAGTGGGACGCCAAACTTTAACCCGAGGGGAGGAAGATCAGGGACACCCCAAGAAATGGGCTTATTGCGTGATTTTCGAATGGCGACGGGGGATCCCGCTCATTTCCAAAATGGAGATATAGAGCACAAAAGGACTGGGCCGATCAAGCCAACAAACTCAACGTGTGCCCCTTACAGGGAGCCGCCCCCCAAGAAAAACCCCTCCAATAACCCAGGACCCAAAAGGAGGTCGGGACAAGGCAAAGGTCAAGGGCCTCGAGGACCGGAGAAAAGTCATTTTGTGGAACAAGCTTGGAAACCAGGAGACCAGTGCCTGGCACTGTACTGGGAAGACGGCAAGGTATGTAATTCCTAGATTGGTAACCTCACAATAGCTGATAATTGTTGAAACACACATTCAATTTGCTGTATGTCAAGTTAGAGAATGTACACTGACATTAAAGCCAATTAAACGCATACACAAATGAGCTCATAGTGTGACGTGTTAACTGCCTACAGTAACTACGACAGATGTAATCTGTGACATCATAATTAACCACTAAATCTTTTAAAGTGGCTATTCACTGATGTGTTTCTTTCTGTTTTACAGTTAACAAGGGATGTAAAGAAAATAACAATTAGTGCAGTTGTGGCTCATTTTCTCTCATTCACTTGGTTGTCATGTATAACGGACGTTTGTATTAAAATAAGTCTGTGTGTGTGTGTGTGTGTGTGTGTGTGCACTTGCGAAGTTCTACAATGCCAGAATAGATGCTGTGCATCCATCCGGCTCCACGGCTGTGGTTGTATTCAGTGACTATGGAAACTGCGAAGAGGTCCTGCTGCATAACATCAAGCCCGTTTCTGCTAATGTTTTGGTGAGATATTAATAATAAAATGATCCATTCATCATTATTAAGATCACAATGTGTTACTAAGTTGTACGCAACTAATTCAACTGTCTTCAAGTGGGTTGAGAAAGGAGGAAATGACATTTTAATCTGATTACCCACAGTAACATCACAACCATATCAAATGTCCAATGGCAGGAGGAAGATGATGGTTACTACGACAGTTCATTAGAGTTTCGCGGTGGGGGAGATGGACAGCCTCGACGCGCCAGACCCACACAGCAGTATTACCAGCCTCCTAGGGCACGAGACGAGATTGATGTGTCTGCGTTTACAATGGCAGGTAAATAGATATGAAATTGTGTGTTTTTTTTGTTTTGTTCTCAATTAATAATTAGACGTCAAACATTGTGAAGACTCTTCCTATTTTTATATGGCAGCTTTTTATGCACAACATTACTTTTCATTGTAGTGGGAGTCTTGAATTGTATAATAAAAAAGGAAAGTTCATGCTCATTTTTATGTAAAAAATGATTCTATATAATTGTATAATTTCAATTTTGGCTGCTTCTGCTGGTACAACGCATTGTGTAAAAACTATGTCTCAAGTTCTGCAGCAGTTTTGATCTTAAAAGAGTCCGAAAGGCAAACTTTTTGTAATTGTATGTATTGATTCTTCATCCATCTGTGTGCTCGTCCCACATCCTTCCATGACAGAGATTTTGTCACTTTCTGCAACAATCCAGAATGCTTCCTGAATTTGTAATTGTCCACATAGCCAGGACATACACGACTTTTCAAAGGGCTTGGACATAATGCATATATGTAATGAAAAACTGACATGAGCACCTGTTGATTTTAGTTCAGGACATATCTACTGTACATGTTGTGAAGCTTTGTTAAATGAATGCATTAAAATAAAAAAGGTTTATGGTATGTAGTGGATATGTTGTTTAAATGTGTTTTTTTAATTTTCAATTTGAATACGCTGTGACTAATCCAGAGCAAAAATAGAAACATCTCAGAGGTCCTTGGTTTAGTTTTTTGGATCTCATTCCACTAGTTATGATTGCCAGTTAGTTTTCCTTCATCACAAAATTGATTTTAGAGCTCTTGTCCCATAGTTTAGCTCTTTCATTTCTCATCCTGTGGACGGGCATCGGCACTATGAGTCTATAGCAAGCAGCTCAAGCTCATTTGTTGTGTTCTGTGAAGCAAATTCAAAGGGTAAGACAATCTCTTCCCCCTGTAATAGAGACGACGACACTGCAGAGATATCATTTTGCACAATACAAAAGCTCTTCCAGCATTGCACACACACCACTGAGCTGGCTGCTTATGGACTTGTGCTTCGCGAGAGACAAGTTTTACACATCAAGGAGTGATCCCATTTCACTCACACCAGCAGTGGGGGAGACAAATGGACAATGCAGGCGGGTTCAGCAGAGAGGTCGCCACACTATTCTGTATCATTAGTCCAAAGGATTTGCTTTATTTTCCAACTGAAGTGCCAAACGAGCGTGGATGAATAATTAACGGGCGGTAATATGGAAACCTATCTGTTGGGGAGGAAGTGAAAGTGAAGCTCTTGAAAGGTTCTTGTGGACAGACCATGACACACTGGCCACATAATCGTTGAGGAATGATTTTTCAATCCAATAAACAGCAATATTTTTGGTAGAGGAGTTTAGCCCCTTTTTATATTGTATATTCTTCTCTTGGCCCAGTGAAATGTTTAGACAGACATATGGGGCTGAAGCTCTGTGGAGCCTGAAGTCATTAGACTCAATAACTGTTTGGTTATTGTGTGTGCACATCTTGATTCTGTGGATTGTAGGGTCAGTTTATTTTTCACAATTATTACTTGAATACAAACTGATTATTTTGGAGGCTGTTATATGGAGAGAAACATAAACTAAGGTTACGGAAAACTTAAACAGGACTTGTAATATATATTTTTGTTGTTGTATATTAATAAGTATGATTAGATATTAGCTTTGTTATAAAATGTAAGTGGGTTTCTGAGGAAAACCAATCAGTTTTCAAGATGTGAGCGGATACTCACTCTGGGTCATGATGACCGTGAAGCCACAAATAACGCTGATTAAGTGATCCAATCTCAGTGTTATGTCAGAGTAACCCTCTGTTTTGGTTCCCATAAAGAAAGTGAAAGCTGGCAGAACAGATCAGATTGCATCGTGTTTTTCATGTTTATGCAACTGCACAGTCGATGCAATCATGTTGGTGCTGTGATCAGAGTAAATCTAAAGCTTCCACCGCTGCATGTTTTTCTCTTACTGACCCTCTTTGGTTAGATGTGACCTCATTTATACATTTAAACAATCTTAGTTTGTGATTGGATTGCACACTGGGTGTCGAACGTATCGGGACAACAACTCACTTGTTGATGTTTAGGCTTGGCAGGCTTCGCCACTGTCAGTTTCAGGATTAATCATATTCCCATTTGCATCGGATTATGAGCGGGTGGCGGGATTGGTCAGTGGTTAGCGCTGTCGCCTCACAGCAAGAACGTCACGGATTCCAATCTGACCAGGATGGTCCGAAGGGAGCTGCTGACTGTCGAAGGGCCTGCTGGTGTGAATATGAGTGTGTGCCATTTTATACTCACTTACAAAGCTAGCTCATCTGCTAGCTACATCCATTTTCTTCATCCCGTGTTACTGGAATACCCCCACTGTCCAGTTGTGCTGTGTGCATGTAGCGTGAGCTAAAAGTCGGGGATCACAATTTCATTTGTGTGATGCTCATGAGGAATCGCCCTCTGGGGGTACACGGACGTCTGTACCAAATGTCACGGCAATCAAGCCGACAGTTGTTGAGGTTTTTGGACTCAGACGTGTGAACTTTCATCGTAGCGCTAAATGAAAAGTGAAGCGGTGGGCAAAGTCGTTAGGGTCCGTCCCCTGGGGAACATGAACGTCTGTGCAAAACGTCATGGTGATCCATCCGATGGTTGGACCAAAGGGGTGCACCGGCTGGCTGACGTCCCCAGAGTCCAACTGCGAGCGTGCTTGAAAACTATTGTTCTTGAAGCATTGCCTCTTTCAAGGCCTCTCTCTACTGCAATCTGATCACCTCCAGCAGCAGGAGGAATGCTTTTCTCTCCCCGAGAGGGAACAACCCTCTTTCCCACATTAACAACGCCTTTGCTCTGCCCCCTTCGTTTCCCACCTGCTTGCCTCTCCTCATATCCCCATTCACAGCTGTTGGCCATTATCTTTCTGCCTACCTGACCCCTCACCCTCCATCCCTACACCATGGTACCTTTTGTGGCAGGGACATCTGAACCCTGTGATCCTAATAAATGTGTCCTTTCTTACATCATTTAGACACCGGCCTCAACAACAAAATCCTTTCTCTCCTGCTCCTAGATGGGGAAAAATGAGACCTGAAAGCAGGTTACGAGAAACACGACTGGCCAAGAGAGCGAGTTTCATTGCTAGCGTACTTAGTGCCTGTTGAGAAAGAGAGACGGGGCGGCAGGAATTACATTTAGTGTGCTACATTTAGGAGAAAGGCCTTTTGTTTTGGATGGATCAACCCCACCCATCACACACTCATTTAAGAAGGTTAAATTAAGAGGTTAATTATGTATTCTGGCTTTATTCTGTAACACTGACATTACACATTACACCGCATACGGACTCACAAGGTGAAAACAACACCAGCGTCGCTGTCGCGGCTGCTAAACATGCATTGAGCAAAGAGAATGAAATGTGTGTCTGCAGATGTCAATTTTAGCATTATAGTCAAATCAAAACATTTCTTCCCAAAGTCAGATTTGAGAGCAACATTTTAATTTCCGGTGTGCTTAGTTGCCCCGTGCAAAGAAGACACAAAAGGAGGAAATGGCTGCTTGAATTGTGAACAGCTCATTGAAGGGGTTCAAGTCTCTCGAATGGTCTGCTTGCACGATGATGGGTTATTCTTTTTTTCTTCGTCACGGGAGGCTCTGGGTCTTGGTTTGCATGCGAGTCAAAGAACAGCCAAACGAGCAGACGACACCACTAACATGCAAAACAAGAGCCTTCATGTGTATGTTGGGATCTCGAGGCAAATTTAATTTGTATTGCAAAGCGTATAGCACTTACTCACATGGGTGAAATTATAACAGCCGTGGTGTTGGAGAAGACACTTCTAGCCTTTTGCATACAATAATGGATATGCATTCGGTTGAATTCTGTGTTTTATAAGCTACGGCTAGTTTCACTTTCCTATGACACTTGGTTGTTGTTCGCAGGTAACAGTTCCGGGGGAAAGAAACGCCATTTAGTCACGGTTGCAGGTGATGAATGATGAGTAACCATCTGGAATTAATTCTGCTTCTTTTTCTTAAACCGGTGGTGCCATCTCTGGAGGGTGATTTTGCAACAACACTTGCACAACAAAAGAAAAGATGTCCAACTATTTTTAAACTTCTGTGTTATTACTTGAACTGCAGTTGAGAGGCTCAACACTTAATGAGCAAGATAGGTCCTGCTTGTCAGGGATAATGGCTGTTTTCAGTGTGCAGCAGACCGTGGCCGACATGGGTCATTCCTCAAACATCCTGCCAACATTTGTTGCCAAGCACCCCTCGTGTTACTCATAACACATGACAATATAATGGTCAAATGGGGCCAGTTAGCTGGACCAGAGACAGTCTGGACTGAGGCTGAATGATGAATCACCAGCTCGGTATTGATCTTTACCATTACCGCATACAGGTCCACGCAACAGAGCAAACATGGAGTAAAGTACCTCTCAGTCACTTTTATGGACCCTGTCCAGTTGCACCTAATGGCCGCACGCCACATGAAGGAGAAGAACTATTGAGTCCAGCTAGTGTGACTGCCGTTGTTCTCCTTTTGCTTTTCAATTGCCTCGACCAAATAAGACCTGCAGTGTCATATTTTCTTTATGTCACCGAACATTTCCAGACCAAACTACTCATATCGGGGTCTTCCAGGTTCTGTATAGGGTCACACGTGGGCCAGGCTTCTGCTCACTTCATCTGTGAGCAATAGAGCTGGTGGTGTCCTTAGTGCTTTAGATGTGGTTGGTGCAGCGGAGTAAGTTGTTGGGAGCTAAGGATCTCAACGTGCTACCCGTCTGTTCTCAAAAGAGCATCAGAGTCCTTTGAGAATGTAGGTAATCAAGAACATTTTATAATTATACTTGTTGCATTATGACATTGCCAAGCCATAATGTAACAGATGTGGATTCAAATAGACTAGAAATCCAAGGAGCAATATGTTTAAGAAACTGGGGAAAATGAGGTCACTTTATTGCCTTATTATATATTTGGTATTTAAGTGAGAAAGATCCCTTAACAACACACAGTCATCACTGCAATGTTTGTAATTCTTTATCCAGGTGAACTGTTTACATTTTGTTTTCTTTCCACAAAAGCATGGCCACCAGCACAAAGATGTATGAGCCTAACTCCTTTCTGCAAATAATAAAGTGAGGTAGGTGTATTATTCCCTTACTCATCATTAGCAATGTGATCAATAAAAAGAAAGAACAAGAACAAACAGAAATCAGCCATAAAGTTGTATTCAGTAGCAATGCAGCTAAATAAGAAATAAAGGCAGTCCTTGCCGCACACCAAAAGAAAGCACTCAACCAACTCAAATCATCAGGGTAATAATGAGAAGAAATCTCCCATATTTATTGCATAACTGTAAAAGATATTTGAAAAACATGTCAACTATGTCAGGCTGGTCAGATGACATAACAGCCACTTGGCCCTGGGTTTTGTCTTCAGTCTCTGGTTCCATGACTTTACTAATTAGCTGCTCACTGTGGAGGAAGTGATCTGTGAAGCACAGATCTCCTTTTGACCCAGAGGACAAGGGGACTGTTTGGGTCGTTGGCTTTTCTTTCTTTTTTTTTTAAGAAAGGAGGTTTTACAGACTCGCACTAAGGAGTTTAAAAAACACCCCAATGAAACCTGAAATCTATGAGATATCTCCTAGTGTAGTGATTTCATGCCCTTTCCTATATCATTTACGGCGCGTCTCGGCCTCAGAATTCTTTGATGAATCCCAGGACGATAATCAATCAAGCTATATTTGTATTGTGGTAACTGTTATTTATGTGGTACGTTTATGGAGTGCTTCACAAGTCATAAATGACACAAGCACTCAGCTCAATCAATACCGAGACACAGAGTCGTCAATAAAAGGCCTGTCTTTACTAATAGGATTTGAGACAGTCCATATTGCAGACCAACCCACCCCAGCAAGGCTATTCCAGATCCTGGTGGCCGAACTGCAAGAGCTTTGCTCCTGTCGGTCAGATGACCCGGCCCTACTTGTACAGAATGGGGTTTGGGGATTGAGAAACTAAGCCAGGGCTTGATTATAAACAACTTCATAATTGGTCAACAGAATAATGAAATTGATCCTGTAAGCGGCGAGAACAGCGGTGACGTGATACCTGATGTGACAGGAAAGATACCGTCAGGCAATCTAGTCCTGTAATAAATATGAACTGTTGTTGACATTGTGTCACAAAGGTGTTGATTCAATGCTGTTGTACTTTTAGGTTCTATGTTATGCGGTGTATGTCTGTCACTGCGTAATGTTTGGAATATAGTTTCTAAAATGTTTGCTTCTAATTAGAAATATGCAGTTTATAGTGCATACAAAATATTTTTTTCTAACAATACTTGATATTATTGTGCAAAAAAACGAACAAAACAAAGTCTCAAAATTTAATCACGGTAGTACATATTGCATTTCCATTACATGTAATAGTAAACTGTAAAGTTTTCACGTTTTCTGATCGCCGTCAATATACAATTGACTTTTCTGCCCATTCTGTTATGAAGTCTATTTGTGGGAGACCTGACTCACGGCATGAAAATAGCACAAAAAAAGTACACGCTTTATTTAGTCTCAGCAGATGGTGCAGGCAATGTGGTCTTTGACATCTCAAAGGTTCATTCTTCTATTCACTCCTTCCTACGGTGGCGTAATTCAATGAGCGTCACCTTAAACGCAGAATGGTTGCAGGTATGAACAAATAAGCCTGTGCACCTCAAGAGAAATACAGTGCCACCTCAGCAGCAAACTGAGCTGCCGAGTGCAATCACCAAATTAGGGTCCAATTTGTCATCTGTGTTCAATGCATCTAAATTTGTCCAATGAAGTACCTCAAATCCCTCAAATCCCAAGATTAACCTGTGAACAATAGAGATTTCCATTGCCGCCACAAATCCATGATCAACAGAGATGATGAGTGCCATATGGCTTCTCTTCTCCTAAGAGGCTTATATACCATAGAACAGGGCTATTCAACTAAAATTCTGCGAGAATTACCTCATCCAAAGGCCCAGAACATCCCAATAGTAATAATGTCTTTACCAGATGTGTGAGCGAGCACATTTAAAAAAAATCAATTGATTACAACCACGATGCACAACACATTTTTGGGATTCAAACACTTGGAAAAAGTAGCTGCGAGAGGAAGTTGATGAGTTATTGTTATATGTGAGGTATTTTGCCACCTCGCCCTGGTGTTTTTTTAGTTTTTTTAACTGCTCTTAGTCCGGACACTCCCCCGAGACCTGTTGCCATGGGAGACCCTACCAGGGGCGGATGACCCGGACAACATAGCTCTCAGGATCGCTGAGGCCACTCAAACTCCTCCACCACGTTAAGGTGGCGGTTCGCGGAGGAGAACATTCAGTAATTGAGTCCACTAAGCTAACAACTTGAGTCAAAATGGCGCTCCTCCGATGGGAAGCACCCCCACTTCTGCCGAGCTCTAACCGCCGGGGCTGTGAAACCAGGACATACGGCACCCTCACTGCTGCACCGTGCCAGCTAGAACCCTTCACACGCACCCTAGCAGTGAAGAGGATGCCCAGTCCATGGGCAGCTGTGGAGCGCTGTACTAGCTACTTCACAGTAAAGAGGGTGCTTGGCTCCTCAAAATCATATATAGAAAAAATATATATAGAAAGATCGCAACGACCTGGATTCGGTCTCTATTGAGCAAAATGAAAATCTATTGAAAGACGTCCAGTCTTTGCGCGATGCCACCTGATGTTAGTTTCAACACAAGTAATTTAGATATTCACCCATTACGTCACATCTCTTCTGTGTCCAGGGAACAGTTTGGTCCAGGCATAGAAAGATATTTATTGTCTGGCTATATGGGTTTTATAGTACAATTGAGAAGCATGTGGCAAAAATCTTCTGGAGGGAAAAACAGTAGGAAAAACAAATATAGGAGAAATAAAGTAGATTATTAAGGCTAACAATCGCATACTGTAGATGAACATTGGATCCAATTGGAAATCTGTTTATCTGGCACTATCCTCCACACTATAAGTGAGAGGCATACACACATTTTGGAGTCTTCAAATATTAAAGAGACATTTCCTGTGTGACTAAAAACATACAGGTGAATGGAAGTAGCTGACAGATCTAACGTTTTCTTATCCAAAGCAATATCCATACATTTAAAATACATAATGGTAATTGCTTTAATCAAAATGGCTTGATGAGCTAGTGGTATCCATTTCTTGTCTTCCCCATGGAGTATCTCATCTTATCTGGCAGAGTATCAAATTGTGAAAACAAGATGACTGTTCGGTGTCTTCAGACCTCTTGCATGTGTTCATACCCATGTGTACTCAAGAGTAAATTGGCGCTCTTTGCTAATTAAAGATGTGTAAAATTGCCGAAATAGAGACCCGTGGTCAAAAAAACCATCAGTGCAATGTCACGCACATAATCAGTAAGAGCCCTTGGTTACCAGTAAAAAAACAACAACTGCAAAATTGTGATCCTTTGCACTAAAAGTTGATGGCATTTTATTTGTGAATGAACGAACAATCCAGTTGTATTGACATTTTAAATGAAATGCAATTTATAAGCTATGTTACGTAAACTCAATGAAAATTACGTTTTTATACAATTTGTATTCAATGTCAAGGCATTCGCAAGAGCAAGATGTATCCAACAATAATAATAATGCTGCTTTGTGTTATATTATGTTTTATATACAGTATATACATGTTGAGGTAAATATTCATTCAGTTTTCTGCCCCTAGTTGCCTGCTCTGGCAACAGTAAGTAATGGCCTCAGTGTTGTGCATGCGTGCCCACAAAGGAAAAACTAAAACAATTCTGTTTGATGTAAAACAGCAAATCGTGTTAGAAGGAGAAACAAAGATGAAGCGAGCCCTTATGTACAGCACTCTGGGTTCTGTTCAACCTCAGCAGGCAGTTGGTTGACATCAGAGGGTCATCAGCCTGAATAAGCTCACCTTGGCCTTCCAGGCTACAAAAGAGTGTGTTAACTCCGTCGCTCCCTTCCTCCAGCTGACATCCACCCTGCATCGTCTGCTTTTTGCTTATGCGCCTCCTCCACCTCCGCAGCACTACTTTCAGTTGCTGACATCGGCGTTCTCAGACTCCATTGTTCGTTTGAGTTTGTGACAGTTCCATGAGTGAACAAAGAGTTGGCTGAACCAATGCCATGTGGCAGATGAGCGCAGGAAAACCTGGGACCAAAACGAGTTACGTCATGAGCACTTATCTCTCTTCCCACCTGTTTATATACGTTACTCTATGTCCTTTAATCAATCTTCCTTTTATACGGCCATGCCACTCTTTCTGTCTCTATCTGTGTTTTTGTGTGTTTTTCCCCTCAGTTTCTTTGCCTACGGCTGTCAGGTTAGAGACCACAAGCAGAGTGCTCAGGGATTAATGTGTTCCCTTTTTTTTTTTTTTTTCATTTCCCTATTCTTTTCATTCAGTCTGTAACATCTTACCCGCAACTCGTATTGCCTTTGTACTGACTGAAATGGCAGAAAACTACCGTGAGATTTGAAATATGAGAAAGTGGCGTACAGAGAACGTGTGTCTGCGATGTCTGAATGCGTGCCGCTGCCTCTGCTCTATCCATTTCCA
The DNA here is from genome assembly GCF_009769545.1 of Cyclopterus lumpus. Classification (NCBI taxonomy): domain Eukaryota; kingdom Metazoa; phylum Chordata; class Actinopteri; order Perciformes; family Cyclopteridae; genus Cyclopterus; species Cyclopterus lumpus. Next base: position 10,113,813 of record NC_046968.1, on the reverse strand, counting down.
GACATTGTATGCCTTTTCAATTACGATGCAGCAGATCAGTGATCAGCATCCATCACAGGGGGCAAATGAGAGGAATGATGATGCCGTTTTCTTTTTTCTTTCTCCCCGAAAAAACGTTGCACATTTTCTTCACCAAATTAGGTTAGGAGACTTAGTTCCCCTTGACAGAAGAAACGGCTTCCTGAAATGCACGAGTGGCTGATATTAACAAGGAGCGCTCATCTGGCACTTCATTAACTCAGCCTGATGCTAGCTCGGTCAGACAGTCAGACCATATAGGGCACCTCCCTATTAAAGCCTGAATACTTCTTAGATGTGAAGGTACGAACGATTCCTACGACATACACATTCAACACTCATTCCCTCTTACTGTGAATAGAGAAGGACACCCTCGCCTTTATTACTCCTTCTCTCATATTTTGTGTGCATCCTGCTCACTTACTGCACGCCTTCCACAATATGAAGAACACTGTGAGTAATATATAGGATGAATGTTCAAATGGATGATATATGGGAATAGGAAGTACACTGACAGGTGTGTACGTACATTCACAGGCATTACGTGTTCGACAAAGAGACTTTTCATTATGTCGAGCATCTTAAAGCTGGTGACAGACGACCGATCTCTAAAGTCAGGCAGGAGTCGATAATGAATAACTGAGTAAATAGGAAAACAAACTGGGTGACAGGGAGGATTAGACTGCCGTTGATAGCGACACCCATAATCCCATGGGAGTTCCTGTACACAATGGAGCTGCCACTTGTTCTCTGTACACTGGGAATTCACAACAGCTGAGCACCAAATTACATTACTGTATGAGAATTGAAAAATGTAGCTAAGTTGTGCCTCCGCACCATTAGCTAAAAGAACATCTGAGGATCTCTGAATAGAGAAATAAAATAAGCAGATGCATGTACATGCGGTTAGTTAACTTTATGTTGCAGTTTGAAGTTCAAAACATGGCATGGAAACCTTTCTAGCAGTCTGAGACTGAAAATGATCATTAGGTTCCCCCTAACCAGTTTTGTTGATGTTCCTTTGAGGTTCTGTGTAGCTCTGTTTCTGTATCAGCCTGGAGGGAGCCAAGTTGGTTGAGTTAAGAAGAGCTATCGGGGGGGGGGGGGGGGGGGGGGGGGGGGGGGCAGATCCAGGCACTCTTTGAAAACACAAATACTACAAAATTCTCTACTTGTTAGCTTGTTCCCTTTCAAAAAACTGCTTCCCACTCCAATTAAACACAAGCATCAAATAAAGTACAAATCAACGGTTGGTGTGAGTGAACAGCATGGCTCCAAGGAATGGCTGGTTGACTCACATAAGACTAGAAATATGTTAACTTTCTAATTTAACTTAGAATCATGTGAAAATAAACTGACGGTTGCATTGGGAGTTGTTCCTTCTAACCAGAGGGTGATGTGTTGGTGTACACATGATAAAACCTCTGATAAGCTTGTGATTTGGGGCTGAGGGATATGTAAGGCAGGGAGTAAGGTTGTCTTCACAACATTGTTTGAAAAGGTTCTGACATTCATAACTGGCAAAGGCATTCCTGTATTTGTGTCTATTGTACATGTTGATGGTTTTATTTCTGATGAGGGTGTGGAAGGACATGCTCCAAAGGAAAGTGGCCTGACTTACTGCTGATCAAGGCACACTTCTTCGGTGTCATTTTCCAAGGACAATGTATCAACATAAAGTGTTTCCTTGACAACCTCTAAACTTAGAGGACATATTCAGAACTGTGAAGTAATCCCTTTGTAACACGACTCCACTGTATGAAAATCAATTTCTACGGAAAAATGCATGCTAAAATGTGATGAAGCTAATGTAAGCCTCCACTGGTGGAAACACCAATGAAGGTAACGGAGGAATCTCTAATAGACTGTGTTTTCATTTTACCAACAACAAGAACTACAGAGCAAATATGATTTATGCTGGATATTAACTCTTTCACGTGCAAAACTGATTCAACACAACAATCCCATGAATGACAGGTCAAGGTCTTTATTTGATTGTGTGAGTATTTGAGGCCTAAAGTGAGAGAAATGTGTTACTTCAAGTGATGCCAACAATCAGTTTAACGATGCCGATAAAATGTGTGTATGTAACCTTGTACGACTGATAATTACCTCCACTAAGGAGGTGAAAGGAAAAATGTGGGTAATTTCATGACAATATCATGAACTGACGTGAGACTGTGTTGGCTGACCTCTTGCTGAGTGCTGGCAAGTGCTGGGTTTTGTTCTTCTTCTACCTCACTTGTGAAAAGTTGCTTGGACGAAGGTCATCAACTTTCTTTTTTTCTTATCTTGGTCTAGCTAATTAGGTCAATCACCTGACAATTACACACCAAAAGTGAAGAGCAGTGCTTCATATTTACAGCATTCCATGTCTGTAAAAAACAAACATTTCTCTTCAACAAGGTTTAACATATAGGAACTGTGGAGCATTAAAGGTAGTTTAAATGCATTATAATGACTCAAATGTCCAAAGGCATTTTCTTTTGTATTGTTTTGATAGAGAATGTGGTGTGCAGTATAATGCAGGCATTAAATACTTAACACCTCTGAGTCTTTCTTTCTCACACGCACACACACATTGACACACTGGTCAATTGGAAGAGGATCCACTCACACACTTGCAACCTTTCCTCTTGAGGCTGGAGAGTGCCGAGTTGCACCTTTTCTTACTGGTTGACATAGTCCTGGTGAATTTCTCACAGAGCAGTACAGTTTCCTTGTTCTTTTGGTGAATAACTTAAAATGGTGCGAGTGGAATTTGAAATAAAGTCACGCTTGGGATGCGTGACGGTTATATTGCTTCATATAATACACAAAAGAATACAGAATGCACATTACCAACATTGAGCAATAGCGTGTCACTGGCTCCAATATATGTGGAAACAAGTCATTTGAGCAGTGCTGTATTGTAAATGAGGGGGTCATGCTCACTGTCATTGTCAGAAAGGACTTCCTGAAGGCGATAATGATGGCCTTTGAATGAATTGACTGTACCAGGAAGCTGCTGAATAGTGAGACTTGCTGCACGTCTCACTACATAATTTGCAGTTTGAAAACCTGTCCAACCTCCAAAAGTTTTTGCTTGTGCTATTATTGTAATGTCAAACTAAGTACTGTGCTGCATTCATATTATTAACACAATTGTATACCACGGGAACAGTTTTGCGACTTTGGAAGCCTGTTTGAAAAAATGTATTAAATGTCCACAGTTGGAATAGTGAATTGTAACGTAGGATGAGTATTACATTGTTGGCAGTTGTGGGAAGAAAATAAATACTTTGCTGCACCTAATTCCCTGGAATCCCCTCAATGTTTTCCTGAGATGAAATTGGATTGAGAGAAAAATAAGGATGGAAGAAAAAAAGAAAATTAGTAACGTAATCCACAGCGGGATCAAAAGAGTGCGATTGGATTATATTTTGTTGCATCACAGCAAAGGAAAGATGATTTAGATCAAAGGCAGAGATTTTCAGAGGGAGACTGTGGAGATGCATTATTGAAGATGGCGAACTAAGTGTGTGTGGTGGTGTGGGGGGTAGAAGTATTTGATGTCATAACTTGGGAAATGTAGCCTCTCTCATTCAGCAGACCAGTGTAACCCAACCTGGGCCTCTCATTGTGTCTTTATTTGTTTGATTTCAAGGCAGGGACATTACAATAAAGCCAATCTGGAAATGGGATCTGGCTGTGACTGATGGTAATTACTTGCTGTCTACAGCATTACGAATTTAATGTAATTTCAGATAGAGAGAGAGGGAGAGAGAGAGAGAGAGAGAGAGGAGAGAGAGAGACTTCAGGGGGAATGGTGGATTATGTAGGCTATTTGTATCAGTGTGGTAAAGAGAAGACATATTTGGAAGCCAGTTTGAGTCACCAAGACATTTGTGCAGCGCTCTATGTAAGATATATTATAGTCTTATCACCCCCACTTCCTGAGAATGATGTTTTTTAATAACCTGCATATTGTAAAAAGTACAGAACACTAATCCTTGGGGTCAGAAAGAGTTCAAGAACCTGATTTAAGCCAAGTCACCGCTCCACTGGCCATTCTGCCCCGGTCCAAAGAGGCAACAGGAGGTGATCAGCCATGTAGAGCCATGTGTAGGGTCTCGGTCTGGGTGACCCCCTAATCGAGCTGTTGTTAGCTATGTGAAACTGAGAGCAGGATCCATATAACGAGACCGATATCTAAATGACGCTCTGGAAGATAGAAAACAATTACCGCTGGGTTAAAGGTGGTTTGGAGGATCATGTTGGATTGAGGAACCTAAAGAGCAAATTGCTATTTGAAACGCGACAGTAGGATCTCGACTTACTGACTGCAGAACAAATTGCTCACACGAGCAGCAGATTTGTATTCCAGCAGTCAGTCGAATCTGTATTTCACAGCTTATACAGCGAGCATGTAGCACTCACCCAGTGTGTGAATATAGTTGAACTAACAAATATAACGAGGTGTGTTCATTTTCATGCTAAGTGTGCATAACTTGCAAAAGCCTGACTGAAATATCACAACTAAAATGGTGGACATGGTCAACATAACATAACTAACATGACTTCCAACCAGGAGGCCGGCGTTCAGGACCGGTGTTATTTGGAAGTTGCGTGTCAAAAAGAAGTCACTTATGTTACGTTGTAAACGTACTTTATTGAAGGCCAATTATCATGATGCTTTTCCAAAAAGTGATTTTGTTGCCTAAAAAGTGTTTTTGTTTAAATTGCAACGTTAACCGCATGTTTGCTGCCACTGTGGTAGGGCGCTACAATCCGCCAGGCTTGGCTACCGATTGCGTTAGCAAGTGGCGCCAGGGGGTCCGACCAAATGCTTATTTCTTCTTTTGGGGATTTCTATCGGAATGTAAAGACAATTTGAAAAAGAAAATAGCACAAAAAATGTTCTTGAAGAATATTACCAGTCCTCGCTTTAATGCCTAGTTAATGAAAAACTATGTGCACCCTGACCAGAAAAAAAATGTGATGTCACGATCAAGCCCGTACATTTATTAACCAGGGACGTTCTTTGTTATTGCAAACAGAAGCATACTCTATCATCGTAACAGCTGTGTTCAAGACACAATAGGCCTAAAGGGCTTGTGTGAGTGTTGTGTGTTTCCTGTCTCAACATGCTGGGGGGAAATGATTAATTCAAAGAGTCGGAACGGTGAAAGAGAAAAGTGATACAGTGAAATTAAAACTCCATTGTTATTACTGCAATTAATCATATGCTGTAATTGTTTGCTCAGTGTAAAAAACTAATGTAAAATTGTGCAGAAACCTAGTTAAACTTTGTGCCTCTTGACTGCATACAACCAGTGCCCGGACGGCTGACTTATTTATTATAGGCAGATATGAAATGCACCGCCCATGTGTGTGTTCAGTAGTGATAAATTGGGAGGTTGGATCATAACACAGCACGGGGCGGGCTCAGGTTGCAGCATTTCAACCTGTTCCCATGAGAAAAACATTTTCTGAATACTTGTTATTGCCCTATTTGAAGGCATAGGAAGAATATCCACAAATATGCCTCGGTCTTTTGGATAAAACGCCTTTTTTTTGTTAGTGACACCACAACTTCTTGATAAGAAATTAACTTATTACGGAAAACTTAAACTAAAAATATATTTTTTTGACAGATCAATTTTGTAACACAACTGCCCTTAGTAAAGATATCCCTATTATTCTCTCTCTCGCGCGTGCACACACACACGCGCACGCACACACACACACACACACACACACACACACACACACACACACACACACACACACACACACACACACACAAACACACACAACATGCCTACATGGTTTGTTCTATTGATCTTGAACAACTTGACAGAAATGTAAGCTTGAACTTGTTCCTCCAAGAAATGTGTTAGCCATCGTAAATCAACAACACAAGCCAGTTACCCGTGTCATTTTACATGAGGCAGATGAAGTGCATTTCCTGTCATGATATCTGCATTATTGTCATGGCATATATATATATATATATATATATATATATATATATATATATATATATATATATATATTATACACACACACACACTGTGTATATGATTATCATCTTTCAGCCTATTTGTGTAATGCACAGTTCAGCCAGAGGTTAGGGGTTACTGAGAATTACACTAATGTGTTCTCACTGCTTGCATGATGTGCTTCTCTCCTGAAACAAAGATTATAGCTTGAGAAGCTTGAGAATGTGTGAATACATTCCCAGCACTGGTTTGTTGGCATATTTCCACTTTTGAATGAGTCAAAGCTGAACAGGTTTTAAAGGACACATAATAGAATTGAGTTCCTCACTTGGGAGTGTGCGTGGTTAACAGTAATACTAACGCCTTTCTGACAACCCAACTTTCATAACAAAGAAATGGACAAAACAACATCAAGTAAAGCCGGAGGCCCCATTGATTCATCCGTGTTTCATTTTTACCACTTTCACAAGTTCATTGGTGCTGTGAGTACAGTGATGGCCCAATACCACACGGGAAAGGTGAGACATGTTGCGTGGACTAAATTGATTCGAGCCTCAAATGGTCCAGACAGAAGTCAGCACAGTGTTTTTCCCTCTGAGTGTGACTCTGGGTGTTACCTCTGACCTATGCCAACAAAGCACGCTGTCAGGCTTTTGATCTTTAAAGGCTTCATCTCGCTCTGAGATACAATGCAGTAGTTCATTTGTACACTGAATGTAATCTTGTCTGAAGAGGATGCAATCTAAACTTGACTCGATTGGACTAATGAAATACTTAATTATTCATACTCTACTGAAAGAGATTCCCATTGATTCTTTTTTTTAGTCACCTGATGTTTCACAGTGTGTATTGCTTAGACCATATACTGCACTGCACATTTGAGGTACATCCACATGCATGATTGTAAATTGTAGAACCACAGATGTATAATCTGCTGTTTTTGTTATTGTCCGTTCATCATAATCCAAAGTATAGATTTGCTTTCCTGGTTGTATTTCAATCGATACAAATTAAACTGAAACAGAAGATGTGTGAATTATATTCCACTGCTCTCCAGTGTTTGATTTTGCTTTACAAGGAATAGATTGTACTTTTAAACCTTACTAAATATAACAATTTGATATACACACACATTTGAACATATCTAGGTATATGTCAGTGATAATAATTCAATATCAAAATCCATTTCTTTAATAAAAAATAAATCATCTTTAATAATTACTTTGATTTTGTTTCACAAACACTGAGCATGTTTTCACATACACATTGAGAATTTCATGGTTGTATAACGGAGGGTGACCTATGCAAGTTGAAGCAGGTTTATGACAAAGAATTTTGGACACATTTCAAATTGTTGAGTGTGATGGGAGTCTTTGATGTACTGAGATGGCATTTAAAGGTTTCACAGGCACGATCAGTAACTACTGTAAGCCTTCACAGAAAGTAGGGCATCTTGTTACTAACCATGGCTCTCAGACAAAAAATAAATAAATCCCAACTCAAGGTCCACTTTAAAGCTTTTCCCAGCAGCTTTCAACATCATCTAACAGTATATCACTCATACATCATTTTACATATCATGAAATGCACATCATTCCTTTACAATTATGCTAAAGAGGACAAGATGTAATTGAAAGCTATGAAACTTGTGAGTGGGCATGGAGTAAAGATGTTCTCTTTACGTCAATCTGCTTTTTTCAAAAGCATTTGTGCATATTGTCTTTGCATTTCCTGTATACAACACAGCTATACTGTAGAGTTTGATGTATATTGACACGCTGAGCTCTCCGAATATAAGAGGATTACAATGCCCTGAATGACTTAAAGCATTTTGATCTACCTTTTCTATATCAATCAATTTTAAATTGTACCTTATGAATATAGATCAAATGTAATTTAAAACAGACATATTTAGATGCCAACTTCTAAGTGGAATCACTTTTAGTGACGCGATGTAGAGAAATGCAATTTGAAGAAAAGAATAATTTGTTGTGCCTTCCACTGTCTTTTGTCCTTTTCATGAAATGCAAAAGTTGTTTATAAAGTTGTAAAACATTTTGTACAGTATTTACATAGGACCTTAGATTGAGTAATCGTCACTGAGTTGCTCTCTGACTTTGTAATAAAGCCGTTATAACTTTGAAACCAATACAAATGTATTCCTTGCCTTGGTTAAGTGTCATGCTTTATAGATTTTATACAAAGTAAAATAGATACTGTGTGCCCTTTTTAATGGCAAAACCTCTTGGCATATTAGTCAAATCACACAATATTGCAGTAATAACAATCATATGACAAAAGCACAAAGAGCAATTTCATGTGAGAACTACACTTCTCACAGTGAGTTTTGTAAACATTCATGTAAACAGTGGTGGTTTGGAATGTGTGGACAACTGAATATCAGATGTTTGAGATCTGTCTGAGCTTCCTGTTCACAACCTCATTCTTCATTTTCAAAGGTATTTCAACCTCTGATCTTTTCTTTCGCTGTTTTTTAAAACTCCTACAGCATATGTAAGATATCAGTGTGACAACTGAGAAAAACAGCCCCAGACATGTCACTGAAAGAGCAATGAGGAGAGGCTGACAGGGGAACAACTCGTACCTCTCAGGCCCCTCTGTCATCTGACCTTTGTACCAGGGCCTCTCCTCTACCTCAATTCCAGCCTCTCTGGTCAGAAGGCTCTGGATGTAGCTCTCGTTGCTCACTGTTTCATTGACAAAGAAGTTAACCATCACCGTTGAGTAAAGCGGCTCAGGCTGACCATGGTCACTGACTTTCACCAGAAGGCTGTAGAGGCCTCGGATGCTGAGCTCCCTCTTTAATGTGATATTTCCTGTTTCTGGGTCAATAGCAAAGGAACCTTGATCGCCACCTTTCCTCTTAACAATACTGTAGGCGATCACAGCATTCATACCTGTATCCTTATCTACAGCGTAGACCTCTGTTATTGATGTTCCTGGTAGTGTATTGGGTAGAACCAGCATGTAAGACTGATTGGACTGGGGGAAGAGAACAATAGGCGGGTTGTCATTTACATCCATCAACAGCACGGTCACCATAGTGACACAGGAATTTGCAGGTTCCCCACCATCGACGGCCTCAACCCACAGCTGGTATGTCCCTTGCTGCTCACGATCAAGTGATGTCTTGGCCCTCAGTGCACCTCGGCCTGTGTCTATTATGAAGATGTCGCTGCCGTTGAGGATGGAAAGGGCCACCCATCCATTTTCCCCAGCATCGGCATCTGTCACAGAGAGGACCCCGATTTCACCGTACCCCGGGAAGTTCTCTGGCACAAAGAACGTGAAGTCCTTATTGATGAAGCGTGGACTGTTGTCATTGCGGTCTTGCACGCTCACCACCACTGTTGCAATCGACTCCCTCCTGGGCGTCCCCTGGTCCACCGCTCTCACTATGAACCGGTATGTCTCTTTCTCCTCACGGTCCAGCGATGTGATTACAGTCAGGACACCCGTCACACGATCCATGACAAAGATCCCTGGGGCGTCACCGCCAAGGAGGTAGATGACTTCCCCTCTGCTTTTGCTGTCCTGGTCTGTGGCTTGGAGCTGGGTCAGAAAGGTGTTTGGGGGATTGTTCTCCTCCACAGATATTTCCACCCAAGACTGATGAAACACTGGTGCATTGTCATTCTCATCCAATACCTGCACCTTGAGGAATGTCTTGATGACAAGTTCCCGAGAATTCTTGGCAACAACAATAAGCTCATACTCCTGTGTCTTCTCATAGTCCAAGGGCTCTGTAGTCTCCAGCAGGTATTCGTTCTTTAAACGCTGATAGGGGAGGAGCCTGAAGGGACCAGACCCTTCCAAATGACAATCCACTTTTTGGTTCATGTCAATGTTTTTGACAGTAAAAAAAGCAATTGGTGAAAACTCTGGTTCAGACTCTTTTATGGTCACAATCCCATCCTTTTCTGGTGCAATATATCGGGGTATGACAGCAGGGGGTCCTGTAACAACTTTGATGATATTGATGGAAACAGTAGCTACTGCAGGGATACAACCAGGTCCATTGGCCAAAATGGTGAGTTTGTAAAACGTGGCTGTGCCAGTGTCTATTTTCCCTGCTAGTTTGATCACCCCTGTGATTCTGTCCAAATGGAACAAGCTCCTGGTGTCCCTTGGCACGCGTTCACTGTAAGCATAGCTGATCTGAGCATTAGCACCAAGGTCAGGGTCAAAAGCATTCAGACGTGCCAAATGTGCCCCTTTGGTGGCATTCCCATGCAGAGTGACATTCATTTGTGACTCTGTGAATTGGGGGCAGTTATCGTTCACATCTGTGATGACAATTTTCAAAGTAGCCGCTCCGAGCAGAGGAGGGGTCCCTCCGTCCTCTGCAATGATATCCGTAATGTATTCAGCCTGGGTCTCTCTGTCCAAAGCCTCCATCACTATGAGGAAGGGTGTCAGCTCCCCTCCCTCATTTTCCTCAACATCCAGTGTGAACATGCCAAAGTCATTGACAAGCCAGTAGGTCTGCACTCCGTGAACACCGAGGTCTGGGTCCACTGCGGACTGCTCCACTGCATACCGAGCATTGATTGGTGTGTTTTCTGGGACAGATATACGGATCTCATCCACAGGGAACTTTGGCCTGTTGTCATTCACATCCTCAATAAATATTTTAACCTTGACCAGCTGAAAGTACTGCTGGGGCAACACAAATATATCCAGTGAGAGGACACATCCATGTCCCCCTGAGTTATAAGGGCAGAAGGTCTCCCTGTCAATCTTCGTAGCAGATGTGTAAAGCTCCCCGGTGGTATTATTTAGGTTCACATACTGCCCACTGACCTTCTTTTTCGGGAGACTGAATAAAAAGGGGGGCTCCACAGTGAAATCCAAATTTAAATCTATTCCAATGGCCCCGATGAAGGTCCCCCTGGGTAATCCCTCCTTTATCTTATAGATCAGCTCTTTTGCTTGGCTGAAATTTGCAAAACAGGAAAGAGGGCTGGTGTAAAGCAAGAGGATGCACAATCCCTGGAAGAAAAGATAATTAAAGATAGTTTAATAAAAGAGTTGCAGAATTGAATGATATTTGCAAAATGAGGTATTCCTGATGTATTATTCAGTGTGAACATTAGTATTTAGTTAAATCAACAGCTGCAGAGCTTTGTGGACATCTGCAACAATGATTTGAACATTAATCATTACACTTATCTTGCATTATAACTATCATTTAAGCCAATCAATCGATGAAATTTGATTTGAATATATTAATATAGTAGAGAGGAAGAGGGGCTAGTCATGGTCTGTCTTACTAATATAAAACAGTAGTCACAGTATCATAAATAGTACTGGTAGTTGTGTTAGTGAATTCTGTCTGTAAAGTAATCATCATAAAACTTACCCATATCCCTCCTCTTTTGCTAAGGCTGTGGTGTCTGCTGTTGAACATGTTTGTGTCCTAGTCCAGCACTTTATGGCAGGAAGAGCAACAGCTTAAGTGACCTCGGCATTTTGAGTGCTGAGCAACGCAGACCTCTGCTGAGTGCTATGCCTTATTGCTATCTGCCTGAACAAGTCATTCATCCCAGTGCTGGCTCAGGACACTCCCACCGCATGCAAATCAGCCCCTCAGGCTAACCAATGAGAGCCGATGGCCACGATGAAATCTCCTCGAGTTCATAGATTCCTTTTTTTTCATGCATGCTGTCAAAGCACATCGACACACACCTGCACTTTCTCTACACACCCATGTTGTCGGAAGCAGCTGCATACCTTGTATTCCTGTGGCAGAGTGAACGCCCCGACTGAGCTCATAATCACGCGGGAGATTGAACAAGATGTGAAATATCCACAGCCTGGAGATTACTTTAATCCAGCATTAGTTAAAATTCACCACAGATGAAAAAAAAAAAATCCTGTCTGAATTAAAGCAAGTGTGTAATGATATAATGATGATGCATAATGTTAGATAGATAGATAGATAGATAGACATATATCATATATCATATATATATATATATATATATATATATATATATATATAAATAGATACATAGATAGACAGATAGATATATAGATACATAGACATATAGGATAGATAGACGGCTAGATATAGATATATAGATATACAGATATATAGATAGATAGATAGATAGACATATATATATATATATATATATATATATATATATATATATAGATAGACAGATAGATAGACAGATATATATATATATATCTATATATATATAGATATATATATATATAGATAAATAGACATATATAGGATAGATACACAGCTATATATATATATAGATATATAGATAGATATATAGATAGATAGATAGATAAATAGACAGACAGATAGATAGATAGACAGATATATATATATAGATAGATAGATAGCTATAGTATTTTCCGTGTGCATTCAAAAAGGGGGCATTTCTTAGTTTGTGATAATTATAAACAAACTGTGTATTGTATTTCACATTTGACAGTATATATAGTACATGCTGTGTATATCAATGAAATCAATGCATAAAGCATGAAAATATCATAAACAAAGCCAGAAGGGGGCTGATGTTGGCATCATAAGTGGTGCTATGGTCTGATTCTGGATTGAGCCTTTAACTAAATCAACCCCCTAATCCTCATGTGTTCTAAATGCCGGGCCAGCTGTTTGCTGGGATTGGAAGCATACTGCTCAGAGAAATTGAGTGATTGAAGTTCTCTGGAAAAGGGCGGATTGAGACACACGATCATTTACTACGTAAGGACTTTGCGTTCATTGCTCATCGTAAGGGTCAATTGGATGGGAAAAGCTGGGGCCTTAGCTTAATGTATTTTGTTATTTAGTGAGATTGCAGAAATGGACCATATGCATACTACTATATGAGACACTTTGTATACAGTACAGTAAAGGAATATGGATCATCTACAAATCCATCTTCCATCCAAAGTGTTTTTTTCTGCTGAGCAGAAACATTTCTGTAAACACAGACTGTCGGCTCTGTGGAGGCTGTAGAGCGTGGCGAAGCAGCAGATCAGGGAAATGAGAGTCATTTGACAGCTGCTTTGAGGTGCAGAGAGTCTGAGGTGTTCAGCGCAGTTACCTTCGATGATGCAACCAAAATATTATCATAAATACTTTGCTTCCTAAGATCAGTTAATTTATTGGCTGTACTCACGTTCTGTTTAAGTACAGCATATTGACTAGAACATTTCGCAAGAAATTTAGATGGTCTTCTACTGAGAGGTGTTTAGATACATGTATATTATATACATATACATATATATCTAGTGAGGTGAGGTGAGGGGGGAAGGAGGGGGGAGGAGGGGGGAGGACAGGGGGGGTGGGGGGGAGGAGTGTATTTTCTGCACAGAAAATACACATTTTGAAATGGTGTTGGACAGCAATGCATCCCACACCATTTATTTTGTCTTTGTAGATTAAATCTATTATCTGCTTCATGGAAATTCCCCTTCCTCTTAATTAATCTAAGACCGTAACATTTGTTATCTTGAATTGTGATTGTGTAACCGTTTCTTTCCATTCGACTCAGGTGGCAACCTCGGGTGCTGAAAGGTAAAGCCAATGTGGAAGTGCCTTAAACTTGCATTCTCTCTCATGGCCAGCAGGGGATGACTCTTCTGATTGCAAAAAGAAGTCCTACTATATAGAAATTCATGAGAAAATGACCCTACTTCTCACTTGATTTTATTACCTCAGTAAACGTTGTAAACAGGAGTTCATGATATCAATCTCTAGTTCCAAGTCAATACAACATGATGTTCATTTCGCAAACTGAACTTGGTTTGATTTAGAGTAAAATAGACCATAAAGCAGTATATGCTTAAGGTTATGGCTACCTTGTGATGGCTACTACCACGGCGTTGTCTATTCTTGGAGTTTTCCTTGTAGTGTTCGGTTTTACTTAGCTCCTCCCTTTTGTGTCACATCTGGTTGCAAAAAAAACTAGATGGTGAAAGCCAAAAACCAGGATGGCAACAGCCAAAATGCCAAACTCAAGACTTTCAAAACAGCAGTCCACAAACCAATGGGTGACATTACGGTGACTACATCAACTTCTTATATACAGTCTATGATTCAACTCAATAATCCAATATTAACAATGCTCACGTCACTGGTGTTGGCAGTGACACATTTCACAACCGACTGTGACAATGAAATTGCATAAAATGTCTGAGTCCATCAGGGCTTTCAAGTTATTCCTGCACATTGAAAGCCCGTTGATTCATTAAATGTGTCAAATTTCACCTTTTGTGATAGTGAAATAGTCCTCTGGATCACAAAAGAGCAGGTCTGACTCAACATACCATTTCAAAGATGTCATATGTTACACCCGGGCTTTACATGTATTACCCTGTAATAACATCACAAATGTCATTCATCTTGTAGGTTCATGCAATACGGCTCCATTTCTATAAGGAAGTTTTATATTCTCTACCTTATTTGCTCTAACGCTCTCGTAATAAACAGCTTCGCAACTTGTGAAGTGTACATCAATTTCGACTTTGCACATTTTCCTTTTTAATTAAGTGCATTCTGAAATGTGACAGTGTGTGTAAATCGTGGTGGCCACACAAAATACAAAGGTTGAGTCAGGCCAAGAGGCAGTATTATTTACATCATTTGCTGCTCTGAGTCTGTGTGGGATGACGCTGGGTAATCTCTGCCCAGCTTTCCCGACAGATGTCCTGGTAACCTTGGTCTTCTCTTTTAATCAAAGTGCTGCAAAGCTATCTTGATAGCTCGGAGACAGCTCCATGGCTGTTAAGTAAGATGGATATGACTGCAAAAGCATTGTGTCAGGAGACATAGTAGCTTGAAAATTCTCATCTAAAACAATATACAATCCAACCATAACGTCTTCCACTGGGATGATTTGTAGTTTTTCCATTTTGGTTATTTAACTCTTTTTTTTAGCAATATATGTTTTACATTTCCAATCTGTGCCAGGAGTAGCTTCCCAGAAATAATATCCTGCGTGCTTCTAATTCTAAAAAAAAAATATTTAAGTAAAAAACAAATACTTTTTGATGTTTCCTATAACATGACATACTGTATGACATATTGGGTTCAGTCTCCGATCAGGCTGATGTCATTGTGTAAATGAAGATTGTAAAGCCCTCTGAGGCAAATGTGTAATTTGTGATATTGGGCTATATAAAATAAACTGAATTCAATTGAATTGGGGAGCTGCTGCACTATTCCCATCTAAAAAAGTCTGATGTGTGATATATTGTAAGTGACGCTCACACGGTACAAATAAACCAAATGGTCAAACTGTAAATTTGAAAATGCCAAAAGCCAAAACAGAAGCCAGTAAAATGAGTTACTTATTGAGCCAGCTGGAATCGCTGCTTGTACAGCATTGTACAGTTCCAGAAATCTGCATCACAGCTGTGTTGTTAGGGATAATGAAAAGTCTCTTGAGTTTCCTCTTGGCAAATCAATAAACACCTGTCAGATATACTTCCTTTATAACATCTAATTAATCAAACCTCCATTTTATCTGTTTATCACAAAACAATAATTGCTGCAATTTCAACACAGATGTCAGTTTAATGTAGTACCACACACACACACACACACACACACACACACACGCACACGCACACGCACACACACACTCAGAAATCTCATTCATTGATCATATATTATGTCAGTCAGAGCTGAGAGTGAGTCGGGGGAAGATAGTGTGCATATGTGTGGTTCTGCTTTGTATTTTGCAATATCTGGATGCGGGCAATATTAGCATATAGATATTCTCTCTTGACAAAGTTCTAGTAATTACTTTTAGCACCAAGACGAGAGGATGCAAGACAATAAATAACCTACCCTCTTTCTTTCTTTATTTCCGTCTTGGAACAACATTTTCCAGCCCGGTGCACTCCAGTGGGGATCAGCCACAGTGCAGCTGCATCCCGAGTCTCAAGGGAAAACATTTCAGCATTCACCAAGAATGGAGTAGATTTGAGATTTTTTTGCAACTGTAGTAACCAGAACAACACTTTTCTACATCTCCAGAGAAACACAATGAACTTTTCTTTGTGGAAAGCCTGTAGGCTACTGGTGTATTTTAATCAGTAAAGTCAGTCATGGGTGTTCTTGCTCTGTCACTGCCATCTACTGGTGAACAAGTAATGTTTCATTCTCACATATCAGCATCAGTATGTCATCAGTGTGACCCATACAGTTTTGGTTTTCATTGGCCTTTTGTTCTACAGCAGTGTTTTATTACATTATAGTTGAGTTCTGGGCTGAACACGTGTACATATTAGGTAGAAGATGTGTCATTTTTCCTGTGGAGAACCAATTTTCTCAAAGGAGGGAAAAGTACAAAGGAAAAATGCTTGTAGTTTGCCATCCTGGAAGCAATTTGGGTGTAAAATAGAGCTTATCCTAATGTAATATTATACTACACAATTTCTGAACCCCAAAGGTCTATTTCTGTTAACTGGAAAAATACTTCACGGCTCTCCCCTTTTTTTTCTCTCCTCCTAACACCTCCCCAGCTGCTCCGCTCCTCCACTGTTTTCTCCCATCAGTTTTCTGCTCTCGTCAGCTGCTGAAGATGCATCCTGGCACACATGTGAGAAAGTTAAAGAGAATAACACGGAAACCTGGTGAGCCTGAGCTTGCAGATGGACGCAGAACGAGATGGTCGGATACCAGGAGAGTGTTAAAAGTCGTTGTGGTGTGAGCGTGCCTTTGTGCCTCTCCAGGTGCAGGCTGGATATATCACTGAGAACAGGTGCTGTGGCAGAATGTATGCCCCTCACAGCTGCAGCCAAGGAGATTATAGGCTGGCTTCCCAGTAATGAAGTTTCTATCGATTGGCCCACCACAGGTTCTTGTTTCTTCCTGCTAACAGTGTGACTATTTCTGAACCCCCATTTGAGGTTTTTGAGTACATCAATTAAGGTATACAATGGAGTTTCCAGGAGGGTTCGACTTGCTGATTGAAAATAATGGCTTAGCAACTTCTCATACTTCCATAACTCAAAACTGAGTCTTCATCAAGGCGTTCAGAAAATTGATTTATTTTGTATTGCTAATAAACACTTTACGTTCGCTGTTCGTGAGAACACCTTGTGAAGACGCACACGTCGTTTGAGAGGCAAAACCCATTCGGCTAACGCACATAATTCTTTCAATTACTTGCAGTGATTTCAGCCATAGCAGAAAAGTGACATTTTAAACACACCTTGAACATTGCAATATTCATTTACATTTTCATAAAACCCCTGGATAGGAAAAGAATGGCTTCACAATGTCCCATTGGTTAAAAAAAAATAATACATTTGAGTGAATAAGCCTCAGTGAGTATTTTCATATTGAATATCAATTTGCAAGGCAGTAATTATATTAATTTCCCCTATGATCATGCAGCAGGATTACTGAGGAGGTCTATAGAAAATAAGAGGGGAATGGGGAACAGCAAAAGGAAATGGGAAGAAGGCTCAAGTCTGTTGTGTTAAAATGATAATTTAAATTGAATGCATTCTGCTCTAGTGGCTGGAGTCTCAATCTTTCATTATTTGTACGGGGGGGGGGGGGGGGGGGGGGGGGATCTAATGGACAAAAGGGACATTGCATGGACAGATTTGCATGTTACGTATATATTGTAAATCTAAGATGTATGTAAGAAGAAGGGTCAAGGAAGGACAACGCAGACCCATCCCATAATGATCTGAATATATGGAAAGCCTTCCAATCAAAAGAAGCAGAAGAAGGTATGAGGTCACAGTTGGCCATTTACTGTATGACAGAGTTACTATTTTGTAACATGTGGAATTTACTTTTCAACTTAACAGGGGACGTCTGCTGGGAACTGGTGAATTATGGTCTTTGCAACCATGAGCAGTGTAATCGTAATGGAATACTAATCACAGACGCTATATATATAACGCGTGGCCCTGAACACATGTTTTGAGAAAGGGCCGTAATAGCAGCAACGGCACATCTTGTCACTGATGACGGATTGAGTTCATAAATAAATGTGACAATAAATGTGGTGCTGATTGATCATTGTGTTGCGGTGAAAGACATCGAATTCAGATTCACACAAGTCATATAAAACATTCATGCTCCTTGGTGCACTTCAATGCAAAACATGCATTCAGAGGCCACTTTATTGGGTACCCGTGTACATCGCTACATCGTATGGGACATGATCGAGATGGTTTAGTCGTGGTCCAGAGCAAACATCAGAATTGGACTGTGGAGTGATTGTTGGGGCCAGATGGGACGGTTGGATTGTCTTAGAAACCGCTGAGCTCCAGGGCTTTTCATGGACAGCACACTCTGGAGTTTACAGAGAACGCTGTGGAAAAACAACATCCTGTGAGTGGCGGCTCCGTGGACAGAAACACCTTGTTAATAAGAGAGGTCAAAGGAGAATGGCCAGACTGATTCAAGCTGCAGCCGTAGCCGAAATAAGCATGCTTTAACAACGGTGCTAAGCAGAGGAGTGTCTCGTTGAATGTTGACGTCGACGGCCTTCGACAGCACAAGATCATCAATGTTAAAACCCCACATATTTGACACTCCTCAACCACGGCCGTTCATGTCGAGCAACCCCTTAAACAACATCTACGATGGTTGCAGACAAATGTATTTCAACCAGTCGGGCTAAAGTGGTGCTACAAGAGGCTTCGCGGGTTGTTCAAGGTCAAAAGGTGCTAAATGCAAAAAGGTCAGAACATATGAAGAGCCTCCGCACTACGGTGACCATCCCTCCCAGTTTGTCCAGGGCTGTCCCAGTTTCAAGCTGGGTGTTCTGAGTCTCGAGAGATATCTGCGAGGAGAAAGTCGTATCACAACACTTGTCGGGGGGACAGCGACTTCATCCTCTGCTCGGGGAGACATTACTCCACTATCTCTATCTCGACATACAGTAGATACTACTGTACATACTGCTGCTACATCTATGCTCTGAATCCTGCTTTTGTGATGAAGGAGGTGCCTCCTAGGAGAGATGTTGAGGCTTGCTGGACTCGCTCTTCTGGACCTCTTTTGGAATACGGAGAGCAGGATCTCAGGTGCGGCTGCAGCGGCAGAGTTTTTCAGTTGAAAAACTCCTGAGTTTGTCCGAATAAATCGTTTTCCAATTTAGTATTTTTATTGAGGTCGAAAACTAAGCTAAAAATGAGGTGAGTGGAAGGTTAACGCTGCTCGTATATTGTTAGGTTAGGTAGCTAATTTCTCTGAGTGTGCTCGAGGCGCCGTTGCGTGACCGAGGTTCTGGAGCTGAATATGAGAGCGGAACGGGAGGAGGCGTATTTATGGTTATGCAGGAAGTGGCACGTCGAGGTGTGGTCCTGCTCCTGAAATTATGCTAAGTAGCTTCAATGAACAGTTTGCTTTGTAAATATTGTGCCTCCTTCAACAGTTTCAGCATAACAGGAAGTGTAACTGTTTTGGTTAATTCTAATTTACATAATAGTTCATCATTAATGATTGCAGAATGATTTGAATGTCATTAACAGATCCCCTGGGTGTCAGTGATGCACTTCTAGAAAAAAAAAACATGATGAAGAAGAGGCACTGCTAGCAAAGGTTGGAGATCAGAGTAAATATTAAATAAATTAATCCAAAAAGATGTGTTTTTTTTTCTTGTTCTCAAAATAAACAGAAGCGCCTATGACCTTGTGAAAGATTTTTGATTTGAAAGGAAAAACGTTACTCATCTAAAAGCACTCGATTGTTCTGTTATACAGCAGCGGCACATGCTTAAGCAATCCCTATTTTCAGGTATCATAGACAATCAATGAAGACAACTACTATTATAGTTGCCGATATGTATTAAAGTTTCTTTGCCTGTAACTTGAAAAAATAAATAAAAAGTCTGACTCGTCTACCACCTAGTTAGGGGTTTATTCCTTTGCATGGTCACGAGTGGATTTAAAACGTGCACCCATTCACAGCGCAAGAAAGAATCAGAGTTTCTGTATTTGTAAATGAGGATCACGCACAGAACTTTATAAAATCATTTTTGCCAGTGTGAAATGTATGAAAAGTTCTGTCTCTCAGATTAAAGTGAACTCTCTGCAGCTTCAGTCTGATGTTATTTCCGTTCTGGTCTTTACAGTTCATCAGTGCTGAACATGGTCTCAGAACCCTGAATACACACACACACACACACACACACACACACACACACACACACGCGCTGAATAAATAATAAATGCAATTTAAAATGTTACGTAACATCATTTCTTTCTTAAATATGCACAATAACAAAAACATTTGCAGTAAAGAGTATTTAGATTAAGTTACCTTTTTATTATATGGTACATAAATGAAGGAACATAAACCTACTGTAAGTGTTCTTTCTTTCTGTTTGCTTTGCATCACTGTAGTGTGCAGATGCCCGTGTGCCACACAGAGCCTGCACCAGAGTACTTTTGCTGGCTTCGTTGCAACGATGAGTTTATTGCTTCTGATCTCCTCCTTGCATGAGAGCGCCGTGGGTTAATGGCTGTGCTCATGGGAAAATATCCAAGGGAGCACAAAACGTGAGATCCCAAGAGATAGACTGTGAAAGAGGGCACTAACCCATGTAAACTATATCCATAAACGCCCTGGGGGATCTGCATAAATGCAATTTCAGATTTTCAAAGGTGTGTAAACAGCATTTATGTGTATTCACCCTCCACCTCACCCCTGCATGGATTTCTGAACCAGCGTTTTAAAGCTTGGATCTGAGGTCACTGTTTGCCATCACTTGGTCCCTGGAACCACAATGGTCAAATTAAGGGCAGCATAAATGGGCCCAGGCATTTCTCCAACACAAAGGTCAGTCTCACTTGTGGGCACATCTGACAATGTAACAACTCACGCATGAGCGTCACGTGACCTCGTGGTCTCGTCTTGCAACTCTAACGGAACGAGCCAGGGATCCAGAACAGAATCCCAAACCGGTGCTGTGCTGTACGATGATTTGTAGGCCAAAGTAGGAACCGAAGCTCGTGTGGAGCCTAAATGAACATTTCTCCACAACCATCCATTACACAGCAAACAGCTGCGCCACTATGAATACGTTTTCCTCCGCACTACACACGAAAACATCTGGATTTATCACAACTTGAACAGTTTCACGCCCCGATTGAGTGGCTCACCACGAGTGAGTCACCAAAATACCGAAAGGGTAAAGAGGAGAACTAACGGCGTGTCACTTAGCTTGAGCACAGTCTCGACCCAACTATGTGCTGTGGACAAAAACACACTCAGGGAGGTGATGTAATTCCTAAAAGGCCCAGCACTAAATTTCACGGCTAAAAGCAAACGTACTGAACCCAACACATCCATCACTTCAATTCCTCACATATTACTAGATGTGCACCTACTGAAAATAGCATCAGAATACAGGCATGTCCTGCATTTTGTTAAACATCATTTTGTTCTGGCAAATCAGGACCCTTATAATATAATGGATACAAAAAGCCTGTAAACCACCATTCAATAATAAACGTAGGCATTGTTATCTGCCGAGCTTAGGATTGTCTCTGGGTTGGTTAAATGTATTAGTTGTTATATATTGCAAAGCCACACACAAGAACAATACAGGCTGAATTATAAAGATTTCACTGGGAAGACATTTGAAGCCACAATACTGTACAGCTCCAATAATTGGAAATGACAAACCTGCCCCAGCTGTTTGCTAATGCAGTTGATGTGCAGCGATACATCATTGGGATGCGGCGTTTGTGTTGTTTTTATTGAGAACGCTGAAGTGGTCTGATGTGACAGTGTGAGTGAAGATCCTGGGAGACAATGGACTCGCTCAAGGTCACGTCTGACGAGACATTATGTGCAGAGCCTATCTGACTGTCTGAGAAGGGGTGGGAGGAGGCACAGAGGGGAATAAATACCGTATGTGCTTCCCGTACTCTCATCCTGCGTCTTTTTCTTTCCTCTCCTCTGTGGTTAGCATGCTGAGTGGGGCCCTCAAAGTTACATTTCACTTTATATTTCAGATTACTTAATGGTCTGCACTTAGGAGCAAGCGTATGCACCGTGCTATGCGGACTGCTGTATTTGCACCACAGTGTGCTTCCTGTTCTTACTCTGCGCACATGGGTGTGTGGCATTTGGATCAGCATGGGAACAGCCTGCACTAAACAACATAATGCTATGCCAGCAGGCTCTGCAGGTGATGTATGTCCTTCTGCCCTCTGGAGAGTTATGAGCGGGATGGAACCAGAGCAGAATGCGGATCCTCTGGTGTCCTTTTGATGGCATCTTTATTACCTATTTGTGGCATTAGATCGAGAACTCAAGGAAACTGGCAAGGAAGAGTAGAGTGTGTGCGTCTGCTTTTGTATCTTTGTGTGTGTGTGTGTATGTGTGTGTGCGTGTGTGTGTCGGGCGGAAAGGGGGAGAGAGAACAAAGAGGGCAAAACAGTTGGTGGCACTGGAGACGGTATAGAGAAAAGCAAAGGTTAAGTAAAGACGAATTGGACATGACGAGTAGAAAGCAGCTAGAAGGAAAGTGGAAGAGAGTTTGAGAAGGAATGGGGCACTTGGGAGGAGGGGCATCTGATTAAAAGGGTATCTTCTCTCCCAGGGGTCAGGCTGTCAGAGCGACTCTGTGACATTTGTTGTCCCACCTTTCCACTGTGACCTTACATTAAGCCAAGGGGAAACAAGAGACAAGCACACTGGCTTGTCATCAATATCACATCTGACACCACCTCGCTCTCTCTCTCTCAAGCAGACGCATGCCAACCCATCAGTCCACGCTGTGCACTCGCAAAGCCAAATTGTTGCGAGTTGGGTGGAGGCAGTACGCTCTGAAATTTTGAATTCAGCACCTTTAAGAGAAAAATTTAAAAGGACAAGCTATTGACCTGTTTGCCAAATTATGAGCAAAAAATGTCATTTCATTTCATGTTTGTCTAAAAAAGAAATTAGCCTTTTAGCACCTAATTCTCCTCCTCGTAAAGAACTACATTTTCAACTGTTTCTCACATTGTCATATTTAGTCTAGTGACGCAGGAGTTTTCAACCCTCCCAGATTCCCAACTGTATACGATCTAGTATTTTAAAAGGAAACGGCTCGTGTGATAGGCCCACGTAAGTTTTAAAGCTGTCTTTCCCCGAGAAATGCATAGTGAGAGGACACTTCACCAAAAGAGACTTATGAGATATGCAAATCTGTTGCCATTTTTCTTTTAATTGTGTTGTTTTGATGGTCTGTATCAGCTGGGTGGGAATAACCGGCAGTTCCTGGCTTCTGTTTAATAAGAGAGGTCCCTCCCACAAATGTCTCAGAAACGCTGAGGAAAGCCTTGGGCTATAACACGTCTGTTTCTCTTTGCTGCTGCGCATCATTAATAGTGCAACACACTTATTTGTGAGTGCTGACTACGTCAGTTACCAACGATATGAAATGAACCATGAGTCAGCAACCGCATGGCCTATTTCACAAATTTGCTCTGAACACTGACCTAAACCGGAAACCTACTTTTCTAAGCTCATCTGTGACCAATTTGACATTTCAGAAATAGCTGCCGTATTATATAAAAAAAAGAAATCATCGGTGAGGGCCACTGACAGCCCAGTGAATAATTAATTTATTACTGCTGTCTGAATAAAGGGAACTGTTAATCATCTGTTGTACAGCCTACTTGAAATCATTTCCAAATGTCCATTAGGAAATGCATTCCTGTGTTTGAAAAGATCAATGTGTCTGACCTAAACATGTGTCACACCTGTAAAGCACCTGTGGTCATCATAGACTATGATGCAATACTGCAATTTCATTACAGTATTCATATTTATGAAGAAAATATTTTCTGCAGTGCAATGTCATTTGAGAACATTACAAAAAATAAAATGATTAGGTCAATGTAGGAAAATGTATCAATTCTTGCCAAAGAGTAATGAGAGGGTTACTACCTCCATCCCCTTTCCAACACATTTCCCTCACACTCACAACTCACACATTGTCCATCCTTTGTCACCCTTTGTCCATGTGAAACAAAAAGAAAAAAGACCTCCAAATGATGAATTCCCAAGTAACCGGCCTCAACTGTCCTCCCTCTGTGTGATTGTCACCATCGTTTACCCCTGCCATATTTTCTCACTTTGCTAATTTACCCGCAAGGTGAGAGGATGCTGGGAAGCTCCTAGTCCTCTGGCTCCAGATGTCTGGACCAGATGTCCCATTATTCCGGCAGTCCTGTAATTTTAATTTTGTATCTGTTTCCAGCTCTTTGCACCTTAACTAAGCCCTGCTTACACACACACACACACACACACACACACGGACACACGCATATGTAGCCCCATGTTTAAGATTTCTCAAAACATCTCCTAATTAAAAGTTAACAAATAAGAGCTCCGGTCAACAGTATTGACCAAATTAATTCCACAATGTGTTTTTTGTTTGTCTTGTTTGTCTTAGAGAATTTAAATGAGTTGACCACTTGTACCCTATTAGATTGATGACAACCTGACACAGTGTCCATGGCATGGCAAGCTTTGGTTGTTGCTATGCAACGATAAACCAACCTGGTTGACCACAAAGGCTGGAGCAGAGAGTAAAACTTGTGGTCCAGGTTAATCAATAGTTACGATTACAATTTATATTAGTGGGTATATATGATTTGCCAGTGCTTGAATGTCTTGTTCAATCTGTTTATATTTTTATGTGTAACTGTTTACAGTTTTTTGTCCATTGAATGAGTGCATGTTGGGTGGTAAGAGATTAATAATGTGAAAATTCAGCCTTATGCTTTCATCAAATATAAGAGCATGGCAGAAGCATCAACCAGCTTATACAGAATATAGGTCTATTTCCATCCTTTAAAATGTAATCATTTTAAAATAGTTTGAGAGGCTCTGGTACAATGTGTTATCATCTTCATCAAGCTGCTTCGGAAACCTTAATTTGCGTCTCTTGGCCGCCAGTTTGCCAGAATAGAGTGGTTTTGCACAATTTGTATGTAGGGTAAAAAACAACAACACATAGTCACACACACACCTACACACACACACACACACACACACACACACACACACACTGCAGCAACGTATTTCAACACCTTGAGTCTTTCAGTCTTTCATCACACTCATTTTTTTTGGATCACATTGGTGCAACACAACTGCCTGTAACTAATGATCAGCCTCCTCGGATGGAGCCCCTGCCGAGTTACCCGCCACAAGATGGCAGTGAAGCACTGTGCCAAGCGCGTGCCTGCCATTCTGTGTTTGCTGTTGTCACTGTTGGTCGGTCCTATCTTATCTGTTCTCAGATCCTTCTTTTCTATTGTAGCACAGGAAGATAAAGCCTGCCAGCGCACACCGGTATCGTTTAGGGATCTGTTGCTGCTGACGGCACATGGATAGTTAGAGCAGAGATAGAGAAAGTGAGAGAGGGGGAGAGAGGAGGAAAGTGAGAGGTGAGGGCAAAGAGAGAAGAAGAGCAGAGGAGAGCTAGAAGAGAGGGGGAGCAGCAGAGTAATTGGCCTGAGATGTGCAGCTAATGCAGCCTCATCTTCATTGTGTTCTTTCTCCAAGCACTACTTCTCCTCCCCCCTTCCCTCCTATCTGTTAACCCCATACACCTCGATTTCAGCCCCCCTCCCCCCCCGCCCCTCCCCTCCCCTCTCCTTGACTCTCTCCTTTACCACACTCATTCGAAGCACTTTCTGTCCTCTTTCACCTTCTCAAGTTCCTTGTCCCTTCCTTCCCACACTTTCCTTTCTCGCCTTTGCATATACAGCGCCACTTGCTTTGTCTTCATCCGACACCTCGAGGGAACGAGCATCAGGGATGAGCACCTAAAGGTTAAAGGGCAAGAGAGCTCCCACAGGGACTTCTGTTCAGCTTTGACCTCTCTGTGCTTTGTGGCCGTCTGGGGGCTGGAAGAGGGGGCTGTGAAAGTGCTCACAGCGAATGCTCTGCACCATTTAATGAAGATGTTCCATCACTATGAGTTATTTTGTTATTAGTTTAGTTTACAATCGTCTCTGCATTCTAAAGCACAACACTAAGCGTCTAAAAGACCCGCAATACTGATCTGATTCTGGGTCAAGCAGCAGACCTGGGAACTAACGCTGAAAAGGTTTACATCTAGCATCGAGCATGACGGCAGTTGTGTCTCCTGTGATGCAAGAGCGACACTAAAAGCTCTGCAAATAAAGCAGGTGACACGTTCAGTGATTACGCTTTATGGCATAAATCTCTTTTCTTCATCCACCTCGCTATAAAGCCTGCGTTTCCATGCAAGGGACCCCAAACATCAAACTGCAGGATGCATTTACAACATGTAATGACCCTTAATCTGGTATCGTCGAGTATACTGTACTTAGGTTATTTTATGGTAACAATAACCTCCAGCCTTAACCAACACTAACACGCTACACCCGCCTTGGCTGCGAACTGCCATGCAGCCCTGTGATGCCGTGTGACGCATTTGTGTAATAACATTTGGATGGTAGATCCCTGAGGTGCCGATGGGTAAAATTGACTTGGTTCATTTATTTATCATCGTATAACACAGGGTTCTATTACTACATTATATAGTTGTAGTCCATTTATGGTAGTAACATCGCTCAGTCCTTCAACCTCCCCCCTCTTCTTCATTCAATGCATTGAGCAAGTATAGTGCCGGATTTACATTCATAGAACTCTCTTTCTTGTCATTGGTGAAGGTCAAGGTGTGACCTACTCATTGCGTTTCGATGTAAAAACCTGTGGAGCTAACGTTAGCAGAGTGCGTTAGAACATGTTAGCAGGTGAATGTCTAAACGTGCTGCTTTTGCTTTCTAATGATTGTAAAAGTAAAGACCTATCCCGCTGCTTGCGCAATGGAATCAGTTGTAGACCCCTCTGTTTGCTTCTCTCTGAATTCACTTTTTTATCATCCCAAATTGAGATAATGTATATTGGAGGACGGCAGTTAGCCCGTGTGGGCTCCATGCTAGCTCTGACAGCTTGATGGAGTAGCAGCAGGGTCAAAGGGTCAAATTATGAAAATGACTGCATTTAATAAGGGGAACATTATACCTATAGCTTATATGTATAAATGTAATTTGTATTTTTTTTTATCTGGCTTTATCGTAACAATTTCTAAATAATGGGGATGCTACGTAAAACACTTTTGAAGATTATTTTGAAACAGACACAGTTACATTTCAGCCGTTGGTGGTACTTTGCAACTGACTTTTGCATTAGCTCTCTAAATTGACACTAAAAATTAGGCCAAAGCGATAAAAAAAAAAAACTGTAAAATGCAACACTCCTAATTGTTAAGATTCACATAGTTCTAACCCCAACCCACGCACACATGCACACACAAACACACACACCTACACACACACATAATTGGATCCTACACACTGCTCACAAGGGGGACCCATCTGGATGGGATGTTTATGTGTGTGTTTGTTATAAGGTACATTTCTCTTCCAGTCCACCCTTAGGCCCTGGGCAACATTTGCTTCCATCTATCAGCCAGATGAGCTGTGTCCTTTTAACATTGCTGACAGCATGGGGGAAAAAAACTAAAACCTCAGACTATATATTTATTTGTAGATTAAGACCCAAATCAATAACCCCTTTGGAGATGAAGGGTACCATTGCTGATGGAAACGGACGACTCTGAAATTAGAATTTAATAATGACAACTTTGGATTTCCTCAACCAGGAAAAACATCCCCTTCGCTCAAACCGCACAGTCATCACTTTTGTCATTATGTACCTGTAAATGTGAGTAACTCAGTGACAGACAGAGATATACACTGTGTTGCACATAACAATGTGAAAACAGAGGATGTATGTTTGTATTAATGTGTGTGTCACTTTGTCTGCAGTGTATGTATACACCTCTCTGCTGGATATCTGGCCGTGTGTGTATTTATTGTGCTTTTTCAAACGTCACCTTCCACACTCTATTATCTAGTCCAGCGGCTGTTGTTTGTGCTCAGCCGTCATTGTAAAGGATTATTTCGTATCCACATGATGTGTTTGTGCATGCAAATATGTCTGTAATGGTGTTTGTGTGGGGGCCAAATAGTGTTAATCAGATGTTTACAAGCACTGCATGGTAAATGTCTTTCCCAGTTATAAGGCATACCACTGCTGTACAAGCCTGAGAGCACACATTACCAAATCTTTGAATTAAATCACTTTAGATATGCAATATGTCAGTCAAATAAGTGATGCAGCGGTTTGAGAAAAAAACAGAATATTCAAAAGGAAAATAAGTTGCGTTGTTTACATGATCCTTCATTGTCGGCCCAATCGAGTCACACTTTAAATATAGCTGATGACTCTTTTTCAAAGGTAATTGCTGCATGTTATTTCATTTCCTGATCACTTCAGCTTCTAAATAAAAGGAGGAGATAGAGTTGTCTCAAGGAATAACAGGAAATCTCCATAGCCATAAAATGCCTCTCATTTTTTCCTTTAAAAAAGGCTATTGCCCACCCACCATGCCAGGCCATCCACACATTTCCACCTCAGTGGCGAACGCCAAACAACTTCTCTCCACCCTGCAGGCAACAGTTGCTGATGTGCCTCTATTTCCATCCCAATTCCCATTTGCTTTCAAGTGCCACTACTTCCCATATCTATGCGAGTCTGTCCATCTCCCTAGGGGGTACACACATCTCCTGAGCCATCCTCTTTTCCTCCCCCTCTTTCGTTACACCAGACACTTTCTTAAAGGTCAGGTACCTACAGGGCCGTAAAGATGGAGGGAGGTGAAACGGTGTGATGAAGTCGTGGCTCCATCTCATAAGCAGCCTAACCACAAGCTGAAGGACAAATGATGCAACGGTCAAGTCGATTGGTCAACTGGATTCAACCATCGCAAGCATTAACTAACATAGATGCATGGTTTGCCTGGCTGTCATGCTCATGTGAGACATGATTTGATTTCATAGTGAGGGATCTTCTGCTCATAGGCATTGCATGCGTGTACACACTCATGTGAGGGTGGGGGGCATTATTTTTGGTGAAGCCAATCAAGACAAAAGTACAATGAGTGGCCATAAAAATAGAAACACCAATAGAAGAGGTCAATTCCACCATATGTAACACTCTTTTGTTCAGACAACTCCTTTAGTTATTTGTGTAATGATAAAATTTGAGTTTTGATTGTGTTGGACTCGATTCATATCGTCCAATTTACTCACATATACATGGGTGTAAAAGTTAAATGTGATAAACAACTTTCAAATAAATGTAAACTGAGACAATCATACCAGAAACATCCAATCAAAACCTATTTGACACTGTGTCAACAATAGTAAAATGCTGTTAAGATTTCATCATACCTGGATTGCATTTTTCTTGTTTCTTGTCACTGAGACAAATTTAATAAATTTCAGCTACTAAAAGTGAACGAATGTCCTGTGGAGATTCCACGTCTACCATGTAGACCTGTGTTGTTTTCTTTGGTTCCCCTTGATAGCATGAGATCATTTCCCGGTATCTCTCTATTGGTATGTATTCCTTTGACAACCCCTACTTGACCTTGTATCTTTTGTTTTATCCTTTCAGCTCCCCCTCTTTACACAATAGTTATCCTCTTTATCATTCCGTTCACCCCCTTCCTCCCATTGCATTTCCACATATACAGCTCTGTTCTATTTACCATCGCTGCCTAGTTTCTATCTTCTCTCTCTCTCTCATCCCTTCACGCCCTCCAGCCAATTTCCCCGCAGCCCCCTTTCCACCATCTAGTTTTCTCTCTCTATCACCGCTGATCTACCTTTCATGCTGGGCTCCTATACACGGTCTGATGCCTTCCCTCTGTGTTTATGCTGTATGTGTGTTATTTGTATCCCCTACCTGCCAGAGTGAAACCCGTTGCTTTGTGTAAGGCCCCACCCAAATCACTCACTATGCCGCCTGTCATAGGGGACAGGCCACTGAAGTAGCCTCTCTGCAGGCCTATTCCCAGAAGGTGTGGCTAATGCAGACTATTATCACCCTGCCCCTGTGCTTTCTCTTCATGTTTTTTTATTTCAAAACACAATCTCGTAGGTGGAGAGGTCATCTCTATTAAATGCAAATTGCTTGATTTTTTTTGTCACCCTTTTGTATTGTGCGCTATTATTGCTTGCGGCCACATGCTGTGTGTTCGGTCCTCTATATCATTTCTCTTGGTTTGCAACATGTTATGTTATGGTGATGGTGTGCATTTTGGCGGCGACCTGGTTAAAAGTCACATGGAGAAGATCTGTGGCCTCAAGCTGTGTTGGCCAGTTGGGCAGGGCACCGAGGTTCTGCTCCCTGCGTCACCCTGTTACCCCCTCTCTTTGTCTTACAAACGAAGCCTGAAACACTTTAGAGGACAACGTGTTTCTCTACAACCTCACAGATGGCCAGTACTTACTTATCTTCATATATAACTTCATTAACACAAGAAGAATCTGATGAACTTGATGTTGCAGAAGTCATGCTTCATTAACAGTTGTTGAGCAATACAGCTGAATGTATGCTTTGTCTTTATGCTCAGCCAATAGGGTGAAGACCCACCGACACTTCCCTTCATCCAGCACTGGAAGTTCATTACTGCTATCATCGTCCAATTTCGTTTCCATCTCTCTCTTGCTTAAAACGATGATCCCAGATGACCAATCCACAAGAAAGCTGAGATGGACTCAAGCAGCCAGACCACATGTTGTTCATTATTTTGGTACTCCAAGTAGTACAGAAGCCAAAGACACTCTAACTTCCTTTTCACTGGAACCCTGATTGTTATTGCAGTAGTGACTGTAGACAGAGATGGGTTGAAAAGCAGGGATGACTGGAGACGTCAAAAGGGAAGCGGTGGAATGGAGATCTGTTGGGCAGCATGGCCGGCCGAGGAAGCAGGGCAGAGATTGTTGGCAGACAGGAATCCTGGAGCACAGGTAATATAAATACATTACCGGTAATATAAATATAGATATTTTACATGTGTAATAAACAAGCATGAACTTGGAAAACAAAACGAGAAATGCGTACCAGACAACTCAAAACAATACTTCTAGAAAAAGTACAATGGAATGGCGCTTATAGTCGGAGTTCCTACTTGTTATAGTAATCCATCTACTCCAACTTTATGAAAAAGCAGTTGTCTGATGTCACACAAAAATGGAAGTGAACATTTTTCTCCTGTTGATTGAAGTAATACTACCATCATATAATAAAGCCTGTCCCCCGATGTACCTGCATATAACATGTAGATGGTTGTGGCCAAGTGTGTGGTGAGCTGGGAGATGCGATGAGTTGATTGCTGGCAGGTGTGCTGATAGGCCGAGTCCAGGTGAGCAGCAGAAACACCTGGGGTCATGGAAGACACAAGAGGAGAGGGATACAGGGGGAAACACAGAGGAGAGACAGGGACACAGACATGGCTGTGACAAAACACGGACTGCCCCAAGCCATCCGCAGACCTTATGGTATCTTCATTTCTTCTGACATACTCTGCTGGATTACTCCTACTGATACTGATGATTCTACTTCTGTCCCTACAGGGACATGGCAGGGAACTCTTACTCCTCCAATGTTTCACTCAAGCATGGGCGTTAAGTAAAATACCCATCTGGACAAGTGATTCGCCACCATTGATTGGAAAGATGCTTACTTTGACATTACTGTGGATCCCTTGGACCTTTTATTTTAGTAACATACAAATACAATCTGGCCAGCTCCAATATGTTGATTTGGATATGGAACTGCACAGTAATGGCTTATGCCAACAGACAGGGGACTTGTGGAAGTGGGCATCAGTGGAATCGTGGCCCATTTGGGCCACACATGAGCCAATAGTCTACCTGCCAACAAAGGAGGCTTGAACCAAGATGATCTGGTTAACAGACCGTGTCTCTGTCCACATGGCTACTGGCCACTGCAATTAAAGTGCCTTCACTGCGAGTGAGATAAGTAGCAAGATACATAATACCATAAGCAACAGTACCCTGTTATTTACAAGGTTCACAAAAGGACCATAGGCCACCTGATGTTAATGTTCTGTTTAAATCTCTGTCTTATAAAGGTGTTTCCACATGGGGGGGTTATTAAAGGACTACTGTAGCAATTAATTTTAATTAGATTACTGCTCTCTCACAAAACATTTATGCTTTGCTAGTTTTAGAATGATGCAAATCTTTCCATTACGTCCTGCAGATTATTTTTTTTTTGTCAAGGCTTTTAACATCAGTAATGGACTCGCCATCTATTTGATGCAATTTGCATCGGTGCATACTGCAAAGTAAATAAAATTAATGCTTTTAAATTGTTATACTAATTTAGTGTGTGTGTGTGTGTGTGTGTGTGCTGGGTAATGTTTAAGCTGCCTGGTGAATGCTAACAGGTAACACTCCTCCGTAAGCCATCTATGGTACTGGTTGGCTGGTTAGAAATGACAAGCCGACAGACACCAGATGGGTTTAAAGTGTTCCCCCCATCTCCTCTTTTTTCAGTTTCCCTCCTCTCTCTTTTTGTATTTCTGTGTGTGTGTGTGTCTTTCCGTCTGTCTGCTGCCTTCATCAAGCCCTCTGTCACCACACCTTCAAGCTCAGTGTTCAAATCATTCCTCCAATACATGTCCTCTCTTTGGTTCCTCTCATTTTGTTGTCGCTCCTTCCAGCCACCCCACACATTCACTAGATACATAATTAATTCTTCACAGTGGCACAGTCAGCCATTTAGAATAACACATCTTTGTCATGACATAAATATCTCTAAAATGTAACTTTTGTATTTTCAGTTTGTCTGTTTAAATAGTGACAGGCCATGATTATGTTGAGCTCACATGATGAGGATAATAGGTATGCTATAAGTGTTTAATTTCAATGGGATCACTGGAACAGAGCAGGTGCATACTATAAAGAAGGCTGATTACTGATTTCTCAGCACACCTTAAAGGACCTTTGTTGCCTCCACATGTCAATATATAGCACAGCGATATAGCATGTTTTCTGGTAATTAATTAAATAAAGTCAAAATTAAATAAATATTAAGAAAAAAAATGAAATATATGAAATGTAACATGCATTACCTGCATTGGCAGCCAGTACACGGGCTATGTAAACAAAGCGAAGAGAGAAGCTTGGATAACAACACAGGGAGATTGACTTTGTTCTCTGCTCAGCTAGATATCATTTCACTATATCTTTACATATAACATCTTTGTTTGCTGCTGTAATAATGCTCTGAATCCCCCATATTACACCTTAAAGAAATAATTATTGTTGTCACTGCTCGCTTGTTATCGAGTTGCAGGTGTAACTATTGAGACCACTGACACAGATCACACCTCTGGCTCCATTTTGGCAAGGTTTGCCCTTAAGTAGCAGCAGTAACAATGCCGCATCATCAAGCATCTAGACATAACAAGTTTGACAGAGTCGTGACAATTCTTATCCACAATAATCTTCATTTATTTTATTATTTATGACATTTCTATGGCGTACTCCATGATGAAGCTGCATAATTCACAGTCTTGATTTATCATACCTTTTGGACCTTTGAAATGTGTGCACCAAAATGTGCACGTCAGCCAATTGATTATTAATTGGATTCAACAGAATATCAGACAAACCTGAGAGGCGAAGACCTGCCCAACCCATCCTTGGTGAAGCTCATCTGTGCATGATTGACAGCATGGCACCACACAGCGTTCTCTGCTCATCCACACACATCAGTCACATCATTATTTGCTGAAACAGTGCAGAGTGGGTGGTGAGTGTTGTCAGTCATCTCCAGCTGGAAAAAAAAAGAAAATAGAATAGACATGTTCAGACAGCCAACAATTGTTGCCACCCCGGCACCACTGCTTCCACAGTGTAGTCAAGTAGAGTTTTGAGATATCAGGTGCAGGGACATCTTTGTCCTGTCCTATGCGATTGGTTTTCTTACAACAAACATTGTCGCCGGGTGCGAAAGAATCCACAGGTTGTGCCAAATGCCGGCGATGTGCAGAGTTGCCATGGCGAGAAAAACCTTCTCGCCCCAAGAAAGTGCACTGAAAGCTTGTTGCCACAGTGCAAACCTCTTGCTCACATTATGGTGACATCTTTGCAAGTAATGATGCTCATGGTAACCGGCACCGCAGTGTGCAGAAAGATACTATTGCTTTGTGCGTGGGGGATGTGCTGTTCACTTGTGAACATTGACATATATTCTTGCGTGAGAGTTCACCAAGCAACATAACCAATTTCAGCAGTTTCCAATTTGTGCCATTAAATTTGCGCTCCTCTTGTATTTCCAGTATGTATTTTTCGTATTTGTCATTATGCTGTTGCGTGCTTTGACAATGTGTGTACACCCATGTGGATGTCAAGGTCAGTAAAGTCTACTGAATTAAGTCTAATTAATTTAACTGTAAGGGAGATGTGTGTTAATTAATCCTATCTTGGCATTGAAACATATGGCAGCAATCTTGACTGTATTCATATCTCAACATCTCGCAACACATAAAAGCTAAGATGTAGCATGTATCTGTATTGGATAAGACAATTAAACAGTGCTAGTGTGTTCTCAACTGACAAATAAGTATTGTACAGCCAAGTAACAGTCTCCCTTCTGCTCTAGGGAAGAAGTTATGGTCAGCTTCTGGTGACGCACTCTTTTTAGTGCAGGAATTAAATGCTGCGTGAAGAGATGGACCACAGTTGGTGTCCAAAGGTCACTGTTGTAATCACTGGCAAAGTATACTTGTAACATGATAAATGATGTTACTTTATGTGACCTCTGTTTTTTTGTGTCTGTGGCTGTTGGACAAAATCTCTGTTGTATACATGTGACAGAAATGCATTCCAAGCGGCACAGGAGCTGTAATGGTTGTAATGTTCACAACATAATTCCAATACTTTACTTTGTCGTTTTATTTTGGCAGGTACAATCTCTGATTCCTCACTGACAATAGGTCTATTTCAAAGCAAATTGTTGCAGAATCATAGGTGTAACTAATACGATGGCTCTGTTCAATGAAAGTGTCGCAGAAAGAAATGCCAGTGAGCTTGCAAGCCCAGGAGTAGGGCCCTGGGAAATGGAACATCTTGATAAAATGCAGCCCTTAAAGTCATTAATTACACCTGCGCTTTACAATCTGACTTCTATCTGCTTTAACAATTCTTACATTTTTAAGATTGAAATAGTATGTTGGCAAGCCATGACCAAACCCCTGAAGCCAATGCTTTTTTGGGGGTGACTCGGGGAGAAGTTTCTTTTCCTTTTTTAGCTCGAGGCTTCTTTAGATAAAAGATTTTGCGGTGTAACAGGACTATATTCATGACATGTTCACTACTCCCTCCCCCCCTCCAGACAGAAAAGCTTGGGGCAGATTTAGTAAAAGAATGATTCTCTCTTTTATATCCTTGATTTCAATCTTTAATACACGTATTGCTCTTGCCTGAATGAGACAGTATGTTCTCATAAGTCTAAATGTCATCCCAGTGAGATATTATTATTAATAGAAACATTAGTCAAAGCATTTTAAAATGGGAAAGGAGTCACTTCAAGAACATTTTGAAATGTCCTTCTCCAGCAGCCCTGTTGATGGATTTGTGCATTTCAGGATTGACACATGGGAGCCCCCTATCGCCTGGGACAGCATTTGGCAGACCAACTAGGTAGGAGCAAAGTTCTGTATGTAAATGAGTGAGTGAGCATTGATACCATTGGTTTATATTTCCAAAGCTATTTTCCAATTTACCCTTCAGTTCTTGGTGTTTATTTGGGCTTTGGCTACTTGATACTGTCCTTGGTGTCCAGAGTACTGCTGCTTACATTCTGCCTGGACCTTAACTGTATTCACTTGTCATCCCAAGACTGAAACTGTGTTTAAGTTCCCTACTGATACTATAAAGTAGAATAAAAGGCAGTTCACTGCCGTGGCAGTTAGTAGGCAACAGATAATGTACATTACCCTTTTATTCTAAAAGGGAAAGACCAACAAGAAAGGCTCAAAACATACTGTAGATTATATAAAATGGAATGAATAGAAGCATTTTCTCTCACTTGCCGAGAGTTATTTATACAACTTACAGAATTTCTTTTGTCATTGGACTGATCAATCCAGGTGTGCACAACAATACGCAGGCAACAAGATTTAGCAGATGTGAGAGGATGAAAGCAGCAGTGAAAACATAGGATGGCATTCTGCCAAAACTACATTGCCTGGTTGCAATCTGAGAAACCTTCGTGCACATCCTTTGTACCCGACAGACACACGTCAGCTGAAGGGGGTGTTTCATAACACGGCACTTGTAAAGGCCTATCCAGGGTTTCCACATGGGTCCACGTGATGTGCATTTTGTCATCTGCTCAAGTCAGAGAGAGTCCCACAAGAACTCTCCACGCTACGAACATGCGGCCGGCAGCATTTGAGATGGAGCAGTTCAAACGCTTTCTTGCTAACGATGCTCGATGTAACTGCAGTGAGAGAAGTCTAACTGTGAGGGAAACTGACCCTTGGTGTATGTGGAGATTAATTTATGGTAGCTCCTAGACATTTTACACTACTCAATGCTCTATGCATGTACAGGAACGCTGATGCAGACATAACTAGGTCTCATCTCCTGAGAGCTTTAATCATAACACTTCTGATCTGGTCAGAGCAGTGCTCACATACTCTACAACTGCACTGTATATATGCGATAAGCACATTTAGTTTAGCTACAGGTGTGTCTGGACTAGCTCGGTGAGTAGCTAGCGTGTTGGCAGTGTTCTAGTAAACAGGCTCATTTGATAACATCACAAACAATATAATTATATGTACAAAGAAACAATAGTACTCTATCCTTCTCTCGTGTCTTCCCTTTCTTATGTTGAATACATGATAGCATGTTGTGGCTGCAGGCAGGACCAGCCCTGTGCGGGATGTGCTGCCGTGCTCTGTCCTTGGGTTGCCGGATCTTCTTAAGATGTTTCGTGTGTATTTTCTCTTTCCAAGTAAGACCTTTTCTCCGTGACCATATCAACCGTCGGACTTTTATCTGTCACTGATTTTTTTTTACAAGAGCCCAATTTGGCAGTAGAGTTATGAACCAGGCACCACTAACTAGTGAGAGAGAGAAATAGAAAGAGAGAGAAGAAAAATGTATGTATGTGTGTGCATTTGTGTGGCTGGCTGGCTGGGGGGCATGAAGCTGAGAGTAGGGCATGATTAAAAACCATCTGCTTTCCTGCAGAGTCAGAAGGCCGTCTGGACACAGTCTCTTAACAGGCCTTGTTTTCCTAGATGGCCTGAGGCGATATGACAAATTTGAATGCCCAAACAAAAAAGTATGGAGTAACTGAAACAATCATTTTTGCTATTACAAATCTAGATTTGCATCTTCAAACAGAATACTCAACTCAAACTCTGTCTTGCGTACATCTTTACAGTTCCCAAAATGTACATCTAAATGTTGTCGGTTTATCATAAAACTCCATTTGCTCTAAAACATATCAATATATATATATATAGTTTTTTATGAATAATAGCTTGTCTGCCCTCTCTTCTCAGTAATATTCTTCCTCCATGTAACCATCCATCAATAATATCTATGCCAAAATATCTACAAGATAATCAGCAGAGTTTGACTATTGTGGTTTCAATAATAATAACTATTGCAATGTAATTCTCATTGATATACAGTGTTGACCACTTGCAACATATAAGGCCTTGATAAATGATGACATAAAGCCCCATGTGACAAGTAACTCTAATGCATGCCCCTGGTTGTGGGTGGTCCCCAGAGACATACTGTGACTGTCATGGTCCGGTTGTGCCTCTCCCTCATTTCTAGTGTTGTGTTCCTTATCGGTCCCCTGTTTGTCCTCTCTCTGTCTGTGTGTTTTGCTAGTGCGTGGCACTCCAACTATCACTCCACCTGCACACCTGTGACTCATCCACTCATCAAGCTCCAGCAGCATAACTACCCCGGCTCTACACTCCAGTCCTTTCCTGAGTGCGGCAAACTAATATGTCAGGAGAGGGAAAAAGGGTGACAGTATGTCACCCAATATTTTAAAAAGAAAGATGGCTGTTAGCTTAATCCATAGTGAAACAGGCTGCGTTTGCTCCCTTTACATTAGTTACCTGAAGATTCTGAGGGGTGAATTCCCAAAGAATGATTTGCGGCCACCGATAGCTCCATGAATTACACATCATTTGCGACCGCTATCTGCCCTGTTTTCAGATTCACAAAAGACAATGTGTCGATTGTGAGAGCTGAGAGTCAGAAGCCCCCATGGACCCGACACACTGAGTGGATTTGGGTTGGGCTCTGACCACATAGTGACCTTGTTTAACTTTGACTGCTGATCTTTTTCAATTGGACTGGTTTTTCAATGAGGCTCATTTGCGTAGACATTTTACCTAAATACATGCAAATAGCAGTTCATCCTTTTGCAGGTGCTTTGAGAACTACGCAGTTTCTTTTTGTCTTATTTGCAAAAGCAGCGCAATACTTTTCTAAACTTTCCTATCTGTGTTCCCATTTTTAGCCTACATTAAGTCAATACAGTCACACTTTTAGCAAGCAACTTACATCTTCTGTCCCCGTTTGGTGCAAGGCCCAAGTACAGATGCAGCCATGTCTCCCCAGAATGTTGCATGCTGTCTGCAGTGTTATATTCTCACAGGTCACCATTAGTAAATGTTGTACGAAAAGTATTGAACTCCACAAGAGATGAAAGCCTGCAAAAGTAGTTTCTTTTAATGGGTTGATGGGGTTCTGGAGGTGTGGTTACAGCAATTGCGCACAGTTGGCATGGCCTTTGGTGGCGGGGCTCAATATGATGTCTTTTCATGAGGCCCAAAATCCGTGGGCGTCGCCCCTGCTTACAGTACATTAAGCAGTGCATCTTTTATGGTTTTAGTGACAAGAGTGAAGATAAAGGACTGTAGGAGAACAGCCATTAGGTTTGATGTACTTACAGTCTGTGTTGAGTACTAACAGTTGGGTCTGGCAGGAATGGGATGGGATGATTTGTAGGGTGAGAGGGTCCTGGCTCTGCATGAGCAGAGGAAATGATGGGTGGAGAACTAATCCCACAGGTGCTAGGACCCTGGGGACGTCAATTGGAGTGGGACTGATCAGAACAAGTGGATGTCTAGGTTGGTATTAAAAAAGGTGTTCAGTAAACTACAAACGCTGAAATCTTACATATATTTTACCAGCACATTACATCTTTACACCATTTCTACCAAAGAGATCTCCAGAAAAATAATGATTAAACTATCCCCGTCATCAAGATGTCAGTGTTTGCCTTTTTTTAAATTATAAATCCCAAATAATGTTATCTTAGCCACATTGGTGGTTGTTAGAGTTATATTATACCAAACAAGAGGAGGTTTATTTCAGTCGTTTCTGTGCCGTAAAGTAGTAAACACTTCAAAAGCAACTAAGCAAGCTGCGTACAATACTGCTAGGCTGCAACTGCCATCACTTGCAATCAGTAACAGTCGCAAATCTAATACACTCAACGAAATGGTCATGATTTGGCCAGGGTTCTCTTGGTCCAGACAAGGGAGAAGAAATACGCCTTCTTGACACTCAAACAACAGAAGACGCGTCGTATCAAGGAATTGGGGAACATTCCTCTATACCTCAAATTGATGGCTAGTCTATGTCTATTGATGGCTAGCCATGTCTATGGCTATGTCTTGCAGACATGCACCTATGTAGGTCCTTAGAAATGGATGGGTCTCCAGTTCCAACCTTCAAATGACCAAGCCGATGCAGACTGAAATTACTGCACCTGATCAGGTTTAGATGATAGCCTTCCTTGCTCTGGCTTTCTTTGTTTACATCACAGCACAATTTCTTCTCTGTTCTGCCCAATGACCCTGTTTCTTCTACCCTCTTTCCTCTTCTGTTGGCATAAACAGACAGTAATGGCGTCTGCGTTTTCCTTCCCCCTCACTGGTCCTTCACATGGCTCAGCAGCTTAGCTTGACAGCTCCGCTGCCTGTGAGTTCAATTGGTGGAGTTGAAAGCCTTTTGTAGCGTTGGGGTTTGGACTGATAGAATCCTCCATTTACTTTTTGCCCTCAGGCAATGAGAGAAAAAGAATAAGGTTAAAGCCACGCTGGTAGCAAAGACTAAATGGAACATGATCCTTAAAAAAATGCAAGACGAAAGTAGGAGGTGTAAGAAGGGAACATACAGAAGATAAGCGTGGCACACTTGTTAAAAAAATAAGTTTTGGTTCCAGGGGTCATTTCTGTGTCCAGGTCTTTCATCAATCACCTTGGTTGTTTGAAAGACATCAGCTGACAGCATGCTTTAATGCACACGGTAAACTCTGTAAAGGTTCATCACCTATCTCAACTAATTCCAAAGCTTGCAGCACTGTATATCATTTCCTCCATAAAGAGCAGCTCACTTAGCTTCGGCAACGGTTTCTCAAAGGGGAGGCAATCATGCAATGAGATGTCTGCAATAAAGTAACCTCAGAGAAATAAGAGTTTAAACTTTTCATATATAGTGAATAAGAGGACATTTATTACATGTATTCATTTAATTAATTTCATTCATGAACTGCATCCACTGATATATTGGCCATGATATGAAACCCAGCCCAAAAGGGGTTCAGCTGTCATGGTCTATAGACAAAGAGCTGGCGTCGATGAATCCCTAGCGAGGCTCTAAATTGGCTGATGTGGAGTAAAAATGTAGAGGCCTGAGTTGTAGTTGTGATGGCAAATATCTGATGAATGACAGCTGGATGTCAGGAATTACAGTGAAATTGTTGACGGGCAGCAGGGGTCACTGTAGTGTTGTTAGTGATGAATGAAAGATCTTCCAAAGGGCAGAAATCGCCTCAAAAAAGGATCACTCTTGTCAAGGCGGAGCTTGAGGTGGTGGGCAGGCAACCACAAATGAATGCTCCGGACTGTGTATTGCCAGAGGGGAATGAAAGGTTAGGTTGAGTGACATCGGGATAACAATGGTAGGTAATATTATGGAATGACAGAACAAGGCTATTTCTAGTGTAAAAAGGAAAGCGGCTGCAACCAGGTTCAAAGGTCTCCCATAGGAGAGGATATTGAGTGTGGACAGCAACACAAGGCGACATTGATAGTAGCTAGGAGATGACATCTTCAGTTAAGCATGACAGCTGAACATATTAATTGTCCTCATTGTGCTGACATCCCACATTCATCATCAGTGACATCAGGCATGATGCATGCAGAATGCCAAAACAAGTACCTGAACAAGTATCAAGACTCCTGATTTTCACAATGCCCAGGAGAGTAGGTCTTATGAAGGCTTGAATATGCAATCAATTGAACAAGAAATAGGAAAAGTAATTGTAATTCACACATTTTATCATGCTGAGATAACAAAGGGATTCTATAATCATATCAATAAAAGGCATATTACACACAGGAATAGGCAAATTATTGAATTCAAAACAATACTGATGAACAACTTTAATCTTACCATTCATCCCATATTGCGCATTTTCTGAAGGGCCAGGCTTCAAGCCCGCTTGTTGTTGAAACGGTGCCATCATTGGCTCTCTTGTGCCTGTTTCTTTTGATTATTTTACTTTCTGTTGTGTTTACTGTTCTTTCACAGGTTTGCACTGAATGCTTTCCACTGCGGACTGAAATGTGGGCTTCTTTTGGACGTCCCATATGGGACACACACCAGGTGGAAAATCAGGTTTTCATGTTGTGAAGTGTATATAGTGTATTGTTGTAATACTGAGTGTATGGGTGATACTCAACTGTGAGACAGGGTTTGAATCACTATATTATCAAAACATGTTTCTGATTTGTGCTAGAGTAAAAGTAAAAGCTTGGGGCAAAAGGTCAATTTCAACAGTTAACAGAAACTTTAATGGATAGTTCTCATGTTGAAGCTATCTATATAGTTGTTAGGTTTTATTTCATTAGTGCTGGGTCAGGCTCACTGTCTGAAATAATAATGGAATCCTTGACAAGTTCAAACTAGCCTATTGAGCATCCAGCTGTAACACCGCACTACGTCTGCTATTTTCCATTGTTGGTTGGAGCTGCTATTCAAGTGGAAAATACAACAGAGTTTAGACAGAAAGTTACATTAAAATATGATGCTTACATGTAATAGTAGCTCAAATATACAAGAAAAGCCATGCTTTGACCAACCGTTAATTATATTACATTATTATAGAAAAACATGATTACTGGACTGCCTTTTGTCATTTTCTTTTTTAATAGATAAATTAGTATAGGGTAGATCCAAGGGTCCTAACTTAAAGTATCA
Source organism: Cyclopterus lumpus (assembly GCF_009769545.1). Classification (NCBI taxonomy): domain Eukaryota; kingdom Metazoa; phylum Chordata; class Actinopteri; order Perciformes; family Cyclopteridae; genus Cyclopterus; species Cyclopterus lumpus. The sequence continues at coordinate 10,071,613 of NC_046968.1, read as the reverse complement.
CACGCTATCAGGGGTGTAAGGTCCCTGTCAGTCATTTTGAAGGAGACGGACACAGATGCAGCAGACACACATTTCTTCATGTTCTCTGTCTATTTTTGTTTTACACAATACGCAAATGAAAAATAATAGTATTCCTTATTCTTCTTGAGATGATATAACTGCGGATGTTTTGAGAAGTAATGTTAACATTTTGCTATGACTGTTTCTTACAGTAGTTTATTCTTGGGGTCTCTGTTGGTAGACCTTGTATGTTAAATATGTTGGAAGGATGAGTTCAAAAGATTCCATTCGCCTCCACTAAACCTAAATATGGTTAATTATTAGTACACATACAACCATTGAATAACTATGTTCTTTTATCCATGACTATCTAATCATCAATTGAATATGATGGAGCTTAAGTGGAAGCACAGACTCCATAACCAGCGATGTGTTAGTATGTTGTACTTGATTATCCAAGTCCAGCTGAATTAGCTTGAATTATTATTATTATTATTATTATTATTATTATTATAGGCTAATGCCATTAAAGAAGTCAGACCACTGCTATGAGAAAGACATGATCCTCTTCAAAAGATAATCCACTGGCCCACGGTTCATTTTCCATAACGATGATCTGTCCTAAGTTGTAACCTTAGAGTTGTTGCAATGTGTATATATTGCATAAAGTGAAACTTTAAAACATTTTGAAAGTTATTGTCAAACTAGAGTAAGACCCAACGCTACTGGTTATGTAAGGCTGTTCTGACAGCGGTGCATTGAGCTAATTGCTAAAATCAGCTAACATCAACATGTTCTCAATGATAATGCTAACATTCTAATCTTAGCCTTGTAGAATATTTACCATTGTTACTGTTTTAGTTTACCATATTAGCAAAGTATAATGTGATAATTACAACATTAGTTGTGGACCGTTTTCTTTTGGAATTTGTGCAATTTAGCTGTGGCATCCTGCCACTCCAGAGCCATTTCAATCAGAAGAGACTTGTTTTTAGAGTTTAACAATACTTTTTTACAATTGTATACATTTGAATAGTGCAAAGTCTTTGGCGATTGGACTGCATCCTGAATTAAGATAAGCAAGGGGTAGAGATGCTGATATCTGCCAAGGCAGAATCCCCCCTGGAGTCCAGACACTGGTGGTGATGTAGAAGAAGAGAGTTGCTGTAACCCGATGATGAGCAGGACTGATGCTGACTGGAGGAGCCTGGGGGGGAGGAGGGTCGCATCGGTTTGAGCTGAAATGACAACTGACAGTAGCAGAGAAGAGAACATATAATCAGCTGATGGAGTAATCGCTGCAAGACTAAGAGACTGCTTATGAATGAACAAGAGTGTAAAGAGTGTCTTCCTTACTGAACTTCCGCTTGAGCTTAATTTGTTTTAAAGTTCAGCTTGAACAGCCTTTTTTTACTTTTTACAAAATGAATCAGCTGCAACATTTATCTGTACTTTCTTTCTCCTTGAGCTAAGCTTTTATTGAGCTTGAAAATAACTGGCACTGCAGACACCAGAGGCCAAAATCCCTGAATGACAGCAGAAATCAGACAGGCAATGCTAAAAACAATCACAAAAAACACTCGCCTCCAGAATAGGGATACAACTGTTGTAGCTAATATCAAAGTAAAAGTATATTTCAGGTGACCCATACCCAGAGCACCTGCTGGAAAGTACGTTGGGTCTTCTGTTTAAAAGGTGGTTAATCCACCTAAATTGAAGAGGAAGCAGTTGCTCGATTATTCATAAAAAAATTATTTAACACAAAATTGGTTTAGTGGGCTCATTGCATTATTCTACGTAAAAGCAGGATAGCAACAAATGTTGAGATTACAATGAGAGACAGAGGGAGAACATGAAATAAATTAAGACACCATATGGACTGTGAAACATCTGTTGCCCCAGGGGCTGGCAGGAACCGATGGTGCCCCATTACTCCCATGGATAATACATTATTATGACTGAATAAATAAATAAACCATTAAGTCACTTGAAATGATCCTCAACCCTTAAAGGTTTCAGTGTTTTCACTCTTAATCTGTCTCATTATTATGATATTGTAGTACTATTTGCAGGAGAGTGAACTATTTTATGGGATATTGGCACTGGTGTCAGTGACACTCAGCTTTTTTTTCCTGTGACTACTGAACACCACTTCTTATGTATTATAGCTTAATCACACACACTTTAGCAGTAAAGAGACAGTAATAGTTTAACTGTTGAATCGTAAACAATTGTTCAGGCCCCATACTCAAAATGACCAGAATAGCTGATGTTACCTCGGGGCTTATTGTACACACTTAACGCACACGATGTGTTTGAAGACAGAGAAAGACGGTGCAGTAAACATGACTTTGTCCTGAGGCAAAACATCTGCAACAGACATGATCTCAGTGGTTACAGTTATTATAAGAGAAACCGATCTGCTGAAACTCTTTGTTTAATAGCCCCCTACATTTGCTTTGCTTGTATTCAAATCATGTTTTGCATTGTACATTTTCTGTTTTTACATTTTTGTTTTTGCAACCAGAAATATTCTTAATCTGTATTTGTAATATGTGGGATTTATTTTTGAAACCCAATCCTTATTAAAAGCAAGTAGTCAATGATTATTCTGTTTTTGGGTGAGAAATCTTCATCTCCAACTAGAGACCCTTTTGTTTTTGGATCAGACCAACGCCAAATCAGGCCAGGGGCGTAAAGCTAAGGCCCTTCCCAACTTCCTATTCAAAAGGTCTTGCTCACCACACCCAGGTATAACCGTGAGCTAAAAATCTCATTATAATATCACTTTTTGTCATTAAGCAGGGACACAGAGTCGCGTCTTTGAATATGCCCATTACCCAGTTGAGGCTTCAGTTGTTCTATTAACACTGCAACATGCTACTGTGCACATTCAATGTTGTCCTCTTCACATAAGCCGACAGCAGACTCCACATAGAAATGTAAATCAGTTAGTATTTGATAAAAAACAAACTATGCCTCGAGTTCATGGCCATTCCTTTAATGTGTAGCAATATCTCTGCCATATTAAATGACGTAAAATAAAAAAACTTAACTAAAAAATGTCTACATGAGTGACATTAATAGGATGAAATAGACCTCCCATTATGTTTAACTGACATCTGCTCGTTTAATACATAACATAAATGATTGTGTGCTGTAGTCAGAATCATGAATATCGTTTTCTAACTAATAAAGGTTCTGAATACACTAAAGAGGGGTATTCTCTGTCGGGTCGCCATCAACTCAGACACAAAGCATGAAGAGGAAAAAAACACCAAGGGGTTGTTAAATTTCCAAGGACTGTGTTAAAATAGCAAATCATTAATCTATTTCTTCACTATCCTGCCCAACAATTCAATATACAGTCTGCCAATCTTCACAGGTTTTGACTGTCATTGTGTGGCCAATGTTTGCTTATTGGACTGGCTGTGCTTAAAAGGTGCCAGCTCTCCAGTTGGAGACACACAAAAGAATTATTGGGCAGATTTTCTCCAGATTTGTCTACTAAAAACATTGAAGGGAGAATCCCAAACGAAGGCTTTGTTGGATCAGCTGTAATCACTGATTGTGTTTGTACTTGAAAATTATATATTCAAGAAAAAGACAAATGCAATAACACTAAAGTGTTATTGCATTTCTCTTTTTCTTCCACCAATGCTGTGTCCCAAATAGATATGACATGCTGTAACCTAGTTTTGAGTGTATATAGTGGGTTTATATGGGAAAACCAACATTATTTAGTACACATTTAAAGTTATGCATGCATTCATGCATAATGCATAAACTTGATTGTTCAGTCTGCTATTGATGGATGCTATTGTACCAAAATGCAATGCATAAAGAAAATAGTTGCTGGGGAAAAATTACAACAAATTGGTGATGGTGATGAGAGTATTCTATGGAAACAAGGAGAGAAACACACACTAAATCTTCAGAGAAGCATGTGGCCTTCTTCAGTTCAGTTGGCTAACATCAGATCAGACTGATGGCTCCCCTCCTGTTGTTGTTGTTGCCACAGAAAGTGCATCACAAAAGGTTTTTAAGATGACAAGGCACAAGCTATCTTTGATGCGTAGATGCACATTAACATAAAATGATGTCTCATTAATTCAAATGCACTCACCTTGCCTCTAATTATCCAAGCACAGCATATTGTGTACTCTTCTTTCATTAAATATCATCGACACTAACACTAACATTCTCTATTGAGATTAGTGACAAACATCCTCATTATTCCCCGTAATTGGTCATAACATCATGAGCTAATTTTACATTGTATGCTGCTGTATGCGGATTGTCCCCAATACAGATACAAAAGAGTTCTTCTTATTAAGCAACATGTTCCAATTTGATTGTACTCAATTGTCTCCTTGTGCATGAAACATGTTTATTTCACTAATATATATCTGTAATGGCTTTCTGGAATCATATATAAGCTTGCTTATGCTTTAAAATGGGGGATATCGCTGTTTTTGAATGCATTCAATTGCATATTAATAAAAGGGATTCACCAATTAAATTGTATTGATTAAATTCCACTTCTGCAAATGAGAAAAAAACTTATACTAAGCTTAACATTTTGTATTAATGACTTTAAATTATAATTTTAGTCTTTTAAAAATGTAGCAATACTGTTGTATTTCCCTGGAACTTGAACATGATTATTGTCAAAGTACTGTACACAATGCGAAAAGATAAAGTACACCTGTACTCACCGTAAACACTTTTTCAATCAACTGCAGAAAATATTAACAAGCTCATCATATGATTAAAAGATCTGCTCCAAAACAATGTTTGAATAGTATTTAATAGCCCCCTTCCTCACCTATTTAGCCATGTATTAATGTGTTGAAGGTATCCCTTTTTAGGTATAAAGCACAAATTCAAGTGAGGTTTTGATATATATATATACCTCACAAAGTAGTGAATGAGTCTACTGCAAGTACCACAAAATGGATACACCCAAATGTATTTAAAAATGTAATTCCTCTCAGCCAACAGCAGCCAATACCTACATCCTAATAAATTACAAAAGCTCCCATTTTCTGTTTGTGTGATCAGCTGAACGGACTGCTATTAGCATTATCACTTTGTAGTCTTAGGTTCCCAGAGGCATCATTATTGGATGAGGTATCAAAATAGCTTCCGTTCCTCCCTCCCCCAATGACTCCACATTCATCAGTGGAGGAAATGAAATGCAGGCCCTGACAACTTGATACTAAGGATTTGGTTGGAGAATAAAGAAAATTTTTGAGTTGTAATGAGCTCCCATTATTTATAAAGCATAAATATAGAGGAAGGTGTGTTAATGAAAGAATACTGCCCTTGTCATCATTGTGATAGTGAATAATGGTTAACAATGTTGTTGTCTCAGTAGACCAATTTAAGAGTAAAACACTCATGTTTCATGACGCGTTTTAACACATTCGCTTCGATATCTGCGGTTTAGCTCACATTTCGGAAGCTCTGTGTGAATATGTCCTCGTCTTTGAGTCTAACTTGTGACAGTAAAACAATATTGTTAATTAGTGTTGCGAAGTTTCAAAAGATTTCAACATGTATTTATTAGTTTCTTCCCCCGATATCCGACAAGCTTCATCTCGTCGAAGGCACCCACATGCATATGTATGGTTGGAAGTTGTTTGGGTTTCTCAATATGTTTATTTTTAAATCTTTTTTTAGCTTTACTCATAATGTTGTGTTATTCCAAAGTAGATTGTCTTGATGTTGGAAATTATAATGAGATTTATGTTTCTAGGACACCATTGGAAATGAGGCTTTAGTCTCAGTAGGATATTTCAAGCACTCATCCGCTGTTTTTTTTAAATTTATTTGAATCAAATAACAAAGCAGAAGATGATAGACAGGAAGAAAAGAAACAAAGGAGATTTGAGGATTCGTTTGAGTGCTGAACAACCAAACAATGAATAAAATGAAACATGAACATTTTCTGAGAAAGTAGCATTACAGTGGTGCTATTAGTATGTTTCTTAGCCTTCTTGATTTTGATTTATCTCCAATGAACAGCTATCAATGGGAATTACTTAATGCTAAGAAAATATGATCGTAAAAATGGGGGTAATGTCTCAACTTTGCACTTGTGTGTGTTATGGTTTGTCTCTGACCCCAAGCGCACGACAACAGCAAGGTTTAGTTCTAGCCGAACACACGGCGTAGTTTATTGAGCACAACAAGTCGCTTAGAAAAGAAACACAAAAAACTCAAAGTGTCCCCTTAGTCCACGGGTGATCGAACATCAAACCCCAAAAAATCCAAGAAAATACTCCACACAAAAAAAGTCAGCAAAGACACGAGGGAAAGTTCAGTGACGACACAAGGAGGAAAGTCCACGGACATCATGGCACGAACTCGCAACGTCAACACAGACAGTCCTGATCTTTATCCCCCCGAATACAACGAGCTGACGAGCTGCAGCCGTGGGACGAGCTGAGTGGCTTCAGGTGTGAGTTGGAGCGCCCCTGGCTTGGCCCCGCCTCCAAGCCCGTAGCTCCCTGGCAGCGCTCTGAGGTACCGGGTGTCACTGTGTGAACGGGCTGAGGAGGGAGTCCGGCTGGCTGAGTCCTGACAGTGTGTGCTCTCTTTTAGCATATTTATCAATTTAAATTGGTTTTGTTGTAATGTAGGGATGTAACTGTTATGCTATTATTATCCATTATATGAATCCTATCATTAGCATTATTGTTGTTATTTTTTATTATTTATATTACTACTGTCGATTCATAAGTTTTGTGTTCTAATTAAATCATTTTAAAATCCAGTTTTTAGTTTCAAATGTTTTTCATTGTCACATTAATGTTATGCCAGGCACATGGCTCAGACGGCCTGATATTGTTGTCCTTCGACGTGGTGACTGACCGCTCAGGCAACCATAGCATCATGAACTACTGCAGTGACTTGGCTGGGAGACAGCAAATGTACAAGTCCCTGACCAAACATAGATGGTAGTCCTTCACAACCTGCGTGAGGTACGAAGATGAGGTGTAAGGGAGCGCCCTCAACGTTCCCCTCCCAGCATCAACATCATTCCTTATTTGTGAGCGGAGGAGCACTGACGATGTGAGTAGCATGAGTGTGTTGCGGCCACGGCCGGGCCTCGAGGTTGCTGTGGTTTCCCCATTTGCCTCTCTGCTGGTCTTCCAATCCAAAAAAATAGTGACATGTGTAACACAGGGGTGTGATCATTGTGACTTTTGTACCCCAGTCATCATGCCACTACAGTAATTGGTGAGGAGGAGCGGATGTGACTGTCTAGTATTGCACCACTCAAGGCTGAACCCAGGAACCATCTCAAGTCTAATGAAGACGACTCTGATGTTTTGAAAGGAGGACCTCGATGACAGATACTCTGATCAAGACACTCTTCGCACGCGTAAGTCAAGGTTATTTATTATGGCTCTGTATGGTTTCTATCGCACCTTGTGTTTGCGAGTGGGTGTGCGCACATATGTTCTAATATCCTTTTCTCCTTTTCATCAGTATGAACATTTGACCCACACATCAAAGGAGCTGCCTCTCCTTGAAGTTAAGTACGCTTGACTAGCTGCGGACATGAATGACAATCAGGTAGGCCTACGACAACAACAACAACAACAACAGAATATTGACCACAGGTAAGCAGCTTTTGAAAGGGCTCATTGGAGTCTGTCACACTCTACTGGAGGAGCATTTCTTGGACCTGATTACATAAACCTAAAATGTGTGAGTGAGTGAATAGCTCACTTAGCACCACAGTGGGCTAGCACCTGTCCAACAGAGACCTCGAGTATGGAACGTGCTGTTAAATTAATAATCATGCGGAAAACCTTGAGCTTGTATCATATCTTACTTTCATAGTTATTTACACACGCAGTCATTCACACATCTCTCCAGTCTCTCATTAGCTCACCAACCTCCTTCCCCTGACAGTATCGAAAGGTTTAAATTGGTTCTATGACTGCTACCGCCACTACTGATATCTCTATTTCTGGGGCCGACATGTAAGACCAACACTGCTCTGCTGACATCCTTCAGCACATATTAAAATCCATCATCTTTAGTCTTCTAGTTTTGTAGCATGATCTTGCTATGGTGAAATTGTGTGCAGTAAGTTACGCAGCAGAACGTTTAAGTGTTTTTTTTTTTTTCTTCACCTTTATTAACAATATTCATATTCTCACACACGTTCTGTGTTCATCATTCATTTGGTTCGAATGCACCGAATGATGATTAAAAGACCAGCAATATTGTCGGCTTGAGGAAAGGTTGGCAGGCAAGCACCAGAACCAGGCCTGAGACCGGGCAGACTGCTGGACTGCTGAGGCAGAGAACTCAAGAGGCTTCAAGTGATGGAATAATTGACTAAAACAAATCTCACTTACCAAAGCATTGGTGACAGAAACGTATCGGTAAGAAATGTTGTTTTCGCTGCCTTTTCTTCCAATCCCCGAAACAAAAGTTGATCTTTGAAACCCAAAATGTATAAGTTGTTGAGCAATTTTTAAAAATCTAGCTATGACAGAGATCTCTACAGTGAGTCTATTCAGTATTTTCTTCCTACATCACAGTAACTGATGAATTATTATTTCAACATCTGACAATACAAGTGTCATGGGGTCACCGAGTGAAGGCGAAGTAAAAGATTGAAGTTACATCAGTATGTATTAAATAGAGCATATGCGGGGGACTATACAAACATGTATTCATAGGACAGTGTTCTGTATTATTCATCTTGAAATTACCAAATACAATATAAAGAGTATCTGAGTAATAAACCCTGAAACATCCAACAAAAACACAGTGAATTCTTTTCTCATCTCACACTGTTGCAGAAGGAACATCTTACCCTCCAAGTTGTTTGGCCATGTGTTTGAGTTAAGATGCCTCAGGGTAACTACTAGTCCTGAGGCTTTGAGGAAATTGTACCATATAGCAGATGTTAATGAAACATACCCAACAGTGAAATGTCGAAGTGAAAAGGTGCCTCTGATGTCCCTGAACCAAAGTGTTTGTAGCTTAACATCTTGCCAATCCCTTTAAACGTTTCGCCTGGAGGAAAAGAAGAAGTCTAAACTGCACAGCATATCGATCTGGGCCTCTTGTCTGAAAAAGTAGTTCCTCCGATTGAAATAAGCTCTCACCGACGCTCTTAAAGTTGTTTGCTCGAAACTGAGACATTGAAAAAGGGGTAAAAAACATGCACAAGTCAGTCTGTCTTGTTTCAGACGCCATAGATCCACAGCAGGACTAAACTACAGCAGAGCAGAGAAAAGCCATCTGCAGCGAGCTTCGCCTTGAGTCAAACATCTTGAGTAGCAAATGGGGAGGTTCTCCGCTTGTGGTGCCTGTGGAGTGTCAGCAGGAGGCTACGTTCCATGTACAGTCTTTCTCACAATACCTCTCTCGCATTTAGCCCTTTGAGTGATCACAGCCTTACAGTAATGGACTGATAAGTGTTGCCAGAGAGAAACTCTGGACATAAATTCACCCCGTCGCCCTTCAAATCACTTATTGCATTTGTGCTATAAAGTAATCAGTGTCTCCGAACATTTTAATTTACACTGCTGAAAATTTGAAGTGATATATATTCAAAGTCTTTAAGTACTGAGGGCTTACATGTTTGCACAATGTGCAAAATTAAGACATCCTTTTGCCCTTATTTTTATTAGGACAAATATAATTTTATTGTAAAGTGCTGGCTCTTTGCCTGGTCTTTTTAACGTCTTGGTTTGGTTACCTGTGAAACATAACTTTAAAAAAATGAATAGCTCCCACAAGGAATGTATTTTCTGGCTCTAATTTTAATGCTGGTCAATAAAAAGTGTTGAGTGAGGCTTCTGAATTCATAGAGGAAGATACCATGAAATAACACAACACAAGCTTTGATTGAAAAGTTTTTGAAGAAGCCCATCCTTTCGATCCACTTCCCCCGAAAAGCAAATGTTACTGCTCTGCCTGACAAATTATTAATCGCTCCCAGCTCAAATATTTTCTCATTCTCTCCCCTGCATGGGACAGTTTTTCATTTCTATGGCAAGCACGAGCTGCCATTTGCAGACTATGAGAGCAAATGTTAATTTGCCCCTTGCGCATTACTGTGCCAGAGGAGCCATAGGGCCGGGAGCTAACATAGTGGTAAAGAGAGGGGGGCTGACTTGGGTATTTACATAAGGTAATGTGATTGAGTTGTTCCCATAGATTTATCCTTTCCCTCAAAACACTTGGGAGGGGTGAGGAATAAGAGATGTCCGTGTGTGTGTGTGTGTGTGTGTGTCCTCACGCTTTTCCGTGGCTCCAACTGAGAAATGGCGACACATCCTATAGATATCATCATCCTTTTCCAGATTATTATGTGATAGTCTGCTAGGATCATTGTCTGCTACACTACAGATGGTGCACAAGCAACTATAGTGTTTAACATTTCTGAAGCAGGTGTCGGTGTCGTCTGGTCATCTGTTTCATTTCTTCCTCTGCTTAGTCCTTTGAGACTTTGCTGTGATTAAGGTCTACAAAACCCACCATTATGTTATTTGACCATTTTGGATGTGACTCTTCTTTAAAAGAAGAGGATCATCACACTTAAATATGAAATATATTGAACACAAACTCCTATCTGCTCTGTATGTTGTCTCAGGTGCATTTTGACCAAAAACAAAAACATTTGTTTGGACGATAAAATATCGACAAAAACTAAATAAAAGTTAATCTTAGAGAACAATGACGAGATGTATAAAGTTTTTCGTTGATGCTTGAAAACTAAATAATGTGAAAGATGGACGCATTTTCAAATGAACTAATTCTTGTTTTGTGCAAAAAACGGAATAATCTGCTACCCAAAATATCTCTTCTTCAGACCTGTTAAGAAGCATCGTGTCTGTGTCAGTAATGTTATCTGAAGTTTAAGACTGTCACTATGGAATGCGGGGGTGCAAGAAATAAACTTGTTTTTATCGGAAAATACGAAAGTTTTGCGAATATATATTTTGGTGTGTCAGAGAATTTTGCACATTACAAATGGACATTTCCAAAGGTCGATGTGATTGATTTAAAACTTGGGCAGCTTCTTTTCTTTTTCTCTCTCTCCACAAACTGAATGGTTGTCTCATCCAAAGCTAAATGGTTTCACACAGCAGAGGAGGAAGAGCGACGAAGGGAGAAAAAGCAGGTCAGTTGTTGGCATGAACGAATGGGGATGCAGCGGTGCAGCGTCGTGACCCAGATAGGACCCAGTCCAAAGCCAGAGCATGGATGTGAATATTATATTATACAAGTCCCTGTATCTGCACTGACTTCCCAAGATAAGCGACAGAAAAATAACACAAAAATGTATCTTTTGTATGAGTGTGTGGTGCACTCACTTGAAAACGTCTGCCTAATATTTGTGTGTATTTCAAAGTAACTCAACAATGAGGGAGGGAGAAAGACAAAGTGCTCCCAAGTGAAAATATGACGCTCTCAATGATTTGTAAAGTGTGCAGGAGTTAAAAAAACGACCCCTGCACTGTGAATTATTGCCCTGATGTTGAAGCCACATGGTGGTGCTGGTGGACTGCTGACCGTAGGCCATCAGTGGTTTATCTGTTGCACGCGCGCACACACACACACACACACACACACACACACACACACACACACACACACACACACACACACACACACACACACACACACACACACACACACACACACACACACACACACACACACACACACACACACACACACACACACACACACACACACACACACACACACACACACACACACACACACACACACACACTGCCTCCTTTCAAACCCACACCACCTCATTCTCACCACCTCCCGGTTTGACTTATCGCATCCTTTTTCCTCACTCCCTCCTGTTCCCCCTCCTTAACATAATGTGAGATGAGGTGAAGTGTTCTGGCAAATTAAGTAATGACAGACTGCAGACCATGAAAGGAGTGGGAGTGTTGCATCCAATGGAGGTGGGGGTGCCTGCACGACACATTACCATTCACCTATGGTTTGTTTTGTTCTTTTTCTATTTTCACACTTTGCTATTTTTTTTTTCCTCTTCCCTTTTTGGATGTGCCCCCCCCCCCCCCCCACACACACATCATTGTCTGCCTTTGTCCTTCCAGTTCCCCGTCTCTCTCCAGTCTTCTGTGTTGGTCTTGTCATCCGCTGAAATCTTGAAGTCTTTTCCATCTCTCCCTCTTCCACAATTCTGCTGTTATCTGTCCCACCACCTTTTTACCAACATCTACCTTTTCCTCATTCTGCCAACCTCTTCCCGTGGCACCTGTCTAATTCCCCTTGTACCCACTCTCTGGTGCCACTCATAGCTTGCTCCTTCACCCTCCCCTTCTTCCTTTCCTGGCTCTCTCTGCCCTGGCAGTCTGACAATTGTTGGAGCACACACCGCTAAGCAGTTATCACCAGCTCACAGAGGCGTGTGTGAGTGCGAGTGTGTGCAGGCGCTTATGTATGTTTGGTAATAATAGAATGAGAATGCGTATACGTGAGCATGTGTGTCAGTGTGCATTATTCTATTTATATTGAGGTGTACAGCTCTTGTGTTCAGTAAAACAATACAAACAATGTGTCAGACAGGTTTCTATTATATTGGAGCTTTGTGTGGCTCTTCTACCATGTGTTGTTTTTTTGCAACAATGAGGGGTAAAATGATACAGAAAGGCTACAACTCCTCTCCTACCATTGCCAAACATCCCTGGCGTCTAGCTGCTCTGGATCCATATAAAAGGCGCTAATTTCTTTGTCTTCAAGGATTTTTTTGTTCTAGTTTTGGTCCCATCAGTCACTGGGAGGAAGTTGAAAGAAAGGAGGAATAAGCCCAGCTGGAATCCTTTGTCTATTGAAGGTAGATCACATTGTAGTAAGACCAGGACAATGTTACTCTGGCCTTATGGGTACTGAGAGATGAGGGATGCAGGCCAGGTCTTTAGACCTCAGAAGCCAGGCATGCCAAGCAATCATCCTGGAAGAAAAGTGATTGAAGACGGTTTGAATTGCTCTTGTTAATACATTAAAAATCCTATTTTATAGCTGTAATGTTGTCCATTTAGATGATGGGGAGATGAACAGAGAGTCATACAGTTATCCAAGGTTATGTCTGATAGTTAATTGCATGGTCCTACTATGTTGCAATCAGAAAGCATCAAGGAAATTATGACGAAACTGTGGCTTTGTTCAATCTGACACCCTTATGAAAAACATTGTTTTATCCCCACAGCACGGCATGCATGGAAAATAACAACCTGTAACTGTTACTTCAACACCAACTGGTTCCCTGCAGTGATTCTGTGAATTCAACATGATAAGTCAAGCTTTTACATTTCTGGGATCAGGACCTGATTCGCAATTTCTGTGTTGGTCACAAGAGCAGTTCCTAAAGTTATTTGGATGAGTTTAATCCTTTCAGCGTATACTTTAAGAAACTGCGAGACTAGCGTTAGTAACATGCAATATAAAACTCATTAAAAATTCATTTCATGAGGCGAGTTACCGTTTCTGGAGCTGTGACACTTTCCCCTCCACCTTAAAAAGCAAGTCTAAAGTTATGGCCATTTGGCTTATTTTTTCACAGTAAGCAGGAATACAGTTCAGATACAGCAGAACAAAAGTATTGTTGAATAAATAAGGTAAATAAGGCCAACTTGTAGAAAGATGAGGCTAATCAACAGCAGTGTTTAAGGATTGTTGTGCATGAATAATTTTTCTTGTGAGTGGGCAATTATCTTACATGCAATTTTCATGTCATCTGTAAGTGTTACAAAGTCCTTATCAATTATATTTGTCTTTTTACAGCTAAACAAAGCTGTAAAAAGACTGTGCATATGGCAGAGGGGAAGCTTCTTGCATTGGAAAAACAAAATGAGCACTAAACTGTCTTGGGGATAAATGGGAAAAAAAGAACAGAATTTGGGAGGTGTGACACACACTCACACACACACACACAAATTATCAATGTTTTTATTTTCCCTTTTGCCACATATTGGTTGGAGGGCCCAGGAGACCTATTAAGGAACCAAGGGAAGAAAAACACCAGATTTTATCTGATTCCCCGGTGGGTAGAGTCTTACAATCTTAAGAACACTTTCTGGAAAGCGTCCATGGCAGTACAAAAGTTTTAGTGGAAGTTTTTTTTTTCCTATAGTATTGATCCACTTAGCATCAACTCCTTCTGGTGTCTCCAGCAATAGGGCGAATGAGACAGGCCTAAGGCAGCATGTGTGCCAGTGTGATTTAAAGTGCAACTCAAAAAGAAAGAAGTTGGACCACTCAAGAGATGCTCCCTGAACTCAAACTATAAATGTGTCGATAGGACAGTTTAAAAAAACGTTACCTTTTCAGCGCAGAAAGGTAAATCAGCCAAAAATAAATTAGCCACTGATATATTAGGAAAAAACTATTGTAATGGTGTTGCAACTGAGATGAAATGAAACGAGGAAGCAGAGATTGATGAGATTCAATTAGTTACTCAGGAGGACACTAAACCTCAGTGTCTTGGAGTGGAGTTCTTTACTATGGAATGTCTTTTGTCCATTTTTAAGATTGTTCTCACATGGGATTGTTTGAAAGAAAAACACACCGTTTGAACAGATTTGCTTTACAAACAGTAATATTTACTTAATTAAAAAAAGAATGGTATCTATGGTATCAAAAGTATACATAATATCCACTACTTAATGTTACAGGGATACACATGCTGGAACAGAACACAATAGGGATGTGATGTTAGGAAATGTGTGTTTCCCTGTCAGTGTCAGAGGTTGAAAGCTGATGACTGAATCCTTTGCAAGAGAGCATTTTGCCCATAGGATTAAGATTGGATGGATGGGTTTAAACCTGTCAAAAGAGCAGACTCAAATCCCTCACACAAACACTTTATGGTTCTCACTTGAGGTGCTTGTGAGCAGTGGTGGAAGGAGATATTTCTTTCATGCCACTTACTTCAGAAGCCATTCAGCACATCAACTGGATTGTGGAGGATTTGTGGAGCACTGAGCAAAGAAGCTAAATTCGAGGGAAATTAGTTATCATGTGTTTCTTTCACATTTGCGACAGCCCTGTTGCAATTTACCCCTTCCGAAATCCGTCCCTTTTCATCGTAAATCTTGAATTAAAAGTAAGCACGTAATAGTAATATGTAAACGCAATATTGCAATATTGCAATATTCTTCTCCAAGGAAAGATTATTGTATTCTCGTGATCCTCTGCTCCGGTTTTTAAAGGATCATTCTGGATAAATGTTGTCCCAGAGGGTCTCAAACAATTGGCAGTAAATATTTCCAGTAAAAGTCATGGCTCGCCCGTCATTGGGAGGGCGCTGGTGAGCCTCTCTCGCCACGCACATGGAGGCTAGCGCACTCGATGAACACTTCCTCTGCTCGGGGACTCTCAGAAGTATCCTCGTCCGCCTGGGCATGTCAGGTAATCATCATGAAACACTCACCTTTCAACACGATAGTAACATGTCATTCTGGTGTTCCCATGGCTTGTCAAAACATAATCCACATATTGACTGGTGCCCGGGAGTTATTTTGGGCTGGACTCGTCATGCTGTGTATTCTCTGCATCAGAGTTTCCAGATCTCTTGGGAATTCCTTCTTCATACCAAGAGCTGAAAGTCTTCTCTGACTCTCCCCGTGACTGCTGATCGTCTTTCTGTTGCTCTGGAATCTTTGACCCGAGTACGCTGAACAGTTTTTTGTAGATATTTTGTACAGAACGTATGCAATGCAAATAAATAATAAGTGATTGATGAATGTGGAGCTATCTCTCATATAAATATATATATATATTTTTTTTTGTTATCCGAAATGTTCTGTTTGTTTTGTTTGCTCCTTGTCTTTCTATTTAGTTTTGTTCTGTTTGTATATGCCTTAAGTAAAGTGTCTTTGAGTGTCTAGTAAAGCTCTATATAAATTCAAAGTATTATTATTATAATGCCATATTTAGATATTATTAGTAGCATGCTAGCAGTGTAACATATAGAGTACATAGTGGTGCGTACGTCTTTTACTAAAACATTTCATAAAACTGGCTACGTACCTGGCAGGTCAACCTCCTCGTTGATGGTCCCGATGCATTATTGGTCATGCGTTTTTTGTCTCGATAATGCTCCATGCGCAAATGTCGTGAGACTGGGTGGCAGAAATCAACCAGACCAAGTTAACTTTGATCCCATTTGTGCGGTGGCGTTTCTATCTGTCCGGAGATAAATGTATTTCCTTGCACTGAACCAGGGAATGAGCTCTGTATACGATACAGATTCACGGGGCACAAAACCAAACAGGGTGGAAATGAGGCGTCAGGGTGGAGTCACGGAGATGTGCTCGTTGCTTCTCTTCCCATTTTGAAAACTATCAACCCGGATGCAGTCGGTCTTCCATTGTCCCAGTCGATGCAGATCCACCCTACTTTTCATGTCGGTATTGCCGGTAGCTTATCTATCATCCTTCTTCTGTTCATTCCTCGCCAGATGGTCTATTCTTCTTCCGTCTCCCTTACTCACCTTGCATCACCCCCCCCCCACCCCCCCCCACCCCTTTTGACTTTTGACTCGGGTAAACTTCATCGTTTTTAATTTTTGACGGCCTGGTTTCCGAGTCGTGCTCGGGGGATCAAACCTATTCTACCTTTACATTTTACATCATTCAGCTCACAAATAACACTTAAATATGGGAAATAATTAAGTGGAGCACAAGAATATTTGTGTGTACCCGTGCTTTTTTTGGATGTGTCTTTGGTGTGATGGTGAGCAACGGAGGGGTAAATTGGAGAGGACAAACAACAAAAACAAGAAATTATTTTCTGAGGCATTATTTGAGTGGAATTACAATGTTGTTATTTTGCAAAATTATACAGTGTTTGCATAAAGAGCACAACACTTGGGAATTGCCGTGCGTATCATGCAAATATTACCCTCTGTGTACTCTGTCCACCAGTTGCTGGTTATAATTTGGAATATCTTCAGCGCAATGAATACTGATTTATCAGCGATACTAACATTTAATAGCTTACAGGTTGCTACAACCTGCCTGCTCCACCGTAAAGAAAGGAGACCAAGCAGTAAAACTGTGACTGAACTTGAACTTTTTATAAACTTATACAGAATAACACAACACAGAATCCATTAAAGGATGTGCAATACTGAAACAGCAGTTGTTAAGTATATTTATGGTTTGGTGTTGGTGTGTGAGGCTGAAAATAAAGTGCCATGAAAAGGAGCGCGAGAGAGAGATCCCAAATCTAGCTTCTTACAAGCACTTGAATAAAAAGGACACAGACTGACTGTTCTCGAACTCCAACCTCGTTAATGTCTACTTTCATACAATAACACTAAAAAAAAAATAGGGAACTCCTTAACCATGAGGTTATTAAGGCAGAACGATTCAAATCGTTTTTAAATCTACATTTTTAAACTGCAAAAGCCGTGGTTCAGTTCGTCTATAAAGTACATTAATAACAAGGTATTTTGCTCAAAGAGGTGAACATATTTGACGATTGTTGCAGATAAACATTTGAGTGTATCGTAGCGTCGTTTTAAGATCCTCACCCAAGAGGGTGTTAATCAGGACCACAGGGATTTAGGGTTGAAAGCATCTTAAATGTGTCAGTCTTTGCAAAGCTGTCAATGGTTTAATTAGTGCTTGTCAGATTTCTAAAATGTGTTATGTTGTCAGATGTGTCAGAGTGGTAATGTTGGAGAAAATAAGTTTATCAAGCAACCTTTTTTAGGGGCAGGGTATTGGACACAATTGGATAATTCAGGGCAGAAGGGCTAAGTTTACAAGTACACACACTTAAATTAAAACTTTCTTGTTCCTGGTTTGTTTCAATGAATATAAATTAAGCTTACGAGATAATAAACTTGCGGGCACAATTATCTTCAGGTAGTTCTGATCCAGCTAAACTGTTTCTGGTATATATTTGAATCTTAAACGCTTAATCAATCCAGGCAGCTGCAGTGGGCATTTACTACACATGCCCATGTATACTTTGAAATGCCAGCTGACTCGATAAAATGTTGTGATATAAATTCACATACTGCGAGCCATTTAATTGAGGAGAGCCATTAAAGATCTTCAGTGCATTGGGATAGGAAAAGTAATGGCAGCCCGCAGGGGAGATAACTGACAGGAAAGAAGTCCAAAGTGAGATTCTCTGGATATACAGACTTAATCACCAGGAAGCCTACATGAAGAATTACATGTACTGCTTCCTTGAAGACCCGAAGTAAGTTTTCTTTTCGCGATCAACTCTCACCAATCTCAAGATGAAAAACCTTGTATTTTTCTAAAATATGGGCACAATTGATCTGCGTCTGCCTGTTATTGACATGACAGACTTGTCTTAGTAGGAATCGATGATGTTCATTTGAAGTATACCAGTAAGCCATGCCACTGAGCCAGCAGGCACAAACCAGTGCCTTGGAACTTGCACAGCAGTTACACATTTTCTTCTATTTCAATATCATGTCAGGATGAGACTCTTTTCTTTAGAAATACACTCTACCTGCCTTCTTTCTATGACAGTTTTAAATGGAAACCATTGAGCCTGCACAATGAGGCAAGCTTTAGCCAAAATGTGTGTACTTGTTACTCTTCTGCATTTCAAATTAATGAATAACCATCAAAATTCAACCTTAACTTATTATGTGGTTGGACCTGCATGTTTTTTTTTGTAAACAAATAAAAGCACTCTATACCCCTATTTCTATGAAGTATCGGGTAATTAAATCTCTCTGCTGCACTACAAGTTAATCTCATTTGAACATGCCATTTCATTTTTAAAAATATTTTTTACCTTATGCACATAATAATAGCCCAAAAATAATTGCTGTGTTTCAACAAACTCAAGAAAGTCTTGTTCAGATAGACCGATCAGAGCTGCTACAAACTGTTAAAAATATACTTTTTATTATTCTGATGCCGTGTCAAATTTAACATGCGTGTTTTTTGACTCAATAAATGAAGGTGCAATGTGTGAATTTTACCCAATACGTTATTGTAGCCGACTCACGACACCAGCAGTTGGGTTGAGACTAATGTATTTTATGAAGCAATAAAAACATTGTTTTTAATATAACGTGCGCTCTCTTCTGCCTCCCGGCTCCTCGGAGCGCACACAGGCCGGTGGGCCTTAGTCAGTCTGACTCTCGTGGGCTCGTGTTCCTCTTCCTCCGTCCTCTTTGTGTCTCACCGGCCACCAGAGCTCCAGCCTGCTACTGCTGAAGGGCAAGAGGGATAATTACAGCTGGGCCAATTAGCTGGCACTGTTCCCCTAAACCACTCCCACAGATCCTCCCCTGCAACGGAGCACAGGCCACGCCCACCACCAACGTTATATTATCCATTAAAGATTTAAGCCTTCAGAAACACAGGAGCTGGCAAAGGCTGACTTCATTGAGGGTTCAGTCTTACCCAACCACTCCATATTACATTCAGATACATTCAGACATTTTGGCTATTCCCAATACTAATAATATACACGTGCAATTGTGAGAACCCTTCTTTTCATATCGTTTCAGAGAAATGTGGATTGAGTATTCGAAGAAATCCCGCTTCTGTGGGGTTTCACAGTTTGTTAACTTTAGGTCTTGCCCCTATAAATGTCTGCACTCATGGTTGTTATACACATGGCAACTGTTTAAGCGATGGTAACAATGATGATGAAACTCTGGGAAATGTTTGTATGAGACTGCATTAGAAGAAGAGCAACAGGCCTGTGCTGCAGGCTTAGCAGAGAGTTGGCATATGGGTCCCAGAAAAGTCAACTTGATGATGCATGCACACACACACGCACGCACGCACGCACGCACGCACGCACGCACGCACCCACGCACGCTCGCACGCACGCACGCACGCACGCACGCTTGCACGCACGCACGCACGCACGCACGCACGCACGCACTTCCCTGCACATCATATAACATAACATGACCACTCAACATACGACTCGGGGTGAAACTCCAGCTTTTGGGACAGCTAATGTTGTGCAATGTTTTCAGTTATTTCAGCGTATTGTGTTCCCCTGGCAATACAAACCCAAGGGGCCATTACCTTAATGCAGTTAATTGCCATAACCAGACTCACCTCCTCATGAACTTGGCCCGTATCGATTGGAGCTATTGTTATGATCATGTTCAGATGGGCATTGTCATAACAAAGAGGTCAGGTATATTGTGGTTTGCCATTTATTATGAATTGCTGCTCCGAATCCCCGCTGTCGAATTAGCTATTGATCAGGGCTGGTGGTAGCTTGGTTTGATTATTCATGTGAGGACTTACCTGCGCAGGATCGATATGGCCCCAAGGGAAGGAACTGCACACATGCTCATATGTCAACGGAGGCATACACACACAGGCAGGCCGAGAGAGAGAAACAGGACCACCGCAGTAGATCATATTTAAACATACGAGTCGCCTCTTTTTCATTGTCTTAATTAATTAAGTCTTCTGTTTAGATTTCATGACATAAACATTTATAGTGGAGAAAGTATGGTTGTTGTTTTTTTAAAAGAAGTTTTTGGTTTTCGAAAGAAGTAGTTCATTGCATCATTTAGTCTTCTAATGCTACACCGTGCAATCTTGCTCTCAGTGGAAAGAAATCATGTCAAAACAGCAGCAGGAAGCTTGCAAGAAAGCTTGCAATTAACAACTGAGACGCACCATCACATTACTGTAGACAGAAATGCGGCAAATAGCTAGAATCCGGCCCACATTCCATTTGTCTTTGACAGAAATAACAAACCTGACAAGTTAAGTAAACGACAACACAATGGAAACACAAACAAGGGCCTATTACCTAGTGGAAGATTTTTTGTGCTTGTTTCTCTCGTACCGGTGGAGCGGTAATGGATGGACAATGATGGCAATGGAAGCAATCTCCTCATCTCAAATGAATGTACATCTGCTGGATTGTTTCCCCCAAAGAAATGAAGTGGAGAAACCCCATCAATTAGCAGCCACTCACAGAGGCACGGCGTGATGTGAATGACAACAATCAAGGCCTCTTCTTCCTCTGGAAGAAAAAAAAGAGCGGTCTGCAAAACCAGGACCCATCAACCATCTCCCTCTTACAAAGACAGAAATGCTTACTAACAAGTGTGGCCATGTACTGTCTTTTGTCTTTGCTCGTTTTCCCTTGTGGATTTTAGAGTGTGTGTGTGTGTGTGTGTTTGTGTTCATTTGTGACTAAGAGTGCAGCATCTTTGTTCCCATGCTTGATTGTATTAATATTAGGACCTGACAAACATTGTTTGATGAACATTTGAGTTCAGTGGGGAGGCCTGGAGGTCGAGTGGAAATATGGAATCTCACTGCGTGCCTTTCTCTGCCTTTCTCTCTGTGTGTGTGTGTGTGTGTGTGTGTGTGTTTGTGTGTTCAAATGATAATGCAGGCACACAGTACTCCCACCTGAGGACCCTGCGGTGAGGTTCCAGATTTGGCTAAGGAAGAGCAGAAGGCCTTATCAAAAGCCCCCGGTAACAACAAAACCTCAGCTGCACAAAGGACTCCTCGGAGAGAAGACGAAGCGCTCATTTAAAGAAAAAACTGCTGCAAATGTTTTCACTGTTTGTTCTAATTCCTCACAACACTGTATTTTTTTCTTTGCAGCACACAAGGTATTGGATAGAAATAGAAAACATAGAGCTTCCCAAATACCACATTAGTCATTCTATCTTTTGTCATGTGACAGAAAACATTATACAGTGTGCACTCTGACAGATGAGGTACAACAAAGATCTCATGCAAATGAATATGACTGCTATTATGCTAATCGTTTGCATTACTTGAAGGTGATGGATCTGACACGAGTGGTACATTCTTTGCGGAGCCCAAATCCTTGTTTTTCACATACCAAAATGTTGTGCTCAGATGCTTTAAAACACATTTTGTTAATGTGATGCAAAGCTCAATTTAGTCAAATTGACTAAAAAAAATGTCTTTGAGAATACAAAAGAAAAAAAGAAAATGCAAAACCTCCATCAAAAGTTCAAGACATGTTTTGTTGCTTTGCAGTCACTCTCTATTATTGCACCATGGGCTCGGGAAGTATTTAATCCGATACATAGGCTCATGAACCATATGTGTAGGCAGTGAGTATGATGAGAGTGCATTGCATTCTGTGCTGCTTTTCTGTTAATCCTTGCACTATTATTCACTTCATGCCGAAAGTGGAGGCTATAAACGTGAACAGATAAGAACGTGCAAAAACTAAAAGTAAAGGAAACGTCATAGAACGCCATGATTTTCTACTTTTAAGTGGTTGGAATATACACAAGAAATTTCTGAACAAACAGTTCTGGTACTCCCTGAGAGGAAATGTCCACTGTTGGGACTGGGAAGAAGCTCTACCAGTCCCAACACACCTATTACCTATTACCCTTGTGCTGCCGGTGGTAAGAGTGTCACAGCAAAGCAGCACTATTCAAAATGACACTCAACTAACCCTTTTTGTTATTGTCAGGGAGTAGTTATACATTTTCATGGCTAACTAACAAATAGTCATCCTCTCCTTTTGAAGTGCTTCATATTTTGTCCTTTCCCTCGCTGGAACACTCTTCTTGGCTACTCTTGACGCACAGAGCAACACACAAGGTCAGTTTGGTCTCCCTGGCAACAGTGAATACATTTGGCACATTGTCAGGCTATTTAATCAAGACTGGCTCACTGTGTGTCAGATGAACACGGACATTCCTTTTATCTCTCAAACTGCTGAGTGAGGCGGACACCCAACTTGAAAAAGTGCGAGGGCTGGAGAAGGCGACGAGATGTGTTTTTGAGCGAAGGAGATGGGAGAAAGTGAGAGGGGGAATCTTGTCGAGCATCACCAGTGTGGCTGCAAGAAGTCCTTGATGATGCCTTTTGTATTGATCAGACTGTATCATGGTCAGCCCGCGGTAAATCTATTCACAGATGACCGCTGCGGCTGAAATGATTTTGGAAAATAGGGCAGCAGAGGCAGAATAAACAGAAACATTCTGCCAACTGGTTTTCAACCCACTTAACCTCGTCCACTCCTCATTCGAACAATAATGTGGCAGGAGAAAGTGACAGAGAAACAACGAATAGGAAGGGGGCGGGGGGAAGGGGGTAATTTTGCATCTCATCTGTTGACAGTCAAGCATGTTGTTATCATTGTGCGCTGCCCTCTAGTTTATCTCCCTCTAGAAGATAGTGGCCCGCTCCTCGTGACTATAGGGCCAGACAACCAATTATCTATGTGCCCTCTATCAGATGTGATTTATATCACTAGGTTGTCCCTACTCCGCTGTCCCCTCTGCGCGTGTGATCAATCATTCCCTGCACAAACACGAAACAGGCCCTTAACAAAAATACAGTTAATGCTCTGAATTGCCCGCAAAGGGGACTTGAGATATTAATCGGCTGAGATCTTTGCAGAAATAAGGCAACACTGACATTGAGAGGGAGCACAAGGTGGAGGCATTGATACTCTAAAGGGTGGCTGAAAAATAAAGAAAATGCCCTGTCATGTAAATATGTTCATATTTATATCAACGTAAAGGTATATTCTTTAAGATTTACTTGTAATATTTTTGGGGTCACTGGTTTTAACAGCCAGTGGGTTTTACTGCTATCCCAGAGCCCTGTTGGACATGACAGTGTGTTGTCATCTGTGTGGACTCGAGTCAGAAATGCAACAGCAGAGCAACGTGTGTATGTCTTTACAATGCAGCTAAATAAAACGTGGGGTGAGAGGATTCATTGCATTGTGTTGTATCAATAAAAGAGAATGTTTATTTTTTTCCATCAGGCCGTGAGCAGAAACCGCAGAGGCAGCCTTCCGCCTGCAGCTCTTTATTTAACAGCTCAGTGTTTTGTCTTATTACGTTAATCCCTTGGAAATAATACATGATCCGATGGCAATAATTGGCAAAGATTCCAATGTCTTGTTTAGTAGATACATCAGCAAAACGCTAAACTGACAAATATACTGCATTCCCTCAGGCCGTTTCATAAGGAAAGACACTGTGTTTTACCACTTTACCCCTTAATGTGAAACAGCACCAGCAGAAAGTGTTTGATTAGCAATATCAGTAACGTAATACAGCTCTGATACAGCTGAGACCTGAGAATCACTTAGCACAGAGGCTGCTATGAATTAGATTAATATTGAGACTATTAGCACAATCGGGCATTGTTTCCTGTGAATCCATCTTGTTGTGTGTGGTTGTGTGTGTGTGTGTGTGTGTGTGTGTGTGGGCAACTTCTTCTTAGATACTTAAAATTTTTTTATTAAAATCTTTGCCTTGGGAGCGGAATCTTTACAGCGCATGTTACATTACCACAACATCACTGGTTCGATTCCTCAACACCTTTGATGCGTGTCATACCCATCTCTCTCTCTGTCTCTCTCTCGCTCTCCTTTCTTGTCTCTTCACTGTCAACTATCCAATAAAGTCCAAAATGCAAAAAAAACACAAAAAAGAGGTTTAATATAATAAAAATCTTAAACCTACAATAACTGTTTTTTGTCACTTGAGGACAGCAGAGACGAGCTTGAAACATAACCTGGAGATATTGTCTTCTTGGTGGACTTGTCAGCAGATAGTTGCCGATTTATGGAGTGAAATTAGCATTAATTTAGAGCTGTGTTTCTGGCCACCTGGTGACTCCAGTCTTCAATCTCTTTTAACTCTGTTTTCTTTTGGTCTCTACCGACTCCTGAGGGAAATATTTGGCTCTTTAGTTGCTAAATGCCCACCAGCTAAGGATTATCGCTTGAATATTTATCCATGCATTACAGGACGATCGTTGATGCTTATCCATTCATAATATGCCAAATTCATGACATCGCTATTATGTATTTAAAATTACATAATATGTAATTAGTTGGTGCTTTTCGAAGCTATAATTGTTTCAGCACTCCAATTTGACGGCTGGAGTGAAAAACTTGATACACTCCATCTGTTGCCACAGAGTTAACTCAAACACAGTTTAGATCTTAAGATGGAGGCAGCGCTGTGCTAAAATCTACAGCACTCGACGGTGTGATGAATGTGAATCACTCTGGGTCTCGGCCTTAAGACCCTTTGAGAGCCCACTACACTCCATTAAGCCCTTACAGTGGCACGGGAATGGAGAAAACAACTTCCCCAAAGTATCGTCGTTATTGTGAGAATGTCGTGAATATTTCAGGATCGTGAGGTAATCAATACCAGGCTATATATAATATAAGGCTGGCTGGTTAATGATGTACAACCCGCATGTGAGCGCTCTCCTCTCTAGACTCTCGGTGTTTTGGACTCTCCTCTTTCATTAAAGACGTGTTCAGGAAGCGCAACATGTCTCTCTCACCCAAGGGCACAGGTTTTAAAAAGTTTCATAGCAAAGAACCCTTTTTTTTTTCATTCTTGGAGTGCATGCAGAAGACACAACTATATGCGTGTGGGAGGTACACCCTGGATGAAAAAAGTGAATATCTTATTTGAAATTAGGCATATTTTTCTTTTGGGCGAATAGGCCCCAGGACATTGTGTGCCTGATGGAAGCAGTATCTGGGTTGAGTTTGGTGGCTGACGCACAGGTTCGCTGCTCTAGTATCGAACAACACAGTTCAGCACCAAGCTGTTCTCTGCTTATTACAGATCGTTGTTGGTGCTTGTTGAAAGACTGTGAATGTTTTTTGTACTGTTGACAGCGTCCTGTTAAAATGCAATCACACACTCAACCACAAGGCAAAACACGGTGTAAGATGCTGCGTAAGACTTTCACGAGTTTTACGTTGGAGGGCAACTTTGTTCATTTTCTCCCCGAGATCTCTTACTGCCTCACGTTGCCTCTCTCTTTTTGTTCCAGCCTGGACAAGAGGATTGACAGCGTTGCCCCCTCTATTAAAACAAAGTTTGTGCTGATAAAAAACAGTCACGCTCAGCCGCCCCCACACCGATGCAACGGTCAGACTCTGAGTTGTTCTCCGTTTGAAGTGACAGAGGAAATCTGGATAATTGTATGATTGATTCTCTTGTGTTCTTCTTCCACTTCACCGAGCAGGCTTTATTTAGGAACTGAAGAGGGAGAGAAATCTTGAGATGCAAGATGGTCGAGCCTGCAGAGACTCGCATGTGAGCTGCATGCACACTTAAATGCCCCCCCCCGCACACACACACATAAACCCACTAACTATTTTTGGAGTGTGGTTGCACATTGTTGAGAGTGTGTGTGTGTGTCTGTGTGTGTGTGTGTGCGTCAATGAGTCAACTGACTCTTTTTTTGCCCTTTGTCTCTCTGCCACTTCCACCTCAGAAAGCCAAGGAAGATCACATTAAGTGGGGCTGCTGTTGCGTAGCTGCATTTGGCTGAGTGCTGAGGGAGATATGGGGCAAGGCATTACTCTAAGTCAGTCCCTACAGGCTTCAGCCGATCCAGAAACAACAAGGCCAGAGTAATTCACAGAGCCAGACATCCTCACTTCAGTGATTCAAGGCCTGTTATGAGCTCATGTTCTCTTTCGAGAGGGGGCATTGTCACATACTGAACAATGTGTGTGGGTGTCCATCAATGTGCGCATGTTGATTTCTTCGTGAGCACTGCCTGATTACAGATATTACATGACCCTCTTTAAAAAAAAAAAATGATTTCCATGTTTTCCATTCACCATTCAACCATAGAATGATTGACAAAATAATGATTGGGTATAAATCCCATCTGCCACCTTCAACTCTTGCAGTATGTTAGCACGTTAGCATGTTTTAATTTTTGGTAACACACCTCCCATTTGACCACAAGCATCCTTAACCCGGAATAATCAACTTGAATTGATTGATTGGTTGATGAGCGTAATAAAGGCGGGTCTTATCGAATATAAGCCTGTCATGGGTGAGACGATAAACTACCATTTAAGAAGTAAAGTTTTATCATTCATCCACGCTGTGTTCTGTGTTCTAACCCACATAACCCACATCATTACATGTGCAGATGTACTCTTCCTCCCTGAAGTAATCTGGTTTAGTTTCCATGCTAACCTAAATTAACTGAAACAAATACCGACCTGTACGGCTTCAGGAAGGCTGGCGTCTTTTATTAGACACTAGCCACTATTGAAACTCAGTATATATTACAGCCTGTATAGGCATATTGCAGCTGGTATTAGGCAATCCATAAAAGAGAAAGTAAATATGTGAGTTTCAAAGTGACAAATAGATACGGCTCGAAATCATTGAAATAATTGGGTTTTCACTTTAGATCTGTACAAAAGAAACAATCTTGAACTTTAAATGTGGGAGTGCTGGGGGGCAGCAGGACCTATGATCTGAAAGTCATTAATTCATGTGCACAGTCTGGGAAAACGTTGGAGTTTAAAGTCAACGCAGGGCACCTCCACTCCCACCTGCTCCAGTGGTGCAACTCAGTGGCCAACAGCAGAACAGTGCAGGTCTGTTCTGGGTCGAGCTGTATGAACGAGGAGAAGGATATTGCCGCAAACAGAAAATACATTTCCTCCTAAATGATTCCTTTATGAATTATGAAAATAATTTAAAGATGTTTTCTGTATGTGCCACAACATTTGCACAATCATGGAACAGGATGTGAAAATCAATTTTCACATTTTCCTCTTTTAAGCGACACTAAAATAATGGAATTGGTATTATGCACAGATTGCAACAAACACAATCAGTATGGCCGTAAATAAAGAGTTATTTCAGTGACACACACACACATACACATATGGACAGTATTATGTTAATATTAGAATTAATGCACTATTCCTGACAGCTTTGGCTTCCTTTATATCTGAGGCACAAACAAAAGCAGCTTTTAAGTATTCCATCTGATATGCAAATGTTTATAAGATGATGTCTTTAATGTCTGAAATACTTCATTGTAAAATGCATTAGTGGACAAAAAAGGTTTCCTATGAATAACTGACTTATTTAGTCCGGCTCAGTTATGATACAACAGAACAAACAAAACAAGACATATTCTATTTAAAACGGGCTTCTTGAATGGAGTTGAGGGCTTCGGTTGGGAGCCAATATTGCTTCGATTGTGAAAATGTTGACCATAATTATCTTGTTTGAAGATACCTCGGCTCTAATGGTTGTACTGGAAATGTAAGATAAATCCAAACGACAACAACACAAAACATCCCAAGCACGTCGAGACCAATGTCTCAGTGTGAGGCTCACCGGTTACCATATGCAGTCGGTTCAAAAGACCTGTTTTTTAAGATGACCTCACTCACAACTTATTCATGCTTCACACGGACACAGAACCGACGGAGTGTGCACGCTCAGTATGAAAAGACCGTATCTGGGCACGTTGCCTCTTACGAGAGTAATTTAGTCTACAACCTGATATTTACATAAACACACGTCTCTCCTGGACACAATTTAAAACGGGTACATTTCTTTATGTTTGTAGGGCAGTTGGTAAGATGTTTGGGTGAACATTATTACACTTCGACCAAATCAGGCAGTGAGTGGAAACTACTCAAATGGGAAAGTGTATTAAATGTTAACTTGGCTCTTTTTTAACACAGTGTTAAAAGTTAAAAGACGCAGATGTTACGCTAGGTCGTGGTGATATTGTTACACTTCAACGACGGAGCTAGTCGATCAGACAGTAAGGGACATTCATTCAATATTTTTAAATACCAGAAATCAGCTCCATATTGTCTCTGTACAGTCAGTCGGGTTCTGCAATGCTCGTTATCAATGAAGAGGTATCCTTAAAGTCGCCTGTATGTCAGTAATCCACATCTGCATTTAATCCCTGTTGAGGAGCAGAAAACAATTGAGACCTATCTTGTAAGCCTCAAGGTTGAAAGGTGTTACTGTGTATTGTCACCATGTTTGGAGATGGTATCCCAGATGGGTAACACGTAGATGGAACATTCTGTGTTTGATTTACACTCTGTGTGTTTGCTTTGCCATATCTTTATAACTCAATGCACCACACATTAGTGTTGTGGCAAAACAATATTTTTTAAATTGAATAAGGTGAGAAAATCCAAGATAATACTCCAGCTGCCCCACATGGCAATCATGAGCATACTCACATTCTCATACGCCCCTTGACAAGACTGTGGACAGAACTTGCGGAGGTCAACTCTTACCAGCCTCACCGGATGAGTGAGACAACACAATACTCAATCACCTCTGAACAAATCATAACAGAAAGTAATGGACATGCTTTATCTGGTAAGCAACAAATACAACCAACAATCACAAGATTTTGCTCACAACTGCACTGTGAAGGCAGCGTTTCTGACATGAAGCATGAAGTCAGCATGTCCAGCTGCTGGTTAGTAAAAAGCTCCTCCAGAAACAGGAACTGCTCAATAAGCTACATTTTTCATTTCTATTTGTAGGATGAATAAATATCAACTTCCAATATTTAACGAAGTGAAACAAGTCCGGAAGCTTCTTTTCCACTCAACACACAACGGGGAACTTGATATCGATTGTCTCATGCAGTATATTTCCTATAAATCCTAAAGAATTATAAAAAACCTAAAAACATCTTTATACCAATGTCAGGACTACTTTAGCAAATAACTTACTATAACATGCCAAAGGCACAGTGTGTTGAAAAATCACATGAGAATCTTTGAGTATTTACTGTACTGCACTGTGTAAAAATAGACCCTGCAACACAAGAAAAGCCTTATATTCTATGAGAACTGGACAGGCAAAAGAGATGAGATTAAGTTGTGTGTGAGTGTGTGTGTGTGTGTGTGTGTGTGTGTGTGTGGCATTCCCTCCAAAATAACCACACAGCACATTGTACAAAAGAAGCAGACACTGCCTTGATCTTAATACAGAAATGTTCATGTGATCTTTGACTTGAAAGCTCACTGCTTACCAATGCATATTAAAAAAACAAGGCTCTTGATTCTGGTATTCTGTACACACACGCACACGCACGCACACGCACACACACACACACACACACACACACACACACACACACACACACACACACACACACACACACACACACACACACACACACACACGTGTTGCCAGTGCATCTGATTTGGAAGATTTTTGCAGAATTTGCACTTTACCGAGGCCACCAGAAAATAGTTCATGGCGACATGACTTCTGTTCAGTTCAAATATATTGTTATAGCATAAAATGACTAAGAGGTAACCCATATTTTATGAGGCGGTGGCAATATCAGATTCAAGGTGAGTAATTTTAAAAAACATGCATCTAAGAGATCTATTGTGATATTGAGCTTATATTTCATGTGGTCTGAGCATTATATCGGCAACGATTTCATAGCAGTATCGATACAAACATTCATATAGTGATTTAGCGGTCGCCCACACATCATAATGCAATTGTTAAATCCTAATCACGTTCCAGTGGTATTTTTTATAACTGTGACTAAATTCAGACACTCAAGAGCTCTGGCTAATTTTATTACCACAACATTTTAGTTGATGTGTTGATGGACCACACTCGTTGTACTATATTTACTGCAGCAGTGTGAGCTCCCTCCGTATCTTCTCAGCACACAATCTGAGGGAAACCATGACATCATCAGCATTAGACTGTGTGTGTGTGTGTGTGAGAGAGAGAGAGAGAGAGAGAGAGAGACGTGCCAACAATATTAGCGAATAAGCCTTTAGCCTATTTCTCCACTATTTCTGTATCTCTCATGGAAAATGCCCAAAGACTGATACCGCTATCAGTATCGGAACAAATGGGTCACAAAGCTTCATGTTGTCGCCCAGATTACTGCATTACCAACTGAGGCACAGCCAGGGGGCGGGGAGGATGGGTGGGGGGTGTGTGTGTGTGTGTGTGTGTCGGGGGGGGGGGTTTCAGCAACCCCTTCAAGCCTCGGGCCTCAGGTAACTTTCACCCTTAAGAGTGTGCGCGCACTCCCAGGGAGACGGGGGATAGGAATGCTGCTTGGCCCTCACCATGGGGCTGTTCTTGCCTCATCAAAGAGCGTCTTCGTCCAGCTCTTCTTTCGCTGCCATGACTGGTCCCCAGCCAGGCAGCTCCATCACACAATGCACCAACGGTTATTCCGAAGGGAGTACATCGGCAATGAGTCCAAGCATATGTAAAAGCTGTCTTAACAGTGGCTGTGCACAGGCACAGTGCTACCGGCACTACTACTGCTACTTCCCAGTCATTTACAACAACTTTGAGCAGGACGCCGTTGTGTCATAGTTTGTTATTTAAGAATGACAACATAAATGCTGAATAGAAATTCAGAGTGAATTGTTGGTCTTTATGTGTATTACTTTAAATGTTGATATAAGAATTAGCTCAAAAATATGATCACGATAAGGATATAAGATGTAACGTATAAGCACCATATATAACGATTCTAAATCGATCCATGTTCAAATGTAATCAAATGTTTGACACCACCAATTCATCAATTACATGAAAATGTATGTTTTCAATTAATAATGTTGTTATTTTGAAAATACACCTAAAGGAAACACTATTTAATCCTCTGTCTTACAATTATGAATCAAATGTTTTTTTTAAGAATAAGTGTTCATTCTTCATAGAATACTACATTGTATTACAAATTCAAAGTCACATCAACACAACCTTTATTCTGTGTTGAAGTGAGGACACCGGTCATGCTACATGAGCTATCTAATGACACGTGTAATTGAAAATACTATATTAAAGCTTTATCAAATGAACATGCACAGCTAAGGTAGCATTGCATGGTTAAATGCAATTTGTGTATTTAATGTTCTTACCACAAACCAGTGTGTTGAGTATTGTTGATTAAATTAACTTTTTTTTTGTACGTGTCAAACCAATGTTTATATCAATAACACATGCGTAAGCAATGGAATTCATATCATTTTCTTTGTTAATAGTGTTGCTCTAGGACATTTGAGGGATAGTAGATATCAGGATGATTGTAGATCTGTGCTCATTCCTTTAATTCTTACTACCAATGGATGATTTGTTTTATTTAGCTGAAGTCATCTTAGACTGTTGCTTGCTTTTTCAGAAAGGTCATCTTCTCTCTTGTAAGTGTGGGCAACGCATGTTGCTGCAAAACATTATACTGTTCTAACCTCTCAAGGCTAAAGAGGTCACAAATGCGTGGAGAGTCAAACAATGAGTTCCTTAAGGAATCGCTAGCGGAGCACTATTGCAACTGCTGTTACCATTGCTCTATCTACATTTCAAATTGACACTCGCATGCATATGCAGGTTTTAATTCCTTGGAGTAGAAACTATTCCATGGCAGCGTGATCCAACAAACACAGTTGCTAGTATTTTCCGTACGTTCCTTTTGCTGCATGTCTGATGCAGCCGTTCACTCCTGCTGTCTTTCGCTGTGATGCCCTCATGGTGAAGCTGCTTGCTGCTATTTTGTCCTTGTGTAGGAAACCATTGCACCATTTTTAAACACCCCAAGTTTTGTGAAGTTTAGTTGGAACACCATGACACATATAAAAAGGGTGTGTACACCTGAGGGGATAAGGCTCGCAGAATCAGTAACTTCTTTTAAATCACTTCTTAAAACCCATTTTTATAGAACTGCTTTTAAGTGATGTCGTCCTTTTATGCAGTTCCCCTGTTTTAATTAGTCTGTTCTGCTTTATTTTGTATTTGTATTTTCTATTCCATTATTGTGTTCATTGCCTATATGGCATGGTCTCCTTTGCCTCCTGTATTTTCTGAAATGTTTACTTGTATTGACGTTATGTTTTGCCTCGCTTCTATGTAGAGCACTTTGTAAACCCTCTTTTTAAAGGTGCTATATAAATAAAGTTATTATTATTATTACACAAACCATTACGCAATACAAACTGGATTATGTGACAACGGGAGGAGTTGGGAAGACCCCTTAAGTGTTGGGAAAAACACTAAAGAACATTTATTGACGCTCTCCTTTTGCTATTGAGAAATGTTATTTGGGATTTGTTAGGTTGCAGTTACAGTGTCAATGCTATCTAAAGGCATCACTTGAGTGAGTGTACGTCCACAGACACTCAACCACCTCTTCACTGCCCACCATTCACAACGCGGTGAAACAACGAAACATATGCTGCTGTAAATGCACCGTCAACTCTGTGCCAAGGTGCCACCCAGTGCTCTTCCCATGGCAGCATGCAAGGTCAATAGAAAGAGATTATAGCATTGTAACACCAGGGTCACCTGGGACAAATCACATATTGCTTCATACTGAAAGGGTTGTCAAGGAAACATCAACAAAAGATGTGCATTTAATAGCGAAATGAAAAAATTATTATTAATATATTGCAAGACTAAATATAAAAAGACTGTTACAAATCACTAAATCCACAAGGAGCGAATCCCAAACAGAATTACAGAATGCCACGAAAACAGTCCCTCTGGAGATGTGCTGCCGAAGATCAAAAATCCATTTGACTTCTGCCTGAAGCTGAACCACCCTTAGTGAGGGGTTGTATCAACTGTATGTCTCCACATGTCCATACAGTTTGCAGTGGTGTCCCATTATTGCTGCTATTAGGGTTGGTTCAGGGCCCGCTGGATGTTACCTACATGCAGTATACTGTAGTTTGGGACAATGACACTGAATAGCATTGGGGGAGGCGGGTGATTTAAAATGGACTATCTTTCCGCTTTGGGGATTTACAAACACCTTGAGTTTGTGGGACAAGGGTCAGAGAGAGCATTGTCCAGGTTGGTGTCCACACGATGGAGGCACACGGTGCGCTGTGATATGTCAGATTGCTGTCGTGTTTGACCCACAATGGGTTATTCTGGGGCAACATGACAGTGTCGTTAGAGGGCGTTGGATTGAACACTGGCAGAAAAATACAACGGCTAAATTGTTTTGTGTACAGAGGGCTCCCTCGTATCCATCCCTCAACACTCTGCTTCCATAGCTCCTCCATACAGCTTGCTGTCGACGTTTGATGCCTGAGGAACAGCACTGAGGTCTAATCACGTTGCCATTATATTTGCATCTATTGCCACAGTGCCTTTTGGTATTGATCTGTTTTACACTCTGAGCTTTTGTTTCTGTTCAGTAGACACCTGCAAAGCTTTAATAGTTTCAGTTTTTGTAAACAACAGGGTTCCTACTGTCTTTATGTGTTGACGTATGCCTTTTTGAAAACCCCGGCTTTCCCCACTGTATTTGACATGGATACACATGGATTTACATTATAAATATATTAGTAATGCAGTATAACACAACAAGAGCAACCCTGTCTGTGAGGTTTGCGGGGATATTGGATTGGATTATATTTATACTGTGGGGATTCATGTTTTTGTTTACTCCCTGTGTATTCCTTGTGATTGGTGAATGAAGGTTTTTGTATTGTAAGACATTTTTCATGAAACAAATGGGAGGAAACTAGACCCACCATATATGTCTGTTAGGCAGTTTTAAGGATGAAACAATTCTGGTTGCTTTTGGTTCAGAGACAGATAAGGACATTCTGCTTTAAACCTGCATGGCTGAGGGGGTAAATGGGCAAAAAGGGAGAGAAAAGTTTTTTGTGGTTCAGTGAAAAGGACTTAATGGAAGGAAGAGTAAGCTCAGTCAATTTCTTTGCCACCTTACATTGGCTTAATGAGAGACTTCAAGAGCGTACATGAGAACTGGCATTAGGCAAGGATAAAGTGGATAAATGCCATCTATGCTCTTTGATCTGCTTTTCCTCCAGAATATTATGGACAACTGGCACACTGTAAAATGTAGGCTCAGGTCTTCTCTTAGAAGCAGACGATGATTCATTCTCACACCAGTTCAATCTGTCTTACAACATATTAACATCCTTCTAACTATTAATTATAGTATTTTATTGATGATTATACATTTTAAAGACAGTTGCTGTAGTGTAATGTGCACAGGACAAAGTAATTCGACAATATATTATTTAGATCCATAAAATGATGGCGTTAAAAGCAATTGTCTCCCTTTTGTCCAAAGACTCAGAATCCTAGCAATGCATTAAACATCCTCACACTCTACCATCATCATGTATGTAAATGATGAGAGAAGATGATTTAATGAGCTTACTTTGTGGTGAAACACGACATATATACGGACACACAGATATCCGAGGAAGGAATCCGTGTGTGTGTTTGCCAGCAGGGTACATTGATCGGTTCATGGCCTAAGCTCAAATATTCTGCATTCACTAGCCAGAGGACAGGATTTCTAATGAATAACACATATCCCATAACTGGAGGAAGTCCACAACACTGTGATCCAACAGGAAGCACAGCATTGACTTGCTGTGCACTGCAACTCAAAGAGAAACAACGGAAAAGCTTAAGGGCACTTTTGATCAAAGCAAAGACTTTTATCTACAATCTAAATCTGCACTAAATCGTATCACCAGTTTAGCCAGGTCGGCTGCATCCCTCTGATGCCGGTGTACAATTCACCAGTGCATACAATTTGATGTTGTAATTATCTGTGCAACAATAAATGTGAGGTGTTATACAGAAAGAGACTCAGATGTTGGGGTACAGTAACCAATGTGGACAAGCAGCGCTATTCCCTTGCCATCTAATCTAAATGTTACTCGACTGAGGTTGTGTGTGTCATTATACTGGTGTTATCAAGTGGTCCCATTTCCCATTACAGATGTGTGGCTGAATTAAGCAAATGCCACCTCCTATTAATAATATGTGTGTGTTCCCACAACATAATTTGAGCGCTTGTAAGCCCCATAATTGTCAAAAAATGACTGTAGATGCATATGTACTGTTGGATTGATGTCAGTATTAAACTATGTAAATGAAAAAAAGATGAAACACTTCCAACCCCTTTCTTCTTGTGACAGGTGAAATACCACGGGGAAATAACAGAAAACAATAATAAAAAACAACAACAACAACACAATTTAAACACTTTTTTGTACAATGTAGTCAGCATTCTGTGACAAATGTCGTAGTTAATATTCTGCAGCTATATTAATTTGTACCAGGAATACTCAAGTAATCGCAGCAATCATCTGACGCCGTTCTCTTCCGCAAAACGGGCAGGCTAAAGGAGCTTTATAAGGAGGCGGCCATACAGCATACACAGCTCTCAGGCCCCTCCACTTCTCAGAGGTTTTCTGTCTCCTTATTGTTGAGTGAAGTGCTGCCAAGTGAACTGTTGAAGACAGATTTTTCTCTGATAGAGATTTCTGACCGAAAAGACCCCCTCAGAAATATAGGAGTAGGGCAACAGAAGGAGGGAGGGTCCCATGGGAACTGAAGAAGACATGTGGACAAATGAACATATTACCCAGCGTAGCCTTGGCCGTCTGCTGTGCCTCTACTTGAGTTTTACCACATCTTGAATCCTATACCTCTTTCCTCAACATTTTAGATGGCACTGAGAGAAGTACGACACGGTCATGAATCTGATATTAAAATCATTATTTTAGATTTGGCTTGAGATGTCTGTAATAAATACAAGACAGTGATCCATCACTGCGTCGCATACTTCAACACGGGTCTGGACATTCACCACTTTCCGAGTTGTAAGTGTAATTCACTAAAAGGTTTTCCAGAGCATCTGCAAATATTTGATCTTTTTGTCAACTCTTGTCAACTGCGAGTTACATTAGCTCCTAATGGACAACGGTTAGCTCGCCAAAAATATTTGCAGCCAAGTGGGCAAGTCACGCGTCAATACCGACACTTGGACAGCACTTATCCATTTTTAGAGCCACTTGTCATCATAGAAAGGCTGCAAAACGTCAGTCTGTCAGTTATTACGTTAGTGTAGTTGCCAGCTGTACTGTCTTGAGATAATATAGTACCATTATGTAACCAACACTACAGGACCCCTGAACCAAAACGTACTACAGTTATTGTCTTGTCTACCCCACTCAAGTACCAGTCGGTAAATCAAGTATTTTAGTAAAGATTTGACCATCTGTTACAGCACTTTTTTTGTTGTTTTCATTTGCCAAGTAGGATGTGGTCTGTTCCAGCCCAGTGGTGACCTCCAGTGCTGATAAATGAAGCCAACGCAGAAGAGTTAAGCAGCTCCTCAAATGGCTCTTTGAGGCAGCCTCCAACAGCAAGTCAATATCCATAGAGCCCCAGGTTAAATACCCAACCTTTATGTTCATGACAACTGTAGGGGGGGGATTGAATTATTTGTATAAAACCATTTCAATATAAAAGCATAACGTTATGCATCATTGCCCTCCTACTTCCTGCCTAGAGATCCTGATTGGAGCAACATCCGGTCCATCCCTCCAATCCAAGAGAAGCAATCAAGACCACCTGTTGTTGACTAGACTGTCAGTTGTGGCAGCTGGTATTTTTCTTGAACAGCTTGCCACTGTGTCTCCCATTTCTGTGTTAAGCTTAAGATATGTAATGAGGTTGTTGTGACTTAGAATTGAGGCACTTGTTCATTATCTGGAGACTTGGCAAGGTACAGTATTTTACACACTCGGTGCAACAATGTTGTTTCCACTCTTTTTTTGGTTTGCATCCAGTCGGATGGGACACACTTCCTCCGTCCATTACACTAAGTTTTTAATGGACTCAGAAGCTCAGTCAGTGAGCGACTCAGTGTTCTACTGAACGACCCAGAAGATCTTTTATTCCAGCAGCAGTCAGAGTTTTTAAAGATTTTTTTTTAGATTTAGCATCTTTCTGATGTCAATCATGTTTCACATGGCATTTATTTGTATTTATGTACCTTGTCTGTATGAGTTTTTGGTGGCAAATGAGTTTCCCCACTGGATTAATAATCTAATCACTTCTAAGGTCCTCGTTAATAAACAGCATCAGTAAATATAAATGTTGTGAACACTTTGGTAAATGGTACTATTTAACAAAGACCTTGCCATAACACTTTTAGAAGGAATTTTTTTTTTAATGCCAGTGATTTTTGTGCAAAGAATTCTAGGAATTAAACTTGAAACAAAGAGGACAATAGTGTGGTATGATGTAAAAACAATTTAACGTGCATCTAAAGAGAACAGATTACTAAAAGTCAAAATCAATCCTGACTAAATACCTTGATTTCTATGGCTTCTTTAGTTTGTTCTTCTTCTCCATTAAAGCTGCAGAAATCAATATCGACCAAAACGGGTGACTTCTAGAATGGTTACGTCCTTCATAGAAACACATTAGTCCTAAAGGACTATTTAGACTTTTTGGAGACACACTTTGATTTTTTTGCCAAGAGAACACAGGAAGGCTTTCATAGATCAAAACGTATTTGAATAATGCCCTTGCTCCTTCCTGAGATACTGTGTTAACAATTATCGACCGGAAAGGACAACCTTGAAAACATTTAAACTATTTTTGCACAAACCTCTTTATGAAAAATATTTTTGGACAGTTGTTACCTGGAGCTCATGGTGCATTAGGCTGTTTTATCTTGTATCATCGTTTGACTTTGGATT
Source organism: Cyclopterus lumpus (assembly GCF_009769545.1). Lineage (NCBI taxonomy): Eukaryota > Metazoa > Chordata > Actinopteri > Perciformes > Cyclopteridae > Cyclopterus > Cyclopterus lumpus. Next base: position 10,033,267 of record NC_046968.1, on the reverse strand, counting down.
TTCTTGTTTTTTGTACTTTCTGTTGTTTTTCAGCCCCAGGGGGGGAATTTGAGAAGCTCTGGTTTATTTGGGTAAAGTAATGAGATGCCACAAAATGTGTCCTCATCTTTGTCCATAGTATTTTAAATATCACCATGGGGCCTGCTTGGTTTGGCTCAAACCATTACGAGTGAAAGCATGATATATGAAGCAAGCTCAAGAGAGCATCTTGTGTGTGCTTTGCCTGATCCCAAGACAGTCCCAATTTAATTGTGCATTAAAGACCATGCACTGCGTCATTTATTACGTTGTTTATTTAGCCAGCCCCCCCCCCACCCCCCCACCCCCTCATTCCTATTTGAGCTCCAATTAATCCTGTACAGAAATCTCAACTTCATTAACTTGGCCAGCTCTAGGCCTCAACTGGGGTTAATTGACAAAATAAAAATGGAAAGATTTTGTTCAGTGCAACCAAACACACTGAGTGCGATAGTAGCTTATTGTAGTGAATATTTGGCACAAATTCAAAAGGTCACATTTCCCTTTTAGATGAAGAAATAGTATGCATGCTGAAATCAAGACGTTACAAGAATAATTACTTTCCATTAAATGAAAGGAATTATGATTTCAAAGCCATTAAACAGCATTAGTCAACTTTGCCATCATTGCAATTCAAAGATTACATTCTAAACCATCTAAAAATTCTCTAATAAATAGATAAAGAATACAAAAGCTGGACGCTACAGAGCTCTTTATAATCATTTTGTTATATGACTATCAAAGGTTATTTGGAAAGGGTCACAAAGGTCACAGCGTGTCATAGCTTTCATTGGGCTTTCAATTAGATTCAAATATGCTTAAAATAAAGGGCTGCTCATTAATATTGACAACAAACTTCCTCAAAAGTCTATTGTGCGCTACGCCGCCTTTTGTCAACAAGGTTGTATATTCCAGCTGCAACATCTGGCTCCCATACACAAGGGCTTCAGGGGGCGCTTAAACACATGCATGCACATATGTACACATCATTACACACATACACACACACACACACACACACACAATGCAAAGAAGGGGGATGGAGGGATAAAAAAACATCATTGAATTGGCTCAAAAGTTAACAGCTGTATAATATCTGCAATAGGTCTCGGTAGATGCATCCCCACAGTAAAGACTCAACAATTAATTATCCTGCTGCAGCTTCCTGGCAGCCCCTCATTTTACTGACGAGTGCACTCCTGCTGCTTCTTCAAAGATTAACATTTAAAAATTCATCAGCTGGCTTTTCCAGGGTACTCGGAAGCCCAGACTATTATTCCATAAGAGTGTGTTTTATTATCTCTATGTGCTTATTATCACCACCATCACAGCTCTGGGGCCAAATTAGGAGCAAAATGCTTGACTTACTCAGCCAGTTCACAAGAAAAAAGGGAGAGAATTTGCCAACCAATATATTGTGGGCTTCAGGCAATGGTTAGACTGTATGCTTCCTGAATCTGTTACTCAACCTTCTATACCTAAAATGAGAAATAATTTAGAGATAAGCCAGCAATGATAGCGTTTTTATTCTGAAGTGTCTCATCCATGTATTTATGCTATTACATTGTAATTGGATTCTGCTGCTTTCGAGCACAGGAGCAACATTTGTATGAGCCCGGTCAAAGATGCACCCCTGGTGTGTTAGCACACTGTCGGGAGCAGGGGAGACGTAGAGGACATTTGTATTCTCCACAAAATTGTGCTGTGCAAGATAATTATTTTTCAGCGCTTGAATCAGTGCAGGGTATGCTGATTGTGAATTGAAAATGTAGCTGCACGCTGCAGTTGAAGTATGAGCAGTGTTTACTTTTGCTGACAGGGGTCTCGCATGCAAGTGGAGCGAGGCTATAGAGTAGCATTGAATGAGGGACAGCGACTGGGTTGACTGCCTCCCCAATGCAAACAAGAAGACTACATATCAAACTGTAGAAATGTACAGTTAACATAAGCTATGAACCACAAGCAGTAAGTCCCAGACTATCTGCACCGTCCATCTTTTTAAGAAGGTTTTAGCACTTTAGAGTGGCTGGCCACGCATGCAGGAGTATTAATGAAGCCGCAGTTGTTGGCGTTAGTCTCCAAGCTAATGGAGCTGAGCTCCCTCGCTATACTAATCATTCATAACCACAATACAGCAGCGTTCTTAATAGCCTCTTTATTTATCCTCGAGGTGACAGTATTGGGGCCAAGTCAAAATCAGATAAAAATCAGATAACTGAAGTCAATCTTTCAGTTTACAGAATATACGACGGAGGCAGACTCCTGAAATGGAACCGGAGAAATAGGTTTATGTTTTCAGTATGGAGTGAAATGATAGACAATTTACTGAAATTGTCCCTTAATCCCACGGGGAAAAAAAGGGATGGACATCGATGCATGTTCCTGCAATGTTTATGAAGTCAGTGTGGTGTGCCACGTCCTCGTAGTTTAACATTCACTTATTACTAGCAGAGGTGTTGAACCATGAGTGTGGTCCAGAGCACTAGCAGGTGTCTCTTGAGTGAAACCACTATAAAGTGATATTTCTGCTTGATGCTGTTTGCAAAGCACCTGTTCAAGAGAGGAGAACACTGTCTGTAACTTAGTATTAGTAAAGTGAGTCACATCTTCCCACAATACGAGTACACATACACACACCGTTTATGCGAATCATGGAGTTGTGAATAACATGGCAGTTGGTATATTTGCATCTATAAAGTGAGGAGATTAAAACAACTCTGCCTTTAGCAGGGCACGGGGAGCTTTTAATGGTTAACGGCAAATGTTTTCATGACTTCACTTGTGCCCCAAGAGGTTTATCCTTTCATCACGCCAAAATTAACTAAATTGTTGTACCTCATGTCGCACAATGTGCGGTAAATAGGTGGGGGTGATTTATTATCACTTTATTAAGTGCTATCAAGTGTTGAGTGTAAATTGTGTCTTGTAGAAAGAACGCACATGAGCACAGGGGACACGCACCGCATTGTTCGAACTATGTAAAAAGCCAAACCTGAACATCGATACTGTCCAATCAAATATTTAAATAGAAAACCGAACGAATGTGCTCACCACGGTGCTCGATTCCTATAAACCCCATGGCCTGCCAAGTGTTGTACTCAGGCTTTGAGTCACAGTATGTCAAATTGAGCAGGGACACAAGCCTACAAGGTTCTTGTAAAATGGAGTAGAAAAAAATGCAGCAAAATAAGGATGCCCTTAGATATTTTTCTGCCACCGTCTCATCTTACATTAGGCCTTAGCCCATCAGTTGGCACGAGCAGATGCCCACAAGCAGTCAAAGCAACCCACATACTGTACACCACTTGCTAGAGGCTGGTGATGATGGACCAGTGCTGATGTGAGGGCACTTCAAGACTTTTTCCCTTTGGTTCACAACAACAACAACAACAGTTTATTTATTTACTTTTGAGTAAGTGTTGTTTAATCACTAAAGATGCATGTTTAAATAATGTTTGCTAAACTTAGTCAAAACTGAATAGCTTAAAACAAGAAAATCTCCATCAAGCTTATTGTAAATGCATAACTACTCGCAGTAAATAACGGACTACACAATAACTAACACAACCATTTCTGAAGGAAGGAAGAACAATCTTCTTTTCATGAATACATTTTGACTTGCCTTCTTTTAAACTGAAAGTAGCTTGTAGTATTTACTAGACCTAGCTGGGAAGGTGCCCATTGGTCTTGCAGCCAAAAGGGCCTCCAGTTGTATTTGTGTGAACTCTTCAGAAACAGTTGAATAGATGAGCAATGTAAAATACACCTGCTGAGAAACCTTCCTACTCAAATCAGAAACCCACTCACGTCTGCAACTTACACATCCTGATGTCCTGTTTAAAAGCAGCAAGAATGACATCGGAACTGTTCTGATCAATGACAGTAACATCTATGTGCAATTGTTTGTGCCTCTAAATAGGGGCCGGTTTAATAAAGGTAAAGGAAAGCAAGCAGGTGGCAGGTGGTGGGGTGGGTGACATTCTGCCAAAAATAGGCCGTGTGGACAGTGATGAATGAAGATCAAGCAAGAGCAGGCATTCAAGACCACTTTTACTGTGGATAGGTACATATTATTATAGGAAGTAAAACATGTAGCAGTTTGATGAGGGAAAGATTGAGTGCAAGCACCTGAGAAGCATTCCAATACCGGCAGAGATGGACTGGGAGTACAGCGCTACCCCACCAGCAGCACAATCCACACCACACTTTGTTTAAAGAATATTTATAACAAAGACTCAAGTAAGATCGATGTAAAATGAAATAAGGGAGACTTGGGACTTAGGATGAAGCTGGCTGGTGGCTCTGAAGAATGTTTGGAAAATTGGACTAGTATACTATTAATATATTAATTATTTAAGGTTTTATGTCATATGTGATACAATGGGATACTTTCCTATTGGACAATTCATCAGTTTAAGTAATACACAATCAATACTTTTTCTTTTTTTCTTTTTTCAAGAAAAATGCTCACCACTGTTGGCTAGCCTCAAATGTGTTGACTTGTCAATAAACATAACTATCATGCCTAACATAACTATCATGCCTAACAATGCCAAACATGCCTAAAAAAATTCCACTTTTTAGAAGTTTCATGTCAACGTTGTTTTTTTTTCAACCAGCACTTGGTTATTTTTCTTTAAGCAGGGGCTGGGCCTATTTAAAAACATCTATAGTTTTGCATTGCATTGGCCCTATTTGTCAAGTGGCCCGCCAGAAATACTTCCAGGCCAATTCCCAGTGTTCACACTCAGACTCATGGACTTTGAGGCAGTTCCAGCTAAGTCCGCGAGGGCTTAGGGCTGTCCCACTGTGAAATCGTCGAGTGCATGAGGGCTCACTTGCAGGCATTTTGAGCTCTCTATAGTATGCAAAACATCCTGTATGTCCGCATTTCAGGAGACTTTGCCTGAGGGAATTACCCACAATTCATAGCATTGTGATGTTAAACACAGGGTTACCAGAAGAAGCCTGGAAGAGGTTAATAAAAAAGATAAACAAGGAGGACTGGCACATGGGTTGGTCCGCTGGTGTGCCTACATTTACAAAGAAATATCACATTAACATGTAAGATGGTGCATAAAGCAAAACATGAATTCAGAGGAATGCAATCATAGGCATTATATTACACCTGTCATTCATCAAACACACCTTTTATTTTTTGCTTGATGATGCTTTGACAAAAACAAATAAATTGATCAATTGAAGGCTACTTCTCGTCCTCTCTGAAAAGCATTTTTAGGACGAACAATAAAACATGAACAATTCTCATTCATTATTTAACAATCTGAACAATGTCAGAACAGCATGAAACAGTATATTGCATTAAAATTAATATGAACAAGAACAAATGTATTGTCATTTCCTACTTTGTCGTGCCGTAGCCTATACAGACAAAGTTAAAAGTCCAGTTATGAACGCCATGCATCAAAGATCTGTGGCAGTGTTGTCAGTTGTTAGAAATCCATTCATCCTCAATTATTTTGTCCCTATATATCAAATTGGCTGTTTTTTATATTGATCCACTCTTTGCATCTCACCGCGCATCACTTGTTACTTCCTGGCGAAAATGGAGCATCTATTTTCACTCCATTTGAAAACTTTAGGTGACATTTCCTTTTTCTTTCTTATGTTTGTGAATGTCACTCATGAAAAACTCCATAACATACAGTGAGACCAAGAAATGACAATTGGCTGCTTCTTACATGCAAAGTGAGCCACCTGGTGTGTAATTCACTGGCTTTGTCATTTAATATTTTTTGCAGAAGCTTCATCCCCTTCAGCCACTGACTCACAACTCTCAGCTATTTGTACAATATTGTTTGCTACGGTAGGTGTTCGGTACCAAGAGTGCAAAAACAGAAACAACTATTATCCCAATAGATGAATGTAGGCTGTAGCATCATAGGAGTCATCTTTTTAATTAAACATTAGCATAAACAATATGTATACAGTAAGCTCCCTTCATTCTTCCACTCATGTGATTATCTTATATTGCCAGAGTTCTTCACTTGATTCACAGAAATTCTTTCATTTCAACCCACAAACTGAATGAATTTGCTATAACTTCTTATTGTCATCTGCTTATTACACATAGATGCTTCATAACATGTTAAGTCTGTTCTTCCATATATGTGGAACATATTAACAAGAACCTGGATGAATAATAAAGTTGTCACATTAACATAAATACAGAAAGGACATGTGAGATTCTTTGGCTCACAAGGAATACAGGTGAGCGAGGTTGGTCTAAGACTTAGTAGATTATGTAATGTAACGGGTAATTAAAATGCTAATCAACGCTTTATTTCAACTAATCTAAAGTTAAAGAGTTCTCTCTTCTATTATGGTCCAATTAGCCTATCAGCAGTACAAAAGCTGAGTCAGCAGCCCAAAGCCATGGGCCTTACTGTTTTACAGTTACCACATATTTCCAGTGTGTAGGTGTTTGTGTCTGTGTGCGTGTTTCAGAGCTTCTTTTATTGCTGCTCCACTTCTCTCCCACATGCTACAAACATGAAAATCAGACGAATTAGACTCTGAAGTGACACATCTCCTCATTTATTTTGATGAATGAATTGTGGTGCTGGTTTCATATTGCCTTAGTAAATCAAGCTACATATCACGGTTCTGACATTGGAACGTTGTTAATTGATGTCTGGTGGTGGCTGATAGATAACCAGCCATCTATTTTGAGAAAAAGCTGTTAAGATTGTTGATGTTAAGAAAAAAAAAGAAGCTTGTAATCTGAAAGGGACATCACAAAAACCACTAGGCCTTCTAGGCTGTACTGGAAGAACAATGCAAACTGTTTGCTTAGCAGAAAACCTACGTTGTGATAATAACTGCAATCATTGTTTTATGTGGCTCAGTATTTCTAGCTAGCCTCAAAGCACCATAATGAATGTTACATATTGGGTACATCCTGCCAGGGGTACAACACCTGCAAACTACTGACTGCCTGATGAGATTTCAAGGTGCTGTAGCCTATTAGTTGAGAGCTTCAAGACATGTTAAAGAATGCAATGCAATGGGCCGTACAGATGGAACCGAAGAGCCAAGCAAGCAGAAATATGGTGTTGAAGCTCTCAGGCAAACAAGCTTTTGTTGACATTCTTCAAATGGCCTAATACAATCTGGGTAAGGAGGGGCTTTTTGGATTCCACTGGCTGTCCGCCCATCTGAGACCCAGAGTCCCGCCTGATGTCTTAAGTCAGGAAGAATGAGGAATCTTGGCACCGTGTTTCAGGGCAAACAAAATAGTACTTGTTGGCTTAATGGAATGCTGCAATTTAAAAGGTAGATTTCAAATTTCGAAATTAAATCACTTGACATTTCCTTCTTTCGGCTGTTCACTGAATCAAGCTGATTTTAGGTCCACCTTTTCTAACCATGCTGTGGACAGTTTGTGTCTGTAGTCAAAGGCGACGATCTGCTAGGCCTCCGACATACAGGGCTGATTGGATGTCAACATCACAAATATTTATCAACTTCTGGTAAATCTGGGAAAGACAGATCATACCATGCTCAAGCATGTGTGGATCATTTAGTGGTTACTAATGAGTACAAAGAGCTGTTTTATCAGCAGCAAGGAAACCTTCCAAAGCTGTATCCTGATTACTAACAAAAGACTGGAAGGCGTACATTAGCAGAAGACCAGTTTGGAATTCACCCAAGATAACTTTGAAATAATGAGAATAAAAGGTGATTGAAACAAAGATAAAGTCTCATGAAATTGACATACTGAATTCAAAACAGGAAATTAATGCAATTTTTACCAAGCTGGACTTCATTTAAAGTCAGTGCAGCAGGACAAATATTAGTTGATGGGATTGCAGCCAGGAAAAGAGAGAACTAGAGGGAATCAGAGAAAAAGGTTCAACAAATAATCTCAAGCATCCTGTGGTTATACAGCATAAATATGGATGTTGAGCACGCCTAGAGAATCAGCCAGAAACAGGAGTAGGAGTGGGAGGGGAGGGGGGGGGCATCCAGGGGAAAATTGTTGTGAAGACAGGCACAGGCAGGTACTTTCCCCTGCAAATAAAATAAAGGTCACAAACATCTACATCCTTATGGTTTAATATTTCTTTCACGAAAAGTTTGAGTTACATTTTTATCCTGTTTTGCATTGTCTCTTGTTCTCTCACACCTGGAATACTCCCCAGTCATTGGGTCAGCTGCTGCTGAGAAACATCGAAATAAACCAGCTTAGTTCTAATGTGTGTGAGATGCAAATGGTCAGGATCAATGTAACTATTGTCTTCAGTTACACATGCAAAATGCCATCGAATATTTCACGACACAGCGCGAGCACAGGTGATCATGGGGCCATTTCAAAATTAAATATGATGAGAACTGTTAAGGCTTCTTGTCTTTGGAATGTGCGCACCACAAACATCGGCCATATTTTCATTGAAAGCTTTTATTGTCCATCCTTTGAGTAATTTCACATTTTCTGATCTTCATATTTGCCGTTTTATGCTTGTTTTGTTGTTACGGTAAATGGACCCCTCAAAGTGTAACACAAGGAACGTCCACCCGACCAGCATACAGGGTGCCACCTGATCATCAGGAGCGATAACATGTGATCAAGATGTAGACAGCAGGGATTGAACCCCCTCTACTCTGTTGTTTTAAATTGTTTATCACCTACACCAATTTTGGTTCGTTTTGTTTGCTTGGCTGCAGGGTTATGGAAAAACTACTGACCAGATTTGTATGAAAGTTAGGGAAAGGGTGTAGCATGGGCCAAGGAAGAACCAATCACATTTTGGAGCAGATTTGCCCTGGTGAAGCTAATAGTAATCCAAATATGAAATAAAACTACATTTCCATTTGGTTTATGTTGAAAGGTATAACATTTCTCACATCTACTGAACATGAATTACAATATTATATTCATTACATTAGGTTTATGCTGACATACAGTATGTTCATCTTGTGCAAATATAGCTGAATTGCTTACATGAATATAGGAAAGATAATAATTCTCACCGCTGTGAAAGGTTAGAGATGTGTGACTTAAGAAACATGTTTGCTTCGTTGCACACTAGCTAATTATCCATCCATCCATCCATTATCACCCGCTTATCCGGGGTCGGGTCGCGGTGGCAGCAGGTTCAGCAGGCCGACCCAGGCTTCCCTCTCACCCGCAGCACTTTCCAGCTCATTCTGGGGGATCTCGAGGCGTTCCAAGGCCAGCCGGGAGATATAATCCCTCCAGCGTGTCCTCGGTCTTCCCCGGGGCCTCCTACCAGTTGGACGTGCCCGGAAAACCTCTAATGGGAGGCGTCCAGGAGGCATCCTGACTAGATGCCCGAACCACCTCAGCTGACTCCTTTCGACACGAAGGAGCAGCGACTCGACTCCAAGCTCCCCCCTGATGTCCGAGCTCCTTACCCTATCTCTAAGGCTGAGCCCGGCCACCCTACGGAGGAAGCTCATTTCGGCCGCTTGTATCCGAGCTAGCTAATTATTTTTTACATTTTTTAAAGTGAACCATTTTACGACCATTAGTCTGTTCTGTTGGTGTTTCACAGGCCTTGATTGCTCCCACAGCTGTACAGCTGTCTGTCTTATAAGATACAGAACTCTCTAAAAATCATCTTGTAATCCAAACCACGTCAGCTAATTGATGCTCAAACAAAGCTGAGAGGGCTGCAGTCTACTGCACTGATTGATGGACGAACATGAAAAGTAGCCTGCCTTTTCCCATCGTGTGAGTATTCAATCAAACCTAGGACAGTGTGGCTGACTGGCATCAATATGCATGGGGATAGCCTGTCACCACTTTTCTCTGCTTCTGTGTGAAGCGACACAGTCTGTCTGTTTTTCTTTGTTTGCCAAGGTGCTATCCATCTATCCCCCAGTGAACATCGCAAGATAGTGGCCTGCTGCACCTCATTTACATCAGTCTGTCCAAGATTAAGGAAAGAAACCCTCGGAAAAGTGTCTGTGGCAAGATTTTTTTTACGTCATTGCATCTCCATATGTTGTTATGTTAACCTGGAATCTGTTTAAAATAAAAACACCAACATATTTTAGCAACTACTACCGAATAGACGTGGTTCATAGCAGAATTGAAAAAAAGAGATCATGTGCTGCACTTTTCTATTTCACTCTACAGTGTCTTTAACTTCTCTTGACAGAAATAGTTTGGTGCCACTCTCTACTAATCTACAATTCCATCATGTATAAAAGTACCAAATAAATTACACTATGTTAGAGAGCGTGAGAGAGAAAGAAAGAGAGGGAGAGAGTACACCTTCTTGGACCACATCTCACCTAAAGAAAGACTCTATAGGTCTCCTGACGCTCCTTCCAATGGGATATTTGAACAGATGTTGTCACTGAATGGGACACAAGAAAACAGGTCCTGTCATTGTGTCTTGCTGATGTACAACACCTGTCAGCACTCATAAGACAGGAAGTAGGTCAAGAGGAGAACTTTAAGGGAGGCCATACAGGACAAAGGGACTCCTTTAACTGACAGGGCAAAGTCTGCAGGATCCATTCATAGCTGAGGGCAAATCAAAACGTTTTGGATAAGTGTGTTATATGGATTATTTTTTGTGACAGCTCTGCAGCTGTGTGCAATTATTGAGTGTGAGAGTTATGGTGATGGATCAGATGGGCTGATCTAAGGTGACTCATCTGTAAAAGGCTGCCCTCTTGAACGACACGTACCTTTTGATGTCTAGTAAGAATAATTGCAAATTCCCCAAGTCTGGTTGTTAAGCCCGGTTAATTTTGTTCCACCGTGTCACGTTGTGGCGCTTGCTGAAAGGACTGGCTCCATCATTTTTCTCGGGAGGTCTCCTGCTCACGGTGATTAGAGCGTGTGTGAACGTGTCCTTGGTTGAAATAGCCTCGTAGGAAACCAGTCTATAAATACATGTAGAGGTGAAAAACAAACTACTTTGTTTTTGTACGTCGGGCTAAATGCTTTTCACGTATACTAAGCACATGGCATCACATTTTTTTATTAACTTAATTATTTGGACGTACAATAAATACATCACATAAAGTACACTCAAAGGTTCTGAAACAATGCTACTCAATCCGCTGTAAGAACTCCTACAGGCACGTACAGAGGGCAACTTTTTGCCCGTGATATTCCTCGGCAGCCCGTCAAGACGTTTGCGTAATAAATGATAGAGAAACCAAAGAGTGCGTTTGAAGTCTTCAAATCGAGATTTGGAAGACAGCACACCTCGGCAGTCGGAGCCCTGCGAAGGCTGGATGGGACATCTGTTGAACTCAGCACTTTTAAAAAACGGTTTCTTGGCACCCTCCCCGGTAGATCCGTCTCCATTGCTGTTTCTTTAAAAAAAATCTACTGATTTGTGTGTGAGATGAAGCTATGAGTGTCTAAGAGGTGATAGAAAAAGGCAACAGAGGACACAGATGATGCATAAAACCATACTCCAAGCATTCAATGAAAGTCGGAGAGGACAGTTTTACGAATATTAATTCACATTTTTGACCTAACTCATAATCAGTTCGATGTCTCAAGTCCTGTGTGCAGTATTCTTCTGTTATGTCAGCACAAGAAGGATGAACTGGACACTAGAAATGGTACGAGTGCATAGTAATTAAGTCGAAACCATGACCTCAGTTTAAGTCAAAGTCTATGTGTTGTAATATGGATTACATGTCTTTTATAGTAATTTAGTACCCACTCTTGTTGCTTGCTTGCTGATTTTGGAGCAATGATTCTTTTGCCTAAATACATAATTTCCTGTGCACATCTTGCCATCTTATGCAGTACAACTTGAAGAGGCACTATGTGTCCTGGTGGTTCTGTTTGGCTCTTCACCTCATGTCAGGGACGTGTTTTGAGCAATGGTTCTCCTGCTTGAAAAGGAGCAACACATTAACCTCTGACCCCGCAGGCTTATTCCTGATGCTGGAGACTCGTTGGTGACAATTTTTTTTTGCTCTCCTCCCAAAAGGTTCTCTCGTACTAACATTGTTTTGTGGTGTCAGTGCTCCACACCATTCCCCAATTCCCCAAAGCTCAATGTTACTGAGTTCACGACTTATATACAGTAAGCAAAAGAGCTGATTTGATGTTTCAGGGATTTGTTCGTCACATGTTTTGAGAGCATGCAGGTGTGGCTCGCCTGTGCCTCTTGCCACCAAGCGACCGCATATTTGCACATTTGACGGCACTTCATAGCATTCCATCATTGATGTTTTTGTTAATGCTGAGATCACATTGCTCTCACACACCACGTGATGTATTTAACAGTGGTGTGTGGGAAAACTTCTCACTGGGTTATTTCTCCGTAGCATCGCAGGGTTACGTTGATATTCCACCACCACATCTACCCCCTGAAAGGTACTGCGGAGAATCTAATTAAAACAGATAAATGCTTGAAAAATGTCCATGATCTGAACAGTGCCAATGAAGTACACAACGGGAACCAATTATCTCTTCATTTGGAATATTAGCCTGGGTATCATTAGGTTGAATATTACTTTAGTCATTTATTTTCACTCAAGTTTTTCACATGAAAATGACACCATAGAGCTTGAGTGCACAAGCATTTAAGTACAAGTCCCCCATTAAGTACAATATAATAGGGGAATGGCAATCAATGAAAAACACATTGTACTATTATGAATGCAAACGTGACACAAAGGTCTCGGTTATCTCAATTAATTCTCACATGTTATGATTAAAACAATACATTTCATTATGTTAAGTGCCACCCCCCTTACATGTTGCATCGATTTCTGAAAATGAATGTGGGTTATAAGGATATTAGCTGATGCCTAATGAAGATGTGATAAAGTTTTGGGAAATGTATACTGAAGTCTGCCGACTTATTTGCTTTAATAATTGCCGATATAGTATGCACACATATACAACATACTGTATACCTATATGTTTATAGCTATATGTCAAAGATACATTAAAATCAGAAACAGTTTTATTGCAAATAGGCGCAATAACAATAAATGACAATTAATATAAATACAGTGCAAAAGTAACATATGGGAAAAACCATGACAAATGTGTCAATGTTATAATAGCTTTATGTATCAGAGATGTTACGCATCTTCTTTTAGGTAAGGACGAGACATATGCATTACACACAGTAGTACGTCTTAACTTAAGCCACTATGTTTGTTGACTGAAGAATTCTTAAGCAGGAGCTCATTGTATGTTGTGAATATAAGGGGCGTAGTTCGGCAAAGCACTGAAAGTGCAAAGAAATTAGACATAAGAGTGATATGTGGGTGTTATATCAAGGTTATGAACCAAACAGATTGCTTAAATCTAGCTTCTTCTTTTTTTTATCCAATATGTCACGCATTTTACGGCTGTAAAAATCTTTTCCAGACAAAAATTATTAAAAAAATAAATATGTGAATGAATAATTAAGTGTGCACTTATTAGTTGGTGGAACACACAAACACACGCACACATCATTTGTTTTCCACAGTTACGTTGGTTTAACCGTCCGTCCTTACATTGTATAATCTACATTTACTTTATAGTGATAGGTTCAAGCAAAACAAACTTGTTTATAGCCACTCTGATAGATTTATTTTAAACACATTAAAGAAATCCGTAGAAAAAGAATAGTTATTGTCTTTATAGAAAACTCCACTGTTCACCAGTATGCATATGAGTAGGAACCAATACTTAATCCAGGTACCAAGAAATTAACCAAAATAATTTCAACAATGTGAAATGGAAAGTGTCAATGGCTGTTAAATCTATGAAAAGGCAAAGTAACCCACATGGCTTATATAATTCAGTCTTCTGTTCCTGGCTGTTTTTGGAAAACACAAAGGGTTTTGATTGGTGCAGATGTAAATTGTCTATAAAGCAGTTGGCCTAAGTATAGCCCAAAGGATACATTGTGTGTGTGTGTGTGTGTGTGTGTGTACACACAGTGAGGTCATTACTTTTATGAAGCCTAAAGGTTGTACATGGGAAATTATTGGAATTACTTGTCAGCATCCAGAAACTCCTCTCCATGTAACACTTCTCCGCAGCTTACATCTACAGCAGGATGAACCTCAATAATGACTTTCTTTCCCATGAATTCTGGGCTATTTCCTTCAAAAAAGATTTGCTTCCCATATGCTGTGGTCTGAAAGATTTTCAGGACTATTTTCGTCTCAGATCACCAGATTGACAGAAATGAGTGTGTGTTTGTGAGAGGAAGACGGGGAGAGGGAATGGGGGGTGGTAAGTCCCTTGCCTATACAGCAATCGCTGACCATCTTGAGCTTCTCTGACAGTGATCAAGTGTGGCTTACCAAGACAGCTTAGGTGATCGAGGTGTCCACAGTGGCAATTCATCATGCTATCAGGGAGCACGAAGATGACAAGTTGTTCCACTGCTTGAATCAATTTTCCACAATTTTTGATTGCACCATGTCTGGTGGTTGAAATGCACTGTTCTCCATTATCACTTCTCTTTTTCTGTAAAGCATCGAGTCAGTTAAGGCTGCGATCGCTAAGAAAGCAATTATAAGCAATGTAAACAGTTCTTAACAATAGAGCAGGTGATGCCTCTGAGTCATGTGTTCATCAACTGTCAGATTTCTCCCCGAGCGACATGCCAAGCACGCACGCACGCACGCACGCACGCACGCACGCACGCACGCACGCACGCACGCACGCACGCCAGAGAGTAAGAGGATAGACAGAGCTAAAAGAAGGGAGAGTAAGAGTATTAGTGAGATGGCATGCAGGAAGTGCATCTCTGCATGTCCCGCAGGACTACTCATGTAGTCTGCCCCGGTTAAAGTTTTCTGTAAAAGACAACAGAATCATTTATTGAACTGACATTAAAATTTTATACTAAATGGCACTCCCATGCTGTTTCCTATTGTTGTATTTTTTCTTTCAAATGACTTGATAGCCTTTTATTGTTCCCTCGTTGCTTTTATTATCTGGGGGCATTGTGATATGTTTCCTTTTCCTATCTCCCTCACGCTGCCTCTCTCTCTCTTGCATTCCTTCACCTGCTCCTTCACCAGGGATTCTCTCTCTCTCTTTCTCTCTGAGGATGTTAATTCATTGACAGAATGAGGTATGATTCCAGCCCTGACAGGTGTAGGCATAAGCAGGTGCTGCCGTGTGATACTGTCATGAAATTGATGTCTTTCATCTCCCAGTGAGGGCCTTGTCTATACCAGCTGCCGCAACCTTGTGAGGAGAAAGCTAAGAGGTTTTAATTAGGAGTAAGAGTGTATTTAATTACACATTCATTCGCTCGCACATCCCGGAGAACGTCCCTCTGCCTTCTGACTCCTCCCCCTGTCCCTCCTTGTCAATGCTGTATCGTTTTAAGTATCCAAGAATTTACTCCGTTGCCTACTGGGAGAAGGGAAGCAAATTTGTTAATTTGATAAATCCCACTCTTAAGTCCCTTCTTACCACCCCTCCACCCCAGTCTCCCAGATCGTTCAGCACACTTTCATCTTTGATCTAGGACCCCCATGGGCAGTCATGTTTGAAAAGGCGGACCCCTGACAGCCCTTTCAGGGGGCCGGGATTTAAGTGAGATGGGGGTGTATGCAGCAGATTAGTCTCTTAAACGACTTGGGAAACAATGAGTAGGGAAATTTCTTATGAAAAGCACCTAGGTTCATTACTCTAACTAATTTAATTTTTCCCTTTTGTACAAACGAGATGATGAGGTCATAACTCAGTACGGAAACCTGAGACAGAGGCTGTTGCTGCCGACAATGTGATAAAGACATGTAATATGCTTAAGTTCCCCAGATTTATCCTTCAGAGAGAGGAGACTTTAATCTTCCCATATAATAAAGACATGCTTTATTAATATTCATTCATAGGTACAATATATAGCATTGCTATATTATTAATGTCCTTTCATAGTTTGTCTGCAAGGCATTATAAGCAACTGGTGCTATCGTGCAGCAATCTGCAAGAGCAGACAGAGGGTGATCACCAGTTAGAGAGAATATGTTTAGGAATGTAATGTTAATGGCAGTTAACCCTGTCGCCTAACAGCAAGAACGTCCTGTGTTGAAATAAGACAAAAAGCTAGATCCTGTGAGTGGAGTTTGCATGTTTGCCGCAGTCATGAAACATCTTGTGTCTATTGCATGCTGGGATCAGCTCCAGCTCCTTATGATCCTGAACAGACTAAGCAGCTTTACAGATCGGTCATGGTCCGACTCCGTGTCCAGAGGCCCTCTGACTTTCTGTTTAGACTGAGCTTTTTTAAAGAGATTCTCAGTTTCAAGACTATCTGGCATTAAATCTTTTTCTTGCATTAGCCTTCAGTTTTTTTCCCTTGTTTCATTCATTCAGTTTCGTATTGTTTTTTGTCATGTTTGGTTTACTTCCTCCTGTGTTTCCCACCTCTAAGATTGTCTGCCCCTTCCTGATTTGTTCCACCTGATTGTAATCACCCTGCTCTCTTTTTGGTGTTTCCCTCCTTTTAGTGTCAGTTTTTTGTTCCCAAAGCCAAGTGGTCAGTCCCAAGTGTTTTGAGATTGTCTTCTGTTTCTGGTTTGGTTTTTGGACACGGTATAATTGTACATTATTACACTCCTCCTGTCTCCCCAGTTTTTGGGTCCAAACCAGCTTTCCTTAGATTGTGACAAGATTGCTGAACTTTCAATGGCATATTCATTCATACACTAAATAGCTCAATGCATAAAAATAATGGAACTCTTTGTATGGTTAGACTTCGCAATTTTCAAGAGGTCACAATCAGAAATGGAGTCTGCTCTTGCAGGGTGGGAGCCAACACAGATATCTTGCTGCTGTTTTTTGGGATATCTGTACTTTACTTTACTATTTATATTTCTGTTGACTTTCACTTTACTACATTTTGCAAAGGAAACTTATATTTTTACTCGGATACATTTCCATGAAACCTTCGTTACTCGCTCCAAAATTAAATCTATCTTTAGAAAAAAATGAATCATGAGACCAACATCGGGGACTGTGGTTGAACACAGACTCCAAGCAAGCGGGTTTGGTGGATCAGTGGTCCGAGCTTGGAAGTTAAATTATTGGTTAATAACGTTATTGCGCAATTGCAAACAAGTGCTCTCAAAGCCGCGTTCTTTTGATTCCCAGTGATGCCCAGGATGCTAACTTAGCTGGCGAGCGACTACTATGAGTAGATGACTGATGGAAGCAGAAATGGAAGCACATGCTACTCCCGCAACAAACAACGGTGGTGACGAAGACCAACACCGGATTGGAGTATATCTCTGGCGGGGGAGGAGGGGAGGGAGGTGTCTGATCTTCTAATGTAGCTATACATGGTGTATGTTAGGCTAATGTTCGCTAGCTATCGTAAATCAAATGAGAAAATGAGTGTACTCGACAGATCGGTAGCGAGTTAGTGAGCTGAGGAAGTGTTGACAGATGTGAGTCATCTTAGCTATAATCATTGCAGCAGATATTTGAGTCATTTTGTGGATGATCAGATCGCGTTATGATCGTAGCAGTCACCCAATTGCATATTTGGCTTGAGCAAAACCTTTTCCTATTGTGTTCAGATCAGGCCCAGAGGAGTTTACAAGGCAGGTGTCCTTTCTCAAAACACTGACCTGATGCATCAAGTTGATGTTTTTAGCTGAACACAATATTATGCATTTGCCCTCTACATCCTCTAGTCGGAATGAGCATACTTATACTTACTCCTTCATAGTGTCATATTGCTTTTCGGAGAATTATGATGATAAGTTCAAAGTAGATGCAAAAGTATACGTATGTACAATATATTATGTTGAACATTGTTGCTCCTGGATGGATAACAGCCAACCCAATTATTTTCAACACAACTCCTTGTCTTTGGTCATGGTGGCCACAGCACTTAAAAGAATAAACTTAATAATTCTCAACATTCTGACCATTTGCTTTTTTATTAACAGCATTTATTGTACTTTTACTTTCAATACTTAAGTACATTAATATCAGAAAATTACTACATACTTTAAGACTTTTACTCAAGTAGTATTATCATAGGTGACTTTTACTGGAGTCATATTCCAGTAAGGTATCTTTACTTTTACTCAAGTATTGCTTTTGGGTACTTACACCACTGGACCCAGGCCGTATTGCTGCTGGAGGCAGAGGCTGTTTTGCTACTGTTGGTGGGATGTTGACCACCTCAATATTTTTTCCCTCGACTTGCTGTGGTCAGAATTGTTGCTGCGGTTTCAAAATACCACCATTTAGTAGCAAACATTTCCCATAGCTTGGGTTCTTGTTACTTCATCTACAGTAAGGTCTTAGCTTGAGTCTGACTTTCAGTGGGTTATGCAATTTGTAAGACCTGTCCCCTTTTGAGGAAGAGAGGAGAATTAAACAAAGCATTACAGTCACTTTAGTATGCATCCCTCAAATCAACCTACCCACAGCTCATGAATAAGCAAAGAGATGCTGGTGGGACAAACCAATTCCCTCAATTCTTCTATTCACGCTCAGACGTATGTTTATCCTTGAACAATCAGTATTATTATCTAGGCATCATGGATTTTTTGGCAAATTAATGCTTTATAGAATCAATTGGTGTTTGTTGCTTCCTGTTTACACACTACCCTTTGACACTCCCCTGAAGACCAGAACCCTGTTGTACATGTCATCTACACAGCACCACCTTTTTTTTCCTCCGGTTTCCAAATGTAGTTTTGTCACGAGAGATAAACCAGGTCCAAATACTGATTCCTAAGGTTCCTATGGAAATCCTCATGTTTATTCGTCCATCAACTACACTCCTCTTCATGGTTTAGTTCCTGTAAACCTGAATAATTTGTAGACTTTCATGCTCTGTTTTACCTGGAATGTGGATTTGATGGAGAATAAAAATGCAACAAAATTCCTTGGCTATGCTGAGGCAACAAACATACCTGGTAAGGTTTAGTAAAACATCATGGTTTGGCTTAAACAATACGTTTGTGAGCTAAGGATGTAATTTAAAATAAATCAATAGTTTCGTGCTGGACAAGAACAACTGTCTCAAAGGGTGAAGGTTCTGTGTTTGTCCATGTGTGCAGACTTTGATTAGAAACACATTTGTGTTAATTCAAAAACAAATGTAATCAGTTAAATCTAAATATGTTTTCCTCCTAATTGAGGATTAGGGTTAGGGTCAGTTTAGTTGAATGGGAACATAATGTTTAGGAGACCAGGCTGACCACATATTACTTGGCCACTGACCTCCTGCTTAGTGTATCTTTCCTTGGGGTGGTGCATAGTCATTAGCTGGTGCGGAAAAGCCAGATTTGACAGAATTCATTGAAAAGATTTTGGTTGCTGGATTAATCTGACTCAAACCTACCAGACGCTTTGTGGGTTTGGAAGTATGTATGTAGAGCAGTTGCAGAGAGCATGGCCTAGTTTTTCTCAAGCTATGTCATTCAGATATCTGACAGACTGGACAGTTGATATATGAAGTCACAAGGTTGTACTGGGATGTAGAGATATGTGGCATCTGTATAACTGTGAAGATTGATACTGTGATGCTAAAATGTGTGGTCCAGTGTCAGCAGGTATGCAGGAAGTGGTAGTAGTTCTAAAACCAAACCCTGAAGAACACTTTACATGAGTGGGTCAGATACGCAGGATTGTGATGAAGCCATCTGATCTTGCTGCTATCCCAAAGATGAGATAAGTAATCTCAAATAGGCAGCTATCATATTGGAATATATAATATTAGCATTACATATGGAGGAAGCTGGTCGGGGGAGCTTAGTACCATGTATTAGTCTGGATGGACAACAGCAACCTTGCCGTAATTCAGACTGAGCACAAAGCCAGTTTTGCCACGGATACAATATTGAGGGACGGTTTTGTGACTGGTTCTTCCTTCAAGAAGTGCTGCACATATAATTAAGGTAACACTAGTGTAGTGTAGTGTGTATTTAGCACTTCAACTGCTGATGTATAACCAGCAAAGTATACAACTCTGATACTCAGGTATGCTCATTAAACAACTTTGAAAAAAAATATTAGGTTTATCCAGTGATAGCAATATATGATCACAAAAAAACAGAAATGCATTTAAAGTTACTGGATTACTGTCAATAAATACTTCAATTTAGTTTTTCTTTTCTAATGCCAAATTATTTTCTTTTTCAGACTTGGCCAAATCAATACTTGAAACAACCTCCTCAGATTACACCAAAAGGGACATGGTTGAGGCTGGTATGTAATTATATCAGATTTAACATTATATACAGGGTTGAAAGTAACATAAATCTATACACAGTACTATTCAGCCAGCGGAGTAATAACAACCTGAACAGTCTGTAGAAGCTTATGTAAGCACTGCTGAGCGGCCTGACCATATTCGACCCAACAAGTAAATGGCAGGGTATATTTGTTTCCGTATGGATACAGGTTTACAAAAGCACGTCCATTCAAGCCGCAGCTTTAGCAGTGAGATGTGGTTAGTTGTCCAGTAACGGATATGATATTACTTCACAATAGATTTGGTGAACTGACCTGCTGCTGAGCTTTTACAAATGTCATGAACGCTGCTCTGTGCAACATTTGAAATTAACTTGGCTACCAAGTCAAATACACAACAATAATACATTGCATTTGTATAGCAGCGTTCATACAGGAAAGGTAGCACAAACTGCAACAGGAGAACAGAAATGAAATGAACATTCTAAAAATAAACTTGTTTTTAAAATACCGAAGGTTTGTGGTGTAATATTCGTTAGCTATAGAGTCAGTACATACGGGACCATTTCATGTTTATTTCTACGTTTTCATTTCAGATTTGACTTCATTCTCATTAGTATACTGCGTTTTAAAAAGGGACATTTTCACTAGACTATTTTTTTTCATAATGAAGTTGTGCTGCAAAGTGCTTGATGTGAAAGGTGATAGATCTGTTATAGTAATGCAGTAAATATAAATCATACTGTGCAAACTAAAGCTTTGCAACTTTTTCCAACTAATACTAAACTGAATATAATTGTGCATTGCTTATTTAAAGCTTTAAATTGATAGTTTTTTTTCAAATTTCTGTTTTAAATTAAAAATTACAATATAAGTATATTTCATTTTCATATTTTCATTAAAAAGGTGATACGAGTGATAGCTCACTTACACATCTTTGCATTTGTTTTAGCTTGGTCATTGTAAATCACTACTTTTGCAAGAACACATGGGGTGGTTACCCCTGTTTGTTGAAGCCAGGGTGCAGAAAACATACAGGACAGCAGCCACAGAAGGATGTAATCGGCATATGCTGGCTCCTGTATTGTCAATTATATCTGTAATTCTTTCTCTTTGTCCCTAATCATCTTCATGCTCCCTATTTTACACATTTCAAAATTCATACCTTTTTCCAGCTCCCCCTGGCCCTTCTCTCTTTCTTTTCTGTAGCTACTGTTGCTGCCGGCTGCCCAATACGAGCTCTCCACAGCAAAAGGCATTATATTGATCAGAGGGATGCCATGCACAGCAATGCAATTCCTCTATTTTTTCTTGTTTCTTTTTTCAGGGTAAGAACTTAAAATATCGTGCCTGTGAGTGAGGACCTGTTATTGAAAGTTTATGATCTCTCAGAGGGTGTGCAGAAGACACTACTCTAAATAGCTATATATAATAGCTTTGTCCTTGAAATACACATCTTCAACAATTAGAATGCTTCATGCACCTTCAATGTATTTTTCACAGTAAACACCGACTAGTACAACATTGTATTGTTATGAAGAATATGATTGAGCAGCAACATTTCTGAGGGCACCTACAGTATTAGACAATATAACCCTAATTGTTTCAGCTCTCAGACCGCTACCCATCCTTGTTACTACGTTGCTTTATGTTCATGGAACCAGTCGCACACATGTTTGACTATATTGGAAGCCATTTTGTTTGAAAAATATGACATTACAAAAAGCTGCAGCAATTGTCATTGTGCATGTTTTGCTTTGCACACACACACACACACACACACACACACACACACACACACACACACACACACACACACACACACACACACACACACACACACACACACACACACACACACACACACACACACACACACACACACACACACACACACACACACACACACACGTCTTGACTGGATGACTCCATTATTGTGCTGCTTGGATTTTCTCTTGCAGCCTGCCATTGTGGAGAAAGAGTTTTTACATGAGTGAGCTTGGTCACATTTGGAAAGGCAGGCTAAGAACAACATATAGCCTCTGCATTAAAATAATTACCTTTTAGCACTTGGGCTTTTGCGAGGCGGTTTCATAATGCAGTATTTCATTGTTTTGGGTTCAACCGGAGGGCTTTGAAGCTGCTCAAAAAAGCACAAGTTTACAGTTATTGGCAGTGATTTGCAGATATTTCCAGAAGTTTGATTATCCCGTTCATAAAAGAAACATTCTTCCTTTTAGTGTGGTCTTGGTCAAGGTGAACAGTCAAAGGGACAACTTAAAAAGGCACTTGAATGGCACTTACTTATGGATTTTTTGTAGTTTGGCTTTCTTGAAGAAACATTACTGTTTTGATTCTTGTTGTTCTGAGTTTGCACTCATGGTTGAATGCACTTATTATAAGTCGCTTTGGATAAAAGAGTCAGCTAAATGACATGTAATGTAAAGTGTTTTATAGAATATAATTATTGGAGTATCTCCATTTATTTAATCCAAACATCAGTGAATATGAGAATGTTAGGTAACGTTTTATACACACTATCTTCCTTGTAGATGTATCACTGGAAATGTATCAGTGGCAGACGTAATACTGTTTCCAACACTTCATTATTACAAGTATAGTCAACCACAGCCCTAGGATACAAAAAGTAACATGTGTAAAAATTAAGAACATTTCAACTAGTAAAGCCTATATGCTGTGATGTTTTTATATGACAAAACATCACATTCTAACTATCTAGAAGAAAGCTAATTGATACCAGGATGTAGGAACATACATACATACTGCTAATGCTGCCATTCACAGATGCATTTACACGCTTGAGAATAGTTCTGTTTTCTGTAGCATGCAAGGTGTCAGATAGATGACACATCTTGCACTGAGCAATACAGGTCAGCTGTATCTGAGCGTAACTGGGGCGAGGGCTTTACTGTGTCAGCCTTGTTTGGGAGTCTCATCTACTGCATGGGGGGCAGTCCCAGATACTTCTCATAGAAACGTCAAGGAAAGTGGCTGGGCACTGCTGGGGAAGTTAACCAGGTGTGCAGTTGCTGAACCAACCAATTGTTCCATGACCTTGAAGCTCTTTATTGTACCCTTCTCTAATTTAGCTTAAAGTATTGTTTCATTTGACCTGCATTTCAGTTTCAGATGCAATTTCTTTTCAATATCAATAGTGATTAGTAGTCAATGTTTAGTCCGTGATTTTCCTGTATATGGTCAAAAGTAATTGTTTTGTGGCATTAGTTAAATATCCTTTGTTTAGAGCATTCCTTGAAAGTATCATGGTCAGTTCTATATTGGTTAGCCAGGTGTCAGTTGTGGGTATTAGCCAGACCGCCTAGATGGGTTGGACAAATAAAGCTACCTAGTACAAACTGCATAAGGAACAAGTTAGGAACCCAACAACCTAGCATGATATCCGCAGCGCTGTTTTCAATTCAATTGCGAAGCAAATAACGAACGTAACTGTCAAGTAAAGTGTTTTATAATCCTGTTTTCTGAAAGTAATTTAAGGTAATGCCACTTAATTGGTGCAAACGGCTTAACCGCACACGGTATACAGGGTCATAACGAAGCTAGCTAGCTTAACCTGTTACACTCACAAGAGCCCGTGTGGGGAAACACCTTTTGCACAAAATTTCTCGGTGAGTATGGTCATTATATGCAAATTGAATTCATATGGACATTTACAAATGTCATCAAGAAAGTTTTGTAAGTCAGCTTGCTCCTTTCAAAACTTAAGAAAGTCTCTCCTTTGTAGTTCAGGGACGTGGTGTCCCAGGAGGGACTAGCGGCGTAGAAGCTAAGGAAAAGTAACAAACTAAAGTCCGCTAACCAGTAGGCTAATTCATGCAGTGTAAAATGCCATAGAGGTGCCATCTGAAAAACTTACTTTGTAGATAGGTACACTTGTAAATTACTGCAGAAGGATTTCCATTTTGTTTCTGTAATGTATATGTACCAAGGTGGCTCACACAAACTATTGAGAATGCAACTTTTTATATTAATCTGTTACAGTCTTACTTTTGAAAGCAAAAAAGGGAGATTTAGGTCACAGCTTGTTTTAATTCTTGAAAAAGTAGCATAGAAAAAAAATTGAGACGCAATGTATCAAATCTGAGGTAAATAAAATAAAATTGTGAGGGCGGTGAAGACTCACACTTCTAATATGCAAGCATCTTGGATTAAAATTACATTTATATTGACTGTATAAGAAAAAACACTTGATGGTTTGGGTATTCTGGGAATGGTAAATTCATTTCTTGTTTGCCTCAATGCACACCATGATGAAAATGCTTCTTCTCCACCTGCTCATTAATCAAGAAGGCAGTGCAGATGGTGTTCTTTGACAGAAGAAAACATGGAGCTATCATCTTTTTGCTGCCAATTAATCCTTCTTTGAATGGAATTGCAAACCACATGAATTAGCCTACAAGTAGAGGAGAAAAAAAGAGTCACATATCATGTAATGCTGTATTCTCCTTTTTCAGTTCAGAAATGTGTTTTGCTTGAATTTTGAATGCATCACATCCTCTCGCACAAATGGTAATCCTGTGTGATTTTCTTTCACAATGATTTTTGGGAGATATTTACCATTTCCAGGTTCATGTCGATGTCCAGCACTCCTATTGCAGAGCAACAAACTAAAACCAGGTGGCCGAAAAGACTTTGGGCTGTTGAGGTATAGAGTGCCAAAACACACCACTCTATTAAAATAACGGTCTTAAATCTTAAAAAAAAAAAGAAAACCTTTGATAAACAAACGGCACCGTAAAACAGACGTCCTGCACTAACAGGTTGCGTAACAAGAGATGCCTGGTGTGGAAAACAATATTCACAAAGTAGCTGAGCAAACCTGGACAATTAAACCGACTGTAATCTCCACCAACTGAACGGCTGACATTTCACCTTCAGACAGAGCTTTTGCTGCACAGGCATAGCCACGTTATTGGCTCAAAAAACAGACAAGGAAGAAGGGAGGAATCTCAGGATCGGGGACAGAATACGATGGTGGAGAAGTCCAAACCGGCAGGGTCGTACCGGAGGGCGAAGTGCTGGATGGTCCAGCCTAACAGAGAATGATCTCGCAGTGATTGTGATATACTGAATGGAGTAGCAGCAGAGCGGGCAGGTGAGTGTGATAGTGTGACTAGCAGGTGCACAGAATGAGCTGACGAGGTAAAACAGAAGTGAGTGGAGTGTAGTAGGGTGCGCAGGTGAGTGTGATTGAGCTGACGAGGTTTGACCAACAGGTGCACAGAATAGGTTGATGAGATGGGTGTGACAGGTCATTAAGTGTTTGAGAGACAGAGTGGCAGGAGAAAATGAAAGATGAACTGTGACAGATTTACAAAACAACAAATAGGGTGAACAGTGGTCTTCATCCAGCCTTTTTTTCCTTACCATTGACATTTTGGCCCTAAATTGGCTCCATAAAAATGTCAGCACGGGTCCACAAGAACATAAGTACTTCAAACATAATGTGACTCCACTCCGTAGAGCTATTAAAATGCCAGCCTCAACATGGATTTACCCTCATGAATCCCTCCACATTCCCCAAGTCCTACCAGTTAAACCCTAGTCTGCAATATTTGTTTGAATATTTGAGTGAATGTTTAACATTTTCATCTTTTATGACAGACATCACCAGATTAGCTGGATGCCAGGATTGAAACGTGTTCAGGGCAAAGTGAAGCACACCATGCAGCACAAGTTTGCTTTATTTGACAGACCGAAATGATACATAAGAACCAAATCTGTTTCTGCCAAACACAATTGTGTCCTGCCTTGTTCCCCAATGGCAGTTGTGATGATTGAATAACAATTCAAATCTTTGATTGAAAACATTTTTCATTCAGTAGCCACAAGCACTTCCATTGCCAGCATATGAAATTAATGACTTTGGCAAATCTGAATCTATCATTTGATCTGGCTTTTCCCAGCAGATGAAGCTGCTCCATGGCTGTGCTTTCAAATACACCACTGCAAGCGTGGCCTACTAGAATGGTCTGGGCACACAATCTTGTGCATTAGCCTGGATGTTAATTACAAAGCACAGCTGAGCAAATACTGTTGCCTTTTAGGCCGGAAGAAAAAACAAATTAATTGGTACAACTCGTAAATATAGTGAATAATAAAAGAAATACGGCGAGCAAATTACCTGTGTGAATGTAAATTAAGTAATTTGATGCAGGTGGTACTGGGACTGCAAATAGAAAATATAGTTAAATGCTCAGTGAGTGAGGCTTATCCACAGATCCATATCCAGTTCATATTTGGAAAATACTGGTTGTAACTGCACATAAAGGACTTTTATAATGCAGTAATCTGCATCAATAATAATAATAATAATAATACCTCTATATAGCGGAAGGCCTCTATAAACACCAAAAGGATTGAGGCAAATACCATGTTAACATGTCACACTACATACAAATCCACTTCAGGCCTACTGTTGCGTAACGTTCCTGTCACAACTTCGAGGGCCGACAATATTAAAATAATATCGTAACAGGACAAATCCTATAACCATAAACAGACTCATACACACTGTATTGTAGATGGCTTTTCAAAGTTAGATTTCAAGTGGGCTCACTGCTGCCCCAATTGGCCAATAAGAGGGGGGGGGGGGGGGGGGCATGCTCTGTACAACCCTGGGGGTGCATCTACAGTAACATCAAAGAGAGCACAGAGGCCTGGTTAGCATATATTTAAGTCAGTACTCACTGATCCTTGGAAAATCAGGCTGTTGGCCACAGTTTTGCAAACCCTCTGTCCAGCTGTGTCTGGTCGGTGGATGTAGATAATGTTTTAGGGGCTTTGTCCGCCTGCGTGAGCAGTGAGCTGGCTCGTCTGTCTCGAGTTCAGAGCAGCAGCAGTGTGCCTGACAGCATTGAAAGCATCCTCCTCAGAAATCCACAAAAACTTATTTCTTGAGGACATTTGTAAATGTCCATATGAATTCAATTTGCATATAATGACCATACTCACCGAGAAATTTTGTGCAAAAGGTGTTTCCCCACACGGGCTCTTGTGAGTGTAACAGGTTAAGCTAGCTAGCTTCGTTACGACCCTGTATACCGTGTTGCGGTTAAGCCGTTTGCACCAATTAAGTGGCATTACCTTAAATTACTTTCAGAAAACAGGATTATAAAACACTTTACTTGTCAGTTACGTTCGTTATTTGCTTCGCTCCGTTTCTTTCTTTAGCATTGAAAACAGCGCTGCGGATATCATGCTAGGTTGTTGGGTTCCTAACTTGTTACTCATGCAGTCTCTTACTAGGTAGCTTTATTTGTCCAACCCATCTAGGAGGTCACTGGCTAATACCCACAACTGACACCTGACTCCATTGCTTTTTAAGACAGGATGGCAGCTGTGGGATGAACAACCCAGCAAGAGCACTCAAGCATATGTACGCCACGCTCGCTGCTACAGCTCCACGATTTCTAATTCCACCTTCACGCTTACCGACATCAGCAGGGGAACCTGAGAAAGCATGCAGTTGTTTGTGTGCAAATACAGGCATGTGTTTCCACCCACTTGTATGTGCATTTCAGGTGTGTTCACTCTAAAAATGTTGCATTTGGAGTGACCATAATTGTATGGGTTCAAATAGGTTTGTTGGTGGATAAGGCTTTGCACTTGAGGATGCACATGACTGCGAGCAGCGTGCACTGATGAGGGAGTGCAATCAAACCCCCCTGAAGAAAAGAGAACAGGACTTAAGAGACATGTCTGCAACAAGGTATTTAGATAACGGCAAGGCAAACTGTGGAGCAGATGTGGGATGAATCACTGACAATCATCTGTAACAGCGGTGTCTAGGGAATAAGAATAAGTAACTAGAAAGGTGCACTCAGTAGAATACAGATCGCTGCCAGGTGTGTCTCAAACAACCACTGCTTTAATGTTTGATTGAATGAATACAACCCACATTTGGTCAAGCCTCCATCTAGACCGCAAGTGTATCGGACGTCTTTTTCTCACACAACTGATTATGTTTTTTGTTTTAAAGCATGCAGATGTCTCCCCTGGCTCTTTGTAGGCGCATGTCTCATCTCTGTCCAGCGGCAATGAAGTCAGCTGTTTGTGTGTCCGGTAGCTCCGTTAGCCAAACACACCGTCCAAAACAATAAAAGTGAGCAAACGGTTTTCCCCCACTGTGTCGTTGGCCGCAGAGCAGTGCTTGAGTTATCACTTATGGTCATTACTGGCCGGAGGCCGGTTAAGAGTAGTGAGTGAGTCAGCAGTCGGTCTATTGCGGAATCGAAAAGGCAATAAGAAAAAAGGTGTTTTGAGAAAGTGTGAGTCCTTGCAAGCAGGAGAGGTCTTGCATGAAATCATAAAGGAGCACCCACAATATAATGCAGTTTGGTGCAGTAGAATATGAGATAAACTGTGGACAGGCACAGAGGTGTGTGTGTGTGTGTGTGTGTGTGTGTGTGTGTGTATGTGTATGTGTATGTGTATATATATATATATATATATATATATATATATATATATATATATATATATGTGTGTATATATATATATATATATGTGTGTGTATATATATATGTGTGTATATATATATATGTGTGTGTGTATATATATATATATATATATATATATATATATATATATATATATATATATATATATATATACGTGTGTGTATATATTTTCTCTTCTGAATTTAATACCCCCCATTAAAGTTAACAGAATAACTACAGTGCTTGCACAGCTGGAAATGGAATATATGATCTTTAAATTAACTAAATAGAGTCGCACTCCATTAATATCATATACAAATAAAGCCTTTCTAATTGATACAGCACAGGTGTTTCTTAGTCAGGGAGGCTTCGTGCAATAAGTTAGGGGCTTGGCTTTAATTACCTTAGGGATTTGCTCATTTACATTTTGCTTCTAAAAGTCTCTTGATACTAGGTGTCTGTCTGTGTGCGTATGTATAAGTGTACTGTATATGCTGAAAAGTAGTTTGATGATGGTGTGGGAAAAGAATCAATAGAGATTTAATGGGAAACAGGATGTCCTCAGGTAAAATGCAGACCTAAATACTGCATGAAATTCGATCTGTGGGATCAGTTTCTGTGGGTTGGATAGAGGACGGAGAAAATGTAAGGCAAGCCACTCTATCTAGGCCCTTGTGTACACTTCTTTTCTTGAAGGTCAGAAAGCTTGTTATAGTGGACAAACATTAGCCGTCCAATGGTGCTGCCTGCTCATTAATCTTTCTCAAAGAGGATAAAACTGTGAAAGTGGTCTCACACACTGACATAGTATATCAACAGTCCACATCTCCTCTGATGTAGAGCTTCAGGGGAGATGCATCTCAACAACGTTGGGGTTCATCCTTTATCTAATTACCAAAAGTTTAGGCCTGCCACCTTCAACTGGCCAAAAACAAGCTTGGTATCTACAAGGCCCTCCCACCGGTCAAGCAATGACCTAGTCGGATCATTAATTAAATGGTACACAGTAGAACCAGGCCAAATGTATGAATTAATATTTGGTGTAGACATGGAAATTCTAGTCTAAAATCCTGACACCTTGCAAAAGGCTTAGTTTGTGTCTTTCTTGTTGTGCTGAAAAAAATACAGAGACATCTGGTTGCAAAATCTATAACCGCCCTTCAGGACCGGGGCTGAAGTACTACCACACCTCGCTGAATTTAATTGTATTGCTCTCATGTGCAATACAATTTGAACAAGCCTGCATGTTATTATTAAACCTGTAATAGTTTTCCGAAGTGCTGCAGTAAATGTAGATGTTATTGTGCGATGCTCAGATATCAGATAAAAGAATTAATTAATGCATTGCCCAAAAAGCATATATATATATATTAGACATAATGTATGTAAGGTATATTAGGGTAGATGAGACCCACGTTTGTTGGTAAAGGGTTCTCGCACCCCCCCCCCACCCACCCACCCACCAAATCTAGGAAATTCTAAGCCACAACGAACAGAACACTAGAGATCAGAGTTTGCGTACGACATCTCCCCGTCACCCATTTAAGTTACACCAGCCCAGCAGAGACAAACAGAAGAAAGACAGGATGAATTAAGGTTGCCACCACTCTCCATTTTACAGTGTTACAAATGCGCTAGGCACTGGAGTCCACTGATGAATTGTTGTCTAATGGATGTCAACGTTAAAAGGTGGAGGACATTAACTCTTCCCTCCCACTATTTCAGGTCAGAAATGGTAATGTACCACCTCCACCAAAACACCAACACATTGGAGTTGTATTCCTGTACTACATGTTTTAGAAACGTTATTGCTCATCTTTGACTTCAGTGCTACCACTCTGCATTTTAATGTCCTTTTAGTGCATTCTTATTGTGGATAGGATTCAAAACTGGGCAACAATGAGTTCAAATCTCAGTAAGCTAGTAATTCCTCTAGAAAAGTTGCAGTAGTTCAAACAGGATATTTATAAAATGTTAATCTGAGAGCTTGTATTTTCCTAGAGCGCTGTATTAACATGCAGTGCCTCACACATCATTTCGTAGTCACATTTTAATTGCTCTCCATTAATTACATATTCTGAGTGAGCAGTGGATTTGCATAGATTTCACAAGTGTGACCTACTGTTATGTTGTGTGGGTGAAAAGGTTTCCGCTCACTACGATACAATATGAATACAGTATGCAGTTGCTCCACCGGACTACAGCACTGTCGCTTGAGCACATTTTTTCAGCTTTCAAGATGTGCCAAGGCCGAGTTGAGGTTCAGGGTGGTTGTGGTGGAAATTATGTGTCTGTTTGAACTTAACATTAGCTTTGTTTTTGTTACGAATGACACCAGGGCCCTGTTTCTCGTACGTGACTAACGTGTTTAGCGGGATCATTTTGCGGATGAGATTACACAAGCCAGGGTTTTCGGTTCCTCGAAGCAAGTTTGGAAAAATCACCATAGCAACACATCCAACAATTTTAACCTGCTCCAGCGCAGGCTCATTCAGTCTAGCTGGATAATCTGTCCACGCCCCCTGAAGAAAGTGGCAGCTCACTTCCTCATTGATGGAGCGATATTAGTTAGATTAACTTTTTATAGGGAAAGAGTTCTTCGAGATCGCCAAGCTCCGTTATCACGTGATGATGACTTCCTATACGAGCGCTATCGATTCTGCCCACAAAGAATCATTTATTAAAGACTTTCTCGAGCCATACATTGAACATGAAACGCCGCAGCATTGACTGTCTCACAGACTGTATGCAGAGCCATACATTGTGGTACATTGTTGTACAGTATCGGCGATGCAGAACATCGGGAAAGCCGCTGTGTGCCGTGGTTTTGGTGGAACTCATGGATGCGTTCATTACGTTCCCTGGCCATGTCCGTGTAAATGCATTCAAAAGTTCTATATGGTCATCTCCACATACATGAATATACACTTATATATTATCTACTTGTTTTGAAAGAGTTGAGTCATGTTAGATCTCATTGGATGATGCATGACATTAAGCCGACTGCCAGCAGGCACATTTAAAGAGTGAGGCACTTAAAATGAGCCAATACATTTTCCCAACACTGATGCTGCGTTCACACCAAAAGCGTTGCGAGTAGATTCCATGAAAGTCAATGCGCAGACGAATGGATACTAATAAAAAGGATTTTCATCCATTTATTTAGACGTAGTCGGTGAAAGTTTACCATATATATATATGATATTAATGTTATGAACTCAAACACGAGAGCATTAGATGTTTCGAGGTTTGTGGGATTTCCACAAGTATAAAGCAGAAATAGTGGTTATTTCTTCCATTGTGGATGGCGAAAGTTATAAATGTTTCCATGGAGGTAAGCCACGCCCCCTCTCCAGCACGAGTGAAGTGAACGAATTGATTCGATTTTGCCATAATTATACTCTAGAATTCCTCATATACATTCATGATCATCTCCTGCTCCTCAGCGGAGAAAAAGAGGCTCTTCCTTTGAGTTTATTTGCCTTTGTGCCGTTGACCCCGGATCAGCCTGTGAGAAACCGGGATAGCCTGATGTCAATCATCGTGTTAATTTAATCTGGCTAATAGGACATTTGATCGACTTAGTTGAGCCACGTATGAGAAATAGGCCCCAGGATTTGTTGAGCAATTCCCTTAATAACCACATTTTTTGTTTTCGTTTCATTTACAAACTTCTTAATATTTATGAACTACTTTAAAGCTTCAGGAGTTGCTATCTGCCGCATTGGCTCTGTTACTTGCATTGGCTCTGTTACTTGAAATAAATACCTCTTTTACTTTTGCCTTTTTTACAGTTTTGCTTTTATTAGTTGTTTTTTGAAAAACACATGTCCCTCTGTATTGAAAAGACATTGGTTTATTAGGCGTGTGCCAATCTGTGATCGGACTGTATATCCACGTTTGAGTGATGATTGTTTTTTCCTACAATGATATTAAGGTGATTTAACTAAAATGTTCTGAAAATATGTTCTAGTATCTGTGGCCTATTGTGCATTTAGAGATGTTTTTGATGGAGAGGCATGTGTAACGGCAAAATAGTTTTTTGCAAAGCTGTAATTTAAAGGATTGTTGTTCTTCTACTTTTTGGATCTTCAGCTGACTTTCCAATGATGGCTACAAACAAGATCTCTGAGAACCTTTGGTAGCTTATTATAGACAGCTGAAATGTGTTACTGTTACTTGCTGCATCGAACAACGATCACGTTTTGCAGTCACACAGAGGTCTTGTCTGTCAACTTTGAATAGTGGTTATAGATTTTAAGAGATCTTGCAGTTAAAGCAATGTCTTTTTGCATTCAATATTTTGTCTTTTTGCATTCAATATTTTGTCTTTTGGTAAAAGAGCAAAAAGGGAAACAAAATGTTTATGCCCTTGACTACACATTCTAATTAAATCATGACTAAAAAGACAAAAATGTGTACTCAAGAAACATTGCTGCATTTAATTTCTTAAGCACCCCTACTATTGACTAACTGTTGACTTTTAATTTATTTATTTTTTAGAGCTCCTTGACTGCAAACACCAGTATTGGCTACTTCTGAAATATAACTCCTTTTTTCTCTTCGTTTTTATATCCCTGGGGCAGTGGAGGCCATTCTGCTGTCCACAGCACATTCCCATGAACATACCTTTGGGGATTCTTTTCTTAGTGGCAATGCCATCGGTCCCCTGAGTGCCACTGAGCTATACCTGTCTTGGCAAGCAGGGAGGCACTGCAAATACAATGGCATATCATGCCTTGCTGTAAGGGATCCCTAATGAGACTGTAGGAGACCAATATGCTCAGTTGGGAAATACAAAAAGTAACACATCAGTAGCTATTTTCTCAGTATGGTAATAGCTAAACTGGATAGAACAAATAATTAGTTAATGCAAAGCTTAACATCATTGAAAATGGCTTTATTTTCAGATTCAGCATTGCAAATAATCATTTAGCAGTGTAATACTATTAACTTTTTTTCTAAGAATCTCACAGTTGGTGTTCTTGAGACCTTATGTCTCTCAGTTGATTTCAGTTATATTATTTTTCACTAATGCACTGTATGTATGCCATGGGATGCTGAGAAATGACAACACTGATTATTCGGGTTGCTTGTGTAGGTTTCTTTCTTTTGGGAAAATTTGCCCATTTCGTACATTAACATTTGCTGCATACTACTATTTTATTCCTCCTTTCATTCATTATTAATGTCTGAAGAGCTTTCTCTCACAGAATGCTTGAATCTTAATTTAATATATATATATATATATATATATATATATATATATATATATATATATATATATACTGTTTTATTTCTGGTTTAAATGAGGTCGAAAACATGTAGAATAATTTGAGAACATGCCATTACCAGACCAATACAAAATATATATTGTCAGTACTTTCATTACATTACATTACATGTCATTTAGCTGACGCTTTTATCCAAAACGACTTACAATAAGTGCATTAAACCACGAGTCCAAACTCAGAACAACTCAGAACAACTTTCATAAACATTGACATGATAATAAAAAAAAACCATGACAACAACAATCCTAATGTATGACTTCCATTAATTCCAGCATGCATAGTCATTTAAGAGCGTTACAGGATTTTGCATGACTTATTAGTATTAGCAGTTTTTAACAAGTTTACAATAACGGCCAACTCAGTTTGCTGCACACTGAGGACGTAGTCCTACACTCCCTTCTTTTTCTTTATGCTTTGATAAAACTTCTTTAATAGAAGATATCAATATGTATTAAACTGTATGTGACATTTATTTTATATCATTACAGTATTTGTCTCGGGGAATGCTCATTTATCAACAGAAAAAGTATAATAGTAAAAATATAAACGGCTACATTTAGGCTAAAAGGGTACTTTTAATGTATTGGCCCTTTTGTCATCTTGTTTATATTGTAATACTGTACTAATGTGGATATCAAAATCCGTGACATGCTTACTTCATGATAACATGCAGATCTTTCAATATTTACTTTTGGGTCAATAAGTTAATAAAAAAAAAAAAAATGTTTTTCTACATCAGCCAGTCAAAATTCCAGCTATTGTTTCGATAACATATTTGAGAAATGCCCAAAACTGTGGGATAAGACCTATGGTATTGGAGTAGAGCTACAGAAACACAGATGGTTTGTTACAGATGGAGCAGATGGACAAGTTTTGAAATTCTTCAACCGTTTGGAGAAAATGTGACAGTACACACTAGCATGACGACTTCATGTAAACAACATGGTTGGCGGTCTCAGGGTCAAAGACATCTTCACATGCCTGCACTCTATTAGTGTAACTAATAGAGTGCCATTTTGTGGCAGCAGTTCTCTTCCAGGATCAATACGGCTTTTCCGATAGTTGAGGAGGTACAATTGAGGTTGAGTGTTGTTGTTAAGTAAAAGCAGTGAAGTGGACAAACCAGTCAGTTGTCAGGGCAATAGAATAAGAAAAGACATGTGTTTAGGAAGAGATACTGCACAGCTTCTTTTTTCACTCTAATAACTGCTATATTGGGGCATACCTCTCACGAGTGCTGGACTCCAAGTTATGAATACTACCACTATCTTTTTAAACTAATAAGGAACTCTCTTTTGTAGTATCACTTCATTGCAGTATCGCCTACACATTGGAGTGACAGAGTAGGTTACATAAGAATATCAATACAGGACACAGAACAGTTTTACATTGTAGACACTTGTGTTTTTGGTCATAGACATAATTGTTTGTGAGGCTTCAACCAGACAGCTGGTAGGTTGGACAGATTGTTCAGTCATATATTCACTTCTGTAGTATTCGTTTTTTTTTCAGTTGCCACTGAGAATGACAAACTAACATCTGTTATTGCTAACTTGCTGTTGCAAAAAGTCAAGGTGCTTGCATGTGAATGTGTAGTGAGAGAGAGAGAGACAGAGAATGTGTGCGTTTGTGTGAGAGGGAGATATTGTATATGCAAAAGGTGTATGAGAAGTCATGAAGGTTACTTCTGTTTCGCCAGCTCCGAGCAACCAACTGTTGTGGGTAATGCTCTTTCTCATTGTGCCAAGTGATACCCATGGAGAGGAAAAAGTGGTGCGGAGAAAAGGACAAAACATTTACAGACATTAAGCATTATGTCTATAAATGGATTGGTCCGTAGCCCATATACCAATCTAGTCAAGTAAACTTGTGCAATAAATGCTGAGATCCTAATGAAAAGGCCAAAACATTTACAGTCATGTAGCATTAGTTGTCTTTGACTGGCCAGACTGACCAAAAGCTTTTACACCCTTCATCAGTAATCATCCTTTGCATAAACGTAAATGTGTTTCCATAAAAAAATGAAGCACACAGTTCTGATTAACTACTGTGACATTATTAATCAGTGGTTAGTTTGGCCTCATGATAAAATATAGGACTGATGATAAGGAATGAGTTCTCTCCAGAGCCAAGTAAAGTGTCTGATAATATGATAATACACCCATAACTCATCTAGCCAGACACAGCTGTTTTCTGCATCTCTTTTAGAAATATTTCTTATTTCTATCTATCTCTCTCTCTCTCTCTCTCTCTCTCTTTCTTATTTATATATATATATATATATATATATATATATATATATATATATATATATATATATATATATATATATATATTAGATGACACATGAGCTTGCCGGATACCTGTTTGAGCAACTACTGAACTCCATCATTGTACAATAGCTCAAATAGACATTATTTAGAGGAATATTGACGCATTCCAACAACTCCTTCAACGATATCTTTAATACAGGTAACATTGCATTAGTTTCCTTCATAAAATACTAAAAATAAAAGTCCAAGTAGTTAACACCATTAATATTTTACATGCACTCTTAATTTGTGTGCTTATGTATTGCCTTTTGGCAAACAATAAGCACAGAGCGTGGTTCCTGCCTTCAGTTGCAAATAACAAAGTTAGCCATAGTTGCTGAGAGTTTTTTTTTTCTCTTGGAAGTGAACCAGACCTGAATGATCTTCATGCCTTGGCCAAACCTCCTACTTGGGTCTAGCCTGGGGAAAAACATATGACCGCTGGCTATCGAGTCACCGTGCTGAGGTGAGCCACAAATGGCCATGTCACTCCATTGCCTTAGCTTTGCCCTTGCCCAGAGCAAAGATATGTGAAGAACAACATCTGCAGGCACATGTCCTTCATCTAAGATGTTGGAGTGTGGCCAACAAAGACAGTGGCTTGGTGATTGTCCAAATTCCTGTGACATTTTTGTTTGATCCTGTTCACGTGGATTGGCGCTGTCTCGATACACCTGCCAGACATGCCGGTATGCTTTGAACAAAAGTAACTTAGTTATACAACTTTTAATTTTGCTAATAAAATCAAACCCTCATTTTAGTGCTACTCGGATGGCATTTTGTCCAGTGTAGCCTTTCAGTGTATTTAATAATAATAATAATAATGCATTCTATTTGTAACGCACTCTTCATTCAAGAATCTCAGAGTGCCACAGAGCCAGTACATAGTTAAAATCAACTATAATAAAAAAAGGAAAAATTGTCATAAAACTCAACTCAAAGTCAAAGACGCCTTCCTGAATAAAAAGGTTTTTAGGCCAGTCTTCAAAGAGTCCAGTGTCTGTGTTGCCCTCAGGTGGTCAGGGAGACTGTTCCATAAGTGGCGCTGCTGAGCAAAAGGCCCGGTCGCCCATGGTGCGGAGCTTGGTGTTGGGGACCCGGAGGAGCGAGCTGTTTGTAGATCTGAGGGCGCAGGTGGAGGTTTGGGGAGTAATGAGTTCTTGTAGGTAGGGAGGTGCATGTCCATTTGTGCATTTATGGGCGAGGAGTAGGACTTTGTAGTCAATCCAGGTTGAGACAGTGAGCCAGTGGAGTGAGTGGAGAACGGGTGTTTTGTGGTCATACTTCCGGATTCTCATCGGGATCCTGGCAGTGCTGTTTTGAATGTATTGCAGTTTTTGGATGTTCTTGCCAGTGATCCCAGTGAAGAGTGAATTACAGTAGTCCAGTCTAGAGGAGATGAATGCGTGGACGAGCTTCTCTGCGTCTGACATTTACATTCAATAATTACAGAAGGATCTTTCATTGTTAGCATTCAATTCAAGGTTGCTTTCATTTTAGACGCCAGATATTGTAATGAAATGAGGGATCAGCCAAATTGAAGTCATCTCTTCAGTAAGGTTGTTGTGTGAAATATAATGTTTTATTGAAATTAAATTTTTGTGAGTTTGTTCGTCTGCAGTAGTAGAACAGGAGCCGCGCGAGGACGTTTGCCATCTCCAGAATTCTGGGACTTGTAGTATTAACCTGCTCTCGTCGCTGCCACGAGTAACTCGGGTGTTACCATATCAACCAGGACTTGATTAAAACTCCAATCCTAGTAACATTGTAATCATTTTTCTAAATATATCAGATGTTCACATGACAAATGTTTCTTAATGTTACACTATATAACATAAGGTTAAGCTTCAAACTAAAACCACAAACAAACATTTGGATCACGGTCACATATTCTTGGATACTAAAATAAAATACATTTAAAACACATTTCATACTCCGTGATAATTTGCGATGCCTGTTTGCAGTTTAACGAAGACAAAACAATTTCACTTCACATGTGGGTGTTTTCAGATAGACAACCAGCAGTGTTTACAGTCACGCACTTAATTTTGAATTGCTCTCTGCAATGGCACAGAGAGGGAAATATAAAAGTCCCCTTTGGAGGATTTTTGTATTCATGAGTACTTCATTTGTTTCACTGTTGCACAGTGACTTCTAAAATGAGGCAACTGCTGCAGTGATAAGACTAATATGGAGTCGACAGATAATTCTTTGATTTGACACACTGCTTTCCAATTCCAGGGACATCTTGTGATGATGCCTAGTTAAAGTTTAGGTGACGGGAAGTCAATGGATGTCATAACAAGGACACACATCAGGATTTAGACCAAATTAAACCATTCAATACATTTAGTATACTTTGGCTGAATTTATTTGTGCGAGATAATTCATTTCACGGTGGAGGAGAGAAATATTTAATGGTAATCGAAGCACGTGTCTTTGTCCCAATGATTATTTATTTTTACAATCCAATATATTCTCCAGCATTAGTACAACAAACTGAAAAGATTCAAAGTCGGTATGCACACACAATATAAAATAAGAATGTATGAAACATAACTCGTACTGATCTTTTGTTAAAAGAATCTAACCACAGCAATTGCATGTCTAACAAGGCAGTAACTGTTTTCAAAGCCTAATCCAGTTTACTCCCCTGGAAGGTGTTCCCAGGTTTAAATTAAAAATAATTTTACCTTAGTAAAATATGGAGAGGACGCTGATAAGGGTTAAGGTCTCAGCATCCAATTTCAAACCTGAAGGAAACATTTACTCCAGCCTCTTCAAACAAAGTTGAGAGAGAGAAGTGGATGACTGATCCTTTTTTTCAAATGTTTCAAGACTAAAATATGCAGTGTGAAAAGTGAAAACTATGGAACAACTAATCTATATAGAGTAGGGGTGCAACGGATCATAAAACTCACGTTTCGGATTAAATCTCGGATCAGAGTCACGGATCAGATCTGCAGAAAAAACACAGGGAACAAATATAACTTCTACAGATTCCTGATCACATTGATGATCCACATTGGCAGATACAGATCCCTTTGTTGTTTGATCATGCAGCTGGTCTAGAGGGATCCAGACTATTTTTGCAACTGTCGCGCAAATAATTCCAGCTGCAGTGTAAACCATCAAACACTCTAAAAGTGAATCCTTTTACTTTTAGTGTCCGTCAATAGTGTTTTAATTAATACCAATATTATCAATAGTAGTTTTATTGATGTATTATAAGCTGCTAGATGTATTTCAAACAGGTCATAATTCTTCTCATATCTATTTATGTTGTAAAACTTATCTTTCATACAACTCTGGATTTATTCAAGTTTCTCACCAACACTACATTTTATGAAATTACATGTGAACACATCATGATTACGTTATAATTTGCCTTTGCCCAATACTCATTTTCACTGAACAGAGCCTGAACGCATCAGAATGTAACCACACAGAACCTTCGTTCATTGGCTGTTATCATTAACTAGATCTCCTGTCAATTTAAACACAGATGAGTTCTTTACAACGTAACTTTATCGGAGATCTGCAGCTGAAAACCATAAATGCCAATATCCTGATTGCATTTTTAACTGAATATTGGTGGATAACGATAATCAGTAAAACTTTATTTCACACTGTGATGACTAGCGTTAAACTGTGTAATTAATCCGCGGTTCACAAGTGTGCCGAACCATGAGGGCTCAGTACGGATCAACAGTGATCCGTTACACCACTAATATAAAGTAATGCTGTCTTTTAATGACATCACAGTCCCCATCTGTGTGTTGTAATCCAAATTTATATGTGCATTGTTGATGAATCTGGTCCCACTGTGTATGCATGTTAGTGCATTAACACTGGAAGCTCTGTCTGCACCGTTAGCTGCTAGCCGCCGTCTCAGCTGTCGCCATGTTGAGAGCCTTATGAAGGCAATCATAGATATGCTCCAAACTAGGAATTCAGCACCTTTTTCTTTCTTTCTTTCAAAAATTACAAAGGGGAACATTGTAAGCACAGATAAGAGTACCAATAATAAAGAAAATTGCTCATAATTAATTCATTAATGCTCTAGTTCCAACAAGAAATGTCTTTACTTTATTATGAGAGATTAAGTGAAAAAAACAATACACAACTCGTACACCCACAATGTTCATGCATTGATTCTCTTGACAACCAGGACCAAAACTGTATGCAGGCCAGATCAGCTTCTTCAAGAAACAGTTTGAACCAGTGTTTGGTTAAAGCATGGTTTAGTGGCAAGTTATAGTTTAGGGCAACGTAGATTACTTGGTTAAGGCTCGAAAAGAATCGTCGTCCTGATTTGGCTGTGTTGAAAACAAACTGTTCAAACACGCATTCACCAATCGCTGCCTTTGCTAGTATCTATATGTCGCTTTCTGTATTGGAACTCAACGTGTATATACATATATAAATGTATGTGAACACAATTCATTGGAGACATATTTTAATACACCACAGAAGCGCAATGCCCAAAGATGGTTATGTCCCGGGACAAACCTTGAACGCGAGGAAAGACAAGTCTCAGGTTTTCACACTTCCACATCCCGAGATGAAAAGTGCTCCAGCTTCAAACTATTAGATGTGAGGATGCCTCAGGCAAACAGTGGGACCTGCTTCATCACCTAGTATGAGTGTACAATGAGTTGCAGATGTGTGTTTGTGTCTGAAAAGCAAAAGTACTAAAACTTTTCCTTTTTTTATGATGTCAGCCAGCTTCACCTTATCTGCCATATCACTGATGATGTCAAAGAAGAGCTGTTCAACCACAAATGAACAGTAAACTGTCTCTGCTGCGGTTATTAGTGCTGGCCTGTGTTTAAGTATCATGTCATGCATCTGGTTACTAGTTTCTCTTCTAGCTACGGTATATTTGTGGTTGGCAATATGATGAATTACCTGTAGGATTAATCAAGTATGAACAGATGTCTGGATGTGACACCTCTGGCGACCAGGTGTTACCAAACATTTGGCAGAGCTCATGGTTAAAGACCAGATTAGTTCAAGCCCAGTGGTGTCCAAAATGCACTGGAAAGCGCACCTCACAGGATTCTCTGCATTGTTTATATCGTAACATAATTGCACATAAAAAAAGTCTGTTCAATATTGTTAGTGGTCAATGTTGTTTTTGTAATCTAATTGGTGGGTTTAATGCCCAAAACTAATCGAAGTCGATGGCCAAAGTGCAATCTGCAAAATGATCCCGGACAAGTGCGGGGAGGGGGGCGGGGGAGACCTCCTATCTGCACTTGTTTATTTATTTATTTTTATTTTGTATCATGTATTTGGTATCTTTAACAAATAGCATTCTGCTTTTTTGTTGTCTTCTCAAAAAAAGTGCATCTTTCAGATTATGAGGTTTTGCTCTTCGGCCATCAAAATGCAAGTAATTCAGTGCCACGGTAACCTTTGTAAAATTCACATTTCATCTAATAGAAAAGCCTAGCTGGAGTCGTGTCCTGCTTCAGCAATGGCTGCACTCTGACTAGTAAAATTGAAAGGAGGCATCCAGGCCTTCCACGTCAAACAAAGATGAGCCTGATATCTGTAGTTCAGCAGACTTGCTCTGACCCACGCCTCTGCCTGTCCCCTTATTGCAAGTCTCCTCGACACCTGTCCGGATTAAATGTTTCGCCCTGTCTGTGAGGCAGTCTTACTGCCACAGTCATCACTGTGGTTTGGGGGGGAGTGGGACTGTCCAAGTTCAGCAAGAGTGGTGGTGATCAAGGGACAAACAAATTAAACAGTTTGGTAGAAGGAATTAAGAGAAGCATTTAAGATAATTTGCAATTTATTTGAATGCTACAATTTGGTCTGTGTTCAGTAAGGTCTTCTGGAGATTACTGAGGATCATGCCTCTGTTGGGGCTAGTGGGCATACGCAGTGTCTCAATTGACCATTTGGAGCATTCTGATGTAATACACATATACCTGATAATGGTTCCTTCCGTTTAATCTACTTTCTGTCAGGGACCACTGTGATCAATGGTTTGTTTATTTGCCTGTGTAATAAGCAAATTATGCTAAGCGGGGGAAGTCACCTCTAGCATTAACCTGCTTACATTTTAATCAATGACTTAAGTGATTTTTATCAGGATGCCACAGGCAACGGGTTGATTCAGTAAGTTACAGACTGGAATATGTCCTTTTTAATGCCTGAGAGACATGCTTGTGTTATAAGGTAGTTCTGTCGGAGAGAGCAATCTTTCTAGAAGTCACGATCCAAGAAGCTGCATTCATCATATTTGCAATTAATGGCCTCATTTAGATCCTGGTAGATTTATCGTTTTGACTTTCAAATTGTTTTGATAGTCAGTTCTTTTTTTTTTTTTTTCAGCATGTTAATTCCCAATGTTTGTAATTAAGTAGTCAGGCAGATAGAAAGAAAAGTAATTTCCTTCTCTGTTTTGCCACTTTGGTAAAGTTCAGAATTGAAAGGTATCAGAAAAGAGGGTTTATAAAAACTAGGTGTATTTATATATGTGTTTATGTTTGTATATGTATGCACACATGTGTGAGTGTGTGTGTATACATATATTTGTATGCTCCTCCAGATGCCTCCAGCATCTCGGGGTGAACCTCATCCACGCCTGGCTCCTTGGCGCTGAGCAGCGTTTTGACTACCTCGGCAACCTCCGCCAGGGCTTTGGACAAGTCTTCCCCCGAGACCTCCGTCTCTGCCTCCTCCAGAGAGGACGTGTTGCTTGGGTTCAGGAGTTCCCCAAAGTACCACCTCTT
This sequence comes from Cyclopterus lumpus, assembly GCF_009769545.1. Classification (NCBI taxonomy): domain Eukaryota; kingdom Metazoa; phylum Chordata; class Actinopteri; order Perciformes; family Cyclopteridae; genus Cyclopterus; species Cyclopterus lumpus. The sequence goes on along the minus strand of NC_046968.1, from coordinate 9,990,265 downwards.
CTGCGCAACAATATTTCTAGCTCAGGTCCACAGGTTTCCTCCCCAGCTGCACACAGCCTGAGCCAGGGCTCGCATTCCCATCCCGTCCTGAGTCATCTAACGCTTAGCCCGAACTTCCTTGAGGCTGATCATGCTTTTCACCTTTTATAATTTATGTTGATGTAGTGGGTGACCTCAAAAGAAAAAAGACACAAAGTAAAGTATATATAACTGAGCTCTAATCAAGTGACATTGAGTGGTGGAATGTTTTGTCCATCACTCAAACTTTAACTGAACCATTTGATAAGCAGAGTCAACATCCATCCATCATATTCTGTCTTAGCCTAATTATCTTATGTTGATATGAGGTTTCTATACTAATATTGATCATGTGCTCATTATTGTTGTTCATAACTGTAATCAGTCATCATTATAAACATTAGCATTTTACACACAAACACTGTCATACCATAGTTGCATGATTGTACTCCTTTCACAATCATAGTAATTACCCCATTATCCTTTTAGTTTTCAAAGGCACTGCCCACCATTTTCATCAAACTAACAACCCAAAAAATGTAATACATCTTATGTATGTGACAACTTGTACTTAAATATCCACTGGTCACCATTAATTAGACCAAATAAACTTGATTAACAGGGACTGTTTAATGATGTTTAAGTCTCTTTATACAAACCAACAATTCCTCCAATTAAACCACCAAATATGTAATTTGTCATTACTTTCCAACATACCCAAGAATAGTTAGAGCTGTTTTCTCAGACTAGCTATTGACAAAGCTGGTCACCGTTCCAAAAGTAAGATTACTTTTTGAAAAATCCATGCATCTATGTATTAAAAAACGATTTCTTAAATGCTCCCACTCTGAAAATAACAACCACAAGTCTGTATCAACATGTGGATGTCTATTACAATGTAAGAGTAGGGTATGGAGCTTCTGTTTATTCAGTCTTCCATATTTGGTCTGTGTTATGTATGTGATACATCCGTGGGTTTTGTGGGTCATCAGAGCCACTCCAAAAACAATATAGTATAGACATAAACTTCCTCTCAAAAGCTTCGGCAAAGGTAACCCTTTCCCCACTATAATTGAGATTTCTCTGCAATGAGTGGATACAGAAGGAGCAAAAAATGGCAGTAATGTCAGGTTCCTTGATCATCGTTAAAGTCCGAAACTAGGCATGGCTGCCAGAGGAGAGGGAAGAAAACTCCCTGGCAGCCACCACAGATCACATCATAGCAGGATTAAGAAAAACTTTGTGTAGCTTGTGCCACACTTCAGCAACTATTTCTAAGACTTTGACAGTGACCAGAAATGCAAGCCCACACTTCCTTAGTGTTACGTCCAACATGCAAACACATCACGCCCTTAATTTTGTAGCAGGCAGCGGGACTCATCCCCGCCAGCACAGAAGGCATATTGCGGCAAGTTACTTTCCAGAGAGACGGCTAAACAGAGTTGACTTGCCTATTGCCCCTTTCAAGTCATCGCAAGCCACAAGCCATATATAACGAGCTCTTGATTCACATAGAGCAAAGTGGTGGATCAAAACAAGAGAGTTGGCAAACGGCTGCAAAAAATGAAGCAAGCAAGAACATAAAATAAGATGCAGTGGCCTGTACAACCCCCCCACTCCCCCCACCACCACACAAAAAAGAAAAACAGCACAGCCTCCAAAATGCTGCAGTCAATTTTATTTATATAGCTCAATACAAAAAATCACAAATTTGGCTCAAGGGGCTTTACAATCTATGAAGCATACTCCCCCCCCAAAGAAACTCTAACAGGGAAAACACCTCAGTAAGAGAAACAGAGGAGGGATCCCTCTCTGTGGGTGGATAAGCAGTATATGCTGTGTACAGTATAGCCAACAATATTATTCCAGCGTAGATAATGACAATTCAAACATGCATAAAGAATATGAATTTGGGTAGAGACGCATAACCTCCATTTAACCATGAAAACTGGACATAAAGGCTGCAGAAACAAACAAGAAGCAAAACTGAAGCACATCACACCTGCAGATATGAGCACAAAGAGACGAGATGAGAGGCTGACTCTCCCAGATGATGGAGATCCAGATCAGCAGCATGACATTATCTTGAGACCTATTGAGAAGAGAAGCATTTGTGGAGGATTAAATATCATTTTTCTAGGTGTTTGCATAGGTGTTCTCACGTGGCTTTGTAGTGGAAGCTCAATGAATGAACAGCAAACACTGGGAAAACATTCCCCTCAAAAACTACAGAATAAAGAAGTTACTGGTTTTTGATCAACGTTTGGTCCTTCCTAAATGATGCTCCTAACATTAGGCTTTGATAAGTGCAACATTAGAACAAGATACAAGCCCAAAAAAAAAGAAAAGTGAAAATAGGTGCCCATGCATCCTTTTTATAAAATATCGGTATTGAATAATTGTACACGTCTGACCTTATCTCTCTATGTCTGCGGTGTTGCCAAAAGATTTTTAAAGTGATAGTTTTTGCATAATTTTAATTGCATTTTTCAAGCCACATATGTGCTCAGCACGTTAATATTTGCTATTTACCAGATATTTGTATGCATTATTTTGAATGTTATGTATGCAAGGACTACTTTCATTAATCAGAGCCCTCACATAAGACCGTAGCACTGTCGGAGCACTAAATACATTCAAAATTCATGAAAGGTGCACTAGAAACAGCTTCTTGATGATTTTAACCTCTCTCACTCACTCTCTCTTTCTCTCTCTCTTGTCCCCCCCCCCTCTCGCATTCTTTGCAATGCTCTTTAAAGAAGAGACAGAGGTCAACCAGTGTAGATGCTATGTAAGATTATCTGATTTTGGCACAATATTTTAGACTCAAATGTCAGAGCAATTTCATTGTCAATGTTACATCTACAGGAATTAGGTGGATTCATTTGTATCTTCATTTGAAGACAACATTGTCAACTGAAAATGTTGACGATGTTGTTGACGACAGTGAACAGTTTGGTTTCTACCCCGGTTTAGGGGCCGCGGTTCGGTGCAGGTTTGCTAAAGTGGGGGAAAACCAAATCCATTAGGGTACATTTCTTTACATTTATTTTGAACAGACAGTAATGCAAGTGTCAAAGACGGACACAATCCTCTTGCATTATGCCCACTAGCAACTTTGGTTTACTGTTTTCATTATGAACATGTCAAACTCTTCTGTACACTGTACAAGCACTGAACAAACACTTTTACAAAAGGCCACACTAAGTTATAAAACTGAAAAGCATCTCATGCTATGAAATAGAAAATGTGAAATTACATAGAATAATACAACATATAACGTGTGCAATGTCTATATTTAAACACTCAAAGGACTCAAAAATGTATCATTCCAGTGATCGCCGCATTCGCTTGAAGCAGTAAAATATGTGTTGGCATGTTCAATGTGTTTCCACTCACGCCTTGTGAACTTTGGTTCCACATTACATGCATTCTCCGTGCCGTGTATTCTGCATTTGGCTGCACGCACTGGACCGTGACCCCCTACCGTGACGAGACATATCAATATCTCTTCATCAATACCCCTATCAATATCACATTCATGCTGAGTTTCCACTTTGAATTCCAAGAAGAGTCTTCCATGCACGACCACCCATCTTTCCTTTTTAATCTGAGGGAGTCAGTCCCATTACAGTTCGGCTTCAGTTAAGCTGCTTGTATTAGATTTTTTTTTTTCCATTGTATTTCACTGTTTGGTCATTAAAATCAAGCGTTAAATGATGACTTGACTTCCAGGTTGTGTGTGTGTGTAAGTGAGTTTATGCATGTGAATTTAAATGTTCCTCCTGTCAGTTATTCGTTAGTTTAAGCTGCAAGGCGGGGGCTGGGTTGTGTGTGTGTGTGTGTGTGTGTGTGTGTGTGTGTGTGTGCGGGAGTGTGTATTTGGCATGCGCACAGGGGGGGTTGATGGCAAAGCCTGAGTGGACTCCCAGAATGGCTACGGTCTGATAGGGTGCAAATCTAACTATGGGCCTATCCTGCTGCTATTGGGCTTAATGTCACTCCTGCATTTGGAGACCGGAGAAAATCCCAGGAATCATTATGAAAAACGAGATTGGTTTTCACTGTGTTTAGCACATTTTCATTCCCCAGGCACAAGCAGGAGATTCTTACAGAGAGTGGTCTGTCTGTCATTTTAGCATTTTATGGTGTTACATTGTCAAGGAAATGACTTTTGGATGTGTGCTGTTCACACCGAGCTGAGTGAGCTTCATATAGGACTGGCTGATACAATCTGACAGTGATCCATGGTTTTACCCTATAACCTTAAGTACAACCCAGATCTCATACAAGCCAAGCTGTCCACTCCAGTTTGTTGCAGCGTATTCTAGCCCCGCCCTTCTGATGAAGTGTACAAAACTGTGTCTGGTCGGGAAATATGCAAATGATGGTGCTCCGCTACATGCATAATCATAAAGACAGACTATTGCGCATGCAACACACACACACAGACACGACAAACCAACATTTTAAAGCCAACTTTATAGATGAAGAACCACAATGCTGACCTTATGTGATGTGTGGATTAACACCTCAAAGCAGATTTCCTGTCTCCGTGAGTTATTTATTCAATATTAAAGCCACATTAAAGCACATCATTATTGATAAGAAACAACTACGAGAGTGATAATAATAACTAAGGGCAACTTGGCTGGGTTGCATCTCTCAGGTCAAAGCCATAGTGGACTGATAGATGTTTATTTGACATTTAGCAAAGTAAATTTATTTTATGCCTTTGGAAAAATACTTCCAATACACAATCCATAGATTCAACTCTTTGTATTCACGTCACGGTTCTTTAAGACTTATTGTAGAAACAAATACCAAAAGTGAAAAAAGTGCATCGTACTCATAACTAATAGTGAGGTATAACATTGGCCAGTCTTGTGATCTTTAGTACAGTATGACATTTTTTCTATTTCTTTTTTCTATTGCTATTATGTACTATTTGTTTACATGTTGGAGGTTCAAGTCGCATAAGACATGCCCCCCACCAAATAAGTTAACGTCTGTGAGTAAATCAAGGACACAGCCTGAAGGATGTTGGGCGGTTGTTCAACTGGATGCCAAGAGGGGGTTTGCTGGCCTGAGGCCTGAGGGATGTTTGAACTCGGGGGTAGTCGGTTGTAATCTAAGACCACAAGAGTGATAAGGAACAACAGAATGAGGTCTTGTCCAATTGCGGGGCTGGAAGAGAGAGGCTATGAAAACGAGGAGGACTTTTTATAAGCTTACAAATGCAGAGACATTCGGCAAATCTACAGATCTTTGGTCAACTGCCGGGCAGGCGACCGATCTGCCTGGCAGAAAGCATTGATCTCTATTCCATGGGATGTATTTGATGTATTTCATATGGTTACATTTTTATTTGCGTTTGCTTTACTTTTGATATATGACATTTTTGTTATAAGTTGAACCATCTATTTGGATCTATTTTGTTGACAGACCTCATGGCAGAGAGTGCTCTCCCAGAGGAAAGCCGGACACGACAACATCATTTAAATACATTTTACAGAGCAGAAGAATTTAACAATCCTTCCACTAAATCTTCAGTGCTGATGTATCCAAAGGCATCTTGATCTTTTTATTTTAATATTTTATGTTTAACAGCACATCTGTGTATAAATACTCTGTGACTGAAAAATGTATACAAATCACAAATGATAATATTTAACTGTGCCATTTGTAGTACAAATTAAATATATCCTTAATTCGAACTAAATGAGAAAAAATACATTATTAATGTGGATTAGTATCTTAACGGGTACACATGGCAAATATCTTTTAATTGTTTTTTTAAATAGTTTCATATTAAAAAAAAGATTTTTATTGTCATCAGATTGTCTTGTAATAATAATTTTTCTTGCTGAAAAACTGTTAACATTATATTGTGAACAAAGACATTAACAACTATTACAATGAAACGAAACAAAAATAATTATACGATAAATAGCTGGACCCTTCCGCACACGCACACATACACGTACACACACACACAGTATTTTGCCCAAAGAAATTCAATTATGAAAAGAAAATGTTGAATCATCACAATTTGCTGAATAGAAATAAAATGAGATGCAAATAAGTGTGGTACTATGCATTTGAGGCATTTTGTCACACCATAATGGTATAATGTTGATAAGGGAAGTGAGGCCAAAATAAATTAATTCAGAGTAAAATAAATGGAGGGAGAGACTGAGAACTATGAAAAGGCTCAAGTGTAATATGGGGGAGTGATGTACATACTGTAACAAAACATGCAAAGATGGCGGAGTGTGACTAAAATAACATGTTGATAAAAGAAATGATGCTTTTATATGTGATTTGCTTGTAATGTGTTGATTTCTATGCATAATGACTGTTTAATTTAAATATAAGGAGCTCTTTATTATTTTCAACTATCCATTAGGTTGTTACGCTTTCATCCAGACATCTACTCAGAAGAAATAATCTCTCGTTGGATAATGTGACAATAGTGGGCTTAAATGTACCAATAACACCAGGTCTGTGGTTTTTGGAAATGTCTGCCTACCAGCCTGTCTGCCTTCCATTTCGCCATGGCACAATTTGAACTGTGACAGTTCACACTGCTCTGTTTCACCCCATCAGTGTGCTGCCAAGATGTCAGAATCTCGTTAGCCAGAGAAAAGCCCCCAAATCTTAGCCCGTGATGCCTACAGCTTTGCCTCTACGAGACAAAACGTTCTGCGGCGTGTGTCTGTCTGCAGGATCTGTTAGTGCCAGTGGTGGTGCCAAAGACTTATCTCCCGTTAGCTACAGTCGACTCATTTGCATATGTCCTTGCAGTTGTTTGGCATGAGTTCACAATAACAAGAGGGGGGCAAGCAGACTTATAAGAGCGCTAAGACACAGTCGTGACAGATCTGTCCATCTGCATCTGATTTGGTCTGATTTGGTGCTTCTGTTGATGCTGTTTAACTTGGACATGTGCCAAGTAGCACTTTCGCTGCCTATGAATTTCTGTTATTACTGAGTGATGTCCTTTAATTGAGCTGTCTGTGGTGTTTGTTTAATTAAGATTGGATGGTTGTTCTCTTGGTGGCGAACAGGGATTTCTTTTTTAGTTATCGGACAGGTATTTGAGTCCCATTTTGATCGCAACCTCTGACTTAATGGAAACATCTTGTGCTGACAATGAATGACTCTTTATTTAATATTCTGTCATTAATGGGACCATGTAACATCAAGCCCATACAAGTGTAATATCGAACTGGCGTTAACACACCATACTTGGTTACATTAAAGAAAATGTTTCAGTATTTGATAGGCAGTATGATTGACCTTGCCATAAGCAGTTTTTTTAGACAGATGTGTAGTTGGAAATAGTTTGGTCTGAGTTTGTGAAGATGGCTGATTTTTGCTAAGAAAGGCCTAGTTTACTATAATTACAACTTTTTTCTATTTTTTATTTCTTTATGATTGGGCTAAATGTCCCCCTAAAGGTAGTGTGAGGCTGAACTAACTGATTGAATGGGCCCTCTTGAGAACCACAGTACTACATGTCTTTTATTTTAAGTCCTCTATACTCCGAATTCCAATCAAGGCTTCTATTTTAAAACGAAACCTAGTTTAGCCGCACAAATGCTGTACGTTGAACTCATATTATATATCACCTCTTTATGCCATAAAATATCAGAGGAACAAAACATCCCAGTTGCACAGCATTGGGTCAAATGCCAACGAGGTGTCCCTACGTTTCTCTTTAAAACTGCAACATGATCATGTTACCCAGTTACAAATGTGCAGCTATAAATACAGATGTCATTGCATCCACTGCGCAGTTGGAATGAATTGGGCTGCAAACCACATTTGGAGATGTTCAGGAAGGAATGTTATTAGAGTAAAGTGCTTATTTTTTTCACAGTCAACAAACTCAAGCTAAAAGTGTGATATGAGCAACATGAGGCTAAGTCCACTTGTATGCAGGTATTTTGTAAATATAGTTTCTTTTTAATGCTGTTTTGACCTTTCGGCAACACTAAAACGTAATTTTAAGGTCCCTGAAAATAATTTGTAAAAAAAAAAAACAGCAAGAAGATTTTCAGAAACTTTTCAGTGTTGCTGTTATCTGCAAGGCGTCAGTAATGAAGTGACGTGTTGTGTAACCGCAGCATAAATACATCCGTGAAGGGCAGACATTGTCAAATAACCTTCTAAACAGGACTATTTACATGTTTCCTCATACATGTAGTTACTCGTCCACTACAGAGTTCACTGCTACTTTAGCAATGCAACATTCCCATGACACAATGTGGACTAAGCCTTTTTCAATTGAAGCTCGTAGCCACAAACTGACACCCGACGTGAGTTTGGGGAAGAGACACGCTACAAATCAAGGTTTTTTTCAGCGTTCCAATGACACGGTTGATACTTGACCAATTATATGTTTTTGTTTCACCGATCAAAAAAAAAAAAAGGTTGTTAACTAGTTCCAAGTGCTATTTAATTACAGAACTACGTCAAATGCTTGAGCAACACTGAAGCAACGTCTCGTCGACAAAGTAACTGTTCTTGTTTGTCTGTTTTGTTGCATTTGTCCAACATTATATGATCCTACTGTAAGTTCCTGTTCTCAGTGTCCACACAAAGTTCATTGTAAATAATGAACTCAAGAATTACATTTAAGTTAAAAAGAAAAAAATATACTGTATGTTGCTACTTAGGTCAGGTGATATAATGTAAAGTGATTGATGCATTATTAACAGGATTTACTATAGCAACTCGATTCTCACTAGATTCTCACTCATGTGATGAAAATATATATATTTTTGCATGATTTATCTGGAGAGGTCAGAGTTCAGGGTCCAGTGGCTTTGCAGACATGCTGCTGTATTATAAGTCATATGCATCCCGGTTTTAAGTAATATTGTATGTGTATGCCTGTTTTTTTGTTGGTGATTTAAAAGATCCCTATCTTTTATTTTATGAAAACATCATTTGTTGCTTCTATGGCCCTTTTCGCATTTCCCTTTGCAAGTCCAAGAGTGATGCTTTCCAACTGAGAAGGCCAAATTCCAAATGTGGACCAAGGCCATTCGCACTCAGCAGGAATAGAGAATCAATCATTTGCTGTGGAGAGTTGAAAGGTTTCCATGGCCTCCACTGCATAGACTAATGCTACAGAGAAAGCTACGCTACCAACGCATAGACGGTTATTTCTGTAATGTCCTCAGAGTGCACATTTGTGCATGCTCTCCAGCTCCTATAAATTAAACGCACGGACGCACTCACGCACTCACACACTCTCTCTCTATTTGGCCACTGATAACCACAAGCCTTACTTACTAACCTCAAAAAGCAAGTCTTGTGAAAATGTATTCCAGAATTGCAGAAAATTTGCAGCGGACCAAACATGTCATACAAAATGACTTAGAGCTTTTTCCCATGTTCCCAGGGTCCATGGCCCCCACAGGTTGGGTGGGTTGCGGACACTTATGACTGGTCGGTGGCAGGGTGCCCCGTTCCTCCCCGCAGGGAGAGAGCGAGCAGCGGGCAATTTGACAGCTACTGGAAGCGGCGAGCTTTGGGTGACGGTTGCCTCGAGCTACCTTTTTTAACCGCGCCAATCCAAGCCAACTAGTATTTGTCGGACGCACAGCCATAGAGGAAATGCGCCCGGACCCTCCGAGTTGAATCCCTGGGCAGACTGCACAGACTCTGAATCTGTTATAGTTTATATTATTTCCTCAACTGTACTAAAATACAAAAACAATTATTATCATTTTCTCTTTAATTGCAGAACATTTGCAGTTGCTTTATAGATTGTTAGGAAGCTATAGAAATTTACAATTGAATAGTTGAATATTCAAATTGGATACACAATAACTCTGTTATTTACCAAGTTGTCTTTGTGTGCATGTACAGTTTCCTTCTGTAGAATGCTGGCATTAATCTTCGGAGGGAAAAAATCTCATTTTGAACAGCGTAGTGGAAGTAGTAGTTCAAACTTGTCCTTTTTGTGGATGGTACCATTTCTGCCTTCTATAGCTTGTCAAGAATGTTCTGATATACGGCGAACCTTCTACTCAATGAGCACCAAAACAATAAAATCAAAATACAATAGGAAAGCAATGGTAAAAGGAAGTTGAAGAAAGTTCAAAGAGAGATGGCATTATTATTTCTGCTTGGATATCCTGGTGTGAATTTGCCAGAGACATTTGTCTGAAGTAATAGCTTTGTCACTTATGTCATTGACTCACCATGGGAGACAGTCAAGGAGGGATTACATTTTTGGGCACTCTATCATTACAATTCAAGAACTGCTGACTTGGATATTAGCTCCCAATAGGGAGCAATGCTTTCAACATGTCCCACAGAGCATACTGTGAATATTTCACAAAAAAATGGGGAATGAGATATAAATGAAACCAAACAATTATTTGGCGTTTACATGAAAAAGCATGTTGGAATGTCAAGGTTTCAAATGACAGAGACTAGTTTTGTGGCCTTTCCCTCCTTGATGCTTTGAGTGATTCATCCTGTTGAGGCATGGCGCTCCAGACTAAGTGTCATTTTGTAAGGGATCCTGTGCATCTATCTTCTGTTTTCTAAGCTCAACGGATCCATTGTGAATACAAATGAAAGTCAATTTCATGTTTGTCTGTTTTGACAAAGTTGATCAAAGATGTGATATGTGGACCCACATGGAGGTCAAATACTATTTGAAGTCCTTTTCAAACACTGAGTAATAATTGCAGTAACCCCTGCCACAGTGGGCAGGAAACAGGATTGCTGTGTTCTTCAGCGTTGCTTCTTCTGCCCTATTTTTAGGCTTTATTTTGATATTTTAGATCCGATTTTATCCTGTTTATATATGCTCCCACTGGGCTCTATTAAAGCAGCAACAACAACAAAAATCCATATATCCATGTTCCTCTGACCACACACGGCTGTACTCTCCACTGAAACTGCATGATCCATGTTGCTTTAAGTCCCTACTCTTGAGGATGTTACTTTCTCGTTTGCTGAAGACTTTCTGGCGCTAAACAAGCGTAAATTGTCCACATCTTTGGCTCCAAAGACTCCCGTCATCTAGGCAACATTCTAAGACCCCTGTACTCAGGAGTTAAATTGGGATTTGTTGTGTGTAGAAGCATCTGTGGTTTCAGCTGGGGGCTGCGGAGGATCCTCCTCTATTTGTATTCTTTTTCATGCACTTTGGCACCTTATTAACATTTGAGGTTCGTCTTACTCATTACAAATGTCAGTGTTAACCTCAAATTCATGAATTGTGATGTTAAAAGTAATATCAGTTGTTACTAATTAGTATTAGTAACTTTGCATCGCATTTATTGACTAAAGTGTGAAAAACTGTTCTAATCCATCAATATAGCTTAGATTATTTTGAAATGTGCCATTATGAATAATGTTTGGCTGCCTATTTTATTTATATGTCGATGATGTGACTTTAGTAATTTTACTTGAGTAGTATTTTTGAATGCATGATGTTTACTTGTATTTTACACTGCAGTATTGCTACATTTAAATTTGTAGAGATCTGAGAACTTCCACCATTTTCTGTTAACTTTTGTGAACTGGCAGATGACCCCTCCACAAATGAGTGATTTATCATTTGTGGTGATCGGAGCTTCTTTTGTTACCTTAAGACAGCGCAAAGCTGCCTGTTTCTGCCTCCTTCCAGTCTTTTTGCTGACCAGCTGCTTGCTCTAACTTCTCTGAGGAAGCACTTGGGTGAACAATTATTATTTTTTTTTAAACAATCAAACCCTGCCAGTCCTGTGGCCAAAAGGCCCAATATAAATTGAGAGAATACCAGAGGGCAAATGTTTTTCCTCACCAGTCACTTTCCTTTTCAGCCCACTTACCTTTCTTTGGGTGATTAGTCTTTTTCTCTGTCACTGGATTTAGTGTTGATTAGGTTTGTGTGTCTGTAGGCACTGCGCTTTGCTTTGTCTGTTAATGCTTTTAATCCAGCTCTTTTATTTATTCCAGACAAGCCACTGCTGCGGTATATGTTAATGTTAATGCATCACTAACAGCAACCCACTGTTAGGTGTTTAGAATAGCAAATGCGAAAGCTTTGCTGAAAAAGGGAACGCTTGGATCATTTTTGTGTGATATAAATTTGGAAATGAAAAAGCTAATTATGTGTTTATCTGAATATCTGAATATGTATAGATATATTCAATTGAATGAAATGGACGTCCTTATATTTTCAAATGAGTAGCATGGCGTATTAATGAATTTTATTAATCCAATGTCTTTGTATGAATGTATTCATCTTTGTTTGGCTTGCTTGATGACTGAGCTGGCCAGTCAAGACTACTAGACTGCTGTTTCCTGACTGACGCTGTGTTGTTTGAAGCAGACGGAGCTTGGGGCCTTCTTCCTTAGCTTTACCTTTTGGAAGTGAGTGGCACCGTTATCGATTTAACTTGTTGGTCGTAGGAGGAGTCGGTAACAATGTGTCAGTAACATTACAACGTCTTTGAGTTTTCATGAAAAGAAGAGTATTTTCTCAAGTATTTTCCCCAGATGTCCCCCAGTTCCTACACAAGAGTGTTTCCTGTAATATTTTCAATATTGTTTCTGAGTGTCATGGAGAGATGACTGCAAGTTCACAAATGTTTTGGCAGGGGATGT